>NC_133409.1:74233333-74926666 GCF_049350105.2 Macaca mulatta | reverse complement strand
TATTGAGGTGATCATGTGGTTGTTTTTAGTTCTGTTTATGTGATGAAACATGTTTGTTGATTTGTGTATGTTGAAGCATCCCAGCAATAAAGTCTATCTGATTGTGGTGGATTAGCTTTTTAATGTGCTGCTGGATTTGCTTTGCTAATATTTTGTTGAAGGTTTTTGCATCAGTGTTCATCAAGAATATTTGCCTGAAGTTTTCCTTTTCTTTTGGTGTGTCTCTGCCAGATTTCAGTGCCAGGATGATGCTGGCCTCATAGAATGAGTTTGGGAGGAGTCCCTCCTCCTCAATATTTTGGAATAGTTTCAGTATAAATGGTACCAACTCTTCTTTGTACATCTGGTAAAATTTAGCTGTGATTCCATCTAGTTCTGGGTGGTTTTTTTTTTTCATTGGTAGGCTATTTATTACGGATTCTATTTCAGAGCTCATTATTGGTCTGTTCAGGGATTCAATTTCTTCCTGGTTCAGTCTTGAAGATGTGTTCAGGAATTTATTCATTTCTTCTGGATTTTTAAGTTTGTGTGCATAGATATGTTTATAGTATTCTCTGATGTTTATTTGTATTTCTGTGGGGTCAGTGGTAATATCCCCTTTGTTGTTTCTAATTGTGTTTATTTGGATCCTCTCTTTTTTCTTCTTCATTCGTCTAGCTAAGAGTCTATCTTATTATCTTATTATTTTTTTCAAAAAACCAGCTCCTGGATTTATTGATCTTTTGAATGTTTTATTTTGGTCTCAACCTCCTTCAGTTCAGATATGATTTTTGTTGTTTTTTGCCTTCAGTTAGCTTTGGGTTGATTTGGTTGATTTCCTCTTGCTTCTCTAGTTCTTTTAGTTGTAATGTTAGATTGTAGTATGACATCTTTCTAACTTTTTGATATAGGCATTGAGTGCTATAAATTTTCCTCTTAACATTGCCTTAGCTATGCCCTGGAGATTCTGGTATGTCGTATCTTTGTTTTCATTAGTTTCAAAGAACTTCTTGATCTCTGTCTTAATTTCATTATTTACCATCATTCAAGAGCATTATTCAGGAGCAGGTTGTTTAATTTCCATGTAATTATATGGTTTTGAGTGATTTTTTAAATCATTATTTCCTATGTTATTGCACTGTGGTCTGAGAGTGTGGTTGGTATGATTTTGGTTATTTTACATTTGCTTTGTTTTATATTTAATTGTGTGGTCAATTTTAGAGTATGTGCCACGTGGTGATGAGAAGAATGCATATTCTGTTGTTTTGGGGTGGGGAGATCTGCAGATGTCTATCAGGTTTGTTTGGTCCAGTGTTGAGTTCAGGTCCTAAATATCTTAGTTAATTTTCTGCCTTGATGATCTATCTAATACAGTCAGTGGAGTGTTGAGGTCCCCTACTATTATTGTGTGGGAGTCTAAGTTTCTTTGAAGCTCTGTAAGAACTTGCTTTATGAGTCTGGGTGCTCCTGTGTTTGGTGCATGAGCATTTAGGATAGCTTGGCATTCTTGTTGAATTGAACCCTTTACTATTATGTAATGCCCTTCCTTCTTTGTCTTTTTTGTGATCTTTGTTGGTTTAAAGTCTGTTTTGTCTGAAACTAAGGTTGCACCCCCTGCTTTTTTTTATTTTCCATTTGCTTGGTTTATTTTTCTCCATCCCTTTATTTTGAGCCTATGAGTGTCATTGCATGTGAGATGGGGTTTCTTGAACACAGCATACCATTGGGTCTTGCTTGTTTACCCAGCTTGCCACTCTGTACCTTTTAATTGGGGGTATTTAGCCTGTTTACAGTCAAAGTTAGTATTGACATGTGTTAATTTCATTCTGTGATTGTGTTGTTAGCTCGTTCTTATGAAGGCTTATTTATGTGGTTGGTTTATAGTGTCACTAATCTGTGTACTTAAGTGTTTTTGTAGTGGCTGGTAATAGTCTTTCCTTTTCATATTTAGTGCTTCTTTCAGGAGCTCTTGTAAGGTAGGTCTGGTGGTAGTTAATTCCCTCAGCAATTTTACTATAAAAAGGATCTTATTTCTCCTTTGCTTATGAAGCTTAGTTTGGCTGGATATGAAATTTTTGGTTGAAATTTCTTTCCTTTAAGAATGTTTAATATAGGCCCCCAATCTCTTCTGGTTTGTAAGGTTTCTACTAAAAGATCCAGTTAGTCTGATGGCCTTGCCGTTGTAGGTGACCTGTCCTTTCTCTCTAGCTGCCTTTGACATTTTTATTTCATTTCAGTCTTGGAGTATTTGATAATTATTTAATTTCAGTCTTGGAGTATTTGATAATTCTTGAGGATGATCTTGTGGATTATTTTGCAGGGGTTCTCTGCACTTCCTGAATTTGAATGTTGGTAAATTTAAAGTACATAGCATGTCTTGAAATTTTTATGCTCATGTGTCTGAGGATGTTCCTTACCTGTGTCTTTTCTAGCTCCTTAAATGTCACCCACTGTTGAATAGTTTGCATTCATAGGCCCAGAATTGAATAAATCATGGCAGAGAAAGGATTCCAATTTTCTTTCTGTAACTGGATCTTCGATTAATCTTAGTGTCAACAGATTTGGTACTCATACTCTGGAATTGCTGTGGATGTTCCTGTAGCCTGAAGCTTCACTTTGTTTTGCAAGTTGGGCTTTTGTTTAGTTCCCTTGCCTAGAACCTGAGCTCGCTCCTGGAACTGGAAACTTGTTCTGAATTCACGCCTTTCTTGGTGGAACTCTGACACTTTGTGAGAGATGGTAGTGTGCCATCTTTTAACACTGAAAAGAAAAGTCGACCTAAAATTCTATGCCCTGTGAAAATATCTTTTTATTTTTTGTTTTTTTTTTTAAAAAAAGCAAAATAGGGACTGTGTCACAGATAAAAAACCTGAAATAATTCACCACCTCCAGAACAATATAAAAAGTGTTGGCATGGTGCAGTGGCTCATGCCTGTAATCCCAGCACTTTGGGAGGCTGAGGTGGGCCGATCACGAGGTCAAGAGATTGGGATCATCCTGACTAATATGGTGAAACTCTGTCTCTACTAAAAATACAAAAAATTAGTCAGGCGTGGTGGCACACACTTGTAGTCCCAGCTACTCAGGAAACTGAGACAGGAGAATTGCTTGAACCTGGGAGGTGGAGGTTGCAGTGAGCTGAGATTGCACCACTGCACTCCAGCCTGGGCAACAGAGTGAGACTCCATCAAAAAAAAAAAAAAGTATTAAAGGTAGTCTTTTAGTCAGAAAAATTATGCCTGATGGATATGTGGATGGACACAAAAGAATGAAGAGCACCAGAAATGGTACCTACATGGGTAAATAGATAAGATTACTTACTTATTCTTTAAAACTCTTTATAATTGAATGTTTAAACAAAAATTATAGCAATCTCAATAACAGTAAAATGTTTGACAACATTAGTATCAAGGCCTTGATGGAAAAAAATGCAAGTATTGAAAGATTTTTAGACAACTCATGGAAAAGTATAATACCACTTTATGTAGACTGTGATAGGTTCAAAATGTATAGTATAAACTCTACAATCACCACTAAAATAATATATATTTATTCCTAATAAGCCAACAAAGGAGATAAAATAAAATTGTAAAAATAGTCCAAAAAAGGAGAACAAGAAAGAGATGTAACATATAGAGACAAATAGCAAGATGATATATTTAAGCATAATTAAAATAACATTAAATGTTAATAGGCTAAACACCACACAGATATTGTCAGATTGCATACAAAAGCAAGACCCAACTATGTGCTGCCTTCAAGAAACACTTTAAATATGAGGACAAAAATAGATTAAAAGTACAAGGATGGAAAATAAAATAAGCATTATAAATAATATAAAAGAATATAACAATCAAAGGATATCTGGAGTTACTATTTTATTGTCAAAGTATGTTTCAGAGCAAAGACTACAACCACGGACAAAGAAGATCATTTCATAATAACAAAGGTGTCAATTTATTAAGAGTATATAAATGCTAAATGCACATGCACCCAATAATAGAACTTCAGACTACATGTTCAAAAAGTGATAGGGCTACAAAGAAAAATAGACAAATTTATAACTATAGTAAGAAATTTCAATACCACTCTCTTGATAACTGATAGAAGAAGTAGAAAGAAAATCAGTAAGGACATAGAGGACTTCAATACAATTATCAATCAACCCTGCCTAATTGAACTCCACCCAATAGCAACATTATATTTATTATTTTCAAGTGCACACAGAGCATTTATCAAGAGAGATCTTGTTTTGGGTCATAAAACAGGTTTCCATAAATTTAAAAGGATGCCAATAATAACACATAGCAGATTTTTTGATCACAAATTAGAAACAAGTAACATAAACATTTCTAAAAGAAAATCCTCAAATATTTGGAAACAAAATAACACATTTAAAAATAGCTTATGGTTCAAAGAAGAAATCAGAAGTAAAATTAGAAGGTGTTTTGATCTGAAAAAAAAAAAAGAAAACATAACATGTCACAATTTACAGAATGCAATTTATGGCTGTATTTATAGAAAAACTTATGGTGTTAAACACCTCTATTAGAAAAGAAAGATCTTAAATTAATAAGCTCAGCTTCCATCTTAAGAGGTGAGAGAAAGAACCACTACACATGTATTAGAATGGCTGAAATTAGAAGACTGACAATATCAATTTGGTGAGGATATGGAGGAACTGGAACTCTCAGGAACTCTGGTGAAAATAGAAAATGGTGCAGCCACTATGGTTTCTTCAAACCTTAAGCACACACAGTATGACCCAACATTCTATTCCAAGATATTTACCTAAAAAGAAAGAAGCATGTATCCATAAAAAGACTTGTACAGAAATATTCATAGCAACTTTGTTTGTAAACAACCTAAGCTATACACTGGTAAATGGGTACACAAATTGTGAAATATTAACATAGTGGAATGTTATTTCTCAATATAAACAATGAACTATTGATACACATAACAGTGGTGAATGTAAAAATAAATCTGGAGCATGAAAAGAAGGACACATAGTTTATGATTCTGTTTATATGAAATTCCGGAAATAGTGTATTGATCTGCAGTAACAGGAAGCAGAACAGTGGTTTCCTGAGGAGATGAGGGGAATAGAGAAGGAAAGGATTACATAAGGGCATGATGAATACACTCACTACTTAGGTTGTGATGATGGTTTCATGGTCCTACATGTATATCAAAATGTATAACATTTTATACTTTAAATATGTGCAGTTGATTGTTTATCAATGGTACCTAACACACCTACCACTCTAAAAATAATTCTACCACTGCAATATTTCTAAAATACCAATTGCAATGAAAATTTTTAATTGATCAAAAACTTAGAGAGTACTAAGTCTCAGTACTAAGGGCAGGAAATGAAAACAAAGCTCACATGGTTGACTTCAGTGAGCTTTCAGTCTTAGAAAAAACATGTGGAAGCAACTTCTTTGCAGTGCTTGGTAATCTGTAAAATACTGATTTTTACAGCATTAGCTCATTGAAGAGTCATTATTTTTATCTAAGGTATTAATTATTTCTCAGAGGGATACATATATAAAAATAAAATAAGGATTTGATCTTACATGCAATCTTGGGAGCAGCTTACGCCGTATATGTGTGACTTGTTTCTGTTTGGTGCAGGAGCTAGAAGTCCCTAGTTCATCTGTTCAGGAAGGGAAGATGGCTACGGACATGCAATAGGCTGGACTGGAGGCTGAGATGGTCTCTTGCCCCCTCCAAGCCTGTAACTTTGATAATACAGGTGTCCCTCACTATGGAGCTAAACACACATCTGGTTTGGAAGCTGAGCAACTGGAAGTCAGCCATATGCTGATCCACTAAGGCAAAAAATAAGAGACAACATACAAGTTGCATATACTGTCCTAAGCTCTGTTCTGATCTGCTAAGAGTTAAAAGTAACATAGCTGCTGCCCCACTTCTGCCTTCCAAATCTTGTGTGAAATGTCTCTAGTGAATCAGAGAGGGAATTCTAGGGACATGAAATTCGCCTTAGCTATGCTGCTGCAGCCAAATCACACACACATACACATATATATATTTATATGTACATACATGTATATTTATGTATGTGTGTACGTATATGTAGTGTATATCAGACATGTAGTTATACATTTAATATTTTTGGAGAAACTCTACTATTAAGAAAAACACACGCCTGTAATCCCAGCATTTTGGGAGGCCAAGGCAGGCAGATCACAAGGTCAGGAGACTGAGACCATCCTGACTGACACAGTGGAACCCCATCTCTACTAAAAACACAAAAAATTAGCCAGCCATGGTGCCATGCATCTGTAGTTTCAGTTACTCTGGAGGATGAGGCAAGAGAATCGTTTGAACCTGGTAGGTGGAGGTTGCAGTGAGCCGAGATCGTGCCACTGCACTCCAGCCTGGGCAACAGAGCGAGACTCCATTTCAAAAAAAGAAAAAAGAAAAAGAAGAACATCCATAATTTAGCAGGTGCATTGTGCCATGCTCCGTGTTGATTGCTTTACATACATTAAAAAATTTTATCCTTAAATCGTTCTACAAATAGATATTATTATCACCATTTCATAAATGAGGAAAATGAGGGTAGACAGGTTAAGTTACTTGTCCAAGATTACATGTATGTAGGCTGTAGAACAGGGCTGCAAACTCTAAAGCTTGTCCTCCTAACGTGTGTTCTAAACCTACAAGCCAATTCAGTGAGCTGAAAATAAAAAACAAAACTAAAAGAAATATATAAATAGTAAATTACCAGAACATATTTAAATAACCACTTACAGAATTTTTAAAACATGGCAATGTTAAACAAATTGAAAATCCTCTGAGATAAATAACTGCTCAAATCATATTTTCAAGATTTTAATCTCATCTGTGTAGGACTTTCTTTAATTTGCACTGAGTATACACATTCCTAAAATATATGCCAACAACATGCAAATGTTTACTGACTTCAGTTTACAAAAAAAAAAAAAAGTGAGGAATGAGAATAGCCATGTGGATAAGAGACAGGCTGGTGGATGCAAGGGGAGGGAATTTGACAGAGGGAGAGAAAAACAGGCGAGAGATTGAAAGAGACGGAGACACAACATAGAGAAGAGGCCCCAAGCTCAGGGAGAGATATGCAAATGTTCATCGACTCTGTAATGAAAAATCTTCTTATTAAACTGTGCTTTATCTGGGAACAGTCTTCCTTTTAGGAACATATCCAAGCAGAGATAAAGGCGTCTTACTGTACTCATTAAACTGCGCATGGTTTGATGCAATCAGACTTGTATAATTTGCATATGGAGCAGTTTAATCTAGCTCATCCTGTCTTGCACCTATTGTTAATCATGCCTAGGCTTCTCCCATCCTTCCCCCTCCTCCTCCACTAACCCTTTGATTCAAACAAATAAATGAATAGACATAAGGACATCAACATCTTTGTGAGTGATCATCAGCTTTGTACTTTCAGAATATCCCCTGATTTTTGGATTAAGTCTTTGTTGACACTCCATATGCTTTTGATAATGTCCTTCTTTGCTGATTTAGAGAAGGCTGTATATAGGCAAATCAAGATGACAGAAAATCATTATGAGGATACATCATGGGCGTAAGTCTGTTCATCTTTAGCCATAAATAAGGAGATGGCTATTCTCATCTTATTTATTGGATGGGATCTGTTTTCAGCACAGTGTCTTCTGAGTAAGCATGCAAGGTTTTCCTGTATAAGGAATCTTTTAAGAATATATGAAAAGCTTTGTAACTACTCCTTGGCTGTTAAGTAACATGCACTTATGAAGGTGGTTGCAATTTAATATTCAGTGTGTTTGTCTTAATGAGGGTGAGAAAAACTATTCACAGCCTTTGATTCAGTCAGTCATGTTGCTTCCCATTATTTATGGTAAGGGGCTAGGGTATGGGAAGTTGGAAAAGGAAAGCAGTACAAGGTTTTCCCTACTTCTTCTCTGCTTTGCCTTCATTCCCCAAATCCCAACAATGTTGTCTATGTATCCCTCATCCTTCCCATCACCCACACTCTTCCAGTGTCAAAGGAAGAAAGAGGAGGAATATAGTAAAGAAGATGGTAGAGACTTTTCTCTGAGATGAATTGCATCCATTATAGAAATGGTGGAGACCTAGCTTCTAGAAGATGTTTTTTTTATTATTATTATTATACTTTAAATTCTAGAGTACCTATGCCCAACATGTAGGTTTGTTATATATGTGCCATGTTGGTTTGCTGCATCCATTAACTCATCATTTACATTAAGTATTTCTCTTAATGCTATCCATCCCCTTCTCCCACCACCCGACAGCAGGCCCCCGTGTACAATGTTCCCTGCCCTATGTCCAAGTGTTCTCATTGTTTAGTTCCCGCCTATGAGTGAGAACATGTTATTCCAAAATAAAATCCTGATTAAAAATAAAATAAAATAAAGTGGAATAAAAAATAAACAACAACAATAATAAAAGAAATGGTGGAGACCAGTTAGAGCGTCAGTGAAAAAGGCTTAGTCACACTCTCCCTCCCATGGGATAGGATTACGTTGCTGCTTGAAAGTGAAGATGCTGCCCTCAAGAAGCATGGGAGGAAGTGTGAGAATATACAGTCATCCAATGCTTCATGATAGAGATGTGTTCTGAGAAGTGTGTCCTTAGGCAGTTTCACTGATATGCAAATATCACAGAGTGCACTCACACAGACCTAGATGGATAGCCTACTCCACTTTAGCCTGTGGCTCCTAGGCTGCAAACCTGGACAGCATGTTCCTGTACTGAATGCTGTAGGCAGCTGTAACACAATCGTAAGCATGTATGTATCTGAACATATATAAACACAGAAAAGGTACTGCATGGTATAAAAGAAAAAATGGTACACCTGTATAGGGCACTTGCTATGAATGGAGGTTACAGGACGGGAGGTTGCTCTAAATGAGTCAGTGAGTGAGTGGCGAGTGAATATGAATGCCTTGGACATTATTGTACACTACTGTAGACTTAATAAACTGTACACTATTTAGGTTACACTAAATTTATTTAAGAAATTACTTTCTCAATAATAAATTAACCATAGATTACTGTAACTTTTTTACTTTATAACTTTTCAATTTATTTTAACTTTTTGATTCTTTTGTAATAAGATGTAAAACACAAACACATTGTACAGTTACACAAAATACTTTTTCTTTGTATCTTTCTATAAGCCTTTTTCTATTTTTAAAATATTTTATTTTATTTTTTACTTTTTCAGCATTTTCTGTTAAAAACTAAGACACAGACACATGCATTAGCCTAGCCCTACACAGGGCCAGGATCATCCATATCACTCTCTTCATGCTGTCCTGCATCTTGTTCCACTAGAAGGTCTTCAGGGGCAATGCCACACATGGAGCATCATCCACACATCATCCCCTATGATCACAATGCCTTCTTCTAGATACCTCCTGAAGGGCCTGCCTGAGGCTGTTCACAGTTAATTTTTTTTAATAAGTAGAAGGAATACACCCTAAAATAACAATTAAGAGTGTAGTATAGTCAATCTATGAACCCATCACATAGCCGTTTATTATCATTATCACATATTGTATACTCTACACATTGATGTGTGCTAGACTTTTATACAACTGGCAGCACAGGAAATTTGTTTGCACCAGCATCACCCCAAGCCCATGAGCAAGGCTTTGCACTATGACAGTTTGATGGCTATGATGCCACCAGGCCATAGGAATTTTTCAGTCCCAACATCATTTTATGGGACTACTGTGTAATATATAGTCCATCACTGACTGAAATGTCATTATGTGGTACATGATTGTATCACAGAGGCAGGACTCTGAAACATAAAAAAGTGTCAGGCAAATAACATTTTAAGTGTTTAATTAAATCTTTATATGACTCTACATTGCTCTGTGTATACCCAGTTAAGTTACGTTGGGTTAGAGATATTGGTTAAACTCACACTCAAACGGTAGATTAGAGGGCAACTGAGTTGTGGTAAACAGGGGTGAGCGGACATCTGGGAGAGCCCTCCTTTGGGTAAGCAACTCGCCTAGACTTTGAAGCAGCAGGAAAAGAATAAGAAAAGATCACTTTCAGGCTTTGGGATATATTAGGTTGGTGCAAAAGTAATTGTGGTTTTTGCCACTCCTTTAATGGCAAAAGCCACAATTACTTTTGCATAAGCTTAGATGGAGTCCTTGGTGTCAGGACAGAGTAGAGCAAAGAGTTCATACTTCTGAAGGGCAATGCTACTGGTTACCTTTTTCTTAGAAAGTGTGTGAATAAGTGAGTTTCTCTATCGCATTCACTGATTCACCATTTGCTTTCTTCCTTTTCCTCCGTGCCTTCGGGATGTAGAACTAAATACAGGATACATCTAGAGCCTGAGGTTAAATACATTTGGGTGCCCAAATCTTATCATACATATTTGGTAAATAATATGACAACAACAACAATAGACATTTATCAGGCATATACCAAGTACCAAGCTAAAAGCTTTCATTGGATTATCTCATTTATTAGGTTGGTGCAAAAATAAGTGCAGTTTTTGCCATTGCCTCCAATGACAAAAACCACATAACCTTTACACCGACCTAATAGTAATATAATTTTCCTCAAACACTTAAGCAGTTGTTATTATCATGCCTATTTTTACATAGGATGTAACTGGCTTGTTCCTCCACTTCCCGTAAGTACCTGACTTCCAGCTGAATGGACAAATGGATCAGTGAGTTTGCAGGAGTGCAATTCTTAGTGTCTCCTCTGTGCCTACCTCTCATTGCCACCTCTAACTACAGAAGCTGTGGGGGCGAATCTTCTGTTTATGTGTTTCTGGTACACCTGGGCCAGACATGTAACTACATGAGCTCTTCCTATCAGTGCTGTCTCCCCAGAATTTGGTCAAACAATGCAAAAGCCTTTTGGGAGAAGAGATTCATTGCAGCAGAGTTGCAGATTGGTCTGTGATCCAAATGGTCCAAATGCTAGGATTCCCTTGGCTCTTACCTGCTTTCCAACTCCAGGCGTTGTGATTTTCATTGATTCCAGGCACCCCAGGTATCCTTTTCCTTTTCTCTCTTTTTTTTTTTTTTTTTTTTTTTTAAGGCTCCTTTCCATCATAGCCAGGGAACAGCTGATACCTTGATTCTCCAGTCCAGGACACCAATTCATTCTCCAACCAAAAAGAGGTCCTCATTCTTAGGTTATGATTTGGTTATATGATTTTTTCATTTCTTTGCTGTCCCCATATAAATCCTCTCTATTAGTCAAGTTCCAGCTCAAATCTCAAATCCTCTCATGATGTCTTATTTACTTATTTCTTTTATTTTTTTATTTTTTGAGACAGAATCTCACTCTGTCACCCAGGCTGGAGTGTAGTGGCATGTTCTCAGCTCATGGCAATCTCTGCCTCCTGGGTCCAAGCAATTTTCTTGCCTCAGCCTCCTAAGTAGCTGGGATTACAGGCATGTGGCACCACACTCAGCTAATTTTTGTATTTTTAGTAGAGACGTGGTTTCATCATGTTGGCCAGGCTGGTCTTGAACTCCTGACCTCAGATAATCGGCCCCCCTTGGTCTCCTAAAGTGCTGGGATTACATGCGTGAGCCACTGCGCCTGGCCTCATGATGCCTTTTTAACACTCTAGTTCACAAGAACTTTCTTTTACTATAATCTATTATACCCTAAGAAGAGACTAAACTGTTCAGCATCAATGCTCTGCCTCGGAGACTCTCCATTGCAGGCATTCTTAAGCTTATTGATTCAGTTATTTATTCAACAATATTTATTATGTGACAGAACTCTACTAGGTGCCAGTGACAAAGCAGGAAATGCACACTTTAAACATATATGTGTTTCCAAAGAGGAAGTAAAGGTGCTATGGGAAAGTGTGGTGGGAAGTCTAACCTCATCTGGGGCCATAGAGGGGTCCATGAGATATGTAGAATTTCTGAAATGTGGTAAAGAATTGAATTTTTCTGTAACAGACCTCTGTAACTGGCATTGGATTCTTTAAGAGGTCCACAACCCCCAAAATGTTAAGAACCAAACTCTGAGTGCACATGCTTCTCTGTCTTTTCAATTAGTGAAATCTCTTTGAGTTACGGAACTGTCTGGTAATTCTCATCTGTGCCCAGATGACCTACTTCAACAGTGCTAAGTGTACAGTAGCTTCTCATACATTCTTATCGATTACTGCAGAATTCTAAGAAATGAAAGCTTGACTCAAAATGTAGGTTGAGTTTCTCCTTCCAGTTGTATGTTTTTCTAAAACTCAAATTTAGTCATCATGTATGTTGTTCAAAATCACATTCTTCGGAACTGTATTGCCTGAGATAAAAGCCTGGCAGTGAGAAACGAGGATGATTTTTAACATTTTGATCATAAGGTTAGCCTGAAAACTGCACTTTACAATGACGGCTGACCCTGTATTTGAGTGTCAAGCTGCTGCCCAGCTTCGTCTGTGATCCGTCCAAGATGCGTAGCAGGTACAAGTGTTTTAATTTCAGCACTGCCTCTGTAGGTAACCAGCCCTGCTCCTTCTGTCTGCGAGCAAGCTGGGGAGAATACAAAATGCCTTTTCTCATTCATAATGATTGCTATCAGGCCTCTGCGAGATCTGATTGAAAAACTGAGTCCTTCTGACCAGATTGGGAATCTGGAAATTAGCTTTTTATAGTTTCGAGAAGACTTGGAATGAAAGAAGATGTTAGGAGAACAAGTGGCCACCAGGTCAGAATCAATATTTATTGGCTTATTAAAGAAAGGGGGATGTTGGGAACAAGTGTCTTTCCATTTGTGTGGGCTTATATATACCAATTGCTGCCTGCCTGTGGATCCCAACTGTTAGGGTCGAACGTTCTCATTTTTCTTACGTTCTCATTTTTCTTATATTTACAGTCTTTGACATTTCTCATTTAACATGCCTCAGGGCATGCATGTTAGCCATTCAGGTGTTAATACAGGAATTATGACACGAGAAATGATTTCAAGTTTTTGTTTCTTGTCTCTCTTCAACTCTACCCTCCCCTGCATGCTTGTCTTTTCTCTCTTTCAGCATGAATCTCTTTGGGGGACACGCTAGTAGGATGTTAATCTTCAAAGACAGTCCCTCTCTGTGTTACAGGAGTCACGGATGAACTCTTGAATCAGCCTCTCACTCTATTATGGCACACGTAGGCACCGTGGGTTCTGATGAGAGTGGTTTTCCATGAGGTGTGAGGAGTCCCCAGAGAGTGCTATTCCTACCCCATCTCTCTCCTTTTGTCTTTCCTTTCAACACCAATGAAAATCTCCTTCATTATTGCTGATACTAGAAATTTTCCCTGTAAGATTCTATCCTTTGGATCAAAGTGCTCTCTTGGGGAAAGAGGATGATATACTAAACCTTATATGAGTCCTAGCATACCTGAATACTTCATGCAATTCAAACATCCAGAATGACTTTTATTGAGCAGCTAGTCTGACCTGACACTTTGCTACATCCTTTATGTAAATCCAAGCTCATCATTTTTTTTCAAAAACGTTAAATAGCAGGCTCCCTCATTATATCAATTTCATAATTGGCTCAAAAAATTTTCTGAAGACTCTTCAGGTGATAAGCAGCATGACCAGAATTTGATATCAGTCCAACGTGGCTTCAAATCTAAGGCCTTTCCACTGTTCAAAATGAAATAAAACCATATTCACAACATATAAAATACTTAGATTAAAACACTAGTTTCTTCAAACATCTACCTCCCCCAATTTATATTAAGGCAGATAATCATAAAGTATAATACCTGAATATTATTGGGCAACAGGGAAGGAATTCAGTTATTCAGTGACATCGAGTGCCCACTATGTGCCAGGAACTTTTCTAGTTGCTGAAGATATAGCAGTCAACAAAACAAAGACTCAGTCTCTACAAAGCTTACATTCTAGTGGGACCAAATAGTGTAATAATATAGAAGGTTACTATTAGAAGGCTACTATTGCTAGTATATTCAAAGGTTACTATTAAAAAGTTACTACTGTGGTATATTAGAAGTATATTCAAAGGTTACTATTAGAAAGTTACTAGTGTAGTATATTAGAAAGTTACTGTTGTTATGGGAAAAAGTGAATCTGGTATGGGCAATGGAGCAAAGGAGTGGATTGTAATTACAAATTATAAGTAGGAAGCCATGTAGCCATTACTGGGAAAGTGACATTTGAACAAATACATGACAAATACATAGCAGCAAGCCAGGGACACAGTGTTCCGCAAAGGGCGTAGCTGTTACAAGGTCTGGAGGCAGCAAGGTGCCAGGTGTGGAGGTCAACATGGCAAGTGGTTGGAGCTTAATGAGAAATGGGGAGAAGATACTAGAAGATGAGATCAGTGAACTAATGATGAAGAGGGAAATTATTTAGTTGCTGGTAGCTGACAGAGAAGATTTTGGTTTCTCATCTGAGCGAGATGACAAGTTTTGCAAGATTTCAGACAGGGGAAGGACCTCATCTGCATTACCTCATAATAGAATCAGTCTGGTTACTGTATTGGCCATGGTATGTAGAGAGCAAAGGAGAAGCAGAAAAGCCTGCGGGAACGCAATGGCAGTCACTCAACTGAGACATGACATTATATCAGATCAGGGTGACTGTGGGAGAGAGGCTGAGAAGTGATTCTAAGCATATTTAGAAGGTAAAACTGGTGAGTTTTGTTGAGTGATCATATGTGGACAGTGAGAGAAAGAGAGAGGTCAAGGAAAACTCCATGATTTTTGATTAAACATCTGAAAGGATGAAGTAGCCTGTACTGAGATGGTGCAGATTTAAGTAGGAACATCGGGAATTTAGTTTTGGACATGCTAAATCTATAATTCTGCTATATATCTAAATATTAACAGGCAATTGAATGTTTGAGTCTAGAGTTTAGGTGAGGTATCTCAGCTGGTGATTAAAAAAATTAGAGGTTATTAGTGTGTATATGGTATTTAAAGTACAGTAAAAGCATAGATAAAAAGAATTCAAGGACTGAGCCTTGGAGCACACCAAAAGTAGAAGGTTGAAGAGATGATCGAAAAGATGTGTGAAAACTAGCAAAGGACCATAGGGTATTAGAAAAACCAAGATAGTCTTGTGTCATGAATGCCAAATGAAGAAAGTGTTTCAAGCAGGAGGAGGAGGAGCTGAAGAATCAAGTAAGATGAAAACTGAGGATTAATGATTGGATTTAGCCATGTGAAAGTCTTTGTTGGCCTTGACAAAAGAAACTTGAGTGGAATGGATGCATTGATACAGGTGAAAGCCTAATTAGGCTGATTTTAAGACAGAATAAGAGAAGAGGAATTGGAGACAGTAAGTATAAACAAGTCTTTCAAGGAGTTTTGTTGTAAAGAAGAGCAAAGAAATAGTATGTAGAGAGAAAAGTGGAGTTTTGTGAGTAGTTTTTTTTTTGTTTGTTTTCTTTTATAAGATGGTGAAAATAATTGTGTGCTAATGGTAATAATCCATGAAACAGGAAAACAACTGGAAAAAACAGCAGAGAGTTGGGAAAATTGCTAAAGAAATGCCTTTGTGTGGAGGGAAGGGTTGAGATTTAGTGGAAACGTGGAGGGCTTGGTCTTAGTTCAGAGAGCTGCATTCCCCTGAGGAAAGGAAGCAAGATATGTGGGCATTGCTGCAGGTAAGTAGGTGAATATGGCAGTAAGAGCTTGTTGAAGTACCCGACTAACGGCCTCCATTTTCTACCTAGTGTAGGAAGCAAATTTTTCAGATGAGAGTGAAGATGAGGGAGGAAGCATTAGTGCTTTGAGAAGATATGAAATAATTGGGGGAGTAAAAAGTTAATGGAATGGGGCATCTAGAATGACTTTCAGACAGGATTTAGGGCCTTTTTGAGATTAGTGATCATGAATTTGGAGTGAAAAGAGTCTGCAAGGAAAAGATTAATGTAAAAAACATCATGTGGCAATTCCAGTCTGTCTCAATCACATTCTAACACTAAAGGTCCTGGAAACTTGGAAGGCAAGTAAAGTGAGGAAGAGGTGCAGGAGAGGTGGTGGGCCAAAATTAAGATTTATTCACCTCAAAATTATCTCCAGAGTTGGTGCTACACACACAATGAAACCGTGAGCACCTTCCTGAACTTGCATTGAGAGTCCTAGTTTCCCCCTCACCACTATCACCAAGTCAAGTTGACTCCTTTGTGGGCATAACTCAAGTAGTTCCTTTCAGCAGGCTGACTAGCTGGTCACCTTTGGTTCATATCTACTTGGAAAAGATTCCAAAATTTCTGTAACCTTTCGTGGTCAACCACAACCTCTGTGACTTCCAGCATCAGTACCATAGAATGCTAATAGCATCACAGAATGTTAAAACTGGAGAGCCCTTAGCAAATGTCTGGCCTCATCTTGCCGGTAAGACAACAGAAGCCCAGAGAAGAAAAGTGATTTACATAAAGCCATCTAATTTAGAATAGAAATGGAGCTGGTACCCAGATTTTTGTCTCCTGCCCACTACTCCTTCTGGCATGTCTCTCAGCTGGTTTCTTGGACTCAAGACAACCACGCAACTTCTCTCAATTATGAAGTGAAAGTTGTTCTTGTGATGAATTTTGCAATGTCACTTTCTGCCAGACAAATAGGGCCATACTGATATAAAATTAATTTCATTTGATTGTCGATGCTCTAATAATGAGTGATTTAAATAATGACACCTTGAGAGAAGTAGACAAGGTGTCAGATTTTAAGGTTTCGTCACTAATAAGAAAAATAGTGAGAATTTTCAAATGGATAATCAGGCTCTTCTCCTTTCCATAGGATGCCATGTTATAAGGCTACATCCTAAAATTAGGAGTTGTGCTTCCAACACATCCAGTGCCCAGTCAAGTTGTCAGGTTGGCAGTGTGAATTCTAGAGTTTCCATTAGGCTGGTGATTGCTAAATATAAAAAAAAAAGGAGACTAGCAGACTATCCATTATATAAGAACTTTAATTCCCCAGTAATAATGGTGCCCCTACATGGAAGATGACAAGAGGAGGGACAAATAGTTACGGGGACAAGTTATGCAAACCACTTCTGCTTGTTCTCCTATAATTAGGTAGTTCCTTTATGCCATCCCAGCCAAGGGATTAAAATTTTCTGCAATGCGAATTTTTTTCTTCAGTCCATGGTGTAGCTGTTTAAATTGCTTCAACAAGTTGGGATTTGTGTGGGCTGAAGCATGGAGCAATGCGTTGTTCCTTGAATGTGATAGCCAATTTTCTGTTGGGACTTGACAATCTTCATGATGACCTGAAGTGAACTATGGGCACATCAACTTGAATGCAAAGTTTCCAAAGACACACGGCTTGGAAGTCTGAAGCAGAATGAATGATCATGATTTCACTGGTTAGTGAATACAATTGAAACAACAGTGATGGCTTGGTCTCGAGTGAGTATGATTATGGATCTGTCTGGGGTGGGAGCACCCACACTAGTTTGTTGCTGTAGGATGCACATTGGGAGTATCTTTGTTAAAGAAAGTGGAGCTGAACTCCACGTTTGGCTTTCTCATGAATCTGTAGTTCTTGTGGTGAGAACGCTCTGGGGATCCAAGGATATTACGGTGTATGTATATGTGTGTGTACATGTGCACATGGGGGCACTGGTTGGTTTAGAGGGGAAAGGTAGGGTGGAAGAAAGGCAATCATTTAAGTACAATATTCTATGAAGGGATGCAAGTTTTAGGTTATGGGGCAGAAGTTGAAGGATAGTTGTTTCCCCACTCCGAACCTCTGAAAGGTTTTATAAAGCATATTTGTACAGAGCACAGAAGCACCTGGACAATGTATTTGGAAGACTTAATGCCACCAGAGGCCGGGCACAGTGGCTCACACCTGCAATCCCAGCACTTTGAGAGCTGGATCATCTGAGGTCAGGAGTTCGAGACCAGCCTGGCCAATATGTTGAAACTGTCTCTACTAAAATACAAAAATTATCCAGGCGTGGTGGTGGGCACCTGTAATCCCAGCTACTCTGGAGGCTGAGGCACGAGAATTGCTTGAACCCAGGAGGTGGAGGTTGCAGTGAGCCGAGATCATGCTGCTGCACTCCAGCCTGGGCTACAGAATGAAACTCTGTATCAAAAAAAAAAAAAAAAAATCCACTAGAGCCCTTGCTTTTCCTTCCCACCTCATACTATGTATCTAAGAGAATGGCCAGAATTAATGGTTGCTTTATAAATGAAGATTGCTCACCTATTCCTAGCATCCAAATCCTTTCTCCAAGCCTATCATCTTTCCAACTCTTTAAAACCTTCAGCATGCACATCAGTGCTTACTGAATTTGAGGCAAATATTTGAACATAATGGCGATAATCTGTACACATGGGAGATCATGTACTCTCAAACTTCTCTAACTCATTCTGACACGATGAACTAACGAAGCAGTGTTAGAAAAGCATCTCATATTGGGCAGTAGGCAGTGGGCAAGGAAAATGGACTTGATTCTATATCGGCCAACTAGTAACTTGGGGTACTCTCAGGGAAGATAATGTGCTTTTTTGGGCCACATGGGAATATCTAATATATTCTGTTACCAGTTACAGTGTCTTCCAAAATTCTTAATTAATTTTAATAGGACTGGATAAGGAAGAAAGAGATAGTCTCCTTTTAAATGGTCATCTTTTTGCTTTGAAAATATATAAATAGAAATAAGAAAGATTACTAACTGGTGTTAAGTAAAAGGCTTTATGCCAACTTGGAGGCAAAGGAGATCTTTAATGTTTTACCTGTTTGGTTAGTCATTACTGTAACTGTTCAGAGGCCTGGGTCTTGTGCTACAATTGCTGAAATAATGTATGGGGACCTTTCCTTGGTGAAGAATTTAACTGTGGTTATCTCAGAGGAACGACTTTACAAAGAGAACTGAAAGAGTCCTTCTCTGGTGGCAATGAGACCGACTGGCATGTTAATTTGAATATAAAGGCATCAATTAATCAAAGGACATTTTTGTTATGCCATTGTTCAGGTGTTCAGCATAGACAAAGATAATTCAGATAGGCTTTTGCATGTAATGAGCTTAGAGTCTGCAGAGGAAAGCAGGATTTATACATACAGTGTTTTTATAATTGTAATACAAAGTAAAAATAAGTGGTGTGAAAGGTGCCAACGAAAAGCACTTCAAATGATGTGTTGGTTAAGCTTTAACTGAGTACCTGTAAGCACATGCATGACACGGGCCTCCTGCTTTCAGAGGTTGCAGCCCAGATGCTGCAATGGCAAGTTTCCTTGCTGTTATAAGGCAGTAAAGGCCACTCAGTTGGCTTAGCAATGATTGCAGTGAGTCTTCATAAAACAAAGATGTTCAGTCCAGCTGGGGTGATCAGAGAGAAACCTTTATCGCTGAGGAAGGACTTGAATCTACTCCTGGAATTCGTCTTGCTGACAGGTGAAGGGGGTGGAATAAAGGGCATCTCTAGAGGGGCGAAGAGAACAGCAGCAGCGAGGTTCTGGAATTCAAAAAATTAAAAGGCATATTCTGGGCTCAATATATGTGATTCCCGCAAGGGATCCTCCTGAAATCCTAGCCAAGCTGCCTCTGAAAACTTTTGAGTGTGGGTAGCTTTCTTGGGTCTTCTGAGAAAGAGTGGACACTTCTCAAGTGTCCTTAGTGCTCTGTTTACTGGCCAGGGCTTCCCAACCCTTAAAGAAAGGCTTGCAGAGAAGAGTGAAGAAAAGGGATGTGACAGATTGGGTCAGATTTGAAGAGCCTTGAGTGACAGGCTGGAGCTTTTGATGAAGGATTTGCTGCCCCCCAACCCCCTCTTTCTAGAGGTCACTCTGGAGCTCTCCTGGTTGGTCACAATAGGCCTGGCAGAAGTTGTTTTAATTCAGAGAAGTAATGGAATATTGTCTTTCCCAGCCCTGGTAAGCTTAGGGACATATCTGGAACACTCTCGTGTGGCCGCATGAGTGGGTATTGGGGTACTTAGCCCTTGTGAGCCTCCCCATGTTTGCTGCAAAGGGTCTGAGCTGCTGCTTAGCCGGTGACCATGACCTAGTGTCCTTAGGATCTCAGGGACCACCTGCAGGTCATTGTGAGCCACACAGGGGACCCGAGGAAGGGGTGGACACTTGAAGCAGCCCAGAGTTTTGTCAGAACCAGCCAGGTAGTGGGCAAGACATCTTATCATAGCTCCTTTATATCCTCTTTCTTCGTCTGCAGCCTCCCTTCCTAACCCCTTTCTCTGCCTCCATCACTTTCTCTTTATAAGAGCATACACACAATCACACCACCCCCGCTTCATCTCTAAGACAATGAATGCTGCTGTCAGTTCAGATAAGAGCACCCACTGGATAGAAAGGCAATATTTTCAGTCCTGGCAAACACGATCGTAAGTTCAGTTTATTAATATTGCAACAGTTGCACTAAATGAGATCACTTGGCTAACAAAACATTTATCAACAAAACGCTGCCACCTACTGAAGTTTTGCAAACAGCCCAGATGATTGGATAAGATCACAAATTCACTCTGCCACAAGCTTATAGTCTTTTCTGAAATCATTCTGAAACAAGAATGATAACCAGCCAAAGCAGACAAGACGTACCTTTCATGTAATCTGTGTAGAAGGTGCCGGGGTGGATCCCGAGAATGGCATCCGTACAGAGAAGGAGGTTTAGGTCCCTTGATGTTGATTTTCTAGAGGGTTTGGGGAATGCTTCCAAACAACTGCAAAGAAGGCTGTGTCTATTAGGAACACATTCTCTACAAACTCATTTGCAACATTGGTGTCCTAATTGCAGTGAAGGCATGTAAAAACAACTAGGTTTTTATTGTTCTCTAGAAAATAAATATATTTGGTACCAAAAAAAATCCCATGAAACTTACGATGATGATAATAATAGTTATTTTCCTATGTGAATATACAGCTGTGAAAACATGCTTTCATTCAAAGACTCTTTAAACTGTAGAAACCACCTTAGAAAGGGATAATTAAGTTGTATTGTGTTTATAAAGTTCAGAGTACTTTAGTAAGTAATGTGAGAACTAATTTGTAATGCCAGGGGGGAGTTCAGAGGGAAAAAGTAACATAACAGTGGTGATTTATGTGTGATTTTCTTCCAAAGCTAATAGTTACTCTTCTTCTAAAAATCTTAGGACATAATTTTGAAATGCTGAATGACAAAATAGGGCTCTAAATACCATCGCTCACCTCCCTCAGCTCAATTCTGCAGCTGGCTGGGGTTGGCTGGGAAAGAAGAAAAGCCCATGGCTGGTGCTCACTCTACTTCCCATAGGTGTAGAAATATTTTCCCACTGTATTGTGAGGTTCTCAAGGGGAGGACCTTGGCTCTCAGGATCCAGACAGTGCCTTGGACATTGCAGGGACCAATGAGGCCAGACATTTAAGATGTTAGTATGTCTGAGGTCTAGTTAGCAAGTCACACCAATTTTCTTTTTTTTTTTTTGAGACGGAGTCTCGCTCTGTCGCCCAGGCTGGAGTGCAGTGGCACGATCTCCGCCTCCCGGGTTCATGCCATTCTCCTGCCGCAGCCTCCTCAGTAGCTGGGACTACAGACGCCCACCACCACGCCCGGCTAATTTTTTGTATTTTTTAGTAGAGACGGGGTTTCACCGTGTTAGCCAGGATGGTCTCGATCTCCTGACCTCATGATCCACCCGTCTCGGCCTCCCAAAGTGCTGGGATTACAGGCTTGAACCACCGCGCCCGGCCCACACCAATTTTCAATAAATAATGTTCTAGATTCCTAATATTAGGGCTTTTTTTTTTTTTTTTTTGATGGAGTCTTGCTCTGTCACCCAGGCTGGAGTGCAGTAGCTGGATCTCGGCTCACTGCAAGCTCCACCTCCCAAGTTCACGCCATTCTCCTGCCTTAGCCTCCCGAGTAGCTGGGACTACAGGCGCCTGCCACCTTGCCCAGCTAATTTTGTTTTCATATTTTTAGTAAAGACGGGGTTTCACCGTGTTAGCCAGGATGGTCTTGATCTCCTGAGCCCGTGATCCGCCCGCCTCAGCCTCCCAAAGTTCTGGGATTACAGATGTGAGCCACCATGCCTGGCCAGGGAATTTTTAAAGATAGATTTTTATCTGTTTTTTTCCTCTGGAAATTACTGTACCTCGCTGACAGCTATAAGATTGGGATTATCGGTTGAATGACTTTCACTGGATGAACGCAGCCCTTCTCATGTAAGAGCAGAAAGACAAAGAGGAGGGGCCCTGCCCGCTGTGTACATTTATGATTAGGGTAGGAAAACTCCTAGCCTGGGCTTTTCTTAGGCAGGTCTATGCTTCTGCTCTGCCACTTTTCTAAATTCTCACCAAAGTGAGCTTGAAAGAGAGAAAATGGCAGAGTAGGAATGGAAGAAAAGAAGAAGGCTTGAGATTGGGCTTTGGCTCAACTAAATATATAATAAACACAAACGATACTCTTATTGAACATCAAGTATATGTCAACCATTGTTTGAGGCATTTTACCTGTCTTAGTTCTATTTCACATAACAATGCTTCAGGGAAGGAGTCACTGTGCCCATTTTAGAGACAAGGGAACCAAGGCCCAGAAAGGTTAAATGACTCGGCCAAGTTTACCCAGATAAAAAGTGGCAGAGCAAGCCCAGATCAAGTACATGTCTTCTGGCTCAAAAGACCCCGCTGTTTTCATGACACCGGTTTGGGCACAGCCAGCATATTTTCCTCTTTGCTTGTCCAGAGAGAGTTAAATAGAGAGAGGGGAATAGAGGAAGTTCCTCTCTCTCTTCTACCCAGGGAAGTGGCACTTCTCTTGCACGTGGGAGAACAGAGTTCACAGTGTGCTAGTAAATGAGATCGTGGGTAGGAAGCCCTTGGACCTCCTTAGAAGTAAGTGACTATAAAAAATCCAAGCCATTTGTATTACTCTTGTAGGTGATGTGATTTCAAATGGACAGAGAGCACAGTTTGTCTTCTGTTCAAATTGGCATCCCTTCATGCCATTCTGGGAATTAGTTCAGAACTGACTACAGGAAACAGAAATCACCTTTGATACCCAGTACTATTTCCTAGCAGGCCCATATTTTCCCAGGAGGTTCTTTCTCTGTAGTAGATAAAAGTTTGCCTTCATTTCATGTGATCTCATTTCATTTTCCTCTTCAGTAGATACCAGCCTATGTCCATCATTCTGTACTAAGCAGGATCCTGTCCCGGGCACTTACATTCATGGTGGTCCTACTGGAATCTCACTTTTGCCATTGAATACCTCCATCACTCCTATTGTTATCGGGGGAATAATTCTCATTCTCATTGAAAGGAAAAGCACATTCTGAATATGTAACAATAACCTGCATGCAGTTCTCTGATTATAAATATCAAGTGTTATAAAAGCCCCATCAGTGTAGTGATCAAAGGCATGAGGGACTCTCTGCTGAAGCAGCAGGTGACCCAGTACAATTGGAATAAAGGGAAATGCTGAGTAGACATGGGGTCCCAGGAAATTCACATTAAAGATTTTTTTCTGATGTATTTTCAGTTGTGCATTTTAAAAGGATTTCACTAAAAGCTAACAAGGCAGTTGATTTTACATTCAATGCTACCTCATAATTAAAAGTAAATTTGAGATTTACTAATCAGTAATAATTTTTATTTTTAACCACTAATAAAGCCAATAATAATCCCTTTCAGCTCTGGGGGGGAAATAAGGAGTTACTGAAACTGTTTTCACTGACTCCTTCCTTCAGAAAGGAGAGATGTGGGTCAAGGAAAGAAACTTCAAAAGAGTTGGTGGCCAATTAGTTAATGGAGGACATGTGTTTGGGCAACACATTCCTTTTTCTCTCTGAGAGCAAATATTAACTTCTGAGAACTGGGTCATAGTATTAACACTGTAGAGTGTGGTTGCACAAACCTAGATAGCGTAGCCTAGTATACACCTGGGCTATATGGTCTAGCTTATTGCTCCTAGAGTACAAACCTGTGTGGCATGTGACTGTACTGAATACTGTAGGCAATTATAACACAACGGTATTAGCGCATCTCAACATAGAAAAGGTCCAGTAAATATATGGTATAAGAGATTAAGAAATGCTACACCTGATGAGGACACCTGAATGGAACTTGTAGGACTGGAAGTTGCTCTGGGTGAGTCAGTGAGTGACTGGCGAGTGAATGTGAAGGCCGAGGCCATTGCTGTACACTCCTGTAGACTTTATCAGCACTGTACTCTTAGGCTACACTAAATATATGAACGTTTTTATTTCTTCAATCATAGACTAACCTTATCTTCCTGTAACTTTTTAACTTTATGAACATTTCAATTTTTAAAAAATTTTTTGACTCTTCTATAACACTTACTTAAAAGGTAAGTACATTATACGCTAAAAACTATCTTCTTTCTCTATATCCTTATTCTGTAAGCTTTTTTCCAACTGTTTTATTGTTTTTAACTTAAAATTTTTTTGTCGTTAAAAACTTAGATGCAAACATACACATTAGCCTAGGCCTATACAGAGTCAGAGTCACCCATACCATTGTCTTCCGCCTCTGCACCTTGTCCCACTGAAAGTTCTTCAGGGCAGTAAGAAGCATGGAGCTGTCAGCTCCTGTGACAACAATGCCTTCTTCTGGATGCCTCCCTGAGGCTATTTACAGTTAACTTTAAAAAAATAATAATTAGAAGGAGTACACTCTAAAACAATGATTTAAAAGTGTAGGATAGTTAATACATAAACCATTCACATAGTTGTTTATTATCATTATTCAGTATTATGTACTGTGTATAATTGTATGCACTAGGCTTTCGTATGACCAGCTGTGCAGTAAGTGCACCGTCATCACCAGAAACACGAGTAATGCAGTGTGCTCCAACATTATGGCAGCTGTCCATCACTAGGTGACAGGAATTTTTTGGCTCCATTATAATCTTGGAAGATGCTCGTATATGTGGCCCATCGCTGATGAGAACATCTTTATGTGGTGCATGACTGTGTTACTAAATACCAGGAATTATGAATATCCATTTTTACATCTGAAAATTTGAATTGGTTACTTTTGAAAAAATGCTATTTTGTTTCTTATGAGTGAAAACTGAATACAGCTATTTCCTCATAAGTGACGAAAACCATCAGATTCTGTGCTGGCCATTTGCCCGTTCCTTCTGAGATCCTTTCCCGGCCCTTCCCTGCTCTGCGCTGGATTGCAGGGGGTCCGATTCCCAGGTTTCCCCAACTTCCTGTTACGCAGGAGCTTCAACGAATGGATGATGCCCCCAGAAAAATGGCAGGTGGGATGGGGGAGAAGCCAGGAGGTCCCTCCCTTTGAATCGGCTGTGGGTGGTACTTCCAGCAGCAGCTCTGCTTCCTTCAAAGTCTGTCCCATGCTGGCCAGCCTCCCTTTTGTGGGCAGGAGCCGAGTCTTGACTCCGGTGAGGATATCACCTCCTCCTGTAGCTCTGCGGTTCCAGGAGTGATGGTCGCTTCCTGAGTGCAGTTACTTCACTGTAGCTTATTTGACTTTTCAGTTCATTCATCATCTGTGTAACTCATTTCCTCCATTAAATATCTTGTGTTTGACACACTTAGAATGTGTTCCGTTTCTCCCGTTAGACACTCACAGACACAGCGTTGTGCTGGATTAGTATTCTATTCATCTATGTTTCACAATTTACTGTCCCTTAATGTACTGTCTTCTGACCTTATGCCTCACAGGGTTTTGTGGTGGTTGTTGTTACCAGTATTGTGATTATTCTTTATTCCACAAGACAGTCCCCTTGTTTATCTGCAGAAATGTTTTTTTTTGGGGGGGGGGTTGGGGGGTAGAAGAAATATCCAGAGATGTTCTTAACTTTAAGAATCGTAAATCTAAAATGTTGCAAAGTTCTGAATCCTGAAAGTCTTAAAAGATTCTAGGCTCTTTGTCTTTCAATCTGTGGTCCATATAAAGGCCATGTGCAGTCTCTTTTCTTTTTTTTTTTTCTTTGACATGTCTTTCCCAATTGAGTGCAAAGTACGCACTCAACCCAGAGTACATTTTCTTCCTCTCAGAGCAACAGAAGCCTGTGAAACTCCTGTTGGCCAAGCCCAGCAGTAAATATTCAGAAATAAAAGGAGAGTAAACATTTGCATGTGCACTTTCTACTCTGGACACTAAAAGGTGAAGCTTTCCAAATAACCAGACCCGGGGAAACCTGTGAATAAGCCATGCTGGTAAATACATGGTCCTTTAATTGATAATAAAATTAGACCCTAGAAGAGCATCAGTAATATTTGTCATTTGGGGACCATGTGGAACCATGATCCACAAATAACTTTAGTGATAAGTATGTCAACAAAAGATCCACACGGATTGAAAAAAACAAAACAAAACAAATATCCATAAAATATGAATGTTGCCTCTTGGTATATATTGTAGATTTAGAAAAGATATAAAAGTATAGATTCTAAAGCTATGTTCATGATTCTTTTTGTTTTTTCATGGTAACTTCAACCACGCTACATTGTTTTGCGGGAAGTTTGTGTTTCCGATGTAGTGTATCCTTATACCTAGGACGGGGGCTCCTAGGATGTGCTCCTGGGATTCATCTCAGGCTTCCTGAGGCCTAGGTCAATAAAGGTGTCTGGATCAGACCATCTTTAGATCCAGCAGTGGGAGCCAGCACACACACACACACACACACACACACACACACACACACACACACATATATATATATACACACACACACACACACACACACACACATATATATTTCTTTTTATTTTTTTTTTGAGAAAGGGTCTCACGCTGTTGCCCAAGCTGGACTACAGTGGCACGATGCGGCTCACTGAAGCCTCGACCTCCTGGGCTCAAATGATCCTCCCACCTCAGCCTCCCATGTAGCTGGGACCACAGGTGCATACCAACATAACCAGCTATTTTTGTTTATGTTTTGTAGAGACAGGGTTTCGCCTTGTTGCCCAGGCTCATCTTGAACTCCTGGGCTCAAGTGATCTGCCCGCCTCAGCCTCCCAAAGTGCTGGAATTACAAGCATGAGCCACCATATCCGGCCCAGCGCATATTCTTTGACTGCAGGGTATGGTGTTTATGGGCATAGGTTTTGGAGCCAGACCGACTGCATCTGAAACACTGCTCTCCCCATTGCTATTCGTGTGATCATGGATAAGTTACTCCACCCCCTAAGTTGCACTTTGTTTTTCTGAAAAAAATAATAATTACATCATAGCATCATAGTGAAATATTAAATCAGATAACACACAAAAAATGCTCAACATGATTTCCAGCACAAGATTAGTATTCAACAGCACATGGGTTGAGGGTTTGGAGAGCTGGACCCTACTCTAGGGTAGTTCTGGGGCCACCCCTTCTGGCTTGTGTCCACAGACTTTGAAGTCTCCTTCTTTTTTTGTTTCTTTAGGCCAGAGACCTGCCATATTTTGCATTTGATATATAGGACAGACTCTGATCATCTCAAAGGTTCCCAAGGACTTTGAGTGCCTCTGAAACAAAGCTGCCACAAGGAGTACATTCTGAGACATTTATGTCTCCCTAGGAAGTGTCCTGGTTGAAAATTCTTGTTCTGAACTTAATGTTTCTGTCCAGTCTAGCAAAACTAAGTTGCATCATTCTTTCTTTAACTCTACTGCCAATTTTGGGGTGCATGAGCTATTTATTCTACTTACTATCTGTTCAAGTATTTAATTAAGCATTCCTGGCAACTGCGAAGGTCACTGTGCACTTATTGAGTAGAAGTAAGCCCAGCTGGTAAGGAACCGCCAGGAAATAACCTGATTAGGAGAACATTGTTTCTCTAAACCTGATGGAATTGCTCCTTTACTTACTTTTCTCTGTAGCTCAGTACTGAGTCCGGTGGGCTGCTTCCAGAGGTTTGGGGGCTTGCAAGATAGTGCGTTCTGTGACTTGAAATGAGAGAAGAAACCATAAGTAGGAATATGGGCCTTATTGTTCAACACCTCATTAAGCTTGCATGAGGGTAGGGTAGCCTTTCTAGACGTTGCAAACAAGCCATTCCTAATGTTCTCATTCTGGAGCTGGGGAAAGCCAGGGCTGGAGTGTGAGAGCAAAAGCAGTCCCTTGGGATGAAATGCAATGGCCGTCCTTTCTGCAGAGGTTCTAGGCAATAGTCTTGTGAGTTGGGGAGGACAGGGCAGGCCATGTTTTGTTTTTCTTTTCTTTTTTTTTTTTTATTGCTTGGCTTTTTGGAAATGAAATATTTTCCCTAATAGCGTTTTCTCTTCTTTTTGTGCCGGTTTCTCCTTCCTTCATCTGATTTTACAATTCCAATTCTAACTACTATTTTCTTTCTGTAACTTCAGCTTTTCCCTGTACTCCTTAAGAGGCCTGAACAGTCCCTTCACTTACAGGCTGTGCAGTTACCTCGGCCCTTCCTGACCCAGCGAGCCGAGGTCCAGCATAATTGAAGGCTTTTCATTGTGCCATTGTTAGGCACTCACAGCCCTGCGCTGGGTCTACTCTCTAATGTTGCTCCATTAGGAAATGCCGTGTCCTGCGTACGAGTGAACTGCACTTTGCTGTAACTTTGGTTGTCTTGCAATCCCACTAATAGCCTTTTACTGTAGGGAGACTATCTACAGCAGCATCTAAAAGTACCCATCCATCCAATGCCTCCCAGGGAAGAAGCAAATAGGGGATCTAATAGAAGGATAAACGTTTTGGTCTCTCACTGTAATTGCAGTGAAGTAAAGGAATTGATTGTCTGCAGGCGTGGTGGGCTTTCTACTTTCAACCACGTGTGTCCACCCCGTGGTCTAGTAACTGCGGCAGGCATCAGAAACAAGTGCAAAGCAGAGCACGTGTATTTCCTTGACATCCGTGACACTAAAGATAAAGAACATTTCATCATCAATATTGTTAATACAAGCTAGCATTTCAGCATTTATTTTTAAAAAGATCAGACCAGAACCAGGTGGTGTCTACAGATCTTTCACAGGTCTATTATATACAGTAGAGCTGATGCTACACTGAGATGAGTTTTTGTCTCAAAAGGAAATGTACTTTCCTTAATTTTCTATAATTTATCTCATCTTTCTTATGCTTGGGGCTTTATTCTTCTGTAGATGGAGGAAAAAACCGCCCATGACAGGCAAGTCAATTTCTTTCCTATAAAAGTATATCTTTGGGGTGAATTGAGCTTCTCTCAGGTAAATGCTTAGACTTCCATGGCTTCTCTCCCTTTGCCTTCTTGACAAGATGGCACCTGGGTAGAGGGAGAAGACTGCCTGTCCTCATAACAGCGTGTCCTCTCCTGGTCCTCTCTGGCCAGGGGAGCAATGTCCCTCTGGCCTTGCCGTAGAGTAGGGCCCATGCTGGCATCTCAACTGGGGAAACATGACCCTTTCCTCACAACACCCTTGACCTTGTCATTAGTTGGCTCTCCTCTGAATCACTGGCATGTCTTCCATCCAGATCCTGGATTAGCTGAGCTCCCCGTGGTACCTGCTACAGGGTTGCCTCACTGTCTGCAGGCTTCGTCCTGGCAGTCCTGCTGCACCTCAACTCTGCAACTCCCTTCTCCTACTGGGGACTTTCAAGGATTTCCCTAAAATTGGTAGCAGAGTTAAAGAAGGAATGATGATGGGAGTATTGGAGAGACACATTAAGTCCAGGACAAGTATTTCAAACCAGGAATGTTTCCTAGAGAAACGTAAATGTCTTAGAATGTGCCCATTTGTAGCTTCATACCAGCAACTTTGTATCAGCTGCACTGAGGGTCTTCAGTTTGAACCCCAAGTCCCAGGGAAACTTTGGGATTCTCAGAGACTATCTTATGCATCCATGGCAAAGCAGGGAAAGTGTCTTTGGTCTGAAGGACCAAATCCCTTCCATCTACATGTGAACTGGGGCGACACAGGGGACACTGTCTCCAGTCCTTTCTATGATGAGCGTCTTCCTGCAGTGAGGTTGATGTGCTGTGTGGCTGGTGCCATGTTGGGAATGGCTCGAGTGAGGACACTTAACATTCTCACAGTCTGTGCCAGAGGAAGTGGTAGAGTGATGACAGCTCTGGGGTGTTCCCTCTTCTTCCCCACCCTCTACTCCTCCAGCTGGAGAAATTAGATGTAAGTCTTGGTCCTCTTCTCCAGTTCTTTCTCTTTTCTCCTTTTGCTACATTGAAGATTAGAAAAGCTCTTCACTTTTTTCCAAGTTGGGGTGGAAACTTCTATCATTTAAGTGGGTTAGGCATCCTCTTGACATTGCAAAGGGAGATTCTGGAACCTAGAAACCATTTCTCTCTTAACAAATTCTAGTTCCCAAGACAATTATTTCACTTTACACTGAAAAGAAAATTCTAGTTTGAAACCAAAGCTGAGTGGTACCTGCCTTGTTCTAGCTGAAGTTACCCATTTCGGAAGTCCACCCCTTTCCTGAAGCATGGAAAGATAGCAATTGAGTATGGGGGGAACCCCAGGGCATGGTGATTTTAAGGGGAATGAAGAATGCACTGCTTTATTAAAGCCCTAAATATCAAAAACAAAACTTTTAGGAGATATGTGTGTGTGTGTGTGTGTATATTTTTTTTTTTTTGAGAGACGAAGTTTCATTCTTGTAGACTAGGTTGGAGTGCAATGGCGCAGTCTTGGCTCACTGCAACCTCTGCCTTCTGGGTTCAAGCAAGTCTCCTGCCTCAGCCTCCCGAGTAGCTGGGATGACAGCCGCGTGCCACCATGCCTGGCTAATTTTGTACTTTCGGTAGAGACAGGGTTTCTCCAGGTTGGTCAGGCTGGTCTCGAACTCCCAACTTCAGGTGATCCGCCTGCCTCGGCCTCCCAAATAAAACAAATATTTTTATGGCAGGCATTGGGGTAGGAAAAGTTGTTTTTGTTTTTGCTTTGAGATGGAGTTTTGCTCGGTCGCCCAGGTTGGAGTGCAGCTGCGCAATCTCAGCTCACTGCAACCTCTGCCTCCCGGATTCAAGTGATTCTCCTGCCTAGAAAAGATTTCTTAAGTAAGATCACCAAAACCATAGCACAAAGGAAACCTCGAGGTTATAAAAAGGTTGAGGTAAGAAGTGAGATGCAGGAAGGGTAGCCTCCTTACTTCAAGTCAACTAAGGGGACCGCTTGGATAGTTTGATATGTTTCCCTTGGAATTTGGTGGGAACACAAGGGGCTGGTGTTTGAACTGTCTGAGAAATTGAAAGATTTAAAAAGGCTCTGGTTAGAGTGAGGAAAAGTGGCTACAATGGGAGAAAGCCATGCTTTCCCTAAAGGTGGATTAAGGTTTGTTTTTTGTTTACTTGGTTTCTTTGTAAATTCTTTTACCCATGGGTAAATTAGATCTGTGACCTGGCCTGGAGCTTACAAAGGATTTAGCCCAGGAAGGCTTCCTAGACACTAACGGTTCCCAACAAAGAAAGCCTGAGTGAATGCCTCAAGTCAGGGGGTGGAGTCTTCAGTTGTCCCTGTGCATCACAGAAATTGCAGCCGGAGGTTTGCAGTAGAATCTCAGAAAAACCCATCAAAGTTCCCCATGTGTCAAAAATGCACGCTGAGAATATACCACATTCAGCAGGCACCACCACAAGATGACATCTGTGCCCATCAAATACAATTTCTCTTGTTTCTAATATTTACTCTCTGCCTCTCCTTCCCGCAACCCCACCCCACCAACCGGAGATGTGTCAGAAACTGGGGCTGGGGCCCTGCGGGGTGGGTGCATAAGAGGAGATGAGGCTGGGAAAGAAATACTTGATTGCATAATGGCTCTTCCTCCAAGGGGAACTGCCCAGCTCAAACAGATAAAGTAGCAGGAATTTTCAAGTACAAAGATAAACAAATAAAAATTACCAACCACTGGAAATAGAGGAATTAAAGAAAAAATATAGAAGAGCTAATGCCCAGAGAAATGCAGTTAATAGAAAGAGGGTGTCTTAGTTTGGGCTACCCTAGAAAGCAGACCCGGAGACAAGGTTTCAAGTGCAAATAATTCACTTGGGAGGTGAAAGTAACAGCAGGAGGCAAGTGAGAAAGTGCACCTGGGAAGGGAAGTCAACCAGGAAGGGCACTGGGTTGAGCCAGCAACCACTGCAGGCAGCTAGGATTCAGTCCCACTGGGGAAACTCTGGGAACCCGTGGAGAACACATGAGTCAGAGTCTCCTATCTGACGGTGAAGGAGCTGGGGGTAATTTTATACCTACCTCCGCCAGTATTTGGTTGAGGGCTGCTCCTATGGCATATTAATTCCTCTTTCCCTCAAGCTTATGATTTTGGCAGCAATGTGGGCTTCAGAGGCAAAAGAAAGCCCTCAGGCAAAGAAATACAGGTGCCGGCGATTGGCTTGGGTGCACGTTGTGTGAAGAATGAGGAGATATATATGGGCATAGAGACAGAGCCTGTTAGAGGCATGCCCATGACTTTCACAAGAAGTTAATATCCTTGGAAAGATGTGCAAAGAAGTTATATTCACTCACTTGTAAAAGAAAATCAAGTATAGGATTTGGAAATGGACAAAATCACAAATAAATAATAAATTAATGTGAAGATTACATTGAAGAATTCTCCCAGAAAATAATAGGAAAGCACTAAGAGAGCATGAGACAAAAGTTGAGGATAAGGGATGTATCCAGAAGTTGTCATAATTATATCTTCTGGAAGAAGAGAAGAGAGATGATGGAGGAGAGAAATTACTCAGAAGACAATGTTATTGCTGAAAAAAGAAGTAAGTTTGTAGATCAAAATGTCTGAGTGCTAACAAGGATAATGTCACAAGGATAAACACTCAGATATAAAACTTTCCAAATAGAAATTCTTAAACAGAGCTATGTAGAATACCTCATGTGGTAAAGTAAAATTTCAAGTTAGTGAGAAAAGAGAATCCATTATTCTAACATGATATTGTCACAATTAGCCATCAATTTAGAAAATAAAGCAGACCTTTACTTGACATCATACTTTAAAATAAATTTAAATGAAACAAAAAATCTATAAAAACATGAGAACAAAATATAGGGGTCTTGCTTTTCATAATTTTGACGAGAGCTAAAACTATTATATAGGGAAAGAATAATCTTTTTAACAAGTGGTGCTGGAACAACTAGATATTTACAGGCAAAGAGTGAGTTTTGACCTCCCACCTTAAAGCATATATAAAAATTAATTCAAAATGGATCAAAGACCTAAATGTAAGAGCTAAAACTACAAAACTCTTAGAGGAGAATATAGGAGTAAATCTTCATGATCTCAAATTTGGTGATGGTTTCTCAGGTGTGACACCAAAAACACAAGTGACAAAACCAAACCACCCAAGCAAAAAATGTATACCCAGATATATTGGGCTTTATCAAAATTAAAAACTTTTATGTATCAAAGGATACTATCTAGAAAGTGAAAAGACAACCTCATGAATGGAAGAAAATATTTGCAAATCATATCTGATGAGAGACTTGTGTTTAGAAGATATAAAGAACTCTCACAACTCAATAATAAAAAGACAAATAACCCAATTAAAAAATGGGCAAGGGACTTTGGAGGCATTTCTCCAAAGAAGATATATAGGTGAGCAATAGGCATTTGAAAAAAAATGCTTGACATCATTAGTTATTATGAAAATGCAAATAAAAACTACAATGAAACACTCCTTAACACCCACTAGGGTAGCTATAATTAAAAAGTCAGGTAATAACAACTATTAGCAAGGATGCAGAGGAATTGGAACTCTCATACACTGGTCATGTAGCCATTTTGGAAATCAAGCTAACAGTTCCTTAGAAAGTTTTACATGGAACTACGATTTGATCCAGCAATTCCCAGATATACATCCAAGAAAATAAAAAATATATGTCCAATGAAAAATTTGCACACAAATGTTCATAGCATAACGTTCATAACAGCAAAAGGTGGAAACAACCCAAATGTCTATGAACTAATGAATGTATAAGTCAAATGTGGTATATCCATACGATGGAATATTATTCAGCCATAAAAAGGAACAAAGTGCTGACACATGCTACAATATGGGCAGACCTTGAAAACTCTATGCTAAGGGAAATAAGCCAGTTTTAAAAGACCACATATTACTTGATTCCATTTGTATGAAATGTCCAAATCAGGCAGATCCATAGAGGTAGAATGTAGATTAGTGGTTGCCCAGGACTGGTAGAATGGGAGGACTGGGGGGTGATGGGGAAAGGGTATAGAGTTTCTTTTAAAGGTGATAAAAATATTTTACAATTGATTATGTTGATGATTGCACAATTCTGTGAATATATTAAAATTATTGAATTGTGTATTCTAATGGGAGAATTGTAATACATGTGAATTATATCTCAATAATGCTGTTACAAAAATAAAAATAGGAGTCTATTTCTGTAATCTTGAAGTATAGAAAGCTTTGCTAAGAACACAAACTGCAGAACTTAAAAGAACAGCTTGATAAATCAACATTCAAAATCTATATTTGGTAAAAGATATGATAAAGTTAAAAAAAAGAAGTGACAGGCTGGGAGAAAATAGTTTCAATGTATATATCAGACAAAGAATTTTTTGTGCAGAATACGTAGACAGCTTCTTCTACCCACATCAAGAAGAGAACCCAAACAACTAATAAAGTAAGTACAAGGGTAGGGGATGAGGAGGAAGCTACCAGCTCCTCCCACATTGGGTGTGGATGGGAAGGAAGGGAAAATGTTTGAGCCTGGACAGGCTGAGCGGGAGGACAGATCAGCTTCAAGTTGAATAAAGTAAAGAATGACCCATGTACTTGAGTCTGGACTGGACATTTTAGTTCCTGAAGCAAGATGGTTCCTATGACCGGAAGAGATGGGAAGACTTTGACTTTTGTTAGTCCTGGAAAACACAAAAAGATTTTCTGAGGTTTCATTCATAAAGCGAGGACACAGAAGAAAATGTGAAAAAGTCTGGGTCTCAGATTGGGTTTTCAACAGAAAGTTTGAAGACGGATGAAGTTGTTTTCTATTTAGTGACTGTACTAGTTATAACCAGGTGAAAAAATACTCAACCTCAGCAGTTATCAGTGAAAACCAAATGTAAATGAGATAAATTGCATCCATCAGATTGGATACAATTTTAAAAACTTGGCAAAGGTGTGAAAAATGGCTGTTTTCATACTAGCTGGTAATATAATTTGATGATTACTTTTTAGAAAACAATTTGGTAGTCTCTATCAAAATAAAAAATTTTCATTCTCTTTGATCCAGCAATTCCAATAAGAGGTCAGTGATGTTGTTACAAAGGGGGGGCGGAAAAAAAAGAGGAAAAAGCTTAAGTTCATAAATAAGGGAATGTTCAATGGATTGGGGGAACATGAATGCAACATCCATGCAGCAATAATGAAGAATGAGAGAAATGTTCCTATGCCAACGTTGAAGCACCTCCTGTGTATATTATTAGGTGAAAAACAAAGCCAATTTCAGTAAAATACATATAAAATTGTCCTATTTTGTTTTTTACTGTATATGTATCAAAGAAGTTCTGATGAATACACAAAATGTTATGAGTACCTTTTCTGAGGACCAGAATGCTCAGGCCTAAAAACTTTGGTTTTGGATTCTGTGTTCGCTCTGTTCAACCGAAGGATAATGAGAGCCACAAATGTGCACCACATATTTAATTTTAAATTTTCTAGTAGCCACATTTTAAAAAGTAAAAAGAAATGGATGCATTAACTTTAATAGTATATATATATAATCTAATCTACACAAATATTATCATTTCAACCTATAATCAGTATAAAGTAGTTATCCACGTAATATTTTTTCGTCATTTTCTGATCCACAGACTTTGAAATCCAGGTGTGTCATAGACTTACAGCTCTTCCCAATTTGAAGTAATCACATTTCATGTGCTCGAAAGCCACATGTAGCTAGTGACTACTGTATTGGATAGTGCAGTTCTATATTTTATGTCCTTCCACCTTTCTTTTGAATTATTGATTATACTTTTATAAATACAGAAACGAAAAATGCAAAGAACCACTGAAACATTTAAACTACTTCTAGGAAAAAGAAAAGGAAATAATAAAGGAAACTCCATAAGCACCTGCCTTGGGCCCACGATTTGCCGAAAGCTTGTTTCTTTTCTGGGTTTTCTGGACTCTGGGATGTCGTTATTGATGCAGTTATTTGGCAAAGGGCTGCTGTGGGGTGGGTCAGCAGAGGAGTGAGAATGCCGTTCTTGTCTTAAGGGACTGCAACTCACGGCCAGATGGCTCCCGAGGGGCTTGGGCAGCCCTTACTGATTTCGGGGGTCTTGACCTCCTCTGCACAGCCAGTCATCAAATCACCTCTTCCTGGGTGATGGCCTTCCCCAAGCATGTGAACAAGTGATTATTTTTGGAACCAGCATAACCCAAATCCCCATGCTGACACCTGACCCTTTCACCTTGTCCGGTGTCCCTACCTATGATTCTCTCTTTTATGCTGACACAGCGACTGGAAACTGTCTCTGAGCTTTCTTCCGACAGCATCAATATCCCCGGTGACCCTAGACTGTGGGGTACCATCGTTGCCTTCCTCTGGATCCTTTCGAAGTGGTTCACCTCACATTTTAGTGCAAAGCCCCAACAGTGTTGTCTAATTAGTGGAGTCAGGGGATTCTCTTGAGGTTCCCACAGTCTCTATCTTTGTTTGTACATTCTGCCATTTGCCTCACTTTGTTTTTCTGTTTGTTTGTTTGTTTAGTTTTTCTTTCTCACACAGCAACATTTTCCTCCCCAGCTATTCCCACGTTGCATTCAGAGAGCTCCGAACCAGAGTTCTTCCTCTGTTCACAGGATAATTGACTCCCCTGGCAGAAATAAGATACATTATCCTTCCTTGAATTATTCCACACTTCTTTAAACCTCCAACATGACAACAATTGGAATTAAAATTTGAGCGAGGCTTAGGATAACTTCAGATTAGAGGAAGATTCCCTAATTTGAGCAATACACATGGCACCCGTGAGGAATGTTCAGTACTAGCTTTCACTGTGGATACATGATCCTGTGAGCCAATTCACACTTCAGTCTCCCCTAAGTCGCTGGAGTTGGGTTAGGAACCTCCTCTGTGAATTTCTGCTTTATCCGTGTGTGCTCTATCCTGGCCCTTAAAAACAAAATCTTAATTGACTATTTACTGTATTGATTTCTCTGGTATGCCTGGGGGCATATCTGAGAAGTGCACTGAGGCCAGGTTTTGGTGTAGAATAGGGATTGGTAGAGGCAAGAATGCCTTTGAAATAGGCTGTTCCATCGATGAGTGATAAATAGGCACTTTGCATTTGGACATTTGGAAAGAAGACGGGAACCACTCCCAATACCTGCCCGAACCATATCAGAGGAACCCAGAAGTTCCTCTGGCTGCACAGAAATGAAATACTTCATGTTTCTGCTACTACTGAATTGAGACTCAACCAAGTATTAATAATGATACTATCCGTACTACAACTAATGAAACTAAAACTTGTTAAACTCATGTAGATATTCCACCCAGCTCTTACCTTCTTGAAGATGGGGTCTCTTTTAGGTCCTCTGTTGGTCAGCAGTTCCTAGCAGAGTGCCTGGAACATAGTCAGTGCTCAAAACACAGTTGTTGAATAAATGAGGTGGGTTAAATGAAATCATAGTAAGAAATGAAACCATTCTCTTAAGAATCCTATTTCTGGGCTATTGAATGTCACGCGGTATCTTTCATAGTTTTACTCATCTGGTTCTAACGTTTGTTTTCCATGTGCAGAAAGAGTAAAAATAATAATTAGTGTTTCTGCTCATTTTTTTTTTGCCAAAATATTAGCAAGATATGTACTATTTACACTTGTGAAACTTACTATCAATTCTTCTATTGCTAGTTTCAATTAATGTCTCATAGTAATAATTACTAATAATGCTATTGCTTTGTACTCAGATGGCAATTTTCATCAAAGAATTTCAAAAGCTTTCAAGTCAAGGTATTTTCAAGAACAAATTCATATTATAGAGTCTTGCGAGAATGCTTCAAGAATGCTAGCAGATATTTTTCATTTCTTTGCCATTTTATTTTAAATCTTCCTGATTCTTCTTTTCACAATTCAATTGAGTAATCTCTCACCCTTTCAAGTCCTCCTCTACCCCTACTCCACACCCTCAAGACACTTTATACTGTATTTTAGGCAATCCAAAGCTTCCTACTAGCTCTTAATAAGTGTATGATCATTTCCACTGAAAATACCAATCTACCTTCCAAATGAAGCAAATGTTTCACAACGATTAAGACATAAGATCTATTATACCCACTGCATGCAAACATGCAGTTATGATTAAACCCTGAAAACAAAGTTGCTGTTAGTTCTAACTGGACACTTTCATGATACAAACTCTTATAATGCCAGTGAGTGATTTCAGGTAAGAATCTGTGGTCAACTGCAGCTGGAACTATGATCCTGTAGGCATTTAATGAATATCAGGATATACATTTTCATGTTTTACAATGCATTTACTTTTCCACATAATGTATATATGAAGTATCATTTTCTGGAAGACTCCAGCTGGATCTAAAAAATGGCTCTTTTTATATTTACTCAATTTGGACTATGAAAGGGTATTTGAAACTGGAAGGATCATATGCATATTAAGTATTATTTTATGTTAGTATCTGTGAGATTTACCTGTCGTGTGCCATATATAAAGCAAGAAGTCAGAGTTGTGGAGAGAGATGAACTAAATGACTAATAGGTATTTTTACTCTGATGATAAATCAAATCAAAGCATGTTGTGCGAAAGTACCCTTTAAAAGCACTGCTTCTCCTCTAAAAGTTGCAATAACTTTGAATAAAAAACCTCCGAATGAGAAAAGAAAAATGCAGTCAGTCATTCAGATGTTTTATTTGCACAATGCCAACACACGCGAATAATTGGAAACGTTCAGGTGACTAATTGGCTGAAGTATATGAAGTCATGAGCTTTGCATGCCAAATGCTTTCATATTATTACTGTTATGATTATTAGTTATCATCCATTTTCCTCTTTTGAAGTTTGGCAGACTCTAATCAAACTCAGTTTTAAACAATTTTCTGAATCTAAATTTTTACCTTTAGAAATATTATTTCAAGAGGGAAAAGAAGTAAATTATTCCAGTGGCATATTTATCCAATAGTGATGAGAATAAAACACTTTTATTGAGGGATCAGTATAGTTATTTACACATCTGCATTGATGTATTCATGCTATAGGGTCTCACACATTCACATTTATGAAGGAGTGCACCATTATGAATTATTTGGTTTTATGAATTAGCTTGTAAAAATAATGCAATTGCTATTGAGGCTATAATGCCTCCTGGAATTTACTTTGCTTGTTTGTTTTGACAAGTGTGGTTTAGTTTTATAATAATATTTCAGAGCACACAAGTAAATGCCCTGTAGTCTGTTTTGTAAAGGTAATGAAGCCTTCGCAATCTGCAATCTTACCGCTGCTTCCAGATACTAAATCTTCGCTTGAAAGTAGAGTGAGACTGCTGGCATGCTCGCTGAGAATTCTCAAGCTAAGTGAAAATGGTAAGAACCCCACCACAGACACTGTTTCAGTAAATTTACCCTGGTAGGGATCTTGATGTGTAAAGGTAAGCAGGTTAAGACCATTATTCAGTGCCAGCTCCTGCATTCCAGGCACTGTCAGGCCCTTGGTGTATGGCCATGAACAAAATCAGGCAGAAGTACTTCCCTTTCAAGGAGCTTACATCCTAGTGGGGAATGAGGGGGGTGGATTCCAAAGAAAACAAAGCAATGAAAATGCAGAGGTCAAGACACCACCATCCCTCACTTGGGCTGCACCTAAACGGCGTCCCTAATTCATGCTCCACAAAGCAGCGAAAGCAGTCTTCCTATGGCAGAGTTCAGATCTTGTCACTTCTCTAATTATGTCAAAAAGAAACAAAAGCCTGAAAATAAATGAACACCCAACCAAAATCCTAAACTCATTGCCAAGGCCTGGGAAACAACTGCCCAAGTCCCAAATCTCACATTGTTTTTCAGCCAGGGGTTTTCCAAATTCATCCCTTGCTTTGCTTATGCTATTCCTTTTGGTCACAATGCTTTTCCTTCCATTTTATTGTATAATCTGTTCAGACTCCATTTAAATGTTCCCTTCTCAAAGAAGTCTTACCTGACCACCCTACTTAAAGTGGTTCCCCCACCATGTTATTCTCTATTTAAGCCTTAGTTGGTTTCTTTCATAGCTCCTACAATATTTGCCATTTTTTTTTCTTGTCTTTTTGTTTCTGTACTTGTGTTTTATTGTTTTTCTCCACTAGGATGTAAGCTCCATATAGGTAAGGGCCATGTGTGTCTTGTTCATCATTATACCCCTAGTGCCTAACACTATGCCAGGCACACATAGTAGATGATCAATAAAATTGATTGACTGACTGTCTAAATGAAATGAATGAATGAATGAATGAATGAATGGGAAGGAAAGGAAATGAGTTTATCTATTCCATTACTTCTCTCCTGGATGACTTCGTATACATTGTCAGACTGACAGAACACTCACTTCCAGTTCACCACCGCCCTCCCCAACACACACCACACACTCACATTTGGGACTACATCAGATTTCCTTGCTATTTGCTAAAGTAGCACCATACTCCTTTCACTGTTTGGAATTGACCTAGTATGTTTTCATGCTGGAATGTTACATTACTTTAAGTACTCTTTGCTCAATATTGGTGCCTCTCGAGAGTGTGCTCACAAGGGCCAAAGCTATGTAATTTTTGCTAATGCTTGTATCTGCAAAGCTATTAGGTTGGTACAATTACTTTTGCACCAACCTAACAGTACAAAGTCTTACAAGTTATAGACACTCAATAAACATTTATTGAATGAATGAATGAAAAGAAGGAATTCAGACAACCTACCCAATTTAAGTCAGAATATGCTAGGTGCACAAACACGCCAGTGTGATCATACTGGAATTGTATAAAATGATTTAGGATTAAGTAATCAGAGGAAAATGCCCCTCAAATGTACTGAATAAAACCTCAAATGTCTGAAGTCCTCAAGGAATAGATGTTTTACTTTAAGGTTTACCAAAATTACTAAACAGAAGTTAAGTAGAAACTTCTTCCCTGGTTTAATTCTTGACTTCTAATATGTATTATTCCTATTTCTGCCTTAGCAAGTAGAATATAATCAGCAAAATTTAATCTTCATAGAAAGGCATGGAAAGAAGGAGTAAATGATTAAGCTGGGTGAGGAGTCAGGAGAGAGGGAGTGAGAGTGAAAAATTGGAGAAGATATGCCTTATCTAAAGACATTCCAAATGAATTAAACAGAATAAAACAACCTAAGCAAAAAATCCTAGACAGTACATGTAATCAAAACCAAATGTGACCCAGGTGGCCTTTGATGGGTGAGTGGGTAAACAAAACGTGGTATATGCATTTAGTGGAATATTTATTCAGCCTCAACAAAGAAGGAAATTCTGACACTTGCTGCAACATGGGTGAAATTTGAGGACATCATGCTAAATGAAATAAACCTGTCACAAAAGAACACATTATATAAGTCCACTCTTTTTTTTTTTTTTTGAGACGGAGTCTCGCTCTGTTGCCCAGGCTGGAGTGCAGTGGCCCGATCTCATCTCACTGCAAGCTCCACTTCCTGGGTTCCCGCCATTCTCCTGCCTCAGCCTCCGTAGTAACTGGGACTACAGGCGCCTGCCACCACACTTGGCTAATTTTTTTGTATTTTTAGTAGAGACGGGGTTTCACCATGTTAGCCAGGATGGTCTCAATCTTCTGACCTCGTGATCCACCCGCCTCAGCCTCCCAAAGTGCTGGGATTACAGGCGTGAGCCAACGCGCCCGGCCATGAGTCCACTCTTATGAGGAACTTAACATAATCAAAATCACAAATACAGAAAGTAGAATGTTGAATGCTCGGACTGAGGGGAAGGGGAATTGGGGAGCTATCTTTCATGGGTACAGAGTTTCCATTTTGCAAAATGAAAAAGTTCTGGAGATGGATGATGGAGATAGTAACACAACATCGAATATGTGCTTAAAGCCCCTGAACTACGTACTGAAAAATGATTCAAATGGCACATTTTGTGTTATGTATATTTTGCCACAATTAAGAAAACCAAGCAAACAATCAGATTACAAATGTGTCTTTGGGTCAATGGGGGCCTGGGATCGTGATAATGTCATTTCTTACTGGCCATGCGGATCCTAAGTCTGTGGTATACACTGAGCTGGAGAGACTGCTCATCCACACCTTCATGCAACTGAATGACCTGAGCACCACAAGAGGCAGACACTGCAGTAGTCAAGGGGGAAACAGTAGAGACAAAAGCAAGAAGGCCTCACTTTCCAAAGTGTACATTCAACTGGGGGTAGAGATGATGAACAAGCACATCAAACAGGAAAATAGCTTGTGGGAGCACTTTGCCAAGAGAGTTAAAGATTTTCTGCATGCTGGCCTATTTTCTTTTATTTTTACCTTTACTGATTAAAAATATCTCCTCTTTCTCTCTTGTAGTCACACGTCTGTGCATCTACACACACCCTTGGTACATCTGGCCTCCTAGCTTGACTGTGTCCTGGTTAACCAAAGTTTTCCTGTAAGGGATTTGAATTGTGGCAATGCTGATATTTTGCAACACATGTCTTATTGTTTTGGTTATAGAAAATAAGATGCATGAATAATAAAGTGTGTAATAATATAACTAAATCACATTTATGTGATGTTCTTTGTTTTGCAAATTAAAGTGCACAAACAGCTGAATCCTTTTGTCTTTATTAAACAGTTTGTTGGATTGCCTCAACTTGGAGCATGTACATAAATATTCAAATTGAGTTTTTCACTCCGAGGCAATTTTGACATTTCCATATTGGGTTCCTCGGTGTTTTATCTAAGAAAAATTAACCACATGTGACCAAAATATGATGATCACTTATATTTGTATTGCAATTTTCCCAGTTATATACCTAACAAGTGGATGATTTTACCAAGTCCTAAATGAAAGCATTATAAAGGGTTTCATATTAACCATTTATGGAATTAATAATAAAATGTTTATAGGGAGCTAAAACGACCATTAGCTCAAATAGTCCAACTGTTATCTCTTCGGCTCTGGGTCTATTTGCTATCGTTTTGAGATGTCCTGGGTGTGAAGCACTTTTATTTAAAAAGCAGCTTGTGCCAGCTCACTGCTTAGCCTGATTTCCAGTGGGTATGGGAGCAGCTCAGAGAAAGGAACTGTATCAGCCTGGTGCATATGAATGGAGAAACAAGACCTGCCCTATTCTAGTCCTCCTTGCAACTCTAATGAATTCTTTGGGGACACTGCCCTTTGCATTTCACTCTCAACTCTAGGCCTTGGCTACTTCACAGGTGGCACCAAAGGAAGGAACCGCATGTCTTGGCACAGTGGGGACTTGCATGTGGATAGCAGAATTGGACAAAATTTACATAATGCAACATGGATAAGTGAAAAGCAGGTGGTCAGGCTGGAGGAAGGTGACGTCTTGGCTACCAGCTCATAAGCTGAGCACCATGGTAGCACCTCCACTCACTCAATCTTGGCTCCTTCATCCCGGAAAGAGACAAGGGTAGTGAAACTTCGTAGTGTTGAGGTAAGGAAATGATCGTCTGGCATACGAAAAAAACATTCCATAAATATTTGTTGAACCTCAGAGCCCGCCATGATTTCACTGTTATTGGCAAGGTTTCACCATCACCCCTGCCCCTGTTTTTGCTGAAAACTGCACCCAGACTTCAGTGTATCCTGTCTGTGAATTCCAGTTGAAAGGGTGGGCTCCTGAAGACCATCACTGTCAACAGAGCACTCCCCAGAGACACTGGCAGAGAAAGGCAGATGGGAGTTAGGCTTTTTAGCAAAGAAAAACATCTTTAGCCAGGAAGAAAACACAAATTGGGCACCTCCAACCTGTTATGTATCTGTGCCTTCAGATATTGGAGTAAATTCAGTTTTCAGGAATTCTCAGTGTAATGCTGGGTCAAATTCTCCCTTGCTGACAGCATTTTTTGGAGCAAGTCCAAGGGCGGCTTTTGACCTGAGGTTATTAACCCATCATTACTGAAAGTTTCATTGGACAACGTTACATCATTGTATCCTGAGTTATAGATATTTGTGTGCTTGCTCTTTCTCTCTCTTTCTGTCTCTGTCTCTTGCTATGCATAAATATGCATATACAAAAAGATACTATTTATTTCACCTGCATTGACTAAATATTTAAGCTCTGTAGGTTTATATTTCTTGAGCTTAATGTTGCATTAATGCATTTTTGTTTGCCTGAATGAGTTATTCCCAGTCCTTGCTTGAATCTGTTCATTAAGATTTCATGAAGTCAGCTCTTGATGAATTCACAAGCCAGAACTGCAACTTTCTCACTGTTTTCGTCGTGTTAAAAAGCGCAGCACCAGCTTTTCATACTGGTGGATGGTAGAGATAAATCCTCCAATGCCAACTCATCACCTAGGGATGACAGTACTCCTGCTGAATTTACACAAGTCCTTTATTATGTGAAGTGATTTGAGTGAAACAAATGGGTTATTTACTGTGCAGCAGGCTAAGAAGTGACTCTTTTAAAATGGTAAACATTACAGTACATCATATCTGGGAAGACTTTTTTTTTTTTTTTTTGCCCGTGTTTGTCAGAGATTTCCACAGTTGATGCGAAAGTTGCAAATCTGAAGCACAGATTTTTTTTAAAGGGAGAGTTAGAAAGAGGAGGAGGGAAACCGTCCCCAGGGATTTTTGGAGGACTTGCGCGGCACTGGTCTTGTTCCAGCTGAGAAGTTATTTTCAGGCATTTCCTCACTGAGGGTTTTAAAACCACAGAAACCCTTTTTGGAGGATCATGGAGGTATTGCTTTGTCTTCACTTTTTAGCTTTTCCAGCTAAAGGGAAAGCACATGACTGAGAGCAGGATGCAGTGCATTGTCACCGGGGCTTCTGTGAAGCGATTGATTGGGGATGGAAAATGACTTAAGTAAGATTAAGAAAACTGGAGAGGGCCAAGGGAAGCCACGAAGACTTCCCATCCTAGCCTATGAGGATGTCTTCATCTGGCATAAAATGCGTAGTGGTGCATGCCACTCCTTCAGAACTCAGGAAAGAGGGTAGGGGCAAGCTGGGCAGGTAGACCCAAAGACCTTGCTGCCTCTCTTCTCCTTTATCCCTTCCTTTCCTGACATGCTGTCACTCTGGTAGGCATTTGTGTGTGGCCAATACCATTAATCTAGGCCGGGCACGGTGGCTCACGCTTGTAATCCCAGCACTTTGGGAGGCCAAGGTGGGTGGATCACCTAGGATCAGAAGTTCGAGACCAGCCTGGCCAACATGGTGAAACCCCACCTCTACTAAAAATACAAAAATTAGTCAGGTATGGGGGCGGGTGCCTGTAATCCCAGCTACTTGGGAGGCTGAGACAGGAGAATGGCTTGAACTCAGGAGGTGGCGATTGCAGTGAGCTGAGATCGTGCCACCACCCTCCAGCCTGGGCAGCAAAGGGCAAAACTCCATAATAATAATAATAATAATAATAATAATAATAATAATAATAAGTCTAGCACTTTACTGAGTGGATACCAAGGATGAGACACTATTGGTGTCTCTAAAGTTGTAAACATGCAACCCCTTGCAAGGCAGGTTTTATTATCACTCTTTCATTTTGCAGAAACAAGGTTTGGAAATGCTTGCCTGGCGAGTAGCAGGTGTGGGCTGTGAACTAGGGAATTCTGACTCTAGATTCTATACCTTTTCCTCTATACCATTGCACCAGTGCAGTATTTAGGATGCCAGCTACATAATTGTAGCAAAGGGACCTAAAGAGAAGATTCATTTCTCTCTTGTTAAACAGACCAGGGTAGATACGAAGGTTTTCCTCCACAAAGTCATCTAGGGATGCAGACTGGCCAGGTGGCATTGCTATGCTCCAGACTGCAGGAAATGGCCAGTGCATGGTGGATATGCCTAAGATGATAACAAAGGATTTGGACAGGTCAGTTCCACTGGAATCCCACTGTTGTGAAATCAGTCACAGATCCATCCCTAGCATCGACTGGGACAAAGCGTTGTAGTCTATGGTTGGGTGGTCAGGTGCCGAGGTGAAACTCAGAGGGTTCCTCAATGATAGGGAAGAGGGGGAAAATGGATTTTGGGAAACAACAGTCTCCACTTCATCCAAGGTACCTGCATGGTGCCTCTGCCCTACATTGGTGGGAAAAGAAGTCAGGAGGGCTTCAGGAAGAAAGGTGATAGAGGAAGCAGAGCTGAGGATGGCTTCTTGAATTGTGAATTTTAAGATCTTTTTAAAAAAAGAAATTTGCCATGATCAGAACATAATCTGCCCCCAAGTCCCCATTTTACCTCAGTTAACTTTCTCTTTCACATAACTCACCTTCTTCTCATGGTAACCCAGAAATTAGTCAGTTTCAGAGTAATTACTGTTTCTTCAGGTAGTACCAAAGCTATTCCTGCACTATTTTATTTGTTTTCTGTTTTGAGGGTCTGCTCAACCTGACCATGTACCTGCAAGCAGAGTTGCTTAGATAGTTGTAAACTTTCTCTCTCGGCTTAACCCTGGAATATTTCTTTAGTGCCCTCTCATTAGCTGACCCAGACTGTGAGCTTTGAAACACTCTCTGGAGCTGCCATGATCTTGTGATAAACCCCCATTTTTTGCATTTTCCTTTTTCTTTTCCTTTTGCAATTTCTCCTCTTTTGAATTTTGGCCTCATTTTGACTTCTCATGTTCCTGTTTTCCCAGTCTGATAAAGTACAGAAGTTTGTTTATGCATTCAACATATTTCATGAGCTCCTATCACGTTCTAGGTGTTTTTCTAGGCTTTGGGGATTATGTGAATAGAACAAAGTTGCCACTTGGATGGATCTTACTTTCCAGTGTGTGGAGTGGAAAGAGGAGGCAACAGCATAAATCAGCAAACATGTAGACGTGCTGTGTGTCACGTGGTGATATGTGCTGCAAAGATAAGCAATACAGTGTTCAGAATTTTGGGGGCTGGGTTATTTTGGACATGTAGTCGTGATGAACTCCCTGTTAATGGGACATTTATGTAATCTGAGATCAGAGTCAAGTGAGGGGGCAAACAATGCTGATTTCAAGGTCAAGGCAGATTCAAGCAACAGTGAAGGCCACATGCTGACAAAGTAAGGGAGAGAGGGGTGGAAGAAGGAGTCAGAGAAGTATTCATCAAAGGTGTTATTAAGCCAAGGTGAGGACTTCAAATTGGATTGGGTGAGACAGAAAGCCATTGAAATACTTTGAACAAGGGAGAAAAATGGTCTGATTTCCATATTGTGAGGGCCACTCCTGATTAGCCGTCATATTCTCTCAGTTCTATATTCTATTGGTCACATAAATCTGCTCCAATTCAATGGGAGGACACTACACAAGGATCTGAATACCTAGAAGCAAAGATTGTTGGGGGACATCTTGCAGGCTGGCTAGCACATACACATCCAGTTCTTCCAGCACCATTTGTTAAGGAAAATGATCCTTTTCCTGTTTTAATTACATCATCATCCTTGCCAAAATTAACTAGCCATATATGTGTAGGTTTATTACTGGACTTCTCTATTTTGTAGTACAGACTTAGATGTCTAAATTATGCCAATACCACACTTAAAGGAAATTGTTAAATAGGGTAGCATAAGGCTTACAACTTTGTTCTTATTTTTAAAACTTTGGAAACTTAAAATTTTTAAAGTTTAGGATTTTGACTGAGATTGTGGTGAACAATTTGATTGTATCAATTTTGGCAGAATTCACATCTTAGCATTGTTGAGACCTTCAATCCATAAACATGATATGTTTCTGTATTTGTTGAGACCTTTTTAAATGTCTCACATCTATGGTATGTAATCCACAAATAAAGGATTTTGCTCATGCTTTGTAAGTTTATCTCTAGGTATTCTATGTTTTTGACACTATTGTAGTTTTTACTTTATCTTGTTTTTCAATTCCGTTTTATTTTCCAATTTCCATTTTATTTTTCAATTCCAATTCCAGTTACCAGGATGTGGGAATAGGATTGAATTTTTATATTGATATTTTATCTTATGACCTTGCTAAACTTATTTATTAGTTCTTCTAGCTTCTTTGTGGATTCTTTTTTAAAAGATTCTTTAGGATTTTGTACAAATACAATCATATCATCTCTGAATAAAGGCAGTTTTACTTCTTTCTTTCCAGTTTGATGTCTTTTTTTTCTGTTTCTTGCATTATTGCACTGACAAAGTCTTCTAGTACAATGGTGAATACAAGTGGTGAAAGCATTCTTACCTTGAAAGGGGAAAGCTTTCAACTTTTTAAAAGTGTGACATTAGGTATATGCTCTTTTTTAGACTGAAGAAGTTATCCTTTGTTCCCAGTTTACTGAGAGTTTTTAATTTAAACAGAGACTGAATTTTGTTAAATTCTTTTGCTGCATTCATTAAAATGAACATATAGTTCTTCTTTTAGTCTGTTAATATGGTGAATCAAGTTGATTTTTTTAATGACAATTTAATCTTTGATTCCTCAGATAAGCCAAAATTAGTCATGATACTTTTTCATTTATCAAATCCAATTTTTAGAAATTTTTGAAGGATGTTTGCCACTGTGTGTCTTAGAATATTAGCCTAGAGTTCTCTTGTAATATCTTTCTCTGGTTCTAATATCAAGGCAGCACTAGCTTTATAAAATGGGATGGAAAGTGTTCTTGCCTCTTCTTTTTTCCAGAAGAATTTCTGTAGAATTGCTTCATTGCTTCTTTAAATGTTTGGTAGATTCACCAATGAAGACCTCTGGAACTGGAGTTTCCTTTGTGGGAGGATTTTAACCTCAATTTTTTTCAATACATCTAGAGCTTTTCAGTGTATCTGTTTCTTTCTGAGTGAGCTTTGGCAGTTTGCATCTTTCAGGAATTTTCTCATTTCATTTAAGTTGTCAAGTTTATTGGCATTAAATTGCTCATTACAGTCTCCGATTAAGCTTTTAAATCATGTAGAAACTGTAGCAATATTCTTTCTGTTACGATGATAATTTTTGTCTATTTTTTTACTTTCTCATTGGAAGTTTATCAGTTTTATTGATCTTTTTAAAAAACCTCTAGCTTTTTATGTGATTGAATTTTCTGTACAGATTTTTTTTTGTTTGTTTTCTATTTCGTTACCTTGTATTTTCAATTCTTCTGCTTACTTTGACTTTTAATTATCCTTTTTTTTTCAAATTTCTTTATGAGTAAGCTTAAATAATTGATTTAGAGAGTTTTCAATTTTCTAATAGAAGAATGTAATGCAATAAATCTTCCTCTAGACATTTTATTAGCTGCTTCCTACAGGTTTTGATATAATGTATATTTTAAATTTAATTTAGTTAAATATTTTTATAACTTTTTAATGGGTTTAAAATTTTTTTCCAGTATTTGGAAACTTTTTAGGAATCTCTTTTACTGATTTTTAATTTACCTTTAGTATTGTCAGGTGACACACTTTGTATGATTTTAATCTTTCAAACTTCATTGAGTTTTGTTTATGGTCCCAAGTGTGGTCTAGCTTTGTGAATCTTATATATGCACTTAAAAATAATGTGTTTTCTGCTATTGGATGGAGTGTTCTACAAAAACAAATTAGATTAAAAAATTAAAAAGTTCAAATACTTTATATTTTCATTTTTTGTTTAATTGTTCTATCAATTACTGAACAAATTAGACCATAAGAAAATAAAAGATCAGGGACTTTGACGTACTAGCAATAGAAACTATTGACAATAAACACACAGAGGAAGAAAGACCAAAAATACCAAACTGTAGGGAGTGAAGAAATAATATTTTAAAGTAAAGGCCTGAAAATTTATTTTAATTGATGAAAAAAAAATCCACAGATCCAAGAAGGTCAGTGGATCCTAAACAGAAGAAATATTAAAAAAAAAAAAAAGGCACAAGAGGGCATATCATAATCAGATTTTCTGAACACATATGATAAGGAGACATTTTAAAAAGTGGTCAGAGAGAAAAGACATTTTGTACAGAGAAACAAAAAAAGAATGACAGCATATTTCTCACTTGAAACTATGCAGGCCATTAAACAATGGAAAGACATCTTTAAAGTGAAGGGAGTCAAATATGTCAACTCAGAATTTTATATCCAGAGAAAATACCTCTTGAAAACAAAGGCAAAATACAGACTTTAAGACAAAATCTGAGATAATTCATCACTGAAGAGAAGCATTAAAAGAAATCTTAAGAAAAACAAACACTTACCTAAGCATAAGGCAAATTATGCCAGATAGGTTGTAAGGACCCACAAAAAGGAATAATTAGTGCCCCAAATAATAAATAGTTGTGTAAATATAAAAGAAATTTCTTTTCTTGTTCTTAAGTTTCTTTAAAAGATACTTGATTCTTAAAAGAAGAAAATAGCAGTGAATTGTGGAGTTTTTTATCTATGTAGCAGTATACAGTAATAATACACGAAGATGAGGGGTTAGAAGTATACTCTTGCAAGATTCTTACACTGTACGTGAAAAGGTGTGATATTATTTGAAGGTAAACTCTGATAAGTTAAAGATGTCTATTAACCAGTCCCAAGTAATTTTTATTCAGATAATTTACTTTATCACTAGAATTTAAATTTGTGTACTTTGTATGTATCTTCTGTTTTTCTCCTTGTCATGCTTATGCTTTCTTTTACATACTTGAATGTATTTTACAATTTGTGAGCACAGAAGTATTCAGCCGTAGATTCAAGGTGGCCCTTTGCAGACCTTAGCTTTCTCTCTGTGAAGCTCCCCTTTTACTCATACGTGGACCTATAATTCTAGCTGCTTTGGCCTTTTTTGACTCCAATCTCTATCTCCTCCACTCAAAAATACAACCAGGCTGCTCCTGGTGCTTTGACCTGGATCTGCTTGCAGACATTAGGTTTAAACAGTTGCAAAAATCACCTTGTTTGTTTTTCTTCTCTCTGGGATCACAGTTCCATGCTGATTGTTGTTTAATGCCTGAAAAACACTGTTTCATATATTTTGTACATTTGTATAGTTGAATACAACATGAGGGAAATTGGAGTAGCACATGATCTTTTATATGAGAAAGTGGGGTCCCCCTAAGATTCTATTGTCTCGCTCCCACACTGGAGTATATTAGTTGCCACCTATTGCCACCTCCTTGTGCTCTCAAAGTTCTGTTTACACTCAGTATTTATCTGAGAATTTGCAGGTCCATTTCTCCTTCTGGTCTGTAAATACTTTGAAAGCGGTGGTTGCCTTATTAATCTTTTTATTTTGACACTTCGAATAGTATCTGCCACGTAAGTGTTCTCAAAAAATATTTATTCAAGCTTTCTAGTCTTGTGACCCATTTCGTTGGGTTCTTGGAATATGTTAGGTTGCAAAAATCATGTGCATAACAGCAATAGCGGAAACAGGGCACACGTCTTTCCATTTCCTCTGTCAGAATCCATGGCAGACATTCATCAATCACCAGGTTCTACTTTTCACCTCAGCCCAGTTGTGAGTTTGGACTCCTTCCTCACATGGTTTCAGATATCTCCTGCCAATGAATATAAGTTCACTCTTAATGCTGAATTGTATTTGCCATCTATGAATTAGTATTACCCTTTCTTAGAAATAGCATTTGATTTATTTCATACACATTTATATGGCACTTGTTATGAACTAGCATCGTTCTAGCACTTTAAAATGTTAACTACTTTATCCTTACTGCAATTGTATGATATTGGAACTTGTATTATGTCCATTTTACAGATGAGGAAACTGAAGCACAGAAAGGCTAAGTGTCTTGTTCAAGGTCACACAGCAACTAAATGGTGTTCAGGGATACTACTCCAGAAAAGTTGGGGCTCTGGAGTCCCCGCTCTTCTCTGTTAATGCTATGACTCTTGGCCTAAACCAACTAAAATGTCTCTCTTTATGAGGAAGCTAAGAAAGTAGTTAACACCTCTATTCTAACAAACAGGAGTAAGGGGCAGGCTAAAACAGGCGGGGCTTAGAGTTAAAAGTACCTTGGGCCTCTTAGCACACAAGGGAATGATACCAATCTCCCTCTTGATTTACTGCTTTAACAAATATCTATTCTGCCTCTCTATGTTCCAGGCACTGCTGGGAAGGAAAAGCAAATGTTAAGCCAAGTGTAGCACAAAATAGTTCCACACTGCCAGGTGTCACCCATACACACAAACAATCACATTTATGAGAGCTCAGCTTAACTCCAGGACGTGCCAGCTACAACAACACATATAGTTTACGCCCTGGATGGTATTTTTTGGGAAACCAGAATTGCAAAAGTGCTGGTACTATAGCTGGGAAGGACTGGAAGAAGTCAGGTTGACCTGTATCTTTATTTTCCAATATCCACTGCCTGTCATTGGTGTATCCTTGGACAAGGTCTTCTTTACCCTCCTACAGGTGTTTTCTAGGGCACACATATTGTGTCTGGTCCCCCACAGACCACAGCAGAGAAGCAACAAGAGATTGAGCAGTAAAAGAACTGAATATCCTATATTTGAATATCCTATATTTCAGAAAGAAGAGTCAGAAAATACATAACTCACACACACACAAAAAAAGAAAATGTGTAACTCTTCTACAACAGAGCGAGTAGCCCCTCTCTTTTTGATGTGTTTTCTTGTTTGTTTTAAATACCTAGCTGCCCCAGAGCAATGGAATAAAACAATACTGGAGGAATCTTGTTTCTCTTGTTAGTAGATATCTTGGGTTCTATTGTGAGAGGCTGGAACTCTTAGGATGGAAAGAAGTGAAAGATTTCTTTCACTCAAATTTTGAGAGCTGGCTAGTCAACCTAACCCTCATACACAAGTCACCCTTGGATGTCCCCGAGAATTCAACAGAAATGCTGAACACAAATTTAGACCACATGCTTAATGATTAAATATGGTAATTATCCAGGCTGATTGGTGGGAGTGTGATATTGTTTGTCATTGCCCAAAGTCATTCATGCTGTGCTTCGGTCGGGGTTGGGGGACAAGGAGCTGCTTCATCAGATACTTTGGAAAAATCTCATTTCACAGGAATTCCACTTTTCACTTCAAAGCCTATTAGATGCTACGGTTTCCCGCAGTCCCAGGGCAAAACGTTGTGAGAACATACATTTTTAATGGGTTGCTCTGCTTCTCTTTGTTTTCAGGTGGCAGGAAAGTTTCCCGTGAGTGTACAAGCATTCTAAGGTGCAGGAAATTTTGTGGGGTAATATTTCTACCAAAAGAACACTGACACCCCTTTCTTCTCTTTCCCTCTGGGGTGGAAGGGAATGGACCTTAGGGCGGGTGGAAGAAATCTCCACCAACCTCAGTAAGTGCCGTGGGTCTGGGATGCAACTCATGCTTCTAGAACTGGGGACAATTGGTTGGATTTTGAGAAAGCTATGCCTTCTTAGATTTCCCTCTTCAAACAACAGTTAAGAGTGAATGTATATTTATATATCTGTATAGTTAGGATTATTGGAATCTAAGGAAAAAAAATTAGGTTTTGCTTTATTTTTTCAAGGGCAGAACACACATACGGTAAAACAAAACAAGACAAGAAGAAGGACAAATGAAGTAAAAAAATATGTCCCTTTCCGGAGCCCAATTTCTGATATCAGTTCTCTGCCTCAGAGATAATCAGTATCAGTTTTTGTAATAATTGGCCATTTTTGCACATACAACCATATAGGCATATATACAATTTAACTTTTTTTAGATTACTGTAATGATTCATTTTACACAAATAGATAAGACCATCATTGGTGGAGGTGGTAGTAGGGGTTTTTAGATAAGACCATCAGTCAAGAGGTTGTCCCACTCAGAAGTGAAAGAAAAGCTACTAGCTTGGATTTCATACTTTTAAGTTGAAGGGTAGGATGGGGAGAAGAACATTCTAATTATTTTGTGTCTACTACGGAACAGGCATCAAGCAAAGAGTTTTATATACACAGGAGTGGCTACATAATTTTTGTGCTCTAGTGGGAAATAAAAAATGCAGGTCTCCTTGTTCAAAAATTAAGAATTTCAAGACAGGACAGCAGAGCCTCGCACCAGGCAAGGACTTGCTAATGCTGGGTGCTGTGTGACTGTACAGGCTGCACACCACCCGTGAAGCCAGCCCTGTGTATACATTTTCAGATTTATCCATAAAACCGGACGATGGAAGTATCTTTGTCTTTACTGTGCACATGGAAAGCTGAGATTTAGAAGTTTCAATCCTCAATCTTCTTTCCAGTGCATTTACCTGTAGGATATCATGATTCGAAAATAGCATTCCTACCAAAACAATGTAAGTTCCCCAAAGAAAGAAAATATTTGACCCTGATATTGGTCATCTGGACAATGTGAATTTTATATGTGAGAGCTGTTCCAACTTCCAGCTACCAGATGTCTGTAAAAATTCATAGCAGGCTATTAAATTTAGCAGATCCTGTCTTAATTAGATTAGCTTTTGCACAGCACGACGGCAGAGTATCTCTCTGATTGAGGGCTTATCAAGATTTCTGGTGGGAATTCTTTATGGAAGATGGAGTCTTTCATCCACAGAGACTGACAAATAGAAAAAAAAAAATAGCCCACCTCATAATAGTATAAAAATGTGGTCATGGTGTGTCAAAGCAGAAACGTGGGTCTTTATTTCACTGATGTTTTCTTTCTATTTGGCTTAAGAACAGGAATGGTTGGGGGATAAAGATGGGGAAGGCATGTTCAAAATGACTGGCTAAGAAAATAGCATAGGGAAGGTGGAAAACTACAAGCAAATTCTTGTCGTCAAATCCTCCCATAAATCTAGCACCAAAGGAGTGCTCAGCGTTCAGTTCCTGTTAGTGCAGGAGTTATTTTTTTTTTCTTTTCAGACAGGAAACAAAACTGTGCAGTTTGTCTTGAGCTGGTCTTACGTGATTCAACTCAGCATCTAGTCTCCCTCCCCATTAAAGGTCACTAAAAAAGCTCACATGACGCAAAACCAACAGTCCAAAGCCCCCTCTTTATTTTGCCTTCTCTATCCTGCCGTGAGCAGAGGCCCTAACCTGCAGTGTTTTATGGAAACATGACTTGTTTATCCACGTAGGTATCTATATGACAGCAGTTTTGAGAGCTGAGCGGCAATTCTTGATGTGTAGGTCACACCATAAAGAAAACTGATGTGGGGAATTTTTCTGGTCATCTGATTCACCAGCTGAAAGGTCATCTTCATGCAAAGGTCTTCTTCACTTGGCGGTGGAGTCTGTGGAGACCGATAAGACAAGAAAAAAGAGGATGAGAATTTGTTTCCACCTCACAATCTCCATGCTAGGGGGCAGGAGGTGGAATTTGGGTTTTCCAAACCTCAAAGCATACAGAAGCAGGCTGGGAGCACTGGTGGCTGGGAGAAAAAAAATGGCCCATCATTTGCCGCCGCGGCAGGCTAATCAGATTCACGTCACACACAGGCAGGGTTACTAGGCAACTGATTAAATAAACGTGCTGGTCCTACAAGCGAGCTTGCAATTAATTAACTTAACCATTTTCATTTTGACTGTTTTCTTCCCTTCTCCACCTCAACCTGCTTTGAAATACTGAAATGTGAGAGGCATTGGGGAGCTTCTTGTGTTCAGGGGGAGGATGCTGAGGACCTATTTTTGCCTTCAGTGGGAAATGCCCGATTCCTGTTAGTTCTTCCCACACATTGAATACAAGAACCTGATCAGCAGGTAATTAACATTTTAAGCAAAAAAGAAAACACACATGAGAAGACCTGAAAGAGTGCCAGGCGTATATCTTCAATATATTCAAAACCTACATATTCAAATTGTATATATTCAATGTATTCAAAACGTATATATTCAAAACGTATATCTTCAATATAGTCAAAGCCTGTTATGCTTCCTAATCATGCTAGTCACAGTGTGGAATGAGATAAAAAAGAACTTATACTATGGAAAATTATTTTAATCGACAGATCATTTCCCTGTAATAAGTGTGTGCGGAGGGGGAACCATGCCTGTGCTCCATGCATATCCCCTCTACATGTTTGAGGTGGAGATATGCATCCTTTAACTGGCTCAGGTGGTCATGGAAGCATTCCTGGAGGACATGAGGCCTGGAGGCATGTCTTGAAGGTCAAAAGAAGGTCAAGAGAGGAAGAAATGTGAGTGAGCATTCCAGTAGGGAGTCTAGTGTGAACAAAGACCCAGATACATTGGTAACATTGTGACCAACTGGGTTTGGATGAAGAAAAAATTAAAGGCATGGAGTAGGGCTGGAGAAATTTTGCAGAGCCAGGTTATAAAGTGCCATTCATGTCCATCTGAGGAGTTTAGACTTTATTCTATGGGCATGGAAGCCACTGAAGGATTTCACAAGGGAAGTGGCATAGCCAGACTTCACCTATAGGTTGTTTACTCTTAGTCATGTGGAATTGAAATTTAAGAGGACACTAGAAGGGAGAAGACACTGCGGGGCGTTTTGTGATAATTCAGAAGAGAAGATGATGTGAAGTGGAGCCTGGGTGGAGGGATGGGGTGGGAGAAGCAAGTGTCAGATCTATTTGTGCCTTGAAGGGATGGGGTTAGTGCAGGGACAAGATGGCAACAAGGGTCCCAGTTTGAGAACTGGAGTCAGGGTGGGGGCATTAACTGAAAGCAGGAGTACAGAAGCAGCCCACTCATGGGAGAGGGAGGAAATAGAAATTCTGTTTCGCTCTTGCTGAGTTCGTGCTTCATGTGTCCAGCAGGCTATCAGTTAAATAAAGCAATTTCTTAATAATTCCCCAAGACTGGGATTAGAAGAAATTTCGTGTAGAACCTGCATTCCAAAGAGACTCCTTATAGGACTGCATTTCCATAGTAATTTTTAAAACAGGATAGAGAACAAGTAGATAGAAGGGATGGGGGTCAAACCTCATGCAGAGCCTCTTGCTCCTAAATGTATTATAGTAACAGCCAAAAAAAAAAAAAAAAAAAAAAAGGTCCACTAGCCCTGATAACATTATTATTCATCATAACTACACCATCCATCCTAATCTGTCCTTCTAATTGTGGAACAGAGTTGCCATATGCAAATGTGGAATGGGCTGAAGTTACCCATGACAAAGACATCGTCCTGGATGATCTGATGTTCCCTATGCACTTATCAAAAGCCGCTGTCAGCCTCTGCTGCGAGATCACTTCTGATGACACGTGGGATCCAGGGAGAAGCTCCTGGCTGCCATGCACGAGTGCTGCATGGAGAAGAATAATTTCTCTTGGCCCTGGGAACAAGATTCTGTTTTCTTTTGTAACAATCAGAAGATTTACAGTCTTGCTTTCCCATTTGCCTTAAACTGGCCATGTCTCTGTGTAGCTGCAATTTCAAGCATTTCTCAGTGACATGTGAATGATTATGCTGTACATGAAGGTATGGATCCAACACAGCTGGGAAAATGTCACAGTGCACAAGAACAACAGGCTCTGAGATAGATGCTTTAGCATTTAGGGGTAACCTAGGACATAAAGCTGTCATAGTCAGCGTTTGGTACCCATTCCCTCACTTTAAAAAAACAATCTTTAATCTATACTTTATATGCATAGATACACACACACACACAAAGTATATATACATATATTATATATGTATATTTATTTATTTATAGACTACCTCATAAACTCTAGTAATTTTATCTGTGGAGGTGGGATGATGGGCCAATGCTAGTGAAATAGTTCACTGGAAACTTAAACATTTTGTCTTAGTCCTTTGGGGCTGTTATAACAGAATACCATACACTGGGTGTATATAACAGCAGGTATTTATTTCCTACAGTTCTAGAGGCTGGGAAGTCCAAGGTCAAGGTGCTGGCAGATTTGGTGTTTGGGGAGAGCCTGCTTTCCGGTTCATAGATGGTGTTTTCTAGCTGTGTCCTCACATGGTAGAGGGGGTGGGTGACATGGTTTGGATATTTGTCCCCTCCATATCTCATGTTGAAATGTGACCCAAAATGTTGGAGGTGGGGCCTAGTGGGAGGTGTTGGGTCACTGGGACAGATCCTCTATGAATGCCTTGGTGCCCTCCCTGTGGTCATGAGTTCACATGAGATCCGGTTGTTAAAAAGAGTTTGCTGCCTCCCTTGCATCTCTCTTGCTCCCTTTCTCACCATATGATATGACGGCTCCCCTTTTGCCTTCTGCCATGACTGTAAGCTCCCTGAGGCCTCGCCAGAAGCAGATGCTGGCACTATGCTTCCAATACAGTGTGCAGAACCATGAGCCAAATAAACCTCTTTTCTTCATAGATTACCCAGCCTCAGGTATTACTTTATAGCAAGACAAAACAGACTAACACAGTGAGGGAGTTCGCTGGAGGCACTCATCCTCTTAATGGGGGTTCTATCTTCAAGATCTCATCTAAACCTAATTATCTCCTAAAGGCCCCGTATCCTAATGCCATCACATTGGTGATTAAGTTTTAACATAGGAATTTTCAGGGGACACAAACATTCAGACCAAAGAATATATGTTTTTGATTATTTGCTGAGTTTGTTGCTTGTGACTTTGTTTCTTCAACATTGACTTTTTTTCCCCCAAATAATTATTTTTTCCTGATTGGTTCTTTTCAGGTAGAATCGGAAATGTTGAAATTGCTTTGAAGGAACCCTTATTTCCAAGCTGCACTGTCAGTCCTTGGTGACCAAGCCCTCACTACCCTGGCCATTTGAGATTAATTTTACCTTCTATTGAGTCCAGTTGGCCCCACCTTCCACTATTCAAAGACTTTTTTCCCCCTCTCCTGATAGAGAACTGGATGAAGGGATGAGTGAATTTTTCAGTTTCCATGGGCATGAAGCTATATAAAGGAAGGCAAATATCACTGGAAATATAGCAGGTTGAAAAATTTGTTACTTGTTTCTTAACCTTATATTAAAAGTATCATAGTTTATTTATTTTGTTGCATTTTGCCTTATTCCCCTACACGATTAAGTTTTGGACATATCTACATTTATATATGTTGTTCTAGTTCAATGATTTTAATGATTGCATAGTATTCCTACATTTATTTATAATTTTAATGATAAATATCTAGGTTGTTTCAAGTTTTTCACTAATACAAAAATACTGATTAAGATTTACCTTAAGATTTTTATTGTCTGATATAAATATGGCTCCACCAACTTTATTTTGGTTAATATTTTCCTTTTACTTTCAAACTTTCTGTGTCTTAATGTTTCAATTGGGGCTTCCATAAGGAGAACATGGCTGGGATTTATTTTTTTATGTATGTGTTTATTATAATTATAAAATCTGATGATCTCTAATCTTTATCTGGGGAATTTATTCCATTTATATTTAGTATGACCATGAGTAACTGGATTTATTTCTCCTAATTTATTTTGCTCCTTTTACTCCTCTTTTCCCCCTCCTCTCCTGTCTTCTTTTGGTTTGTTCATGTTTTTTTCCTAGTGTTTACCCCTTAAATGTTAACATGAATAATTGAGCAAATAAAGTCTAACATCAATTATTATCTCTAGTTTCTTCTAGGCTGTTGTATAAATCTTAAAATTATTTATTTTGGATAAATCTTTTTCCATCTTACATGTTACTGTAGTGCTTCATTTCTACCTTATTATCATAACACTCAAAATTAGATAGTATTATTGTTATTCTTTGAAATAGTGAATTCTTGTCAAATTCATTTACATGTATACAAGTTTCTTCATTCATAATTGCTTTTTTCCCTCTAGGATAATTTTCCTTTCTCTTGAAATATATCCAGTAAATATAAATATATCCAGTGTTTCCTTTCTCTTGAAATAGATCCTCAGTGAGGATCTGCTAGTGGTAAATAAATAATTTTTTTTCTGTTCTAAACATGCTTTAATTCTACTTTGATTTCTTCTATGCTATGTTTTTATTTTAATATACTTTATTAATTATTAAAATTAAAATTATTATTATTATCATCATTAGTTGTAGATTTACAGGAAGTTGCAAGGATAGCACAGAGAGATCATGTGCACCCTTCACCCAGCCTCCCTCTATGGAACATCTTCTTCAGGTATAGTACAGTTTCAATTCCAGGAAATTGGTGTTGATACAAACCAGAGTTCATTCAGATTTCACTGCCTAGATATACACTAATTTCTCTCTCTCTTTCTCTCTCCCCTCCAATCCCCTTTCAATTATTGTCACATGGATAGTTCCATGACACCACACTAGGTCAAGATACTTACCTATATTATCATTGCAGGTTCCCTTATGCTACACTTTACAGACACCCACTCCTTACCCCTCCATCCCTAACTCCTGGCAGCCAGATCTCCATGTTCTCTCTCTAATTTTATTTCAACAGTGTTATATAAATGAAGTCATGCAGTATGTAGCCTTTTGAGATTGGTTTTTTCACTCAGCATTCTTCTATGGAGATTCAGGTTTTTGTATGCATCAAAAGCTCACTTTTTTGTTGTTGCTGAGTAGTATTCTGTGGAAAGGACATACGATAGTTTGTTTAACCATTCACATGTTGAAGAACATTTGGGTAGTTAACAGTTTTTTGCTATTATAAATGGCTATGAACATTCATGTACAAATTTTTATGTGGACATAAGTTTCTCTGGGACAAATGCCCAAAAGTGCAACTGGTGGGTCATATTCATCCTCAAATTTTTAAAACATAGTTTTAGCTGTTTATAAATTTTAAAAAAATAAAATAGAAGTTCACTGCTGCATTCTACCTTCATTGTTGCTGTTAAGAAGTTAGTTACCCTTCTTTTCATTATTTTTTCTGTTTTAGGTAGATTCTTTTTTCTTCTGCTTGCTTTTAAGATCTTTTCGTTTTGGTGATCTGTAGGCACACTTTTCCTGTGTTGAATCTTTTACTTATGTGAATCACAGGATTCATATATTTCATCGTTCCTAGAAAATCCTAAGTCATTATCACTTGCAACTTTTCCTCTCCCCAATTCTTCTCTTGTATCCTAATTAATAAAGTTTGAGTTTTCTCATTTGATGTCCCAAGTCTTTAATCCCTCTTTAAATTTTTTCATCTCTTTATTCTGGGTGTTTTCTTTCTTACTTCCATTATCTGGTTTCCGAAGTTCTCTTTCTCTGTATCCAGTTTAGATACACTTTTTAAAAATAGATAATAAAAGAGGTATTCTCTAAAGAGAAAGAAATTTCAAATTTTTAAATAATATATAAACAGTTTTTCATATATGTTGATTCCTTTAATAGTTTCTGTTGCCTTTTTCATTTTAATTTTATAAATAATTCTTAATGCCTTAAGCAATAGATATCCCTTTTATGATCTATTTTTTTAAAGTTGATTACATGGATTTCTTAGGTGTTGAATTTTTTTAAATTTATTTTTATTTTTATTTTTATTTTTTTTGCAATGGAGTCTCACTCTGTCACCCAGGATGAAGTGCAGTGGCTCGATCTTGGCTCATGGCAACCTCTACCTCCCGCGTTTAAGTGATTCTCCCACCTCAGCCTCCGTTAATTTTTCTACTTGTTATTTTTGCTTATGGCAGATTACTTTTCCATGTCTTTATTTTGTATTGCAAGCTCATGCTTTTTGGGGCCCTGTCTATGGAACTCTTTTGCTTTCTGAGTTGAGTAAGTACCCTTCCAGAGAGATTTTTCTGTTTACTTAAGCCAGATACCCCAGGGTGTTACTAGTCTGGAAATGCTTTAAAGCGATTCATTTGCTTGGGAGTTCACAGACCAATTAAATAGTGTGAATTAGAACCTGAAACCCATGTGAAGGCAGACATTTTTGTTAATAGTTCTAGGAATTTAGTTTTTATATTTGGTTCATTCAGGCTGAGAGAGACAAACTAAAACAGTGTAATATACGCTAGGATGTGCTCTACAATCCCAGGAAATTGGCACTGATAGAAACCACAGAGATTACTCAGATTTCTTCACTTATACACTGCCTTTCAGGCCTGAAGGTCTTATTTTCCCAGCTACTGGGAGTTCTACCCGCTGAAGCCTGGAGATTGTCCTTAGCTAATGGTCAGGCCTGTTTCTTAGAAGCAGCCTGCATTCAATGGTACAAAAGCTGGGCTCCCTGGACCCCAGCTGAGGACAACTCAGAAGTGCTATCCAGCTTCAGAACTCCCTGTGGGGCTGGACAAGGCCTTGCCATGGGTATGTGGCAGTTCTACTTCTCCTGTCCAATCCTGCTCCCAGTCTTCCCCACACAGGCATCAATCCTAGTAACACCCCTAGTAAACCGTCCTGCATGCTAAGCTCTGCCTCATGGTCTTATTTCCAGGGAGAAGAACCTGTGACAACAGGCGTGTCCTCTTCCCCTGACTGTGTCATCCATTTGGGCATTTGGGGTCCTGGATTAGTGCAAGTAGCTCTAGTTACACTTCCCGCCTTCTGCAACCACAAATCCTCATTTTCTGTCCTTGCTTGGCTTTCCGTTTCTTATTTGCCCCTAATAATTTTTCTGAGTGTCATGAGTTCAGCTTTGCATGAAAGGAATGTTTACTATATTTGAGTCAATGTTTCTTGGTGCTGTGTAGCAGCAGGGTTTTTCAGTTATATATCTCACTGCAATGCCAGAACGGATGATTGGCATGAGGACTTTGGATGGGACTACTTGATATCATTGTTGCCATTATTGTCATGAGTGATTACTATCGTTCTTTCTATGAAAGTAGAAATTTGTGAATTCGCCCTTTCCCTATTTTGTGGATGTTTTGTGTTTTTGCATCTATTTATTGCCTCTTTGTGGGTGATTTTTGGATACACTGACCTCGCAGTTAACAAAGCTTTCTTATCCCCAGAGAATGGAGGATATGGACGAATGAAGTGTGCTGTGTTGACTGTGCTGCCTTCCCCCGGTCCCTGGGGATAGAATATTTGCTCCCTCACTCCAGTTAGTCTCAGGGTAGCCAACTTACTTCATCTTTTCCAAAACAGAGAAAAAAAACCCCATGAATATTATTCTAAGGAATGAATATTAGTATCCCCTGAAAAAGATAAAACACACTTTAAAAAATCAATTTCATTGGAGTATAATTTGCATGTAGTAAAAGGCACCCATATTAAATGTACCTTCTGGTATGCTTGGACAAATTTATACACACATAACACCCCTAGCATCAAGCTATACAACATTTTCATCATTCTCAAAATGTTCCCTGTGCTCTTTCTCGTTAATAGCCCTGATGCCCCTGGCCACAGGCAACCACAGATGTATTTCCTTTCAGCATAGGTTATATTTATCGTTCTTATCCATTCGGTAAATGAAATCATATAGAATGTGTGCATTTGAGTCTGCCTTCCCTCACTCAGTGTAATGTTTTGGAGATCCATTGATTCTGTTGTGTGTATCAGAAGTTCATTCCTCTTTACTGCTGAATATTTTTCAATTATATGGATGCACCATAATTTGTTTATCCATTAGTCAGTTGATGGACATTAGGGTGGTTCCTAATTTGGGCTGTTATGAATAAAGCTGCTTATAAACATTTACAGACACAGGACTTCTAATTTTCTTATAAACTCTCCTGTCCTCTGTCCCAAAAGATTTGGGATTCCAAAGCCCTTACCCTCTTAGATATCATAAGGTATTTATGAGATGAGTTAAATTGAGCTCCGCTATGCCACTGGGTCTTCATTTTATTCTGGGAATAAATATTTAAGTCAAATGGGAAAAAGCAGTAACAAAGATGTGAATGCTTTAGAAGATTTGTACAAATCTTATTTTGTTTATTGTCCTTATTATTTTTGGCTAATTCATGTTTCTACATACTTGATTATGCATGTCTATCTGTGGTTGGTGCCAAATGTCTTAAAATCTATTTTCTTCCTTATTTCCCTTCCTATTTCTCATTGATTTTAGCTCTTCTAACAAAAATATAATAAAATACTTCTAGGTCTTGGAAATCCTCTTCTTTCTGTTATATCCATGACTCTTTATCAACTGTGCTGAGATAAGGGCTGGACAGTCAGGTTTCCTTACTGAGAAATGGATGAAGGCCAGGTCTAGAGGGAGAACAGAGAACAGGATGTAAGAGAAAGAAAGGAAGAAAGCAGGGAACTGTGACTGAGAAAAATAGAGCACCAATTAGAGGAAACGTGAAAACCTGAGGGCAGTAGGCACTGGGAAAATATTATTCAGAGATGTTCGCAAATGAACAAGCAGCAGAAAACTAACTCCAAAGTTCATTTTCTTTTCAAATTTATCTTTATAATGTAGTGATTGCAATCCATCACCAAATTATATTTCATAAATGTAACTATGTTTTTATGTAGCTTTTAAAAAAGTATGAAATGCTCTGTTTCTATTAATACTTCCTCATGGTCCATTTCTCCTCAACACCCTCAAGTGGGGCTTCTACCATAGTGGAATGCACTGGAATTCTCTGACCATGTCCACCAGCAGCCTTCTAACTGCTAGATATGAGCTGCTCTTTAAATTCTTCCCTTTCTTATTCTCTTTGCAGCATTTGATGACCATGACCACACTTCCTTCTTTTTTAAAAAAAAATTACCTTCTTTTTTTTTTTTCCATGTTCCGGGGCACATGTGCAGGATGTGCAGGTTTGTTACATAGGTAAACGTGTGTCATGGTGGTTTGCTGCACCTATCAACCCATCACCTAGATATTAAGCCCAGTGTGCTTTAGCTCTTTTCCCTAATGTTCCCCCGCGAAAAGCTCAACATCACTGATCATTAGAGAAATGCAGATCAAAACCACAATGATATACCATCTCATGCCAGTCAGAACTGCGATTATTAAAAAGTCAAGAAATAACAGATGCTGGCGAGGTTGTGGAGAAATAGGAACGCTTTTACACTGTTGGTGGGAATGTAAATTAGTTCAACCATTGTGGAAGACAGTGTGGTGATTTCTCAAAGATTTAGAACCAGAAATATCATTTGACCCAGCAATCCCATTTCTGGGTATATAATCAAGGGAATATAAATCATTCCATTATAAAGATACATGCATGCATATTTTCATTGCAGCACTATTCACAATAGCACACTCTTTTCTTAAAAGCTTCTTCTTCCTTTATTTCCAAATCGTTTCAATTACCCCTTACGGTAGGCTAAAATATGGCCTACAAAGATATTCATGTCCTAATTCTTCAAGAGGAGGGGTGTATCTTTGCAGATGTGATTAATTTAATGGTCCTAAGGTGGAGAGTGTTTCCTGGATTTTCTTGGTGGGCCCTAAATGCAATCACAAGTGTCTTTAAGAGAGCTAAAGAGAGACAGGCAGAGAGGGATTTGACAACACACCCACAGGATAGGTCATGCAAAGAGAGAGCTTTGAAGATGCTGGTCTTGAATAGAAGAGTGATGCAGTCACCACCCAGGCCAGCAGCCACTGCCCATGCCAGCAGCCACCAAGAACTGAAGGAAGCATGAGGATTCTCCCCCTAGAGCCTCCAGACAGAATATGCCCCTGCTGATGCCTTTATTTAAGCTCAGTGATACTGACTTTGGGTTTCTGGCCTTCAGGACTGTGAGAGAATAAACTTTGGTTGTGTTAAGACAGCTGGTTTGTGGTCTTTTGTTACAGCAGCCACAATAAACTCGTGCACATTCTCTGATAGTTTCCTTTCCATTTTTAACTTTCTCTCTCTTTTTGTTTTTGTTTTTTGAGCATACCCAAATAGCAATGAGAATTTAAGTTCCTCATCTCATTTTCTACATTCTCTTCTGAAGTGTCTGTGTCTCATCCTCTGAATCTTCTGAGCTGCTAAGTCAGTATTTCTGGTCACAGCATTCCAATGGCCATTTAGGCAACACGAGGATTTTCAACATTCTAAACCCTCTGCTCACTGTTTCTATTGACGTAATAGGATGTGAGGGGGTGTTACTACGTATCACATAGAAGATTTCTGTGGTTAAATTACCTTGGGAATTTCTGGGTTAAACAAAGTGAAAGAATGTTAGTCTTTTACTATAGCACCTCTCCTTTACTGGCTATGGAATAGTCCTTGGGACATGGCTCCTAGAGTATTATTTCACTGTAGATCAAAACCAGTTCCCTCCTAAAAGCTTCTTTATGCGTGGGCTCTGCCTACAGAAGGTCTGTCCTTCCCAGTGGCACCTCCCTGTTCCCTGTTCTCTGCCGGAGCCACTTGTCTTCCACCCTGTTGCCACACACACTCTGGGCCAACAGTTGGCTCCTGCAGGGCACGGGGTTCCTCCCTTTCCAGTTCTATACTTAGTCCAAAGTCCGGTTTGTGAGGCTTCTGGGAGTTGAAATAAGACATACACAAATGTCTTTCTTTTTTCCCTTTCTAGCATACAGTTTACAATCGAGTCCAGGGCAGGAACAGAAGGGTCTAAATTTGAAAGTAATAATGGCAGGCTTACATATGTCAAGTCTCTACAAGAATACTAAGTCACTGTTTCATTAAAAAGAGACCAACAAGTGGGTGTAGTGGCTTAGGCCTGTAATCCTACCATTTTGCAAGGCCAAGGCGGGTGGATCACCTGAGGTCGGGAGTTTGAGACCAGCCTGGCCAATATGGTGAAACCCCATCTCTACTAAAAATACAAAAATTAGCTGGGCATGGTGGCAAGCACCTGTAATTCTAGCTACCTGGGAGGTTGAGGCAGGAGAATTGCTTGAACCTGGGAGGTGGAGGTTGCAGTGAACTGAGATTGCACCATTGCACTCCAGCCTGGGCAACAAGAGCAAAACCCCGTCTCAAAAAAAAAAAAAAAAAAAAAAAAAAAAAAAAAAAAAAAGAGAAAGAGAGACCAACAACTTCTTAATGTGATTAGCGAAGGTAACGCCAGGAAAGGTAACGAAAGATAGATGTGGGGAGCTACTAAGGAATAAAACTCATCCACAATGAGGTGCCATCTGCCTCTCACCAGACTTCCTGGACCTCTCAACCATTTACTGATGCCCACTGGCACCTATGAGTCTTTCCATGGGGCTCATAATCCTCTTCCTCTGAGCAAACTTACCACATGCAAGCCCAGTGCCTTCCAACCTGAGTCTGTTTTGAGGGTCCCTGGTCTTGGCTGCTGCAGACCTTGAGAATTTCCAACCCAGGGTCTCTACACCTTTCAATACTCTGATCGTAATAGACTCTAGAGCTATTTTCAATATTTCAAAAAACTTAGCAGGAATCTGCAGTGAGGCTGTGATGACTAAATGCAAAGTCATCATTTTCGGGGGAGAAAATCATTTTACATCAGTTGTGCTAATATAAGTTAGTTTGTAATGATTAAAAGCTCCGATTGGCAATTCTAGATGTTGTCAGTGAACCCAAATGATGAAACAAATTAATCAGCAAGCAATAAACGTTTTGTGGTTAGTAGACAAAAATTTGTGAAGACGTGCATCCTACTGAGAAAAGTAATAAAGGTGGCCTTCGGTGGTGAAAAAAATTAGGGATTACTGCTGTAAATCTTTCTGGAGCTGTCTTTATACAAATTCTTTCTCAACCTAATTACTCACTTTCCAGTTTACTTATTTTTTTAATCCTTTCATAAATATTATTCTGCCATCTACTTTCCTCCCTCTCTCTCCTTTCTTACCATACAGTGTGTCCTAGCTAATGATTTACAGCATTGTTCCGTAGTCCTTCTTAAAAATGATGCCGTAAAGAGCATGGTTCTTAAGTTACAAAAGTGATTCAGCTTCCACAGACATCATGTGGGAAATAGTGCTCACCTCTTTCCAGTCTTCTAAGACTGGCAACCCTGCCACTGTCCCCCACATCCAACTATGAGCTCTCCCTTACTTGATGGATATGGCCAAAGACAGAAATCTTTCTCCTTTAATTCTTTCAGGTCCCTGGCAGTACCTGGTACTATTCTGAAAATGTGGCAAGATATTCAAGCATTTCTTGAACTGATTTAAAATCATCTGTATAGAAATTGACGTGATATTAAGTAAGTCTGGTCATTAATAAATGATGCAGATATGGCTTGATATCTGCACACTCACTCACGAAAGACTTGGAATTTCAACCCTTGGTAGGTTGAAAAGGCAGCAGGGGACAAATGCCTCTGTTCTGGTATAAATGTTGGGATAAGGTAAGTATCTTGGTCTATTGTGTGTTGCTATAAAGAAATACCTGAGGCTGTGTAATTTATAAAGGAAGGAGGTTTATTTGGCTCATGGTTCTGCAGGATGCACAAGAGGTATGATACTAGCATCTGCTTCTGATGAGGACCTCAGGCTGCTTCCACTCTTGGCAGGAGTGACAGTGAAGGGGGTGTGGCATGCACAGAGAGGACATGGTAAGAGAGGAAGCAAGAGGGAATCGGTGGAGGTGTCAGGCTCTTTTTAACAAACAGCTCCCGCGGGAACTAACAGAGTGAGAACTCATCCATTACCACAAGGATGATGGCACCAAGCCATTCATGAGGGATCCAGCCCCATGACCCAAACACCTCCCATGAGGCGCATCTCCAACACCGGTGATCAAACTTCATCATGAGGTTTGGATGGACAACATCCACACTATGGCAGCAAGGAGAAGCATGAATATGAGGGAGTTTGAAGTCAGTTATTTCAGTAGTTAGAGTTGCAGGATTGGTGGGGTGGTGAGTGAGTCACATTTACAGTAGGTCAGTATATTTGTGGGTTTGAGGAAACTGAACGGCAGGTTCAGCTCACAACAGGGCTAACTTTAGTATGTAGCTTTGTGGGATCAGACAGTCCATTTATTTTCTTTGTTGCACAAATAACACTGTAATATGTTAATGAAAATTGAAATGAAGGAAACTTTGCCCATGATTCACCATCGCAATAAATGGCCATTTTTGTGTTTTTCATGTTCTGTGTTCTCTTACCAAATAAATACATTTTATGTAGTTATAGCTGTAATGTAGGCACCGTTCCATATTCTGTTTTCCATTTTATTTCATAACCATTTTTTAATGTCATTACTGCAGCTTCAGGCTTTGCAGCCCAGAGCGTGTGCTCCACCCTGTTTTGCCATTTCTCTTGAAGCATCAGATAGAGCTGGGTGAGGTCTGTCTTTGGGGGTCAGTGGGGGCCTTCCCACTGCCCTTCTGGCTGAGTGCGTGGTGGGAGCTTAAGGTATCATAGGAGCTGAGGGTTGTGGGAAAGAGACCCTTGAAGTTGTATGGAAAGATCAACTTTAAAATTATTTTTCCAGCATAGGCCCTGTTGGAGTTTGCTGATATTATAACACCGATGAGGCTGATGGACAAAGGGAGAAGAGGGAACTCAGAACTTGGAGCTACTTTATTAATCAGCGGACCTGGGCCTCGGTAGTATAGCCCTCACCACAGGGCCGAGAATAAAGCTTGAATTGCCAGGTGTTCTGTGCGGCCAAGGACGGGAGCCCCTATTGAAGTTCAGGCTAACTCAGGCCAATAGAAGAGCCCAGAACACCTGGCACATGTCTGGTGCTGACAGGATCCCTGGAGGCTTGGGAACCACTCTCATTTTTGCTTATTTATCCTAGTTTCAGTCTACACTGCAGAGCCCATTCCATTTATTTATTCTGGATTCTTACTCTGCCTCCTTCCATAAAAGATTTGAGATGTCTTGACACTGCAGAGTCAGTGATTCCGGCTTGTGGTCTCAGTATTTGTGTCCCTTTTATTTAGACGTGCATAGCATGGAGTGCACAGAAAGAAGAATAGGAGCTGGGGAAAGACAAACAAAGCTTAAGGAGGGTTGTAAAATACACAGAAGTAAGCAGGTGAGCTTGGCCATTATTTCTTAGGCAGGACACACCGGGAATAAAAAATACACAGCCTACTATTCCTCTGAGGAAATGATGCGTGAAATAAATGTTATTAGAAGCCCAGGAGGATGCTTTTCCTTATTTGTTAATGTACCTCGTGCTGAAAATATGCCGAGGGCTGTCAGCGCTGGGCGGCACAATTCTAAGAAGCCTTCCCTGCAGACTCTTCTGTTTCGTGGAGGCTCTCTCACTTCCACCTCACAGAGAGCCACCAGAAGGGAAGTCTACCTTCCTTTCTCTCTTCCCGTGTCTTTTTATTCCCCTCCTTCCTGGCCAGCGTTTGACAATGGAACGCGTTCCCAGGATGAACACATTTTCCCCAATAATCTTGAACACTTCCCATTTACCTCTAAAGCATCTTTCTTGTCCTGAATAAGGAGATATCCTTCTCTTGCCCTCTCTCAGTTGAGGTTATTTTGTAGGAAAAAATGATTGCAGCCAGGGCTTGAAAGTGGCAGGGAATAAATTTGAGTATCCCCGATCTTTCCTCATGACAGTGCTGGAGCATTAGCACAAAGCATGTCTATCGTCATGGGAAATAATCCCACCCAAACACATTGGGAAGGCGTGAGGGTGTCTCCTTGGTCTTATTAGCTTAGCAGAGGGAGAGATGGATGAAGGCACGGGGGGTGGGGGGAATGAGAAGTGCTGAACACCTGGAATTTGTTCCCTTCGGCCGACGGGTTGCAGCTTGCTTGCTGTTCTCCCTCCGTCTGAGAACACTTCGTATTTAACACTCTCTAATTCTGCTTGCACTCCCTCTACTGCCTTTCTTATTTTCATCTCTCGAGGTTTGTGCCCAAATATGGCTCTATTTCAGCTCTTGTTTTCCACTTCACTTCAGATTCTGAATCCTGTGGGTTGGGCAGAAAAGGCAATTTGCCAAGTCTAGGGCAGGACTTGTGTCTAAGGGAATAGATGAGCACCTTGCTGCTGCTGCTGCTGCTGCTGTGTGTGTGTGTGTGTGTGTGTGTGTGTGTGTGTGTGTGTGTGAGAGAGAGAGAGAGAGAGAGAAAGAGAGAGAGAGAGAGAAAGGGGAGACAGAGAGATCCTCCAGTAAGTACTTTGGAAACTGCTTCTTCAAAAATGGCAATAGTGATTCCAACATATAGACATATTCTAGAAAACTTAGGGTCTAAGGGTCACAATCTTTATCAGGGCATTCATGTATTTGTTTGCATTAATTCAACCAATATTTAGTAATTACAACTCTTAATTACGCAGTGTGCTTGATGATCAATTCTCTTCTCTTGGATTTGCTCTGTTTCTGCCCGGGACTTAATATAGTCCTTCACTCATACTGGATGGTCATTAAGTGATAGATAGTTGTTCAACCATCCAATCCTTTCTTTGCAGCCCAAGAAATAGCTAGGCACTGTCTTCATGTCTTGAAGCAGGATTCTCATAAAGGATGCTTCAGTCTTCCATGGCATGGAAAACTCTGACTAGTTATGTATAAACACTGATTTTGGGTGTTTTGAATCCTGAATCTGCCACATTTTTGTGTGTGACCCTCCTGCCAACCTTGGAAAAATTACTTGGCACCTCTGAGCCTCCATTTTTGCACCTATAATAACTCAATTCCTGTTGTGGTTATGATTATGCTGCTATTTCTGGTAACCTCCACTTTCTTTTTCATTTCAGATCAGCAACCACTTCTCCACATGATCTCTTTGCTGTGTCTAGAGTTGGGTATTTCTCATCCTTAGCCATTGGCTGGTAAAGCACCAGACAGGTGTTATTCAGTAAATACTTATTCATGAGTCAAGTTTTGAGTCTAATTTTCCAAAAGTTTGTGTATGTAAAGTTCCTCCCCAGTTCCTCCCACACATCCCAGTGGTTTCAGTGGTTGGTAATAGAGCAAGTGGAAGGTCCATTAAAGCATTGGCTTTAAAAGCATTAAAGCATTAAAGCATTGGCTTTGTGTGGTATGACTTGAGAGCAAATGTTGAGGAGGCTATTTTTTAATATCATAGGAAATTGTTGGCTAGTTTTTGCAGTTAAAATTCTATTCACGTCAAGTGTTTGTAGACTTAATCAAATGTTTTTAGAAAGTAAGTTATTTTAGTTTAAAATAATTTTCCCTAGTATAAAGTTTTTTTTTGAAATAAAGACAAAGAAATACATTATTATGGAGAATGTGGAATATTCAAAAAATCAAAAGGTATCGTTCTGGTCAGTGTAGTTATTTCAGTGTTATTTTGATATTTCCATCAGTAATATACGTTGTCTTTGGGTCCAACTTATAGGAAAATGCTGTGTGTATTTTCACAAGTAGCCAATTGTTTCACCCTAATTTCTGCATCTGGATTTGAAAAAAAATTCACTGGTTTGAGTAATTGTATTCTGATGGTCTTTTTATTACGAATGTCCTGTGAAGTGAGTAGGTCTACTCATCCATGTGTAGTTTCTCTATTTTTCTCTTTTCTAAAAACAAACAAACAAGCAAAACACAGCTCAGCGCTGTTATTGGAAAGTCAGAGGGTCAGACACTCAATCTTAAATTAATCAAAAAATATTTGGCTGGTAGGAAAATGGTGTTCATGAACATGGTCCTTTCTGAGAGGTCCTATGAAGCCCCACAAGTGCCTAAGCAGAGTAAGAATAAAATGAGAATACAGGGGAAAGGCTGCACTGGCTAGCTTTCAACTCTTTCCCTCTTCTGTTGAAGACTAGTTATTAATAGGTAAGTCTTCTATCAGTTGTTAACTTTGACATCATTGCCCTACTTTTAGGGGTATAGTTTACAGAGATAGTATTTCATAATAGCCATACTCATGATGAGTAATTCAAGGTATAGCTAAAGTGCAGCAATTATCTCTATAATAATTATTCACTCCAGTTCTTTGGAGTCCATTGTATTAGTCTGTTCTCATACTGCTAATAAAGACGTACCTGAGATTGGGTAACTTATAAAGGAAAGAAGTTTAAAGGACTCACAGTTCCACATGGCCGAAGAGGCCTCACAACCATGGCAGAAGGCGAATGAGGAGCAAATTCATGTCTTACATAGTGGCAGGCAAGAGAGAGCATGTGCAGGGAAACTCCCCTTTAAAACCATCAGATCTCTTGAGACTTATTCACTATCATGAGAACAGCATGGGAAAAATCCTCCCCCTTGATTTGGTCACCTCCCACAATACATGGGGATTATTACAATTCAAGATGAGATTTGGGTGGGGACACAGAGCTAAACCATATCACCATGTATAGATTGTTGAACTTACTCTGTGTTAACGACCCTCCCCAGAACAGCATATCCAAGCTTTCTTCGTTGGTGTTGTTCTTACCTGGGTCATCTGTTTTAGGCTAATTCTGAATTCTGCTTTGTCTTGGGTAAACCAACTTGGCTAAAACTAAACTTGGTCCTTCGAATCAAGGGGGATTGTGCTTTTGCTACATGCAGTGGCATCTGCCTAACATCTCTTATTCACTTTAAGGGATTTGGGGAAGATTATTGAAAATGATTTCGAGTGGGGCATCACTTTCCCTTAGCTAAGCTGAATTTCTTTCCTTGGCCATCTTTGTGACTTATTTCTTCCCTCCTCACAATTTCTCTGAGCCTTGACAGGCTGTGTAATTATTTTTTATCAGCACATTTTATACTTCCAGGTTGTTAATAAATATATTGAAGAAAATTAGCACTAGAGGATTAACTATAATCAGATTCTTAAGGCAGTAACTATTAACTTTGTCTGAAGCTGAGAAATGACCATTGATTTCTGCTTCTTAGTTTCTATCTCTTAACCAGTTCTAGAAATCCATATTGGGATTTTCAATTTCGCCTTATGTAGTCACCAAGTTTTCCCTCAAAAAAGTCACTAAAATCATTTGGAAGCCCACGTTTATTTTGTGCACTCATTTTTCCTTTATCTAGCTTTTCTTAAAGCCCCTTTTAGAAAATTCTCTAAGTTAAACAGTCACAATCTTCCTAATTACATTATTACAGGAAACTTATTTGTGGCAGGTATGTCATAGTATCATAGTATCCCCACATTCGTAGACCCCTTCCCAGTTGCAGAAGAAGTTGAGGCCAGGAAAGGCCTGTCTTGTAACAGGCTTCCAGAAGGGGTAGTTTGTGTATTCCTAAACCCTGAGCTAAGGAAGCAGAAAAATTGATTAATAGACATCACATTTTCCCCAAAGATACTTGGAGATCAACGCAGCCTAGGGCATTTGGAAAGTTGGATTTACTAAACCTTAAAAAATGTGTCTGAGAAATCATGTCTATATAATTTTAGATTCGATCAGATCTGTATTTCTTTCATCTTTGTCACTTTTAAGCTAAAGACATCCCAAACACGAGCTCCTGGGTTTAAATAAAGAAGTGTTTAGGTTGGAAACAATCTTGGCATGGCTTTATAACAAGTAATATCTCTTTCTAGGCATCAAAGTGATTTGAATTAGAGCCAAAAGACATTTCCCATGACAGATCAACCCAGGTACACATACAAATGTGTGGTTTGCTGAGCCCGGTGGACAACAGGGCCGGGAAAATGGGTTAGATGAAATAAGAAGCCCCTTAGGCCTTCTATCAAAGCTTTCCCTTGCACCATGCTTCTTCCTGGTTTCAGAAAGAATTAGAGAACAGGAGCTTCCTATTACCTTTTATTTTGGGACTTTCCAGTAAAACCTGCCCACTCTGATTTCCATTTTTCTCTAACCGGTGGAGCCCCAATGACATTCCTGGTAAGACCAGTTCTCGTCCCTCTTGTCAGCTTTGTGTGGTGGCTCTGAATTCTTACCCTGGTTTTCCTACAGAACATTAATGAGCTAATATGTGTCTCTCTTCTCAGGGCCTACAGGTTTAGCAGCAGGCTGTGACTAGAGTGTTTAATACTCCAGTCTCTAGCGGATGGGGCAGCAGTAACAGCCATTGCTGTGCTCTCATCCATGCATCCATCTTTATTCCTCTTCATCTATTAAAGCTTCCTTATAAAATTGCTAGGTATGTGCTCATGGTTTTCTCTGAGGCAAGTCCATGAGAATAATTACTTTTATTTTAATAATAAAAGAAAATAGGGTTAGGAAAAGTGAGATTTATTCCACAAATCATTGCAGACGTATAGTGAAGAGTACCACCATGCCTTCTAAGTTGAGTCCCGGGAATCTATTGGATGGGTCTTCCTGGGTTTTCTTCAAAGGGTGTTTGCTGTGAGTGTGCTGCTATTCCTTTACAGTTCCAGAATTGGAACAACCCAAAATTCATGCCAGAATAATAAGGTTTAAGAGAAAATTACTAGACAAATAATGGAGATGGTCAGTAAAGTCTTTACGAGTCTCAATTCTGAAAACTGGGTGCTGAGGCCTTAGTACCTCTTTATTTCTCTGCTTTTGAGTGCAATTTCCAATAAAAGAATTTTTTTTCGGAGGTCCTTATCTGAGCCTTACCATTCGTCATTCCCTTACGGCTATCACAGCCTTCTGCATGCTCATTTTTATAATCAGATATGTTCTTAGGGACTCGGGGATACATATTAGAGATTAATAACTGTGGCTGCCTTGGCTTCAAGATCTCTAAACATACAGGTTACCTCTTCTCTCTCTTCTCTTTCTCTCTGTCTCTTTTTCTCTTCCCCCTCCTCCTTCTTTACCTATCTCTCTAAATATGCAACAAAATGGACATCAATTGAATACATACAGTTAAATACTTCTAACTAATTCAAACTGTGACCAATCCAGCAAATCATCACCTATCTTTTATGGTAGTCTTGTTAGATAAGGTTAGGAGTCTGACAAATAAAGATTATTTTTGGCATATGGTAGACAATAAATATTTTTTAACTGAACTAAAAGATATTCATTTTTGATTGCTTAATAGCTATATATAGAAGTTTTTTTTACCTCCTCTTTTATATTTATTCTCTTTACTCCTTCATTCCTAGTGCATGCCAAGTGGACTGAGTGGATCAGGGGACTGTGGGAAGGGTACTCTTTGGATTTGGCAGCTGGTGGTAAATGGCTATCATTGTGAGCCCTGTTTTGAGAAATTTCCATTGTCTTATTGGCTCAAAAATCTGTAAAGTCTACATTATTATTTGCATTTTAAAGATGAGGAAGTATGGCCAGAAACTGCTTAGGAAATTACAGATAAGAAGTCACAGAAATGCAATGTAAGTGTCCATTGATGTCGTTCCAGATTCTGTGCTCTTCCTACCTCGCTGCACCCTCTCCATGTGTCACATTCCAACATCTCAGCTGTGTGAGTGGACTTTTATGAGTCTGTTGGTGGTCATGGTAGAATAGTGAGGAAGTGATGGAGAAGATGGACTAGTTTCTTCCTACTGTGCCCTGATTCTTTGGTCTTTCCCATGATGTAGGGGGTTTGATAACAGCAGACACATCATAGGTCCTGTGCCATAATCTACATTAGATGCCCCATCCCATTATCATATGGATTTATTTAATATTTGTGACTATTCTTCATAGAGATATGCTAGAGCACCTTATTTTGAATGATGGCCTCAGGAGATATGTAAGGGATGATACATATCTAGTTTTAATCCTTCTTCTACCTGTTTATCATACGATTCTTTGGCTCATGCATTTGCATGCAGTTTTGTACATTTACATTTAGAAAGTTTTTGTTTGATGGTATTTCCTTCTCTGCAGTTATAGCAAGATCTGTCATGTCATGTCTTTCTGAGCCATTGGTGATTTATTGTATCTGTGCAGTTTGGAATTTTCTAAAAATATTCAGACAAGCTTGCCTAGGTTGCAATGCTATTTCTACCTCTTATTTTTTTTTAATTTTATTTTTCTTGCTGTCACTCTTTTTCTCAAGAGGGAGACACAGAGTTGAGTGTGTGACAGGACGAGGGTGGGGGAGGTACACTTAGTCTCTGTAAAGTTTTAGTTCACGAGGAAGGAGAATTGCTTTAATTACTGTGTCTCCTAGGAAATCTGATATAGAGTGGGACAATCTCATCACAATCAGAACTGTCCCCTACCTAATTAGTGAAATATTAAAGCAAAATTGCTTAAGTCAACCAATCTCATGTTCATAATCAAATGTGTACCCCGAATTTGCATGTATTCTGACCCAGCCTTTCTACTCTTAATTTATCCTGGGGTCTGGGGGTAAAAATTACTTCAAAAAGAATTGCCCTCCCCAAGAATTGTATAAGTAGGCCTGGTGTTACATTAGTTAGCTGAGCAGATTTGTGCTATTTTGTATTTCACCTTTTCCCCAACATCAGTCCAAGATGTTTTCATGAAAATTATTTTGTTTGTTTTCTTAGTTTGGTTTGTAAAGCAAAAACTAGGGTCTCAAAAATTTAGTAAATACTGTTGAACATAAAAGGCTTACATACAAAGATGCAGATAATTCTTTTCTTAATTTTTTTGCTCTTTGACATAATTTACTAAATAACTCCCATTTGAAAGAGATTTATAGTTTTAAGTAGAGTCTTGGCAGTTTTTTAAATACCTACACATGGAATTGTTTCAGTTAGAAAGGTAGACATCTCACGATGGTAAAGTCCTATCAGATTTTGAGGTTATGTTTTTTTTCCAGGCCATAGGGCTGTTCAGTTAAAATAGGTCAAATTGCAATTTTACATTTCTTCTTCTGGTTTTAGAAGAAAAAAAAGTAATACCGAAATAAAAATTAGGAATTTCATGTAATAATTTATGAAGTGTATGTTAAGGACTAATGTAGATATGTTAGACCACAAATAATTCTTAAAAATTTGAGAAGATGGAAATCATATTAAGGATCTTTGCTGATCTCAATGATATGAAACTAAAATTCAATGGCAGGAGAACAGAAAAATTCAGAATATGTAGAAATTAAACAACATATTCCTGAACGACCAATAGGTTATAGAAAAAGTCAAAAGGAAAATAAAAATATATTTTGAGACAAATAAAAATGGAAACACAACACAGAAAACTTATGGGATGCAGCCAAAGCAGTTCTAAGAGGGAAGTTTAAAACAATAAATGTCTACATAAAGGAAAAAGAAAGATAGCAAATCGACAAGCTAGCTTTACACCTCAAGTAAGTAGGAAAAACTAAGCCCAAAGCTAGAAGAAGGAAGGAAATAATAAAGATTAGAGCAAAAATAAGTAAATAAGTAAATAAATAAATAAATAAAAACACGAACTACAAATATAATAGAAAAGATCAGCAAGACTGGCTACAGTGGCTCATGCCTATAATCCTAATGCTTTGGGAGGCTAAGGCAGGTGGATTGCCTCAGCCGAGGAGTTTCAGACCAGCCTGGGCAACATAGTGAGATCTCTACAAAAAAAAAATTAAAAATATTATCCAGGTGTGGTGATGCATGCCTGTAGTCCCAGTTACTTGGAAGGATGAGGTGGGAAGATCTCTGGAAGTTGAGCTACAGTGAGCCATGATCATGCCACTGCACTCCAGCTGGGTGACAGAGTGAGACCCTGTCAAAAACAAAAACAAAACAAAACAAAAAAAGGAAACAAAATATCCACAAAAGTTAGAGTTACTTTTTTAAAAAACTAAACAAAATTGACAAACCCTTACACAGACTAAGAAAAACAGAAGACTCAAATAAATAAAATAAGAAATGAAAGAGGAGACATTACAACCGATAATGCAGAAGTACAAAGGATCATAAGAAATTACTATGAAAAATTATATGTGAACAAATTGGATAACCTAGAAAAAATAAATAACTTCCTAGAAACATATAATCTACCAAGTCTGAATCATGAAGACTAGGAAAGCTGAACATACTAATAATGAGTATGGAGATTTAATTGGTAATCAAAAAACTTCCAGCGAAGAAAAGCCTAGGACCAGATAGTTTTACTGGCAAATTCCACCAAGTATGTAAATAAGAATTAACACCAATCCTTCTCAAACTTTTGCAGAAAACTGAAGAAAAGGAAACACTTCCAAACTCATTTTATGGGACCAGCATTACTCTCATACCCGTCAGATAAGGACACTGCAGGGAAGGAAAATTATAGGCCAAAATCTTTGATAAATGGAGATCCAAACATCTTCAACAAAATACCAAATTCAACATCACATTAAAAATATAATACACCATGATCAAGGGGGATTTATCTCTGGAATGTAAAGATGGTTTAACATAAGGAAATCCATACATGTGATATACTACATTAGCAGAATGAAGGATACAATTCATATGATCATCTCAATAGATGCAGAAAAAGCATTAGATAAAATTCAACATCTTTCCCGGATAAAAACTCTCAACAAAGTCAGTATAGAAGGAATGTACCTCAACATAATAAAGCCACGTTATAACAAGACCACAGCTGACATTACACTCAACAGTGGAGAGCTAAAAGCCTTTCCTCCAAGGTTGGGAGCAAGACAGACGCTGACTCTCCCATGTCTATTCAACATAGTAGTAGCCAGAGCAATTAGGCAAGAAAAAAGAAATAGAAGGCATTAAAATCATAAAGAAAGAAGTTAAGTTGTCTCTGTTTTCGTATGACATGATCTTTTATATAGAAAACCCTAAAGAGTCCACCAAAAACCTCTTAGAACTAATAAATGAATTCAGTAAAGTTTCAGGATACAAAATCAACATACAAAAATTAGTTGTTTCTGTGCACTAACAATTATGTATTGAAAAAAAATAACTTTAAAATCCTATCTACAATATCATCAAAAAGAATAAAATACTTGGTAACAAATTTAACGAAGGAGGTGAAAGACCTGTGTGCTGAAAACTATGACACTGATGAAAGAAATTGAAGAAGACACACACAAATGGAAAGCTATCCATTGTCTATGGATTGGAAGAATTAATATTGTTTAAATGCCTATACTACCCACATATACAGATTTAATACAATCCTTATAAAAATTCCAATAACATTTTCATAGAAATAGAAAAAAAAATTCTAAAATTTGTATGAAATCGTAAAAAGCCCTAAATAACCCAAGAAGTCTTGAGAAAAAAGAATAAAGTTGAAGACATTTCATTTCCTGTTTTCAAGCTACATTATGAAGTATAGTAAACACAGACCACTGGAACATAATAGAGAGCTCAGACATAAACTCCCACATACACAGTCAACTAATCTTTGACAAGAATGTCAAGAATACACAATGGTGAAAGGACAATCCTTCAATTAGTATTGGGAAAACTGGATATCCACAAGGAAAAATAATTTAATTGGACTCTTATCTTACACCATACACAAAAATGAAATGGGTGAAAGACTTAAATGTAAGACCAGAAACCATAAACCTACTAGAATAAAACATAAGAAAAAAGCTCCTTGACATTGGTCTTAGTAATTATTTTTTGGATATGACACAAAAAGCATAGGCAACAAAAGCAAAAAAATAAATAAGTGGTACTATATCAAACTAAAAAGCTTCTGTACAGGAAAAGAAACATCAAAATCAAAAGAAAACCTACTAAATGAGAGAAAAAATATATAAACCATATATCTGATAAGGAGTTAATATCCAAAATATGTAAGGAACTTACAACTCAATAGCAAAATACACACATAACTCATTAAATAATGGACAAAGGACCTGAACAGACATTTTTTCCAAAGAAGACATACAAATGGCCAAGAGATATTTGAAAATGTACTCAATATCACTAATCATTAGGAAAATGCAAATCAAACCCACAATGAGATATGTATCATCTCATGTATGTTAGGATGGTTATGATAAAAAAGGTAAGAGATAACAATTGTTAGTGAGGGTGTGGAGAAAAGGGAACTGTAGCACATTGTTGGTAGAAATGTAAAATGGTGCAGCAGCTATTGAAAACAGTATGGAGGCTGAGGTAGGAGGATCACTTGAGGTCAGGAGTTTGAGACCAGGCTGGTCAACTTGGTGAAACCCCATCTGTACTAAAAATACAAACAAAAACCTGGGTGTGGCAGTGAACGCTTGCTGTCCTAGCTACTTGGGAGGCTGAGGCAGAAGAATCACATGAACTCAGGAGACAGAGGTTGCAGTGAGCTGAGATCACACCACTGCACTCCAACCTGGGTGACAGAGTGAGATTCTGTCTCAAAAACAAAAACAAAAACAAACAGTATGGAGGTTTCTCAAAAAATAAACATAGAAGTACCATATGATCCAACAATGCCACTTGCGAGTATATATCCAGAAGAAATGTAATCAGTATCTTGAAGAGATATCTACACCCCCTGTTCATTGCAGCGTTATGCTCAATAGCCAAGATACAGAAATGGCCTAAGTGCCCGTGGACAGATGAATGGATAAAGAAAACGTGGTACACACACACACACACACACACACACAAACACACACGAATCTTTTTCTACCATAATAAAAGAGAAGGGATCCCTGCCATTTGTGACAACGTGTGAATGAACCTGGAGGACATTATACTAAGCAAAATAAACTAGATACAGAAAAACAAGTGTTCTTAGGATCTCACTATATGTGGACTATGAAAGAGTGGAACTAACAGAAGCAGAGAGTAGAATGGTGGTTGCCAGGGCCTGGAGTTGGGGGAAATAGAGAGACGTTGGTTAAAGTTTTAGCTATAAGATAAACAGCTAATAAGATAAATAGGTTCTGGGATTTAGAGTACAGCATGGTGACTATAATGAATAAAATTGTATTGTGTACTTGAAATTTGCTTGAAAAAGTAGATCTTTGGTGTTCTTATCACACAAAAAAGTGGTAACTATGTGAGATGATGGATGTGTTAATTAACTTGATTGTGGTAATTGTTCCACAGTGTGTACATATATCAAATCATCACATTGTACATTTTAAATAGACACAATTTTGATTTGTCAATTACACCTCAATAAAGTTGGAAAAAAAACCTAAAATAAATAAATGTCAACCTCTTAAACAATAAAAATGTCTAATGTAAAATGGAATTTTATGTTCTTTAATTAACAGGTATTTATTGAGTAACTAATTTGTTCTACGTACTACTCCAGGTGTCAGCCATTCAACCATGAATGAAAACAAAGTCTCTCATATCCTGGTGTTTACATTCTAATCTGGGTGGAGGAACACAAACTACGAATAAACAAAATGCACCCTGTCTCAGGTGGTCATATGAAATAAACAAAATATAAGCTGAATAAAAGGCGTGGGGAATGATGTAGATTGTGATTTTATAAAGAGTGATCATGGTATGTGGTCTCATGCATGTGATCTCAGCACTTTGGGAGGTTGAGGCGGAAGGTTGGGGATTGCTTGAGCTCAGGAGTTCAAGACCAGCCTGGGCAACATAGGGAAACTCCATCTTTACAAGAAATACAAAAATTAGCTGGATGTGGTGGCATGTACCTGTGGTCTCAGCTCTCGGGAGGCTGAGGTGGAAGGATCTGCTTGAGCCTAGGAGGTCAGGGCTGCAGTGAGCCATGATTGTACCACTGCACTCCAGACTGGGTGACGGAATGAGTACCTGTCTAAACAAACAAACAAACAAACAAACAAACAAACAAAAAAGGTGATCCAGGATACTTGAGGAGATGCCTGTTAAACAGATTTAAAACAATTTTAATTTATAGACACTCAGTTTACAAATTAGAGGCAAATGTGTTTAGTTAGTCCTGCCACTCTTCTAGCATAAATGGCTGTCTTCTCTGTTTTTGACAAAGGGCCAGCTAGCTTCCTGAATGCTGAGACTGTCTTCCAATATTTGAAACATATTTGAAATTTCCAGGGATTGACTCCCCTTCTATACAAATCTCCATTTTTCAGAGGATTCTGATGGAATCAAAACTCAAGACTTTGGTCATAGAATTGATCAGAGTTCACATAAAACATTTTTCACCATTGACTCACAGAGAGTCAAAATTCCTGGTAAATTTCTTCCCTTGGAATTATTAATACCTCTTCCCTCTACTTTTACATATTGTTTCATTTATTTTTCTGTAAGCTTCTCATTAATCAACAAACTATGCATGCAAGTGTAAACTCTTCCCAATATATCAGCAAATCTATTTCTTCAATTGTTTCCCTCAGAAAGTCATTCTGTCCCAGTCCTGAGTCCTCCTTGGGGCTTCCTCCGGGAAACTGCCAGTGCAACTGTTCACTGAATCTTGTGTCTTCTTCTCTTTTGGTTTATTTCTTATTTGGTGAAGCACAGCCTTTAGAAGCATACTAAGATCCCATGAACACATTTGTACCTACTGAAAATATTTGTATGCTACCCTCACACTCCATTAATAATTTGGCTGAATTAAAATTCTAGGTTAGAAATAATTTTCCACAGATCCCTGAAGGAATTTTTTAATTGTCTTCCAGCTTCCATGGTTGCTTTGGAAAAGTCAATTACTACTTCTATTCCATGTCTGTTTGCATATGGGCTGTTTATTCTTTCTCTGGACATTTCTAAGACTCTTTTTTTTTTCCCCTGATGTGTATTTCAAAAATAATGTCAAAATTATATAAACATGTGAGGGCATCTTTTACTTTAATGGGATGGATGCTTGATGGTCTTTCTCAGGGTAGAAATAATATCCAAGTGCCTCTATTAAATCTCCCCTTTTTTCTATGTCCTTTCAGAAGTCCTAATATTTAGACGCTGAACACTCTGGGTTGATTTTCTAATTTCATGTCCTTTAATGTTGGCCATCTCTATCTTTTTATTGTACTTTCTGGGAGATTTACTAAGCTTGTTTTTCATACCTTCTATTCATATGTTTTGTAATTTTCTGCCATCATAATTTAATGTATAAAATATTTTTCTTACTGAATATTATTTTTATAGGTTCCTGTTCTTGTTTTAAGGATTAATGTCTCCTCTCATCTCACTAAGACTATTTTGGAAGTATTTTCCCCTTCCTCTCTGTATTCATTATGTCTTTGTGGCAAATCTCCTTTCAAGTTGTTTGGTTTTTCTCTTTCTTTCACATTGCAGCTTCCCTCAAATATCTGGTGATCCTTTTGTGTCCTCTCATATATAAGGGCAAGGCACTGAAGAATGTGGGCTTGCTGACCAGTGGCCCTCACTCTAGGGAGCTGGGGTGGAAACAGCCTTTTCATTGGTGGTACTCGAAATATTAGTTTCTGTCTTTTTCTTCTTGTTCTCATCATTTCCCTTGGAGAGCCACCCTCCAATCTTGTGCCTGCAAAATATAAGCTTCTCTGCCAGTATCCTAGAAGCCAACTGGGGAAGGGTCTGGGATCCTCATTGTTGGTGTGCAGACTTTCACTCAAACCCCATTTCTGAGATGTCCCCCAATCCTGGCCAAGAGGCACCTGGTGTCCTTGAGTCCAAAGAATACTCGGTTCTAAACCCTTTCCAAGAGTGTCTCTTCAGTCCTCTACCAGAGTAGGGGCGTGGTTGCCTGGCATAGAATTCAATGTTAATTACAATTCTTTTTAGAACATAATAGGCTAAGCTCCATTATATTCTTGTATACAGTGTTCCCAGTGAGACAACAGATTACTGATCTAATTCCCATTTCTGTGACCTCTTTTTTTCCCCTGGAAGCTACTGAAATGGTCTCTTTATTTTTGGTGTTCTGATGAGACTGTGTGGATGTGTTGGAATGCATTCTGCTGGGATTCTCAGGGCACCCTTTCACCCCAGAGACTCAAGTCTTTCTATCGCTCTAAGAAAACTTTATTGTATCATTTCTTCAGTGTCTTCCTCTTTGCTTTCTCTGTTCTCATTCTGAAATTCCTCCTGGCTATTTTACCTCTTGAAGGAATCAACTCTGCTACTTGTTTTTTGCCTTATATGTTTTCATTTTGTTTTTTATTTTGTGTAACAATGCTTTTATCTTTTAACCGTCATATGAGATTCTTTGTTTCTTTTTATTTTTTGAGACAGGATCTGGCTCTGTTGCACAGGCTGGAGTGCAATGGTGTGATCTCGGCTCACTGCAACCTCCACCTCTCCAGTTCAAGCGATTCTCCCACCTCAGTCTCCCAAGTAGCTGGGATTACAGACATGCACCACCACACCTGGCTAATTTTTGTATTTATTGGTAGAGATGGGGTTTGGTTGCCCAAACCATGTTGCCTAGGCCGGTCTCGAACTCCTGAGCTCAAGTGATCTACCTGCCTCAGCCTCCCAAAGTGCTGGGTTTACAGGCGTGAGCCCTGCCAAGAGATCTTTATTGTTTTCCCATCATATTTTTTTCTGTTCCTATTTTTTTTTCTGTCTTGCTGTTGTTGTTTTGTAAATTAACATCTTCTTAATTTCTCTGAGGGTACTAATGAGAGGCTATTGTTCCTCTCAATACTTCTTCTGTTTCTTTTGATTTGTTCCTTCATGCTGTGTTCTATGTTGCTATCTTGTCTTTCTTTTTCAAGTTCCACCCTTTCTCAAGTTACCTGCTCCTGGATCGAGCATTCGTAAAGTTGACTGCAGTCCTTGTCTGGGCAAGGCTTGTGGACTAGCAGCTTTAGATGACATGGGGAAGTGGTGATTAAGCTTTGAGACCACTGACATGAGGATGGATTTGTTTTGCAACCAACATTCATGCATTCTTCTTATTTAATAAAGAGCCATCCTTTTATGAAGGGATGGTGGCATTCAATGCTTGGTTGTCAGAGATTCCTCTTGCCAGCATAGGAGTAAGGGGTAAGAAAAGTCACTGTTGTGTATTCTTTCAATTAATCTTCCTGTATTCAGGTTTTATGTCCTATTTCTAACTCCTGTTCCTGAGTTTTATAATTGTGAGGCTCTCCAGGGTTTTCCAAGAAAGCTTTCTCTGCTGTTCTAGCCTTCTTCTATTTATTTGTATTTGTCCATATTTTTACTTATATTGTTAAAGTGAATAGAATGCTTTTAAAAGATATCACACTTTCCTGTTAGCTTAACAATAATTCTTACTAATTTTAGTTATTATTTTGTATTTTTCTAGGCATATAGTCATATAACTCATAAATGATATCTCCTATTATTGATGCTTATGCTTATTTGATGCTTTCTTCTGTTTTATTACATTAGCCTGTACTTCCAAAACAATAATGACCAACCGGCTAGAACAGACACCTTTTCTTATTCCTGATTTGAATATAACATTACTAGTATTTCACTCATACGCCTGGTGTTGGTTTCAAATAGGCATCATTTTTCTAGCTAGTTATATTATATTCATTATGATTTCTTGTGATAACATTTTCCTAGGAAATATTATTGATTTAGTTATAGAATCAGGAGAAAAAGACAGTTTCAATTCAATCCTAGAATCTTTCATTGACTCACACTGGAGATATAGGAAAGGAGACAAAAGGGAAGTCTTATATCGGAGGACCACTTGGTGTATGTCAGTGGGGAGCTACGCATCTGTGAGAGATGCTGACTTGCTGATTCATCTATGGAGTTCAGATTTTCACCAATCTCCTGGGGCCGGCAAGCGTAACTTGAAAATTAGGGCACCATGTTTTGATCAGCTACAGAATAAATAAGGAACTGAAATCAGTTGTTTGAAAGAAATATGACTACAGGGCTTGCGTTTGATCAGCAATCTGCAAATTTTTAGGTGAATGCAATTTATCTGCATAAAATTCCTTATTTGTTCTTTGTAAATATTTTTCTTAAAGAGTAGCAACATTCTTTAAAATGAGATTATCAAACTTTGGTTCATTAGCAGTTTAACCTCTGATAATCCAAATCAGCCGTTTGTTGTCAAGTAGGGTTCCTTCTTGGAGACTGGAAAGTTTTAAGGGACCAAGGGAGGCTACACAGGTCCAAGAGTGGCCTATGCTCAGTATTACTCACATTTTGTTATTTCTAGGCAGAGATATTGGACATCAAGAGTGACTACTCAAATATACTTCTTCCCCCTTTCTTAAGACTTTCTTGTATTTTTCCTTGGTTTTTCTGATACTCCTTTCTTTCTTTCATTATCTCAGCTGTGCAATGTGCTGTGACTGTCCTGTGTAATCTACGCCACACTCAGGTTTGACTCATGGTAGAAAGGGGGATCGAGTTGGGACACTAAGCTAAAACATGCAAAGATATTATAGAAAAAGTTTTCTGGGCTCTGGTAAAATTTTTAATTTGAATTGGCTCAACCAACCATATTTACAACATTTTGGAAGAGTCCAGAATTGAGAGTGTTTTCAGCCTGGGAAAAGAACGATGAAAAAAAACCTCACAAACCTTTCTAGATTGAGTCCTAGATGGAACCCAAGCTTCCAGGTGGACTTGGACTAGACTGGGGACACATTCTCCTCTGCAGCCTTGATATTGCCATAGGAATTCATCCCTCCTTAGACTACTGCTCGCCAAATTCACCCGCACCATGTTTTGCTGTGATCGCCTAGGCTGTGGGCAATTTCAGGGTGTTACTTAGGTAGGGAAAATAGGAACCGTCACACCTGGGTTCAGTTTCAGCTTCCTTCTTTGGATTTCCTAGCATGACACATGCTGAAAGGAGACCAGGAGTGTGTGGTTTCCTGGTGTTGGTCAGAGGCTCAGGTCACTCCCACATGGGTTTTCTTTAGAGAAGCAGCAGGTGGAAAGATGGTGTTTGCCAGTCACTCCCTCATCCAGCCTCTACCTCTACCCTGCCCTTCACGAGACAGGAAAGCCAAACGCCAACTTGGTGTGTCATTGGATATTTTCCCCTTTCCACTTTGCTCAGGGGCACGGAATGCTGATGCAGTTGGGAACGGAGCAGTAAGTGATTTATAACCAAAATGGCCCTCTGCAGTGAAAGGTCTACGAGAGATGGGAGAATTTATTTGCTGAGTTACTATGCAAATTTCACAATTAAATCTTAACTCAGCTCCTGAGGGAACATCGGAGATTACTGAAAGAAAGGGGCTTCGACTCGATTTTTAAAAAGGAAAGAGAGCAAAGAAACAGCAGAATACCCTACAGTTGCTCGCGCAGCCCCGCCAAGCCGATCTCGCAATGGGAATACCACGGAGAGAATCGGAAAGGACAGGGAACAGGGAAGATATAATTAGGGGAAATGCAAATAAATTCACTTGCTTATTTGTAAAATGGAATTAATGAATTAAAAAAAAATACGCATCACTACAGCATGCTGTCCGGGGGGGGAAATCCGCTTGGAGACACACAGCCAGTTGTCTTGTTTTTTTTTTTTTTTTTTCCTCCCGCTGTGCCCTGCTCCCCCTTCCCTCTGTCTGCATGTCACCCAGACTCCATGGCTGTGGTGGGTTGCTCTTCCTGCGTGGCCCCCCTTTTCCCCTCCCAGCCCCTCTTGACTGCCTAGGCCTTCCCAGCTAGGGCGTTTTAGTAAGAGACTTCTGTTTTGACAGGCAATCTCTTGGGTCTCTCCACTGAAAAGGCCAAAGCTCCCAGTGCAGCTAAAATCTTTGCTTTTAAACCGCTTCTTCCTTTCCTGAACTGCATGCAAATAGGAGGAGTCTCAGAGCTCATCGCTCACCCAGCTTCCCTTGTGATTTTCTCAGTCCCAAAAAACCATCACTCTGTGCAAGGCTTTAGAAGGAAGCACATTCATTCCTCATACCCTGGTCCACGGAGGGCTACTGAGCTGTTCTCAGGGCCCAGCTCCAAATGCATCAGGCAGCTCACCATCTTCTGCTTCACATAGGAGCAAAAGCCCTTCTTGTTTTTCTCCATGTTCAGCTAAATATGCCAAAGGCAGCTGGCTTGTCCATGCTGGCTGATAACTAACAATGCCATGACAACAACCCTTGCGCATTAGTTCAGTATCATCTTTACGAGGGAAGTGAATTTCCTTTCCCAGGAAAGAGTACAGCAGCCAGCTCTGTGCACGGACTGGTTATTGAACAACCCACACACTGACATATAGTTAGTTCTCTGTATCTTAGAACAGTGGTCCCCAACCTTTTTGGCACCAGGTACTGGTTTCATGGAAGACGATTTGTCCATGGACCAGGGGGTGCAGGAGTGGTAGGAGCGTGGAATAATTTCGGGATAAAACTGTTCCACATCAGATCATCAGGCATTAGTTAGATTCTCATAAGTAGCACTCAACCTAGATCCCTCGCATGGGCAGTTCACAGTAGGGGTCACCCTCCTAGGAGAATCTAATGGCCACCACTGATCCGACAGGAGGCGGAGCTCAGGTGTTAATGCTCAGGGGCCCACTGCTCACCTCCTGCTGCGGGGCCCAGTTCCTAACAGATCGTGAGATCATGGACCGGTACCAGTCCGCAGCCCCGGGGCTTGGGAACTCATGTCTTAGAAGACTAAGAAAGTGAGGTTAAAAATTCCCACTACTCCCAAGTACCCATTTTCAGTTCCTTTCTTTGAGCACCTTCCCTGATAGAAGTAAGCCTGCAAATCTTGGTAAAGTTTATCCAGATTGATATTGATATTATATTATTATTAATCTTATATTGAAAGGCATTAAGTCAACTGAGATGTTATTTATGGCAACTACAACAAACTACCATCCAAAATTTTCCTCATCCCAGGGAACACAATGAGCATTCTCTCTCAATAAATACCATCTTTTTTCACCCCAATATTGGTATGAAAACATTCATAACTATGCTTTAATGTAGATGAAGTCTCATTCTGTGGTTATTACTGTAAAGAAGTTGTATAGTCCAAAAAAGATATTGAACATTAAACACAGTTTTTTTGTTGCCGTGTCTATGTTGTGTTTCTAGAGTTACTTTTTCAAAGTACTTTCATAAGTATCCTATCTGATGCTTCCCATAAGCCTTGGAGGTGGATGGGACAGGCAGTTTATAAGTGTATTACTTGTAACTCATATGCGGTAGAGTGTATTCTTTCATTATAACATAATCACTTTCCTATACTACTAAATAGTTACAAAAATGTGGCTACTAGCCCTTTCTGAGGAATGAAGGCAAATAGTGGGAAATTCAACACAAACAGAAATCAAAGACTTCCATTGCATGACGAAAGGATTCCCTATTTAATAAATGGTGCTGGGAAAACTGTCTAGCCATATGCAGAAAACTGAAACTGGATCCCTTCCCTGCACCTTATACAAAAATTAACCCAAGATGGATTAAAGAAGACCTAAAACCAAAAAAAAATCCTGGAAGAAAACCTAAGCAATACCATTGAGGACATAGGCACGGGCAAAGACTTCATGATTAAAACAACTAAAGCAATTGCAACAAAAGCCAGAATTGACAAATGGGATCTAATTAAACTAAAGAGCTTCTGCACAGCAAAATAAACTATCATTAGCGTGAATAAGCAACCTACAGAATGGGAGAAAATTTTTGCAATCTATCCATCTGACAAAGGTCTAATACCCAGAATATACAAGGAACTTAAACAAAATTACAAGAAAGAAACAAACAACCCCATCAATAAGTGGGTGAAGGATATGAACAGACACTTCTCAAAAGGAGACATTTATGTGGCCAACAAACATGAAAAAAGCTCATCATCACTGGTCATTAGAGAAATGCAAACCAAAACCACAATGAGATACCATCTCATGCCAGTTAGAATGGTGATCATTAAAAGGTCTGGAAACAACAGATGATGGCAAGGATGCGGAGAAATAGGAACACTTTTACACTGTTGATGGGAGTGTAAATTAGTTCAACCATTGTTGAAGATAGTGTGTTGATTCCTCAGGGATCTAGAATGAGAAATATCATTTGAACTAGCAATCCCATTACTGGGTATATACCCAAAGGATTATAAATCATTCTACTATAAAGACATATGCACACGTATGTTTATTGCAGCACTATTTACAATAGCAAAGACTTGGAACCCACCCAAATGCCCATCAATGATAGACTGGATAAGGAAAACATGACACACATACACCATGGAATACTATGCAACCATAAAAAAGAATGAGTTCATGTTCTTTGCAGGGACCTGGATGAAGCTGGAAACCATCATTCTCGGTAAACTAACACGGGAACCGAAAACCAAACACTATATGTTCTCAATCATAAGTGAGAGTTGAATAATGAGAACACGTGGATACAGGGAGGGGAACATCACACACCAGGGCCTGTCGGAGAGTGGGGGTCAAGGGAAGGGAGAGCATTAGGACAAATACCTAATGCATGTGGAGCTTAAAACCTAGATGATGGGTTGATGGGTGCAGCAAACTACCATGGCACATGTATACCTATGTAACAAACCTGCACGTTCTGCACATGTATTCCAGAACTTAAAGTATAATAATAATAATAATAATAATAATAATAAAAGACTTCATTGCACAAAGAGACCTAAGACCTTGTTTATGCTTGGGTGCAATATGATGCACTAACCCCTGTCCACACCACCTATTCATGGTGCGGTGGAACTCTGCCCCCACTTCCTAAACACTTTCAATAACAGAGAACTAGAAAGTTCTCTAGTTCTTTCTAGTCTTGTGAAACACACTGGATGATTGCATAATTATTTCTTAGATTGAGCCTCCTTATAACTTCTGCTCATTGGTCCTCCTTATTCCTCTGTTTTATCTCACACAAAGAGACCAATCCCTTATTTTATTTATTCAACCAATATTTATTTTACACACACTAGATGCCAGGCATTGCTCTAGAAGCTGGGGATGCAGCTTCTAGAACTGACAAAAATCCCTGTGTTCAGGAGACATAATCCAATGGAGGAAGGTGGAGGAAGAGGGGTAACACGACAAGAAACAAATGTAAGAAGATAAAAATTATAATTCTATTGAGAAAAATATAACAAGGAAGGGGACTGGCAATACTGGGTTCAAGTTTAAAGAATGTGCTGAGAAGATGACATTTGAGCAAAACCTGGGAATAAGAGATTGAGCCAGCCATGTAGACACCTTGGTGAATCCCATTTCAGCAGGGGGGAAGCCAGAGCAAAACTTCGAAGAAATAATGCATCTGCCATGTATGACAGAGGACAAGTGGCAGGCAGGGCAGCAGGGGTGGTGTGAGCCAGAGGAAGAGGTATAGTAGGAGATTCTGGGGAGGAAACTCAGGTTGGTTGGGGCAGGTGGGCTATGCAGGTACTGTGCACCTCTGGCTCTCACCTGGAGTTGGATGGGAAGCCACTGGAGTGCTGTGGAAAAGTAGGATGATGTGACTTATGGCTTAAAAGGAGCACTTTGACTCTTGGGTTTAGAATACATATGAACGAAGAAAGTGGGTCAGGCAAAAGTCAAGAAAGGAGACATCTTTAGAGGCTATTAGAGTAACCCAGTGACTTGGGAGCAGTGGGATGTTGACAAATTGATACATTCTGAAGACAGAGCCATAAGGATGTGGGGTCAGACAAAGAGAAGAGTTAAGGATAACTTCTGGGGTTTTAGATTGAGTCAATGAAAGGATGGCGCCACCTATTCACGTACCTGGTAAGCACTGTGGGTGAAGAAAATTATAGGAAAATCATCAGGAATTTAGTTCTGGGCATGCTAGATGTGAAATCTCTAGCTCATCATATTTGAAATACTTGAAGACAATGGCAATGCCGAGATAAGAATCAAGTGTAGTCAGTTCTGCTATAACAGACATATGTGTCCCCAAAAAATCATTGTGCCATAAACAATTGCACGATAAAATCCACAAAGCTTATGGAAAAAGTAGGGTTGGGACATAATACTCAAAACCTTTGTCAATGATATGTCAAAAATAAAAGTACAGTTTCATACATGTTTCATGCTTATGGAATACATAGATACAATAAATATAGCACCTTTCCCAGAAAAAAAAAAACAACAACTGGAAGATTGCTTGTGGAATCTAGCATTAGAAGAACTGCACTGTGTTGAGTTATGGCGAAGTGGTCGAAGGAGGGCTGTTTGAAATTAGGTGGAAAGTTGTAGAAGCAAAGTGGATAGGTGTGGTTCATTGTTCTCGGTTCAGCGTTAAGTACTGAACATCGCAGTAGAGCCATCTTTTGCATGCTGAAATCCCAGGGCATATTTTTCCGCCATTGAGATGAAAGTCCTTCAAGGCATGCATTTAAAGGGAGACCTGTTTCATCAAAACTAGGAATGTGATGCAGCTTATAGCCTTCTTCTTTAACTTCTGGATCACTGCTGGAAATTCCTTCATGGATCTGAAATCATAGCAATGTTCTTGAAACCACTAAACAGCCACTACTGCCATAAAAATGAGCCACTTTTGGATTTAGCAATTTCTATGAAAGATCTTTGAATAGAGATAGTGCTTTCTTTTTTGTGGGCACTGCTTGGCATTTTGAGCCAGGATATACAGAACGTTTAGGATGCTCAATGAGTGTGTGTTTTTTGTTCTGCTTTGCTTTTGTGTTTTGTTTTAATGAAAAAGCTCACAAACATGAGAGAATTACAGAAGGTAAGCAGGAGTCTAACAGTGAGAACACATAGACACAGGGAGGGGAACAACACACACCGGGGCCTGTCGGAAGGTTGGGGATGAGAGGAGGGAGAGCATTAGGACAAATACCTAATGTATGCAGGGCTTAAACCCTAGATTATGAGCTAATAGGTGCAGCAAGCAACCATGACACATGTATACCTATGTAACAAACCTGCACGTTCTGCACATGTATTCCAGAACTTAAAATAAAATAAAAATCCTAGGCTTGTGGAATCGCACACACTGTAAGCCAGAGTGGCTGATAGATGGTGGAGCTGTGTGCATGTGTATTTCTATGCAGCTCAGTTCCGCTGCATGCAGTTTGCTGTTTCTCAGGGACAAAACTGAGCATCAGCAAATGCAAAATTCACATTATGCTTGAATTGTTCCCTAGTTTATCCATTGCACTGGAACAAATGCACAATTTCAGAACAAGTGTTATGGAAGACTTAACTATACAATAGTAACATAGGAAAATTTTTAAATACTGAACATTTAAATTGTGTAGAAAGCAAACTTAATAGTGTTTTTAATCTCTGGTATAAGCTTGTTGTAGAAGAGAGGCATCCGTGGTTTACAGCCAAAGGTAGCTTCGGTGGGACATCAGCCTGTGGGAATAGAGATTAGCGAGAAATCTGCATTCAACATGGCATGGTACAAGAGTTCCAGTAACTTCCAGTCTCGAAAAGAACATTCCCTGATCGGAGTCCTGGGCAGCTAAGAAAGCTCCCCTTTCCAAGGCATCTCCCATGGCCTCCTGGCTCAGCAGGGCTGAGGAGGAGGGATCACTTAGTGATTGCTTGCCCTGTACAGAGCTTTACCTTGACCCTAACTGGGCACATTATCATGGGCCCAGAGGCCCAGCACTTAAATGAAATGTGGCTCAGCTCACAAGGAGCCTGGGCCTCAGCAAAGCAGAATCACATATCAAAATGAAAACTTGGTACCATATGTCTTTAAACCCATGACGATTACTGCTGATATGATACTGCAGGGGAAAATGACTTAGATTTCTGTTGGGTAGATGGATTTTTAGGGTCTCTCTGTGCAATTTTCTTTAACATAGTGGGGTCTTTGTCACTGTAATGAAAACTGCCTTCAGCTGAAAGGAAAAGAGAGAGGAAGAGAGAGAAACAATACAAGCCTAGAAGCAGAATTTTCCAAATAAATTAAACAACTTTTGAGACATAAGATTTATATTAGAAACACTGATAAAACCTTATCCTTGAAGGTGTGAAGATCTAGGCTCTTAAAATTAATGTAAATAGCAGTATTACTGCTGCAGGCATCCACTAAGATCTTGGAGTGTATGAAAAGACATGTCTCAAAAGCGGGACACAAAAGAAAGGGTCACATCTCATCAAGAGTGTTTGCAAAGTCTTGGGGAAATTTGTGCAGCTTTGAATAATAACACCTTTCACTCTTACTTCTTCATAGCTAGCATATAAAATGAAGCAAAAAGAAAAGAATAAACAGAGATCATTTTGTGCTTGTTCATTTCCATGAGCAAATGTGGATGTCTCAGCGTGTGTGAACACTGAGTTCTGTGGGTTAGCCTAAGCCCAGGGCTCAAAACCAAGAGGTCTGAGACCTACTCTTAGCCAATCATAGACATGACCTTTGCTGGGCCTCCTACCTGTAAATATAAAACCATTTACCTTTCAGGTGTAGTGGTAAGATTAGATGAATTGATGCATAGGAAAATATTTTTGAAGTAATAATATGCTGATTGAAGATGATTATTAACTTGGGAACAGGGAAGGAGGGAAAATGGTGAAGGAAAGAGGAAAACTGAGTTCACCCAGTTCCCGTGGGAAACGTGTTTTGCCAGTGGGGGGACTGGGGTGGCAGGGTATGTGAGTAACAGAGAAAGACAGCGTGCACATGTTCAAGTGCTTGTAAATGCAAGGGGGACAGCCCTTTATTAGGCAGGAGATATGCTGAGTTTCAGGTTTACATTACCAGGAGACTTGGAAAAGTTGAAACTCAGCCTAACTAGGGCTGCCAATGGCCTCTAATGAAAATTTCCATTTGGAGAGACTAGATGTTGACTTGGCATGACACCAAACAAGCAGCCTGCTGCAGAATTTTACACCAATTGTATTTCTCCTAATTAAACCCTGTCTGACCTCAGCATTAAGAAACAATTTGTTTCAGGATATAACCAGCACACATAAGCAATTACATTCTGTTTGCCCCATTAGCATTATTTGGCTCCTTTGCTATCCAGGGCTGCTACTGCAGCAAAAGCCGTCCATGAGCCAGAGCTATAAAAAGCCTGGAGCGCTCAGAGGCTTTCTCCACCCCCCATATGAAGAACTAAGAATATCATCATATTTCAGCCAAGCCAAAGATTCTGGGAACAGTGTGCTTCTGTGTTTATTATAAGGGAGTGTCTATATATATATGAATATTTCTTATGAGTTAAAAAAAAACTCTACTTATAAAAAACCTGAAGAAGCTATAATAATCTAGGTTTATAATAATCTAAGCTTATCTGATATGTTACGTTTCATGTTCCTATTCAGCTATACCCCTTCTACTTTTACTTTTTTGTAGCTCTTGGACTTGAATTTTGGATTTTAAAAGGAGCACACATTGGGTCCTGCAAAGTTTTTGGGGTGGGGGGCATATGTTCTTTTATAAAAGAGACATCATATCCATATAACAGGGAGAGAAACAAGAGAAAGACCTTCAAACCTGACAGCTCTCCCCAGACCCACTGGTAAAGTTCATTTCGGTGGTAGGAGCTCTGGAGCTGGAGCCAAGAAGGGAGCTTGCTCCTCCAGGCCCTGCTGCTTTCATCCGCTGTATCTCAAGCTCATCCCCTACCTCTGAGTCTCTGTTTCTTCTTTTATGAAATGAAACAGATGAGGCCGGGCATGGTGGCTCATGCCTATAATCCCAGCATTTTGGGAGGCAGAGGTGGGCGGATCATGAGGTCTGGAGATCGAGACCATCCTGGCCAACATGGTGAAACCCCGTCTTTACTAAAAACACAAAAATTAGCTGGGCATGGTGGTGCACACTTGCAATCCCAACTACTTGGGAGGCTGAGGCAGCAGAATCACTTGAACCCGGGAGGTGGAGGTTGCAGTGAGTCGAGATCGTGCCACTGTGTTCCAGCCTGGCGACAAAGCGAGACTCCGTCTTAAAAAAAAGAAAAAAAAGGAAAGAAAAAGAAAAAAAAAAAAGAAACAGATGACATCTGAGGTATTTCTTTGGTGAGGTTATTGTTGAGATTAGTTGAATCCTAGGTCATGTTTATCCTTGGCCCATGAAAGTCACAGAGCATTGGCTCACTATTAGAATATTCTTTCTTCTAACTTCCTTCTGAACTTTTTGTTGCAAACTTCTGTTCTTCTGCCATCCTTGATTTGGGAGCTGAAGTGGGGCAGTTAGGAAGGAGGTTACAATGTATTCCATGTAAGAAGGCGATAGAAATGAGAAAGTAATTCCATGTAATCTATTGGAGGAAGCAAAAGAGTGGATGTTTGTTCTGTTTTTATCTAATTTTGACTTCTAGTGCCTTGGAAAAAAATTTACCATTGGTTTCTCTCCTTTATTTTTTCTACCTGTAAAATGGGAATAAATCCATCTCCCTTCTTTATATTTCACAGAGATATGGCAGGGTTGAGCCAGGTCACCAATTAAGGGCTGTAAGCATCCCCTAATGCAGGTGCTGTTCAACGTAGTCTGATTCACTTCTGCGTGCTATGACCAGGTGTGTCAGGACGGGATTGTGACATGCACTCTTCAGAGCAGTTTCTCTCTGTGAATCAAGAGCACCTTCTGTTGGCAGCTAAGTCTCATGAACCTTAAAAATAAAGGTACATTTCAGCATTGAATCAAACTTACAGAAGACTGAGAATAAAGAATCAGTGCCTATTGACCTTCCTAAGCCATAAGGATGAGTGTCTGTGCCTTTCTCCTGGCAGGGTTGAAGCCCACTGTCACAATGTGGCCTTATCACAGTGGTCTTTACTAGTCCTTAGAAGGGCATGGTGCCAAGGTGGTGCACACGTGCACACACACACTACAGATGTGTGCTCACAAATGCACATGTGTAACAGATATACTCATTTTGAGGTATAGGGTCTGGAATGTAGGGAAATAAGAGCTGTACTTTGAAATGGAAATCTTGTATGTGAGTTCCATCTCAGACATTTACTAGCCAAAAGGCTTGGCCAAATCCTTTATTGTCACCTGGTACCAACCTATGCACATTTGATTTTGCAGATATCATTGTCTGCATTTTGTTTTTAATCTTACATATTTCTCGTAAGTCAAAGGTACTGACACACCTGCTTGTATTAAACAGTTGGTACATCAGTGATTCTAAAAATTTAGGAATCCTCTGAAGCATTTATGAAAGTGAAGATTCCCAGATTCCCTTAGAGGTTTTCACAGCTGGTATGGAGTCCAGGAATTTGCATTCTTAAGATTCAATCCTAGTGAATTTGATGTAATTGCGCTACTTCTAAAATACACCTGATGAACATATAAGGCACACAGAACATTGCCGGACACATAGTAAGCATGCAGTATATATTTATTGACTCCGTGCATAAATGGCGGCCTAGTCTATCCATATCAAGAAAGACTACCTGCCCAGTAGGACTTATAAAAGCTTACTTGTTGGGGTAACTGTTTATCTAAATTTCAAGGTGTCCATTTTCTGTTAGGAGGAGAGGGAAGGTGAAATTGCTAAGAAACAGGGTGGAAAGCCCTGGAACCTCAAAGAAAACCCATGACAAGAAGATCCTCTGACAAGGTTTAGGGTGAAGCATCCACTTCATGATACACATTCCCTGCTCTCTATGTACTTTTCTTGGTTCTGGTTGTGACTTCACATTCGCAGCTCCGAGGCTGATGTCTACCCCCTTCTGTTCTTGGCATCTACAACTATAATTGATCTTACTTTTCTCCTTTGTTTCTGCAGTTCCTTGCCATTCACTTCTTTTTCTAACATCTCATTAATATTGATCTGGTTTTGCCATAAACTACTTAATGACTAGTGAATTAACTAGCTATCTAGATAGAGTTGACAGTAACAAACAGGATGCTCAGTTAATTATGAATTTCAGATAAACCAGTTATCCTTGTAGTATAAGTACACCCCCAAGTTTTGCACAGGACATATTTATTATATTTATTAAGGCAATTATTTTTGGTTCATCTAAAATTTGAATGTAACTTGGTGTCCTGCGTTTTTATTTGCTAGATCTGGTAGACCTACCTCTGGGCCATCTTGCTTTGCACCTCTGGTTCTTGTTAACCTCTTATTCCTGGTTATTCAAGTTAGCTGAGCCTACTGGTGACTTATTCCGCCTTATCTTTTGATATCTGTGTCTGCCGTAAGTTTTCATCTTTGTATGTTTCTAGTCTTTCAATTTGCATATTCCTACTGCAAACTGAAATAGAAATTTCTTATTGCTTTTCTGGGTTTTAATCCATGATTTCTCCCTAACCAGTAATGCCTGGACTGGAGACTGTTCCAGGTCCATTTCTGGTTTAACACTGTCTCTAAAATATACTAGGGTGCTGTGGTGCAGGTTTCCTCCCTCTGACTTCTACCTCTCTCTTGTTCTAGAAAAACACAGAAGGAGGTTCTCTAGTTGCAAAACTCTAGTTGCAAAAGGGTATAAAAGTTACAATGGTACAGTACTTAATAGGATTATGGCTTAGTGATGGCTGCTCCTAACCAGGAGGGCTCACAAATACACACTGGGATGCCCGTCCTTCAGTTCTGTTTCTTACGTCTTGGAAATCAGGAAAGGAGAACCTGGACATCAGTGGAAGATATTTTTCAAAATCTTGCAGATGTCTCTTTTCCGCTTTTTAAATTTTTGTTCTTCTGAATCTTGCCATCTATCTTATTTTTTTCATCTCATCACAGTCTCTATCATTTCACATTTTCTTTATTCATTTTTAATATGTCCCATGCACGTGATCCGTATAAGACTTGGTAATTTGTTATATATTTTCACGCTGTCAGAGACTATTCTGTTTTTAAACAATGATAATAGCCAATATTTTTTCAGTATATTCTACATGCAACCAACATGCCAAGCATTATATTATCTACATTATTGCATTCCGGTCTTGTAACACCCTTATCTTTAAGATACAGCAAAAGAAAGGCAGAAGCATAAAAGTTAAATTATTTGTGCCAGTTGACATAGTTTGGTGAAGCCAAAATTTGAACCCAGCTCTGACTGATATCACAGTTCTGCTTTTAACATTATTATATACTTTCCTCCATGTGACACATACATGATTCTAAGAGGAGCTATCCTCCTTCATAGTTGGGGTTATAAAAAAAATATCAACTGTAGTCTGGGTTTGGAAATCCAAACTAGAGAAACCCATAGTGAGCTTGATTTCCTTGATTTCTGCCATAAAGCTTTCCCTGCCATGCTTTTTTGACCCTGTGATCTCTACCTAGCACCATTCCTGCAGTCCCTCACTCGTACCTACACATGGGATGGTATCAACTGCTGTCACAATCATTGCTGGATATTTTTTATTAGGTATAACTGAAATAAGCTCCCCTCGAAAAAAAAGGATTTTCCCCTTAGTTATGGGACTTATAAAATTCTTGAGGATCAGATCTAAATTTGGAGCAGTGAACCTGCTGAGACCACTCATGTAAGTCTGGAATATTTGTAAGGTAATGGGATTTTATTGTAATTCCATCAAAGTGAAAAAACAAAACAAAGCTTTTCCCTGTTTCATAAGCACTACTTCTGGAAGAAATTAACCCTAGATCTATCCTGATGGGAAGCATGATAAGGGTGGGGATGGGCTAGAGTTGCATTTACCAAATTACTGTCCTAGCCCAAATCTGTTTGCATTTGCCCTATCTCTGCTCAAAGGGTTATCCTACTTCCAAGAAGCTGTGTGATTTGTTGACTTTGCTTGAATCAAGGAAGGGTGGGGAATGTCTAAAGTCACAAGGGCATTTTATTTTTACTACTAAAAATTTCTCAGTGAAAAATCCTGCTATAGACTTGCATGCTGGAAAATAATGCCGAAACAATCTTGCATATTTTCCAGGGAGTATCTTTATATTTGGGGTTCTCACTGTTTCAAAACTGAGGTACTTATTACTCTCAAGGGATAGTGCAGCATGTACTTTTAAAATGCCCTTTAGGACTTGCCTTTCTGGGTAGCTCCAGATTTAGATGTCAAAGCCCAGCATGAAGAGCATGTGTGATTTGTAAAAACCAAGATGCAGAAAGCTTTTAGGAAGCAATAGTGTTTGCTTATTAAACACACACACGAGTGCATATGCACACACACACACTCTCTCTCTCCTTCTCCCTCTCTCTCTCAAGATGAGGGTATAGCCATGCATCCCTTTTAGTTGTACTGTGTGAGCATCTCACCCTGAGGACAGGTCTGCGATTTGAAAACAAAGTCTCTAATGGCTTCTCTGGCATTTGAACTCATGATCCGAATTTGCTTGAAATTGCCAGGATATCCAGATTCCTATGATTAGATCCTCCCTGGTGATACAGCAGAAGGTGAAAGCCAGGCTTTGAGTGATACATGGAAAGATCCATCATTTTTTCAGTGCTGTTATCCTCACCCAGACATTTTAACTTTTTTTTCTAGTTCATCGTGGACATAGCTCTTGGGGGATGAAGAACTAGGCAGGAGTTCACCTGGGAAAAGTCATGATCCAATTAGGTAATTAGAAGAAAGAAATATACCCAGTTAGGATCTGAGGAGGAAGAGTTTGGTGTAAAAACTACAGGGTGGGACCTGACACATGGTAATTGAAGGAGGCAGAAAAACACTGGTCTAGGGCACTGGCTCTGGGCATGTGCTGCCTAGATTTGAATTACGGTTCTACCACTTACTATATATACATCTAGACTTCACACTAAATGCCTCTGTGACCTTTAAAATAAGGATATTTGTATTATCCAAGTAGTGGTTGATGCCAGGATTAGATGAGATAATCATGTAAAGTGCTTAGCACAGGGCCTGGGACTTGCTAAGTGATGAAAATAATGGAGATTATATTAGTTTTCTATTACTGTGTAAGAAATTACCACATCTGTGGCAGCTTAAAGCATCACGAATGTATTACTCACAGTTCTGTGGGTCACACATCTGGCATGGCTCACCTAGGTTCTCTGCCCTGGGTCTCTCAAGGCCAATATCAAGATGTTGGCTAGGCTGAATTCTTACCTGGAGGCTCTCGGGAATAATCTGCTTCTTAGCTCATTCAGGTTGTTGGCTAACTTTAGTTCCCTGCAGCCGTAGGACTGACACCCTTGTTTCCTTGCCTGCTATGAGCTGGAGTCTTCCGTCAGCTCAAGGCCACTGCATTCCTTCTTGTGGGTGAGTCCATCTTCAAGTCAGCACTGGTGTGTTCAATCTCTCTTGTGCTTTGAACTTCTTTGACTTCCTCACCAGCTAGTAGCCAGAGAAAATGTTCTGATTCTAAAGGACACACCAGCTTAGGTCAGGCTCACCCAGGTAATCTCTGAATCTTAAGGCCAACTGACTTGGGCTTTAACTACATCTTCAAAACCTCTTCCCAGAAGAGCCTTGATTAGTGTTTGACTGAATAACCAGAGGACAGGAATCTTGGAGGAGGCTTCTGTAGAATTCTGCCTGCTGCTGTGATGATGAGGGTGAGGACTCAAGCCTTTGACTATTCTTTCCATGTAGGAAGATACTAGAGTTAAGTTGGGAGGCAGACAGGGGAAACTGCCTAATTGTTCTGTGTCAGAAAGCAGAATTCATTCCTGTGCCCCTGAGAAGGCAGGAAAGAGACGTAAAATGGGAAATGGAGAGAAGGGAGAGAGGAGGTAAGAGCTTAGCCACGTGGCAGGGAAACTGAGCAGCTGGACTTTCTTTTGCTTATCTTCTCAGACCTCCCCATAGCACTGCATGTGAGTAGCTTTCTGTGAAACTTAGGGAAACTTGAACTCGAGGGCTGCATAGATGTGGCCTGAAGAGAAAAGAATGAGATGATCCATACACCACACACACTGAGTCAGTGGAAGAAGAAGGAGCTCAGAGCCAGAGGTGCCCTGGGAATTTGTGGAATTTTAAAGTGGGCATTGCACTGTGCATAAATTTAGAGTAAGAGTTTGCTGCAATCTTCCCTCATCTTAAAAGGGACAGTAGTTGCAAAATAATATTTCACTTACATGTAAAATATACACTGCTACTGGTTACCTAGAAGTCATCTGGCCTAGGTACCTATGGTCTGGGACTGGGTAATGCAGGCATTTCTTCCTCCATTTAACATAATTCCCCATCATCAATCCATCTACTCAGTCACTCAACATAATGGTGATACATACAAGGCATTCTTTTGGGTATTGAAGATTGAGGGACTAACAAAGTTGCTGGCATCCTGGAACTCATGATCTATTGAAAGATACATATGATTTATAAATAAATACAAAGTAATCTAATTTTGGCTAGTTAAAATTGCGAAGAAGAAGAAGAAGAGGAGGAGGAAGAGGAAGAGGAAGAAAAGAAGAAGAAGAAGAAGAAGAAGAAGAAGAAGAAGAAGAAGAAGAAGAAGAAGAAGAAGAAGAAGAAGAAGAAGAAGAAGAAGAAGAGGAAGAAGAAGAAGAAGAGGAAGAAGAAAGAAGAAGCAGTGTAAGGAAGAGATGCTGACACATGCTACTTTAGATGAGGTCAGAGAAAGTGTCACTCAGAAGTGATAATGGAACCACTTCTGCCTGAAGTCAGGAAGGATGGAGAGGTTAGCTGTGACTGAGTGCAGAGTAAGTCCTGGCCCCAGAAAGAGGGTGAGCAGAGGGGAGCTCCAGACAATTTTGTGACTTGTATTATTTCCCTTCTTGCTACGTCAGCTTTGAAATTGCTTAGATTGCTTAGGTAAATGCTTTAAGGACTCTTAATTATGAATAAAAACATGTTCTAAATAGGTGCATAGAAAAAAAAACTTACAACTGCTGTGATTTCCAAGTATGGCCAGCATTGCCTGGGGGATCAGAGCGGGCAGCGTCTGAAGTATGCTCTGCGCAATGTTCCGAAAAGCCCTCTCACCTAAATTGTTTGCAGCCTGAGTTTAGGCCCCATTCACTAATATTATCAAAAGGGGATTGATTGTATCAGTTAAGCCTAGCCATTCCTCAACCCTGGCCAAGCCTTTCTTCCTCTATTGTTTTAGAACAAGGTAGGGTAGGTTTTCCTTCACATAAATGAAATCACAGACCATAATGTGAATGCTGTGAATGCGGGATTAGGGTGAAATGCTAGAAGAAACAAAAATGAGACAAATGTGAAGATCTGTGTCCACTTCTCAACACCATGTATCAATTACATGGTGATTAGAGAAGGTACCCAGAAGGTGAAGCATGATGCTTTATTTGGAAAGCATTTAAGGACATGAAATGTTCTCTCTAGAGGGGAGTAAATCAAGGCAAACATGGCACTTAGCATAGTTCCAATCCTAGATTAAAACTCCTCCCTGGGGCCAGGCATGGTGGCTCACACCAGTAATCCCAGCAATTTGGGAGGGCAACGCAGTCAGATCACAACGTCAAGAGACCTAGACCATCCTGGCCAACATGGTGAAACCCCATCTCTACTAAAAATACAAAAAAAATTAACTAGGCGTGGTGGCACACACCTGTAGTCCCAGCTACTCAGGAGTCTGAGGTGGGAGAATTGCTTGAACCCGTGAGGCAGAGGTTGCAGTGAGCCAAGATTGTGCCACTGCACTCCAGCCTGGTGACAGAGTGAAACTCTGTCTCAAAACAAAACAAAACAAAACAAAAAAACAACAAACAAACAAACAAACAAAAAACTCCTCCCTAGATTCTGAATTTCTTGAGGAGAGGGGCACAACTATCACGTCCCAAGCACCCAGTCCAGGCCTGGCATATTGGAAGCACTTAATGGATATTTTTGGAATGTGTGATGAATGGTGAACAAACATAAAATGTGTACTTCTTTCGGTGGAGGAGCTATTTCTGTGAGAATAAAAGTAAATACTTGTCTACTACTCCAAAAGAGAGACGGAAATGATGATAACGCTGGCAGAAGAACTCAGCTCCCGGAAGGGAGAATCTTACAATCATTCAGACTGTTAAAAAAAGGGACACCACTGCCTTAAGAGAAGGTGTGCTTCTAGGTGTGGAGAGCATTCAAAGAAAGGATGCTCCCCCTCTTTGCTCCCGTTTGATCAGTTGTGTAACAGAGGACATTCCTCCATGGAATAGGGAGTTTTTCATGAGACATTCAGGACCACTTTAACTGTAAGAGTCCCAGATTCTAAACGATGGAGGTGGGCAGTATGTACTCTGGGAAGAGGGAAATTCCCCAAGGTGTGGGCTGGAGCTATTACAATTGTGGAGTTGACAAGAGACTCTAATTAAGTGAGGACAGATCATGCAGCCATCTGATACCCGAGTAATTCATACTCCCCTCATTCCTTTCTGGAATCCCTTGATAGCACTCCCGTGACATGATTTCTGTTCTTGAGGTCCCAAAGTATGGTCCACTAAAATGAGAATGTGCCAGAATGTGGTTGTTAGTCCTGGCGGGAATCTCCTGTCCTACTGAAGGATAGTGGGCATTTCCTCTCCCTCTTCCTGCTCATGGCCTGTGAGGGAAGAACTAATGAAATGAGTTTGGGGGCAGATGAATACCCCTGAGGTTCACTGGCCCTATCCTTTCCCTTAGACCATTTGCCTTTAACTCTCTCTTGAACAACTGTTCGGTAAAGTTAATAGCTGCAAGCTCTTCAGGGGAAGGTTTGCTAAAATCATGTCCAAGAAAATAAATATAATGAATGAACAATCTCTGGAGAAAGCCTTGACATTTAAAAAAAATGTAAATTAGTCTCACAAGGATTCGCTATGAAATAGGCAAAGTGCATTAGTACAAATGAGATATTTTTACAGCGATTATAGGAGCCATCTCCCGGGGACCACACCTGAACTCTTAAAGGCTGAACCAAAAACCAGTTGTGTACCCAGGAATCTAGCGTGACAGATTTGAATGTATTCCACTAATAACTCTCCTCACCCCATGCCTGCATTTCAGTGCACGGTTCCCCTGTTGCTCAATGAGCTTTGATACAAGGATGCTGGAGCATGGCTTTGAACTCCTCTGAACCCAATTATACCCAGCCATTTGGAAGTGCCATGGTGAGATGATGGTAGAACAGTGCTCTCTGAACTAGCATACAGAGAGTTCACGAAGGAGCTGACTGTGGCGCGCGTGGCAGCCAATTCATACATAGAAGTGGGCTGCCAGTGGCACCGCTGCCTGCCAGCCTGAAGCGAGCATGGAGAATATAAAAGGGAAATTCAATTAGTTAACCAAAAACGGATTGAGCAAAGTGAAGGGGCAGCTGGTGGCAGCTTCCAGGCTTTGATTTGCAAGAGAGATGCCTTGCTCCAGCACGGGCTCCTTGTACTGGGTGAATGTGTCAAAGGAGAGAGCTTCCTCGCAGTGAGGGGGAGGCATTTCCCCTCCCCGGAGTAATTCCCTGCTCTTCAATCATAATGGAAGTCCCTTCTCCAGGTGGGAATCCCAGGCTTTTTCTCTCCAAATCAGCTTGGGACTAATTAAGATGGCCTCAATAGAAAAAAAAAAAAAAAAGAAAGAGGGCTCAGCGGGCAGGCTGTTGTTCTTTCCCCATAGGGTGGGAGGCTGACGCACTTTCTTATCAGACAACGTGTATGGTACTCAGGATTTTTTTTTAAAAAGGAGGCTTTTGTGACCAGGCTCTAAGGAAAGGAGCTGCATTTTATTTCTATCATAAATCTGTTTTGTTTTATGGCCTGACCATAAAACCTTAAAATGACATTTTAAATCTGGACTCTCTAACATGGATCCGTTTTCGTGGATTGCAGCCAACGCGACCTGCAGGTCCCTGTTGTGGGGTTGCTGTTCACACTTGTCATCTTTAAAGTTTGGAGAGGTCACAAGGTGAGGAGCTAGAATGGTTAATTTCTCAACTTTGCTGGAGGTCAGAAATCACCAAACCTTTACAACGCAGCAGTCCATTTTGTTAGGCTCATTGACTTTTCAAACAGTGGGTCGGCCAGTGGTTCTCCTTAAGCATCCAAGATATGTTACTAAAGGAGGTTTCGGTGTTTAGATGGAGTGAGATGACCAGGTACCTGAAGTGACCCTTCGCAGAATCTGGCAGGACAGATGTGCTGTTGCCTGAGGATTTTGCATCTGACATGGTGGAGTGGTGGGTCCTGCCCCAGCCTGCCCCTGGATCACATGGGAGCCAGGGATTAAATAAATGCCCCTGGCCCGGTGTGGTGGCTCAAGCCTGTAATCCCAGCACTTTGGGAGGCTACAGTGGGTGGATCACCTGAAGTCAGGAGTTCGAGACCAACCAGGCCAACAGAGTGAAACCCCTTCTCTACTAAAAACACAAAAAATAGCTGGGCATGGTGGTGTGCACCTTATAGTCCCAGCTACTCTGGAGGCTGAGACAGGAGAATCACTTGAACCCAGGAGGCGGAGGTTGCAGTTAGCCGAGGTGGCAACACTGCATTCCAGCCTGGGCAACAAAGCCAGACTCCGTCTCAAAAAAAAAAAAAAAAAAAGAAAAAAAGAAAAATGCCCCCACCTCTGCCATGCTCTCTCATCTCAGAGAGGGGGCCCCCTAACCCACACCTCCTCAGCACCCCATCTTTTGCTAAGACCACCCTGCTGCCTGGCCTCTCTGCTCTGCATCCCACCTATTAGTTTTGTCAACCTTCCTCTTCCTGATTTTGTGTCAAACCAAAAGAAAACTCTTTCGTTTTTGAACTTTGGGAGGACAGAGGTACCCATCCCTCCAGGAGCCACCAGAACCTTGCTAAGTTTTGAGCAAATAAGCATTTCTCATCTCCTTTTTGGCCTTTTATCCCCTTCCACTCCCAGTCCAAGCTTTCCTTAATAGATCTAAACTCCCCAAATCACAGCCTGAGTAGGAGATTTCCTTGTGGGTACTTTCAATTTCTGTTTTTAGCCTTTCAATAAGAAGTTGTTAACTACCTTAGTAGTTCAGAAAGGCTAGGCTCAGAACACAGAGAGTTTTCGGTACAGCAGTGGAAAAAATACCTCTGATTTATTTCTGCCTAGGTTAAAATAAAACACAAATTAATATATGGAATGACATTGTCTGCCACACCGACGTCAGTGTTCATTGAGAACATGGATCACAGCAAACATCCTAGGTGCTTCCTCCCCCTCCCTTCCAATATATGAGAAGCAGCCTCATTCTTTTACTTTTCCAGTGGCTCTCACATGTTTGCTGTAAGATGATGAAAACCTTCCTTTCATCCAGCCTGCTTCTGGCCCTCTGTTCCTCTTTGTGCTCTGGAAAAGCTTCCTAATTGGGCTCCCTACCTGTGGTCTTTCTCCATTTTAATGTATCATGTAATAATGGCATTCGTTCCTCTGTGTGCCAGGAACTGGGCTAAGCACTTTGCACAAATTATCTCAGTGTGTCTTTACCAGGGCCCTGAGGGCTAGAGATCGTTATTGTGCAGGCATCTATTGATTTTCTTTAATTCTCTCGAATTTGCAGTGGGGTTAGTTTGCCTGTTGCATGAAGTCCAAATGCCTTTACCACCCTCATGGCCTGACTTGAACCAACCTTCTGGAATTATCTAATAGTTACTACTCCCAAAACTGAGCCAGTTGGATAGCACAGACTTCTCTGATGATCCCCCCCTTTTTTTTTTTTTGAATACCTATACTGTTTTTAACGCTTCATTCTTGTCTTCTGCTTCCCCTTTCTCTTGAATGATTTCACCTTCCATGTGTTCCTCACCCGTGGAAATCCTACCATTCATGATAGACACTGCTGGTTCCTTACCAAATAGCAATTTTCTCTTTTTTCTTACCAATAGAGTCCCAACTTTGTTTGTGGTAGAAATGAACCTCATTAAAAATATTCCCATCTTTGGAATCACTTGCTTCCTGGGTTAGTCATGTCATCCAGGTCAGACCAATACAACAGATGCAAGAACTCCCTGGGAGCTTCTGGGAAAATTTGCTTTCCTGATATAAGCACTGATCCTTTTTCCTGGATGTTTTCTTATTCTTTCTGTCTGGAATGTGACTGCTATGCCTGGACGTGGAGCCGCCATCTTGCAATCAAGAGGATGAGGAGCACATGCTGAGGATAGTGTTGTAGGAGGCAAAAGGGAGCCCATGTTTTTAGTGACTTCTTTGAGAAGCTGTACTTATTCTGAACTGCATATTCCCAGGCTTTTTTTTCATAGAAAAATAATCTAATTCCTTATGTGGCTTAATCATGGCAATCACATTTCTACTCAGTTGAATATAATCCTGACACGCAATCCTTCAAGGCTAAATTCCAATGCTACATAATGTATGAAGACAACCACTCTCATCTAAGTCATCATCCTCTCTAACATGGAATAGGGAAGTAACCTCTTAATCTTTTCTGCTTCGACTTTTCTCACGAACATTTATATTATACATTTTTTTTCTTTTGCTCCACAGCCAGAGTGATACTTTTTAAATATTTACAAGATCTTGACATTCCCAGTTAGCAACCCAATCCTCCAATGACATCCCATAATCATGCTTAAAATAAAACCCAACATCTCTCCATCTATGACAAGGCCCTGCATAAACTGAATCTTGCTTATATTCTCCCCTGCCACTCTCCCCACCCCATTCTCTCTCTCAGTTCCTTGAATAATCCAAATATATTCCAACACCAGATTCCTCATACTTGTTCCCCCTTTTCAAATATTGGAACCCTCACTCCCTCAATTCCTTCAGGTCTCTACTTAAATTTCAATCCCTAGAGTCTTCCTTGATTATCTCTTCTAAAAAACTATATCAATCTTCACTCTTTCTGCTCATACAATATTATTTTATAGCACTTAGCATTATACCTATTTATATTATATTATATTATTTATTCACATATTTATTAACTGTCTTTCTCATTAGAATGTGAGCTTCATGAATCAGGGATTTTGGCTGCATTCTCCACCACAATATCTCTGGCATTTAGAACAGTTCTAACACATAGTAGGTGGTTAATACATAATTGAGAAATACATAATTGAAGGGAAGGAAGGAAACACGGAAGAAAGGAAGGAAGATCACAGATCTTGGTTAGGGATTTAAAATAGTCGGTGTTCCTTAAATGAGAGAAAATGAAGGACTGATTTAGGAACTGCTATTCCTCTGAGAATGTTTTCCTAAGAATAAGTGACAATTACTTGAGATAACATCTCCCTGGATTCCTCCTTACATCAGAAGATGGCAAAATCACTAAAGCATGTTCTGTCCACACCTTGCTCTGACAGTTACTAGAGGGAGTGGTGTTAATGTTGCCACAGCAACGGTACATCTTATGTCAAAGCTCCAGCTTGCTTTAGATGTGGTAGCTGGTTTAAAAAGTTTTCTTGGGGATTCAAATATACATGTTGCTTTTGCTTTCCGATTTTCTTAACCAGTTGCTTGTTGTTAATCACGAACTCTACATGTAGTGCTGACACTGCTTTTGAACTCTGTCCCTTCGAGAGAGGACTAAAGAATGCACTGGCATTTGCATGCAATGGTGCTGCATGTGTAAATGCTATCATACTTCTTGTGCCATTGATCTCAGATTGGGAAGACAAGCTTTGTAAAATACTAAATAGAAAATGACTGTGTTTCTCCTTGTGGCACCTGTTTCTCGCCAAGGCTCACACAGCCCAGCATGCTCTGTCTCCACTCTCTTGTTCCTGTTTGGTGTGGTCTGGATACACAGAATATCTTTCTGTCATCTAACACACCGTATTGCTTCCCTCTGTGAGGTCTTTGAACTTTCTGTTTTCTCTGCTCAGACACGCCCAGACATTTTCTTAGCTTACTTCTTTCCTTTCTTCATTGCTATGCTCAAGTAGCACATACTCATGTGCTATTTGACAACCCACCCTAAAATGTTTGAAAATTTCAACTCTTGCCTGCCCCCACCCTTTTACTTTCTCTTCGTGATCATCTTTGTTTTTCCTTATAATCTTGTTTACTACCTGCCACTATGCTTATATTTATTCACTTACTTGTCTTCTTCATGAGAATGTACACTCCAATATGGGAGGGACAACTTTGTTTTGTTAACTATGTATGAATAATATAGAGTTCTATAACCGTTTATTTATCCATTTAACAGTGGGTGGACACTTGGGTTTTGGCCAGACTGGGGCTCTATTACAAAGCTGATAATGACACTTATGTCCAGGTCTTTGTGTTTTACCTCCAGGTCTTTGTGTGAACTTACATTTTCATTTCTCTTAGATAAATACCCTGCAATGAAATTGCTCTGTTGTATGGTAAAGGTATTTATATTTATGAAAAACTGCCAAACTGTTTCCCCAAATTCTTCAACCATTTTGCATTCCCACCTGCAATATATGAAAGTTCAAGTTGTTCCACGTCTTCATCAATCCTTGGAATTTCAGTCATTAACTTTAACCATTCTAATAAGCGTAAAGCACTATTACACTGAGGTTGAAATTTGCATTTCCTTGACCACTAATGATATTAAACATCTTTTTTTGTGCTTATTATTTGTATATATTTTTGATGAAACATCTGTATATATCTTTTACTCATTTTTATTGAATTATCTTTTTCTCAATGTTTATTCAGACTCAGTGCAAGAACAATCACATAGAAAACATTCCAGTACATTTTATAAGATGGTTGCTGAAATTACACACCTTATGTTATTCACACATAGATCCTTGTACAAGGAAAATTTTTCTCTCCTAAATAGGGAGTATGAGATTTTCCATTATGAAATGGGAATTGTATTCTTATCATATTTCCAATTTTCCTTTGAACAATGGGAGTTAGTTCAGTGCTGAATTTAACACTTAATCACAGGAATTACGTTATTTTAGGTTTTTAATATATGTGTTCACTTCCTGACATGCTTCTCTGTTTTTCTATTAAATACTCATGTTTTTATTATGTATCTGCTTTTAATTCAAGCAGATTCACATTTCTCTTGAAAGTAGATGACGTATATCTCAGTTTCTACACATTCGAGTACGGACAATGATGCTTCTGATCCAACTCACAGGGATGCTAGAAATCTCATTAGTGTCCTGGCATTGTTCAGACATTTTTGGTTTCTTGGATTAGTTTAATCCAAAATAGCCTTTCTACAAAGTAATTATTTTCCTGTGTTTTTCCAAATACTTTTTACCTTGAAGATACACAAGTATTTATACTGATAGCAGCATTCTCATTACAGTAGTTTTATGCTATTTTATGAAAATATGACATAATTTTCTAAAACAGAATACATAGACTTGTTTGTTTGGTTTTTTTTTTGAGCTCATATCTACCTTTACCTGTGTTTTTGATGTCAGGAACCACATTTTATACATGTTTACACTCCTTATGACCCCGAAAGATCTCCCTGTGCATAGTAAGGTATTTAATCAACGTTGCTTAAAAAAGTGCTAGATAAAGGAGTGGCAGGAATTTTAAATTTTTGTACATCATTTATTTATTTATTCAGACAAACATCCATCTCTTATAGGGCAGACATATGTGAATTGCTTTTGGGGACCTGAAGAGGGACATAGGACTGGAAGTTGCAGCAATAATGTTTTCCAAATGTAGTTTTCTTTCTAGAAATATCATGTCCACTTAGTGATCAAACAAATGAAATTAAGAGAATGAACATGATGAGGAAATGGAGTGGCCTGGTGGGGAGGCCATTGCTGGAGAAGAGCTGGCGGGGGGATGGTGAGCTCAAGAAACAGAACTCTCCATTTGGAGGGGCCCTGGAGTCTGCAGCTGTACTGAGCTCTCCTGGAGTTGAATATCAAGGGTTAATTTGCCATAATAAAATCAGCATGAACACCGCCAAAGAGGCCTGAGCAGACCCTCAAGTAAGTAATTAATTCTGGCTGCTTTCCGCTCTCTAGCTTTCATCATCCTTAATGTTATCTAATTGTAAAATTATTCTTCAAACCTTCCTACTATAAAGGAAGAAAATGCCCAGATCTAACCTGCTTTTCTTGAGGGCATGGGTGCCTCCTGCATCTTGGTGGAAGTACCCAAGATGCTACTAATTAAGGATGTGTGAACACTTGAAAACTTTTGATCAACTTTCATAAAATAGCCTATAAAGGAGTTCTAGAAAAGCTTTTCTCATGTGCACTGAGATTTCCTTTGGAGGGAAGCACAGGGTTTTCTCCACAGCTCCTCTGACCTTGAGACCCTCACAGTGACTCTGTGGGATTCTGAGACAGGGATGCACCTCTATTAGTCTGTTGTCACATTGCTATAAAGAGCTACCTGAGACTGGGTAATTTATAAAGCAAAGGCTGGGTGATTTATAATTGACTCACGGTTCTGCAGGCTGTACAGGAAGCAAGGCTGGGGAGGCCTCAGGAAACTTATAATCATGGTGGAAGGAGGAGGGGAAGCAGGCGCATCTTACATGGGTGGAGAAGAAGGAAGAGAGAGTGGGGGAGGTGCTATGCAGTTTTAAACAGCCAGATCTCATGGGAACTCACTCTCACAAGAACAGCAAGGGGGAAATCTGTCCCCATGATCTAGTCACCTCCTACCAGGCCCCTCCTCCAACACTGGGGATCACAATTTCATATGAGATTTGGGCAGAGACACAAATCCAAACCATATCAGTACCTAAAAGGCAAGAAGGAGCAGAGCAGAGAGAAGTTCCTGGCCTGGCCCCTAGTTACTGCTGCCACTGGGGATGATACTGAGAAAAGGGTTGGGGACCGTCCCACCTCACAATCTGCTGAGCCTCCCAATGCCAAGGGCTTTTAATTCATGGCAATGTAGCTGGATACACTGAATTTTCACCTTTAAAGGACACGTTTATCCTGTATGTCTTTCTCCTTAAAACAACAAGGTTTTGCAAGCAAAGTCATTTCTCGATTCACAGCCATGGCAAGGGAAGCCAAGCTGTCTTTTCCACTGTGATTACCTGCCCAGGCTTCAGGTCTTGGGGTCACTAGGTAGCCTTAGCAACCTAAGTGCAATGTACTATTAAAATAATGACCATTTCTCCAGTCTAGTTAAAAAATAGAAGAAACAGCCTTGGATGGCATCCTGGTCAGGGGGGAAATATCTCATGTGTCTCTGGGGTGAGATATAAAACTGAGGGCTTGACCTCTTTTGGCCATTAAAGACCTTCGAGTCCTCTCCTGTCTCTTTGTTTCCTACAAGAGTAGTGGTAGTATTAATTCTGTGGCTGGCTAAATTCTAACTGGGGTAATTATACTGTCACCCTGTATTTCCCTGGAGATTCAGTTAGAAAAGTTACTCTTTGATCATGCTCTTAAATCCTACTGTGCTAGGCTTTGTAACATGGCAGGTGAAGAATGGCTATTGGATTCCACATGCCTCCCTCCGCTGGGTGAGTGATGCTAATTCTATGTACGTGTTCTGCTGAGTGCTTGGGGATCCTTCTGGGGGGAGCTGCTGCAGTAAGCATGAGCTATTATTAGTCTACTCTCAAAAAAAGAACTTGTTGTTCTAGGCTATATTCCTTGGGAAATTTTTAGTCAAAACTCCAGACAATTAGCAAAATAATGGAGAAGATTGCTAGAGGTATGAATTTTGTGATACATGTGTCTATATGTATCTTTACAAATACATGATAAAATACACATATATGTGCACACACACAGATAAAAATAAATTGCTTTACACATATAACATAATTGATCCTAAATATCCTGAGCAACCTATTGGGTCATTGTCATTTACTTTTACATAACATCTCCCAGGCTAACACGACCAGTGACATGGGGGTCTTGGAGGAGCTACGTAGGCTGGGCACCTTTCAGTTGGTTTTGATTTAGAGCCAAAAATTATGACTGAAGATGCTTTAAAATTATTGTAAGGGAATCATGGAAACAGTAATTATGGGCTTCAGAGAAACTCCTCAAATGCTGAATTATTAAACTCTTATAAAAAACAATCTAAATACAGAGAGTGTGCACAGCTTAAGGGCTTCATGTGTCCTAAGCACTTAAATCAAACGTATGGCTGAATAAGGAGCCATATACGTAACTCCATGCTTAGAGCAAGACACAACGACGGAGGGAATTTTAGGGCAAACCTAATCATATGAATGCTTGTATTTTTTAGTCTCTTCTTTTGTGCCTCCTCTTACCTTATATTTATTTTGGTAACTAAATTCAAAGAAATATGTTCACAGTTTTTATAATCCTATGTGGAAAAAAATCTAAATGTGTATTAAGAAGGGATTATTGTCAACATCAGACTATACGGCAGACATGATCTTGTAGAGCACCATTTGTGATCATGGAAAGATGCTAAATAAGAAATCTGGATACAAAATCCTAATTTATATAGTTCCTAATTTATATAATTTATATGATTGTACACGTTTGTGAAAATACGTATTTCTGAGTGCATGTGGTGCAAGAAGTAATTCTGGACATCTACACCAAATCTAACAGTGACTGCTTCCCGGGGGTTTCATTTTGATCTTTTTTTTAGTTTTGGTGAACATTGTAAGTTATGTTTTATAATTAATGTCAAATGAGTTACAAAGGGTCACTGAAAATTAATGAACAACAAGACCAAGAGAAAAACATGTAATCCTGACCGCAAGGGACACTAGTACAACAGCTTAGGAAAGAAGAATTCACTTTATAGAGTTCTATCAACTATCTATTGTAAAAGTCAACACAGTGGAACAGTTTATTTAAAATACAGTATTTTGTTGGTTAGGGGGAAAAAGTTGCTGAAAAATTTGCTGTGAGGTGATACCTGTCACATAAATTTAAATTCTGAAGTTTTCAGCAGAAATGTCAGCAAAAGCCTCTAACTTGATGGACCATTTGATGACCAAGAGACCGACGTCCCTCCCACAGGAGACCTGCGTGGTGCTGTGGCTGCAGGTGATAAGCCCCTCTTGGAGTCAGGGAGCCTGAGAAGGACCCAAGAGGGCCAAGGCAGAGAATGCAGCGGCCATTTGGGGGCCCAAAGTGTTTGGGGACCCTGCCACTCCTAATGCTGCTGGTACTAAATAATAAATGAAATAGCAAAGAAACAATAAAATGTTAATCAAACACATATCACTACAGAGAATCTTATCTAAACTTCTTTGAGAGACCAAATAATATTTTCAAGTATTACCTTGTAGAATATCCCATTAATCTGAGTCTGAAAGCAGCTAGGATTGTTGGATTTCAGTGTGTGCTTACTGTGTGTCAGGCATTCTTCCAGGAGCATCACATATATTCACTCATGTAAAAGTCACAGTGAGTCTAGGAGGTAGATGTTGTTATTTTCCAGATACAAACACTAGGGCACAGGGGAATTACGTCATTTGCCCAAAGTTAGATACCTAAAATAAATGCCAGAGTCAAAATAGAAGCCGTTACCTTTTCACTCATGTGAAGCACCCATACATTCCACTATCATTCTAGAAATTGCTGAGAATAGTCTTTACAGATTTTTCTGAAATTCTGTATCTTTATGTATGAAAGAAGTCCTATATGTCAACTTCAGCATGGTGAACATTGCAAAGACTTGTGTAAGCGTTGGAGGAAGTATGAACTCTTTGTCATTCTTAGTTGAGTGGACCCTTAGACACTAAGCAGGCTATGGTTATTGGCTACAGAAACATCATATTCATATCATCCCAATTTCTTTCTGCAAAAACTGAGATGGATGTAAGTACTTGTATAGGCTTCCAATCCATTCTTCCCACCTTTCTAAGCCATGGCTACCGCCAATAAAATGAACATGTTTTCCAAATAATAAAAACTAAACACATGATCTGATGAATTATTTTCTCCAAGTTTTGAATTTATGTATATGTATAACTATAGACTGTTTAATTTTATATCATATAATTATTTATAGAATGTTATAGAAACACATAACGTGGTTTTCATATGTAAAATGGATTGCATTTATTAAAAACAATAATATTGCATGAAATATAAAATGACCCTGGAAAAATTTCCAGCATATGATTATCAGACATTGAGGAGATATTATTCATTATGCAGTAGAGTTGGAGGATATATTAATAGCTGGCATTAGCCTTCCCCTTGTAAAAAAAATATCTTTACCGGGAAATGATCTGGATGGATCCTTCTTGGGAAGGTGAGAATCAGCTGTGATAACCAGCAAAGGGGTTCGCTGCATAAGACCGAAGAAGAAGTGGATTTGTTTTACATCTCAAATGGAGGGGAAAAGATGATGACTGCTCCTGAGCATGAGGAAAGAAGACAGAGAAGCCAAAAAGATAAATCAATTCTGAGACTGCTCAACCCGGCCTTGCCCTGGGAATCTTAATGAAGTCTGTATTCTTAAATATGCTTTGCGTGGGTTGAGATATTTAAAAAATTCAAAGTGGCTGAATGAAACACTAGTGTCAATCAGAGCAGAACAGAAAACAGACCTGAAGAAGCAGAAGCCCAGAGAGTAGAGGAATCCGTGAACAGAGTTGACCTTACCCTCACCTTGCCTTGGGAATTCAGAAATATGAGGGAAGGTCTTAGGTAATGGAATTAAGTATGTACAAGAGTGAGAAGATTTGAGGTGAGAACACCTAGCATTTAAGGATAGCGAGGCCCATATGATATTTGAATTACATTTATAAAGACATTTTGTTTGGATCTTTGCAACATTTAACATATAACATAGGATGAAGAAGAATCTTTATTCCATGGCTTGGTGGTTTAAGTTTGTATGATTTCATGGCTTCTGTATACAATAAAACAAAGCACCTCGCTTATGAGCAGAAAGAAGTTTGGTCACAGTTGGAATGATTTTTTTAGGTAATTGGAATTTTGCTTTAAAAAGAAGCATGTACTTAGCAATATGGCTTCGTTATGTCACAATCCTGATGCTAAATAGGCTCCTAGACTAATCATTGTAGTACAATGGTCAACCTGGATTTCAGCTATAAATTGCAAGCATAATATGTAACAGATAATAGATATATTAATGGCACAAGTAACTTCTATACCTCCTCCATCTTTCAAATAGTCCTTTATTTTCTCTTTGAAGAAATTCTCATTTTCCTTCTCTTACCCCCTTTTTTCTTTCTCTCTCCTTCATTAAACTATAGCTGTTTAGATTAATAAGAGACATCTTGTAATAGGAGATATAACCAGTGTGAGCATAGGACCACATTCCAAACAACTTGACATTTGGTGGATAGACTTGATCTCAGTGTTAACAGAGCCATATGGACAGGACTAACAGCCACCGGTGGCTGCTGGACTCAGAGGATATTAGGAAAATCCAAAGAGGTATTATCTCTGCTTCTTTATATCTCACTCATTCCAGTTGACTATAACTTGTTACCATCCTGAAGCACTCAACTATCAACCCTAAAGAATATCATTGGCATCCTAATTACCAATCACAATGACAAATTTTCATCTTTATTTTACTTGACATCAAATTTAACAATACAGTAATTCCCCCTTGTCCTTCAGGGATATGTTCCAGGGTTCCCAGTGGATGCCTGAAACTGCAGGTGGTACTGAGACCTGTACATACTGTTTTTTTCCTATGCATACATACCTATCATAAAGTTTAATTTATAAATTAGGTACAGTAAGATATTAAACAACAAAATAGAACAATCATAACAACATATTATAATCAAAGTTATGTGAATAGTTACTTCTGTAATTTTCCACTTAATATTTTTGGACCACTGTTGATTTCGAGTAACTGAAACTGAGGAAAGAGAAACCACAGATAAGTGAAGACTACTGTATTGATCTCTCCATTTCTTTATCTTATCCTGAGTTCCAAATGAGACTATTCTTGTTTGGTTTTTATGTTGCTAACCATTTGCCTTAATCTCTTTTGATGGTTACTTCTCTTTTCTGTGATCTAATGCATTACTCTGTCTTTAGCTGTCATTCCCAAAACACTATCTCTATTTTAAAAATACCCCCAGACAGAATATACGAGTCTACTAGATCTCTCCAACTAAGCTATTTACTCTCAGTCTCTCTCTCCTGCTCTCTAACCCCTCACATCAAATAAGTCATCAAGTTATATTTATTCCACTTTAGCAATGGTTCTTGCCTTAATTTTATCTTATATGCTAGAATATAGTCACCCTTTACTTTTTTCATAAAACGTAGTAACAGCTTCTAAATGATGCCCCTGTTCACTCTTCCATACCATCTTCCATACAATGAGAAAGTTTCTTTCTCACATTGTGGTAGACTCTCACATTGGTGGCTCCTCAATGAGTTGTGTCTCCCAGAAGTCATGCCCTTGAGTAATCACAACCTACATTGACTCTGGGGTTGACCAGATGACTTGCTTTGACTAATCATGTATTAATAATAATGATGCAGCTGGAGATTTCATAAGTGCTGGAATGTCTGGGATCGTCTCCTAGAAGTCTTCCCTTTTGAATTCCAGCCACCATGCTGTAAGGAAGATGGTTTACGAGTGACTGTTGGAGGAAGAGGGGCTGTGTGGGAAGAATGAGGCAACTCAACCAATAGCCAGCACCAAGGCCCCAACATGAGTGAGGCATCTTGGATTTTCAGCCCGGGCTGAGTTCCCAGCCGAATGCAGCTGCATGGGAGACCCCAGTTGACCTGACACGGAGAACTGCCCTGCTGCCCATTGAATCGTTACAAATTGAAAATTGCTGTTATTTTAAGCCTCTAAATTTTGAAGTGCTTTGTTATGCAGTAATAGAAAACAGAAACATCATGCGTAAGCTTAAAATCCTTTGTTGATTTCTAATTCACCCAGAGTGAAGTTGAAATTCCTCCCGATGTCATATCATCCAGGACACAACTTTTGTAGTCCTATCTCCCATCCTTCCTCTCCTCAGACCATTCACTCCACTGACCTCAAGTGGTTCATTGTGACAGTGCACAGCAATGTCTTCTGTGTGACAACGCTCCACCACTTTCTCGTGTGGTCGATGCCTCGCCCTTCAAAACCATATTCAACTTCTTTATGACTTCTTACAGGCAAAGCTAGTCACCGACTCTCCTATGCTCTTGTAGCACTTAGTCTTTGCCATTTCTTTACGGCAATTAACATGTTTGTTTGTGTTAGTTTTGATTTCGTATTTGTTTATGTATTTGTTTCTCCAATGGAACTTAGAGATTACATCATCTAGTCCTCACTGACCTCCCTGGCATTAGTTTTACTTTCCTACTCTGGATACTGTAGCCATATTGAATCATTTTCACTCTCCCTGGGGCATCTTCCAGTCTTGTCCTTCCCCCACCCCTCACCCACATTTCTGTTTTCTACACCTCTCCTCAACCGCCACTTTCTCTCTTGGGCATTAACTTCTTCAGGGCTTCCTTTCCTAACCCTTCAACACTGTAGCACATGTTTGTCAACTAAAGAAAGAAACTGATGCAAAATTAATACAGAGTTTATTTAGGCCAAGATTGAGGACTGCAGCCTGGAAACACTTCCAAGTTACTTGGGATGTGATCTGGCAACAAACAAGAGTCTTGAGTTTTTAAAGAAAAAAGAACGAATAAGGAGGGCAGGTGATGACAAAAGTTGTTTTCAGGAATTCTCATTGGTCTATGAAAATAACATTGATTAGCGATTGGCTAATTGTTGAATTATAGAGTATGCATTGTTGAACTATAGAGTATGAGTTATGGTGTCCAGTATATGTAGTGTATGGCACTGAGAAGATAATTTATGTCTGTTTGGCATCAGTGTAGAGCCGGCAGAGCAAGTAGCTTCAAGAGGTATTACCTAGCTCAAGGGTGAGTGAGAGGGGACTGCTGTCACTTTTGCACACCTCTTGGGGGGTCGATCATTTAAAGGGGATTAATGTTTCTCAGACAGAGTTTCTTTTCTCATACTCCCTCTATAAACTACACTCATAGCAACCCTATTTACCTACAAAGCTCACTTTTTCTTTTTCTTTTTTTTTTTTTTGAGACGGAGTCTCGCTCTGTCGCCCAGGCTGGAGTGCAATGGCCGGATCTCAGCTCACTGCAAGCCCCGCCTCCCGGGTTCACGCCATTCTCCTGCCTCAGCCTCCCGAGTAGCTGGGACTACAGGCGCCCGCCACCTCGCCCGGCTAGTTTTTTGTATTTTTTTAGTAGAGACGGGGTTTCACCATGTTAGCTAGGATGGTCTTGATCTTGTGACCTCGTGATCCGCCCGTCTCGGCCTCCCAAAGTGCTGGGATTACAGGCTTGAGCCACCGCGCCCGGCCGACTTTTTCTTAAATGCCTCTTTATCTGTACTTCCCAGGAGAATAAAACCTCTTAGAATCAGAGAACAATTCTTTTTTACCCTCGTGTCTAGAACAAGACCTAGTACAGAGTGTGTGCTCAAGAGACATTTTCTTCAACAAAGGAACAAATGAGTGGCTGAATGAATAAGTGGCTGTTCTTTATGTATGCCAACCACACATCCTGGCTTTTTAAGGACAGTTATATTTTCAAATGCTCCATGCCAGAGTCTCTGCATGCACAATTGTACTTGCCAAATTTTGGTTGAGAAAAATAAGATCCATGTACCTATAAGAGTAAAGCATATCAGCAATATTGCCGTTCTTTATTTAGACTATTCACTTAATGTAGGCTAAACTTGCATTAACTTTTATTAGCAGCCCTATCATACTGTTAGCTTATAATGAAATTGTGGTCAAATAAAATCCCCAGGTCTCTTTCACATGAACAATTGTCAAAATGTATAAACAAACTGGTTGAATTAATAGCTGGGAACAGCTAATAGGGAAACCCTACTGCTTAAAATGCAATTCTTTCCGGGCCAAATGTTCACCCATCTTAACAGTAATTGCACAATGCATTTCAGCGAAGACCTCATTAAAACTTCATGCTCACCTGTGTGCAAGCAGCACTGAGGATGCATATGGGTTAGGGCAATGGCCAGGTGATTGCCTCCTGGGCTTGCCCAATTGTGAATTTCAGTTAGAGCCACAAAAGTCTGTGCCTTTGCGCCATGATTTATTATAGGGAGTTTGTATCCCAGGGGAGTTCAAGCAATTCAGAAGCAGCGGGAAGAGACAGGGAGGCAGGTGAGCAAAGAATTGAGTGACTGTGAGACGTATTGTGACACCTTGTTAATTATTAACTCTGGCAGCAGGTTGTCAAGTTAACCAGAAGGGGAGGGTGGACCTAATTAAGTATCCAAACAGCATTTCTAAAGAGCCGATATGGTCCAGAAACATTTTCCATGGGGTTGGGCACAAATAAGTTGTCCATCTTGAGTCCAGGGGAACCTGGTTATATTCCAGAAATCCTTGTGATTGTATTCCAGAAATCTAAGCTGTGTATATCTGCACTCATTGCCTGTTGGAGGTGAGGCATGTGCATCGAGTTGTCTCCAGTAGAGGATACATAGTAGGTTTGATGGCCAATTTTTAACCCAAGTCAAGATGAATGGCACATAGAGAAGAAGAAAGGCATACTTATTCGGACTACATTAGGGGTACTTGTTTAAATCACTTTTCTGTTCAGTATAAAATCATTGAGAGAGCACCCTATGACATACTTTGTAAGGATTCAACTATTAAGTGACTCTTCTCCAGGATAATTGTGGAGAAATTCTACTACATGTCAGATAGAATGTCTGACATGTAGTAGACCCCTTGAATAGATCAAGGGGAATCAAAATCAAGAGGCTGGGTGAATAGAAAAATGCAGCCCTGATATGGTTTGGCTCTGTGTCCCCACCCTAGACTCATCTTGAATTGTAATCTCTACATGTTGAAGGAGAGACTTGGGGGGAGGTGATTGGATCATGGGGGCATTTTCCCCATGATAGTAAGGGAGTTCTTATGAAATATAGTTGATAAGGGTCTGGTATTTCTCCTGTGCTCTCTCTTTCCTGTCACCTTGTGAAGAAGGTGCTGCTTCCCCTTCTGCCATGATTGTAAGTTTCCTGAGGCCTACCCAGCCATGAGGAACTGTGAGTCAATTAAACCTCTTTTATTTATAAATTACCCAGTCTCAGGTAGTATCTTTATAGCAGTGTGAGAATGAACTAATATAAGCCCCTGGGAGGAGGCAGAGAAGAAAGGGCCCCTGTGGGGTGCACAGAGAGAAAGATTTTCCCCTGCAGTTCTGCTTGGGGGGCTCTCTATGATCCCAGAGGTGCTGAGGATCCCACAAAGTTCTTGCTTAACCAAGTCACCTAACCTGGCTTGATCTTAGATCCACAAGTGTAAGATAAAGAATACCTACTTCACTGAGTTGTCATGAAAATTAAATGATGTAAAATAAATTAATTTCCTAGGCAACCCTTTTCTCCATAGCAGGAGCTCAATACATAGCAGGTACACTATCCATGCCTCCCTTTAAGCCAGGTAGGGACCAACAAGTTGGAGGACTCTCCCAGAAGAGGACTTATCTTAAGATGTCTGGAGACTGCTTCTTGAGGCAATCAGAGAGCTTTAGGTTGTGCAACGTGCTTGGCCAGGTGCCATGTGACCTTTCTGCAGTATCTCTGTATGGGACTGCCCCAGGTGTGCCTTTTACAGCTGGAATCAGCCCTTCACATAGACTGTGATGCGAAGGATGCCTCCTACAGCTGTGCAATGTACACTCTGCAGAGAAAAATGTCTACTTGAGCACCTCTTATAAATTACTCTGTTTGTAGATTTTATTTTTCTGTTTATGAAAGCGAAATGTACCATATATATTTATATTGAAAGTGAAATGTTCTCTCTCTCTCTCTCTCTCTCTCTCTCTCTCTATATATATATATATATATATATATATATATATATATATATATGCATGCCTCGGGAAGTTCAGAAAAGCAGAATAATTCAACTGACTTAGAAACAACTCCTCTTATATCATTAACATTTTGGTATTTTTCTTTTTAGATTTATCTCAGCCTATTTGGGGGTTATATAATCCTTTTCCCCCTTTAGTCTTAAGTTTAATTTAACCAAAAATGGAACTAACTCTTTAATCATTAAGAATAAAGGAAAATCCTTAGTGATTCTCTGTGTAGGATGAAAAACTTGGCAATGTTTTCTTCTTTCTGTTTCTTCATCATTCCCTTGTCTTTCTGACATAATCTGAAGTATTAGTTAGTTACTGTGGGGATTTTACATAGTATGTCTTCTCTCTAAGATTTATTATTTTGATATTTACATGTCATAAAGTGAAATTAAATTTTTAAAGAAAAAGAGATAGAACCTAAAGAACCTCCACTGTGACAGGTTTAGGACCCACAAGGAGAAATCATGCATTAACGAAACAAAACAACCTAAAAAAGTTTTGATGAAAAATTGGAGGCTGATCTGATAACTTTGAAGCTGTATGTATCTCTGTGAAATGCAGTGATATTCAAATTTGTGCAGTTTGAGAAAAAAACTTGAAATTTATTTGTTCGTTGTGTTGTTAATCCTTCCTTCTCACTCAGTATCACCAATAGAGTTACTGAGTAGATGCTGCCAAGTGGGGCTCACCTCTAAATATTAAAAATAAACTCCTACAATACTTTACAGTTTGCAGCATAAGCTTATTTAATTGATTCTCTGTAATCACCTTTGAAAGTTAAGGATTGTTGCGTTCATTTTTACATAGGAGGACTCTGAGACCTAAAATGGCTGAGTTATTTTCTCAAGGCCACCCCACTAGTTAGTGGTAGAACTTTGATTTTTGAGTCTTCTCCAAGCTGAGATGCTTCCAGGGCAACCAGCCCATTTGCCTGAAAGAGCAGGAAGGCCCCTGAGCTCCAGCTTAGGGTCAAGGTTGTGAGTTGTTTTCCACATGCTGGTCTTTAACTGAAGAAACTATAAACTTCATACCTTCACCACAGGTTCCAGGTCCTATTCTTCCTCTTAATAAGGAAAGTCAATGGGTTTATATCATTGTTGTCCAAGAATAAATTTACATTCTTTTCTCCCTTGCATTACTTTTGAACTGCACTGAACACATCTACACACAAATTCACTCTTCTTACAGAAAAATAGCACATCAATACAATATTTTGATTTTGTTTCCTATTTAAACTGTTGAAGCAGAAGCATAAAGAAGTTGAATTGTTTCTTAAATTGATAGAATGGAGCCCCACGGAGTGCATTTATCTCAAAGTTTGATATGTGCCAGAGGATTTAAAAAACATTTTTAAAACTACCTAATTTTTTTACCATAATTTTCTTTCTTCCATCCTGTATGCACCACAGTTTTTGCTGTCACTGAAATGGGTTCACTCATCCAGAGTCTCCCTGTTATTACTTACCAAGGCCATCAGCGTTCTATAAACACAGTGATGATACTGCTATTTGTTGAATGTACTTAAGAATCTTGATCTAAGTCTCCTCTAAAGGATAAGAAACAGAAACCCAAGAAATTTGGTATTGCCTTAACAAACTATCCCGTTATTAAAAAATTAAGATGAAAAGGAAAATAATAACTTATTCACTACGAGAGAATATAGGAAATAATATTCCAGTTCAAAGCAAAAAACATGAAAATACAATCAAGATAATTTTGAGAAATCTGTTATCACCCTCTGTGTTATGGAACTAGTAATCTACCTAAATTTAGGCTTATAGCCCAAGTTTAGTCTTTCTATCATATTAATTGATTTCCAGATCTATTTTCAATGGATCCTGTCATTGTTGCTCTAATCTGAGAAACAGGAAATGGAAATATAGGCCTCCATGCTTTTCTAAAGTGTTTTTTTGATCTTCTGATATTACAGGTAATGAAAGTCACCCAGCATCATTGCTTTTTCAGTAGGAGGTAAAATTTAACCTATAATGGAAAGTGTTTACTGAAACTGAGGATTTTGTTAGGTTGGGAAATGGTTGCTGCTGAAAATAGATACATTTTAAAGGAACTAAACTATTGTAAAATACTGTACTTTCAAATCCTTTGGAATACAAAATAGTAAGCCTTTCAAATGCACCAGTATGCATAGTTTGCTACATAACCCATAACTGGAACCTTTTGATTTATGTATAAATAAAAATATTTGTAAATTGTATTTATATTTTTGCGATTAAGGATAAATTTTATCAATTGATCACCGCCTCATATTTTTTCCTTCTGTGAGATAATATAAGCATATTTTTAGAGATACGGTAAATCTGCTGAAGTTCCTTGCTTAACTAGATTTCTCCCTAGAGATTAAGGGACATTAACCTTTGTTAGGCCCTTACCATGTGTCAGGCAATGAGCTAGGTGTTCTTTATACATTACTTCATATACATTTCACAACCTTTGTGTGAAGGAAATACTATACTTCCCATTTTGCAGATGAAAAGACTGAGCCTTAGATTAGTTAAATAATTAGACCCCAAATCAAGCAGTTAGTAAATGGCTGAGCTGGCATTTGACCCGGTTTTGTCTGACTGGAGAAACTTGCCTTCATTTCTTTTCTTCTACATCAAGGTTCTTCTAAATTCCCCATGAAAGCCGTTAGTTTCAGCAAGTCGGCTGACTACTTCCTTTTCTTACCAAGCCCCTACGGCAAGTTCATATCCCTCAATCTATCAGTACCAAAACACTTCATTTTAGGACTCCTCTGGAGCCCTGGGGAGAAATCAGGGGGTGTTAGCATGCATTTAGGGGAAGTACTACATTTACATAGCTACTGATTACATTTACATTTCCTCACCTGTCATTCTAGCCTCTACCCAATCAGATCGTAGAGCAAACACCTAAGAGGAGAAGAGTGTGTAAAAGAACCCACCCAATTTGTGTCTTTTAAAGTAAATAACTCATCTTTTATAATTTGCAAAAAGAAAAACCAGAACAAGAATCCTCAATTCTGCCATTATTTCTTACTTTGTATTCTGTGGGTACTACATAAAAAAACTATACATTTGTCTGTGTTAGTCAATAAGCTTGAATGGGCAGAAATAGGCAGTGCTTTCGATATGTCCTCAAATCATAAGAATCAGTGCCATGCCACACTAAATGGAATCCGATTTGTCCTTTAAGGGGACTATTGTGACCAGTCTGGGTCAGAATCAGCATCTTAGCCTCTTTGGGCAAATTAGGGATCTATGGTTCATAGCCTCAGTGTTCAATCTGCAAAGAGACCATGGTAATACCCCATAGAGTGGGAAAAGAGCAAGCATGTAACAGGCTCAGTGCAGACTATAGCTGAAAAAATGCCAGTCACACCAAGGGTAGCAGAGTCCTTTCCTGCCAAGGTGTGCTATGACGGTCAACAGTTTTATGTCCTCAATCTCACGGTGCCCTCATTTTCTGGTGATTGGGAGCAGGCTCTTTAGTATTTATCTCCTTGTTAATTGAATGACTAGTTCTGGATAATGGATAATTCTCAATTTTCTATTTTTAGAAAGTGTATAAATATCTAAATTAGATTTAGGCAAAGTGAGCTGCAGTATTTGATATGCGGAGAACATAATTAGGTTGCTCCGTTTACCTACACGGTCGCAAGCAAACTTTAAGTCATTAATCTGTAAAGGACTTTGATGAACCTTTGAACTAGATAAAAATATGCCAGTCATGGCGAAGTTCTACTCGATTCTTTGAGAACTTTCAAAGGACTGAAAGTGACTAATATATTTGGTTTTATAACATCATCCACCAGCTCTGATCATGCCACTCGGAAATCTTCAGAGGATTCTCACTGCCTCAGAGTCAAATAAAAGGCATTTGGGGTGAGCTAAAAGCACTGCACCAGGAATCAGGAGACCCTCACTCTGCACTGCGCCAGGACTCAGGAGACCCCCACTCTGGTTCCCTTCTTTCCTTTATCCTCAGTGATCTTGGGCAAGATGGGTAGCCTTTTGGGCCTCAGATTCCTCACTGTTATACTGAATTAAAGATAACAATCCTAGGGTCAGAGAGAGGCTTGCGTGCCATCATGTCTGTGAAAGTCCTTCTGAGAAATCCAAGTGTAGGTCTGACGTTAGGCTTGAGCCCCCAGTACCTGGGAACACCCAGACCTGATTTCCCTTCCCAGGTTTTTGTCTCTCAACTTCCCCACACCCTCTCCACTTCCCGAAGCCTCCTACTTTGCACTCCCCGAACCCTCCCTGCCCTGCTGACTGACTGTCTCTGTGCCTCTATCAATATTCTTTCCTAGTACAAGAGTGTCCCAGCCCCCACAGGAACTCATCCATCAAGGACCAGCCCAAATGCTGCCACTTCCGGAAATCCGTCAGCCCGGCTCCCCTCCGCTTCCACAGCATTTCACATTCTATTTCTTAGACTTGCCATATTCTACCTTGCTTCGTGTTTTCACACACAAACGTGCATTTGTTTAGTTTATGCATCATTAAAGTTCTCTAGATTTTGACCCTGTGTCTCTTTTTCTCCTGGTTTGGAGAACTCAGCCCACCACTGTGCCACCCATCCTCTTCTTTCTCGCCTGCTTGCGGACCTGACTCCATCTCACAGGCCCCTTTTTCTGTATTTCAGTCTCAACAGAATGTATCTACAGCCTGCAAAGGTGCCCAGGTGTCCCTAGCCCCAACTCACACTGTCCTTGCTTTTCTTTTCTAGTCAATGTTATGAAAAAGCCTTGTATGATGCGGCTTTTGTTTTCTCACCTCCTCACTTCTCAGTGCCTGAAATCACTATCTGATGTCCACAGTGCTCTATGGAAACTGTTCTCTGTCATTGCCACAGCGAACCAACCCCTCTCCTACCTTTTCCTAATAATTGTTTCTCCAATTCATCCTAAATCCGCCTCCCCCCCCGCTGAATACCTCTTCAAGTGTATACATTCTTATGACGTCACTTGCGGAAAACTTGTGTCTAAAATGTGTAGACAAGTCTCAAAAAAGAAACTGAAAAAACAGCCAATAAACGTGAAAAATAATATTTAACCCTAAGAGAAAGCAAAGAAACATAACTTAAGTGAAATCCTTTTTTGAAATCTTTCTTATTCATAAAGTTTTTTTAAAAACTACTCAATACAATTGAGTTTAAGGATAAGCAAACACATTTTGTGAACAGTGATTTAAATGTGAACTGGTGTAATTTTCCAAAATCCTCTAACATTACATGTGCATAACTTCAACCAATTAAATTTTAGTAATACATACTAATTTCTTATTGCAACATTGTTTATAAGAGCTAAAACTTGGTAATAATTCTTTGACAACAGAAAATTGCACACATCCATACAATGAAATATCATGTAGCCATTAAAAGATGATGTACAATTAGTTGACATGAAAATATTATACAATATATATTTAAGGCTGGGCGCGGTGGCTCAAGCCTGTAATCCCAGCACTTTGGGAGGCCGAGACCGGCAGATCACGAGGTCAGGAGATCGAGACCATCCTGGCTAACATGGTGAAACCCCGTCTCCACTAAAAAAGTACAAAAAACTAGCTGGGCGTGGTGGCGGGCGCCTGTAGTCCCAGCTACTCAGGAGGCTGAGGCAGGAGAGTGGCATAAACCCAGGAGGCAGAGCTTGCAGCGAGCTGAGATCGTGCCACTGCACTCCAGCCTGGGAGACAGAGCGAGACTCCGTCTCAAAAAAAAAAAAAATATATATATATATATATATATATATATTTAAGTGAAGAAATCAATTTGCAAAATGATAAATATAAAATTTCTAGTTTAAAAATATTTATTCAGGAACTATTGAGTGTGCTAGGGTGCTACTCTGGGTGCTAGGGATATAAGTGTGTATAGAAAGTTTGGAAGAATTTACACAAGATATTAATACGAATAAAGATCTCTAGGAGAAAAATGGTTTCCAAATTTTCTCTAAGGGATATGTATTGCTTCTACAATAATTTTATAATTGAACAAAAATACCAGTGCCTTTAGAATACTTATCAGATCCTCTTGTCTTCAACGTCCTAGTCTTGATTCCTTTGTCAATCTTATTTCCCATAAGTCCATCCACTCAACATCTACTATATGGTTTTTGTTTGTTATATAAGCCCTCTGACTTTCTTTCTTTCTTTCTTTCTTTCTTTCTTTCTTTCTTTCTTTCTTTCTTTCTTTCTTTCTTTCTTTCTTTCTTTTTTTTAGATGAAGTCTCTCTGTCACCCAGGATGGAGTGCGATGGCACAATCTCGGCTCACTGCAACTTCCACCTCCTGGGTTTAAGCAATTCTCCCACCTCAGCCTCTTGAGTAGCTGGGATTACAGGTGTCCGCCACTACTCCCAGCTATTTCTGTATTTTTAGGAGAGATGGGGTTTCACCATGTTGGCCACACTGGTCTTGAACTCCTGACCTCAAGTGATTCACCTGCCTCGGCTTCCCAAAGTGCTGGGATTACACGGGTGAGCCACCATGCCCGGCCAAATTTCTTAAAAAAAAAAATATATATATATATATATATATATATATATATATATAGTGGAATGTTCTCACTTTATCTTCTCATGGCCAAATTCCATATAACCTTCTTTGCAGAGGCTCGTCAGGAAGTAATCTTTCCCATCTCTGAACTCATATATTCCTTCATCTCTGTCTCTCTCACAGGATCTATTCCTTTCTTCCTCATATGACCAGACTCACTGACTATTGAGGGCACAGTCCATACCTAAGTCATTTCTGTATTTCTTTCACATGACAGCACCTTCCATAGTCTCTTGAATACATAAGGCCCCACATCAGTGCTCATGGGGTGAACTGACAAATGCATGCACTCCTTCTCTAGGTTATAAATTCCCTGAGGGCAGGGAATCTTATTCTTCTACAATATCAGTATTCACATCAGGGCACTGTTCTCCTGAACATGAAAACAGCTCTGAAGAGCTTAAAGGGAATCAACGTCCGAGTTTTCAACTTTCTTGTGTGCTCATTCCACCGACTGAGAATGCAGGCTTGGGGTGGAAGCGTCATGATACTCCTGACCCTTCTCTCCTTTCCTAATCACCTTCTCCCACTTTACTAAACAGACAGACAGATGAACAAATAAATAAAATGTTTCTCTCACCTATCCTCATTTTTTTGTTTCATTGCCTTAAGATGTAAAAGTCTCATGGGTACCAACGAGAAGGATAGTTTGAATTTTTTCATGTGATCCCATTACTTTTTCCAACCCCTGACTTATATTCTCATGACAGCAGGGGCTTCTAATTTCACCCACAGGAAAAATTCATGGCTAGGCTCTGTATTCTATCTAACCATCTATTATTGTATCTTTTTCTCTATTCTGCAATTAGAAGACAACAGGGAGATGGTTGTCATGGAATGCCTATTAACTCAGTTCTTTAAACTGAAAAGTGAAATCATATGTTTCAGGCAGAAGGGGAGTCTGACTTGACTGGTGGCTTTGACAAGGAGGGCTCATTTGTCATTTAGTTTATATCGTGGACAGTTCTCATAAATTCAGTGAGCTAAGTCTGAATCCCCAAATGTTGACAAGAATGTACTTGAAGTATGTGATAAAATTTAAAAAATTATTGTGTTAGCAAAAGACTTCTGAAATGAAACTTTACTTTCTTTTTTTTTTTTTTTAACAAATCTTTCTTAGTATAGTGTGTATAAAATATTAGCATGTTTAGCACAAGGTGCCTCCAAGTGAAAGTGTAACTGACTGTAGTCATTTGAATGGTCTCGATAAAGCTCTTAAGTATCCTTTCCAAAGAGAGACGTGTTTAGTATCTGGGTAAAGATAAAATATCCTCTGCAAGTCATGTTTCTTAAAAACTATTTTGTTTCCCACAAAATTGAAGGATACCCCAAACAAGTTTTCAGCTAAGTATGGAAATATTTGATCATAGATCACTTTGTGATATCTGACATATAATTTAGAGGAAGTTCATGGAATTGAGTGACAGTGCTGTAACAAGACTTCCATTCTGATCGACTTATTTATGTCAACAAAATTTTTCAGCATTTACAACTACAAAGGCAAAAATTGAGAATGGATTTAATGCCAGACAATACATAATTCTAGCAAGAATAAAAGCATTCATAAAACTTTTTTTTTTTTTTGAGATGGAGTCTCGCTCTGTCACCCAGGGTGAAGTTCAGTAGCATGATCTCAGCTCACTACAACCTCTGCCTCCCAGGTTCAAGCAGTTCTCCTGCTTCAGCCTCCCAAGTAGCTGGAACCGTAGGTGTGCACCACCACACCCAGCTAATATTTTGTACTTTTTTAGTAGAGATGGGGTTTCACCATGTTGGCCAGGTTGGTCTTGAAATACTGACCTCAGGTGATCTACCTGCCTCAGCCTCCCAAAGTGCTGGGATTACAGGCATAAGCCACCATGCCCAGCCTAACTTTTATGTTTAATAATTATTTATCAAGATATGTGATCTAATAATGTTAATGATAAGAAAATGCAGAAAAAATAATTTAATGTTTAGATTCTGATGGCTAGGTGAAGTGATAAACATACGAATTTTGATTTATGTACCTATTTCAGGGAGAAGAGATGAATAATTAGGTATAATGGAAATAGCAGTTCAAGAAGAAAAATGCATAATGTAAGATTACTGACTCTGAAACAGCTTGTTAATATTTGTAAATTGATAATGGTAGACAGCAAATTGCTCTGGTATTTATATTTAATTCGATGTATTTCAAAGAGTGATATAATAGTTTTATTTAAAAATGTCAATAGTTACAATCTACCAGAAATTAAACTTTTGCAACAATTTGAATTTGTGATTAAAAACTTAGAAGTCAAGCTTAAAAATGTGTGATGGTATATCTAAGTTTTCAAAATTTTCTGGGGTACATATATATAGCTATCTTGAAAATAATTGTCTTAAAAGACACTTAGTTGGTGCCCAATGTTTGAAACAGATTAAATGTAAAGTAATAATTAACAGAAGGTATAAACCAGCAATGTTAATTTTTCAAAATCCTGTACAGAGGGAGCGTAATTCTTGGCTAATTTCCACTCAATTAAGAATCTGGTCCACTGGTCATGGTGAAGAGAACAAAAGTGATGGCCTAGCTTTCACCTCCTGCGTGGTCCATGTGTGTCTCTGGGTTAAATTTAAAAATACAGGCTAGGCGCGGTGGCTCACGTCTGTAATCCCTGCACTTTGGGAGGCTGAGGCCAGTGGATGGCCTGAGATCAGGAGTTTGAGACCAGCTGGGCCAACATGATGAAACCCTGTCTACTGGGTGTAGTGGTGCACACCTGTAGTCCCAGCTACTCAGGAGACTGAGGCAGGAGAATTACTTGAACCCAGGAGGCGGAGGTTGCAGTGAGCAGAGATCGCACCACTGCCCTCCAGCCTGGGTGACAAGAGCAAAACTCTGTCTCAAAATAATAATAATAATAATAATAAAAAATACAAAAATAAATTCTTCTGAAAATTTATCCTTCACTAACTGTAAGTAATCAACTTTCGCTAACTAATCTCCATATCGGAAGCTTACATTGACTTTACAATGTTTTCAAACATAGTATCAAGAACAAAGTAAATGAGGGTTGTGCCCTAAGAGAAAGGCTTTGCCGTGGGATATTGGACAAGGAAGTCTTGCTCACTGTGGCTCACAGCCCCAGTGTTCTTCAGTTGTCAAGATCTGACTTAACTCTTTGTAGAGAAGGACACAGCATCTCATTCCAGACAGAAGGTGCTCTGGTCATGGCATTCTCTATACAAGCTGCAGTAACAAATTCTGCTGACCTGGGCACATAGCTACATCTGGGGGAAAAAATAAGACTGAGTCCACAGTAAACTTCTTTTAACATTTTCATAAAACTGAGATGAATGTTTCAGTAAGACTTTCTCATGAGCCAAGCTCATCTGATCCCATGCCCTTCCGTGCTCTTGTTACTTCCTCCATGCCAGCCACACTCACCTGTCAGGGCTCCTCAAACACATCAGGTGCTTCCGTTCCACTTGGTCTTTCTGCTGCTAAGTGATTTTCCCCCAGAGAGTCATGGGGCTCACTGCTTCATTGCATTCTAACCTCTGCCAAAAAGTCACCTTCTCCAAGAGGGCTCTCTGACTACTGTGCCTAAAATCACACCCTCCCCATCATTCTATTGTAGTACCTAGCTACTAATAATTATGTTGAGACAACAGCCTTAAACTGTCTCAGGCAAAGGGGGCATATGGCCATACTATTCATAGCACTTACTGTCACAGGATCCATAGGGTGTCACTTTTCCAGCCAGAAACCTCTGTGGCAGGTGGGGCCTTTGCCTGAGTTTTGCTTGGCCCCACTGGGTTCATTCTGCCCACTCAGCCTGGCAGGCTGTGCTGAGCTCCTGCTATCAGCCCAGATCCCATGCCTACCAAGGGCAAGCCAGGCATGGAGCAGTAAGAGTTATGTGAGCAGACAAGTGTGGGGTCCAGCCACAGTGCACAGCCAGGCACACTGGCTATTATGGAGGGGTGGGCAGCTCCAGGCATGTGCACAGGTGCCAGCTCAGGTGCCAGCTCAGATGCCAGCTCTGTGCAAGGCTGCAGCTGGATCAGATGTACCACAAGTGGCTTCTACCTGGATCTGGATGAGGAGAACATAGTGGTGCTTGGAAGCTTGGAGATGCCAGGAACTCTAGAGTCACAAAAAGGATGTTACAGCCCTGGCTTGGGAAGACCCTAGGTCTGGGCTCCTTGAAGGGCCACAGCTCTTCTCTCCTTCTCATCATCCACAATGTGGCAAGCAGGGGGCTTGTTTCACCCCTGTTTGTGTCATAGCTCTTTCAGTCCCACCACTCAGAGGGTCCTGAGTTCTTGTCCTGCATCCAGGAAGAATGACGTAGGTGGACAACTGGAGAGTGAGTGCAGAGGAGCTTCACTGAGTGACAGAACAGCTCTCAGGAGAACCAAAGTGGGTAGCTCCTTTCTGTAGGCAGATCATCCTGATGAGTGTGAGTCTGACTGAGTCTGGGGTTTTTATGTGCTCAGAATGGAGGAAGTGTGTGCTGATTGGCCCACAGGCAGCCACAGGTGGGCCTGGAAAATGCACCATCTGATTGGCTGAACAGTCGTCAATGAAGTTCTCACTCTGGGCTGTAGACTTTACTTGGAACTGGCAGCCTGGCCCCAGACTTCATGCCATTCCTGGTCTGAAAGTGGAGTTTCACCAGAGACCCACCCCTTCCCCGCTAGGAATCTGCTTTTAACATGCCATTCACAGCCCCCAGGCTATCCATAAGGAGAGGCACTGGCAGGCATGCGCTGAGCTGCTCTCAGCCTCCTTGCCCCCGACCCATGTTCAATGATGCCCAAAGTCGAGGGAGGGCAAGATGGCAGGGTGTTGGTGTCAGTGCCACTGTGAGGACATGCACACCTGGCTGGGTTGCGACAGCCACCAGGCTCATCCACAACTTTGCTCTGCCCCAAGCAGGGACTTGGAGCACGGGGAGGACAGGGAGCTGGAGCAGGTGTTTTCAAGCCTGTGGGGGTAGGGGGCTTCCTGGGTCCCTGGGAGTGCAGGACTGTCCAGGTCCAGAACCCTGACTGGGTGGCTGCAGCTGTGTGCCAGGGAGCAAGGGGCTCCTACCCTGCCAACTCAGTAGGGGGCAGGGCTCCCACCTGTTCTCAGCTCCTGCTGACTATGCAGAGCAGGCAGCCCTGGCAGTGCCTCCCCCACTGCAGCTGGCACCTCTTTAGCAGGTACTCCAGATGGGCTGCTGCCGCCATCACGATCACCAGCTGACTTTGTTTTCCATAGAAGTTCCTTGAAGACATGAAGTTTATTTTGTTCCCATAGAGCAGTGCCTGGCACATGGAGGGCCCTTAATAAATATTTATTGAATAATACTAAAATTAGCATTATATGCCAATAATTGTTCCATGTCATGTAATATTCTTCAAGAATATACATTTTAAAGGTTGTTAACACATATCGATGAATTGCTTTCCAAAAAGTTTTTCTAGTCATTCAGCAACATTCTCTGGTCACTCTTAGAACATCGTTCAAATATTAGAATACATTAATATCACTACAAATTTTATAGACAGTTCCAATGTGCACTTTTATGATGACTCAAAAGAGCAAATAGGTTCTTTACATTTATTGGCTATTTGTATGTTTCCTGTGATTTTTATTATGTGCTCCGTAAAATAGGGGGTAAGGATTATAATCACACGATATGGTCTCCACACCCAAGACTTTAAGTTAGTCAGTGAAAGAGTAAATTTTATAGGGAATAGTAATTATGAAAAAGTTTAGGAATTGATTTTGTTGGGAAATAGTTAAGAAAAAAATACTCAAAACTTTAAAAAGAACAGAACTGGAAAAGCTGCATTAAGTTCTAAAGCAGAAACATTTAGTTACTAAAACACATGGCTTTAAAAATATAACCATTGTTTCCTAATTGACTCTGCTATATCTGCATAGTGAATGGGAAAGGAGCAGAGATTTTGAAAGCAAAGCCCTTCCACTCCCACTGTTTATCAAAATGGAATAGTACAGAAAGGAGGCAGCCATCACCTACTAGCTGCTATTGAAAATAATAGAATCAGTTAAAATTAACTATACCAAATTGTAGCTATGTTAATTGAATTGCAATTAAAGTGATTATTGTGTGGTGTTATTTGGCACAGGAACTCAGAAATAACTGAGTCCTGCCTTGCTACAGATAGGGCAAAACAGTCACAAGAGAAAATCTGACCAAGCTGGTCATTGTCTCACATATTCATTGCTTGGGCACTAGCCTCCCTTTCCAATATAGGTCTTCAGGAAGTCAACTGCTCTTGGAGCATTCTTCCTCTCTGAGTCAGGTGACTCTTTCCTAAACCCAAACCCGGGTCTCTAATGTCAACACTCAAGTTGGTGGAAAGGTTGAATTAAGGTGGACCTCCCAAGATGAGAGGAAATAGAATATGAAGAAACACAAGAGGGAGGGGATGGTAGGAGGAAGGTGCCTACCCTGATACTGTGTCTCCTACTCCAGACTTTATCAAACCTGATCTAGGGCTGCCCCTTGAGGCAGGAGAGAGTATAGAGTGGGAGAAAGAGAGAGCTAAAGATAAAGAGAGATGTTTGGAATGCTTCCAAGGGGAAATGGCTCAGGCCCTCATTATCATTCTATCCTCTATGGAAGCAACAGAGACCAGAGAGGAAAAATCCGCACTCCAGTGTTGCCACCTTCATCTGTTTGAAAATTATGTCAACACACAGTCCTACGGTTTGAATAATTCAGATAATAACTCTTTCCCATTGCGGGTAGGGTGTCTTGATCTTGTCTCCTTCTCTGGGAGGAGTGATGAAGGGTGTGGAGGAAGGAGCAGAAATACTCAGTGAGCTTCTCTTGCAGGTCAATGCTCGCCATTCTCATCAGAGATAAGATGGCACAGGCGGGATAGGGAAATCCATGGAAGTTTTGCTCCTGCCTTAAACGAGGTGAGAATACTCAAAGCAAAATTAGGTCTAAAGTTCAGAGAGATGCTCTTTGCTGCAAAGGGTAATACTTGAAATAGAGCCACCTGGGGATTTATTAGCCTGAAAATTTTAGGAACTTCAAACGAAACAGTATTAAATGGGAAAGCATCAATTCTCCTCAGAATTCAGAAATTTAGGGAAATAAGAACTATATGTCAGAGAGGAGGGATATTTTACCTACAGATTTTTGTTCATTTGTTTCCCTTGGTCTAAAAGAATATTTAACGTTAAACTGAACTTGAATTTTTAGAATCAGAAGTTTAAAACCAGAATGAACATTTAGCAGTGATCTTGATGCTCAAACATCGCAGATGAGAAGGTTGACATGGTATCACTAAGCTAGACTAGAATCCAAGCTTCCAGCCTAATGTGTGGAGTCTTTTTTCATTTTTTCAGTAAATGAATCATGTGATTGCATCTCACGAGAGGACAAGTTTTGTTTAAAACTGAATGATAAAGATTCACCACAAAGAAAGCTGGACATATACGAAGTTTAAAATCTAGTTTCTATGTCTATGAATACAAGAAATGCATCACCAAAGTAAACAAGATCACGATCTAGTGATAGCTTAAACAATCTTCAAATGTGTGATCCATAATGCTCTCAGAAAGGGAAGAATGGTTTTTTTGGTGCTGCTACTAATTGAAAAGCACATACAACATGCATGTCTAAGGCAGTCTCATGTAATATAGTAGTACCTTGGCTGTGTGCAGTGGCTTATGCCTGTAATTCCAGCACATTGGGAGGCCAAGGCAGAAAGATCATGAGATCAGGAGTTCGAGATCAGCCTGACTAACATGGTGAAACCCCATCTGTACTAAAAATACAAAAAAATTAGCTGGGCGTGGTGGTGGGTGCCTGTAATCCCAACTACTTGGGAGGCTGACCCAGGAGAATTGCTTGAACCCAGGAGGTGGAGGTTTCAGTGAGCCGAGATTGTGCCACTGCACTCCAGCCTGGGCAACAGAGCAAGACTCCATCTCAGAAAAAAAAAAAACAAAAAAACCCACTATATATATAGAGAGAGGGGGGGGGGGGAGAGAGAGAGAGAGAGAGTAGCACTTTCTATTCACCAGGCACCGTCAGAGGCATTTTACATGTTTCGTTGCATTTTATCCTCCTAACAATCCAATGTGCTAAGTGTTGTGATTATTCATATTTTACAGATGAGGAAACTAAATGACAGAGAGGTTGAGTCACTTGCTCAAAGTCACACTGTGTGTTAGTGGTGGAACCAGGATACAACACATGAATAGCACTGAGAGTAACTGCTTTTAGTAAACTGTGAAAGAGGGAGCAACTGCCACTTCCTAGAGTAGAATCTTACTCAAAACACACCACCGGGACTCATTAGAACCTAGCAAATGTGATGTTTAAAGAGGATTAACAAAAGGATGTGTTCTGTTGCTATTTATTTAGGTATTCTGGATTTTGTTTTTAATCAAAGTAGATCATCAGAAGGCTACCCAGTTGAAATATATCTTGGCCACTGATGGACTTGTTTTTACAAACTTTTCAGATAATGGCCTTGCCTTTTCTTGGAGGGTGTTTTAAAGCACAATCTCATCAATTTCATTCTTACATTTTATTTAGGAATTGTGTTGAGGCATTGTCTGGTACATGATTTAGTGTCTGGTACATGCAGCTCAGTGCGGAAAAACTTACTTTAGAAATAGGTGCTGGAGGCTGGGCGTGGTAGCTCACACCTCTAATCCCAGCACTTTGGGAGGCTGAGGTGGACGGATCACTTGAGGTCAGGAGTTCGAGACCAGCCTGGCCAACATGGGGAAACCCCATCCCTACTGAAAACACACAAAATTAGCCAGCGGTGGTGGTGGGCACCTGTAGTCCCAGCTACTTGGGAGGCTGAGGCAGGAGAATTGCTTGAACCAGGGAGGCAGAGGTTGCAGCAAGCCAAGATCGCATCATTGCGCTCCAGACTGGGTGACAGAGTAAGAGTCTTGAAAGAAAGAAAGAGAGAAAGAGAGAAAGAGAGAAAGAAAGGAAGGAAGGAAGGAAGGAAGGAAGGAAGGAAGGAAGGAAGGAAGGAAGGAAGGAGACAAATGTGTGCCGGAAAAGCCTTGCTTCTCCTGTGATAAGTGTTTGATATCTGAGACTGTTGTCTTTTTCATTTTGTACACCAGGAAGCTCAGAATCAAATTTCAAAATGACCTAAAATGACCTATTACAATTACATATAGCAATTATGGTGCGGGCATGTATTTTCACTTGCTTCTACTTTTGACTTTTACATGTATTAATATTTACTTTTTTCTTTGACACAATTCTCTCTACTCCTCCTCTTTCTCCTCCTCCTCCTGCTCCTCTTCTTCCTCTCTTTTCCTCCTTCTTCTTACCATTTGGGGGATATGTTATTGTGAACCAGCTTAAATCTTATGTAAAATCATTATAGATGTAAACTAACATCACTTAGTGTAGGGACAAAAATCAATATCTAAGAACACTTTGAATCAGAATCTTCTCATTCAACAACAGTAAACTATTAATACTTGTATTAAATGTCTAATTACATAATTGGAGAGAACCACTTAAATACAAATATTTGTGTTACAAAGAGCTTAAAAATAATTATTTAGACAATGAAGCTAATGCTTAGAAAGGCTCAGTGGTGTCCCCAATGTCACCTAGCTAGTTAGAAGCAAGAACAGGATGAGGGATAAGAAATTACTTAATGGGTACAATGTATATTATTTGGTTGATGGCCACACTAAAAGTCCAGACTTCAACACCATGTGATATATTCATGTAACAAAACTGCACTTGTACCCTCTAAATCTATTTTTCTGTGTCCCCCAACACAGAAATAAGAGAACAAATATTTATATACTTGGTATATAAAACTGAGTTGAATATTATGTTTTACATCTCTTTGAAGATACCACCAAATAAGTCTCTCTTTTAAAAAATATGTAAAGCGTTATCAACAGGTAAAAATACTGGAAAGCAAAATATGATTACTGCCTAACCAGAAAGCCTAACAGCCTAACCAGTAACTCTAAAATAGCTTAGAGTTAGAGTGCAATGGGATCAAGCCTGTAATGGAAGTATGCACAGGGAACTACCGGAAGACAGAACCAACACCTACCTTAGCCAAGGATGGCTAGAGAAAGCTTTGCAGAATGATGATGGTCAAATCGAGCCTTGAAGAAACAGTAGGAATTACTGTAGAGGTAGAGAAGGGTGGGAATGTTTGGGAGAGCGAGGAAAAGAAACTAAAGAAATAGGCAGAGATTAGAACACAACAGTTCCTTTTCCTTAAGCCTATGAGAGCTCTGGACAATCTTCAGCAAGAAAAGGTGCATGTTCATTCTTTGGAATCATCTCTACAGAATGGGCTGGAGAAGAGTTAGTAGTAGAAGTAGAAAAACTGTTTCGCTGGCTAGCACAATAATTCAGATGAGAAGTAAGAAGTATCATTGAGGACAGAAAGAAAGAATTTTTTTTGTTTCTTTTTTTTTTTTTTAAACTATTACGAGCATTAAAAAATCTGCAGGACTTGGTGATTAAATCAGGTGGGTGGCGATGGAGAGGAATGAAGGTCAGTGAAAAATCAAGAATGACTCTCAGACTGGTGACTTGGGTGACTATGTAAATAGAGACACCATTTCACAAGACACGAGAAAAAGCAAAGCAGTGGGTTTGGAAGGCGAGTCCACTGTTGAACATCCTTATGAGCTGTCATTAGACAACCCAGTGGAGTCCAGTTGGCTTTGTGTATGTGGCTCTGAATTGTAATAGAGCAATCTAAGGGGCAAAAAGAGAATTGGAAATTTCTCCGAGATTGCTCTCAGTGATTTTTTTTAAAAGTCATATATATTATTTTACAGGAAAGTAATTTCTCTGGGATCGTGATATATAACTTACATGTGGTATACAGGTGAAGTCAGTAGCACAAAATGAGACTGCACAGAGCAAAAGAGATCTGAAATACAAACTTCCCATGTTTAAATGTTGGGTAAAGAGGAGCCTGTATTAATCCATTCTCGCATTGCTAAAATAACTACCCGAGACTGGATAATTTATAAAGAAAAGAGGTTGAATTGGTTTATGGTTCTGCAGGCTGTACAGGAAGCATGGCTGGGGAGTCCTCAGGATATCATGGTGGAAGGCAAAGGGGAAGCAGGCACAACCTTCCCTGGCTGGAGAAGGAGAAGAAAAGAGCCGGCAGGGCGGGGGTGGGGAGGTGCTATGCACTTTTAAATAACCAAATCTCGTGAGAACTCACTCACTATCGTGAGAACTGTAAGGGGAAAATCCACCCTCATGATCCAATCACCTCTCACCAGGCCCCTCCTGGGATTACAATTCCACATGAGGTTTGGGGGGAACACAAATCCAAACCATATCAGAACCTCTGAGCAATTCAGAAGTAATCAGACAGGCTGGATGAAAACCTGGAAGGCTTTATGTTGGAAAAGCCAAGAAAAATGTCAACTTCTACAAAGTTTCGACCAAACAAAAATCACACAACACAAAAGTAAACTGCAAAAATATTTAAAGATGTAATAGATGCTGTCCCTTTGATATTGGCCATTGGAAACTCACTGATAATAATATTGAGATCAATTTTACATAACATCTCACATAATTGAAAACCAAACTATACATATTGTAGATACTCAATAACTGTGTACTAAACCAATGAAAGGATTTTCACTGCAGATTGGATAAAAGTACTTTGGTTGCTTTGTATGTATTCTGGGTATGAAAAAGCCATCAGCTCTTCCGTGACTAGCATATACCTGTAAATTCAAGCTAGCAATTGTGCATTTTATAGCAAGCAAAATCATTTAATCATTTAATCCCCGTGGGTTAACTTTTATAAAAGGTTTTTAAAAGTTCAGTTTAATACTTTTTTTCAGTCCAATTATTTTACATAGATTTAATCAATGAAATAAGGATTTAAACTGATGAAGAAATCATGACTCTTTGGAGGGGTGAATGAGAAATTGTGGATTGAATCACTTAGTGTGATTCTGGGTGTGTGGAAGATGCTTGAAAAATGACAGCCATCGATGTCATTACAACATCTCTGGAATCAAAATGTTCTCTATTGAAAGGCAAGTTGTAGAAACTAATGGTTTCTGCATGGTGTGCCTACAGGAAATTATTTGGGGATTAATTGAAAGGAATTAATTTTTTCTTTTGAAAATATGTTGATAGTAACATTTGTGTGAATGGTCATCAAGTTGAATCATTACCATAATAGTATTCTGGTTTTTTTTTTTGAAATTCTGCTATTGTGGAGACATTGTCAAAATTATCCTCTTAGGCATTTCATCTTATGATAAATATTGCATTACCCAATCTCAGTTGCACATACATAACTATCCGTGGAAGGGCAAGAGTAGAACGAAGAAAAAGGAGAGAAAGTTGGAAATCACCGCTATTTCTTATGTCAGCAAGCATTCCGGGTATTTTTTAGCAGCTTGTTTTGGTCTATTGCTTGCCAAAGCACTATGAAAAAAAATATGTAATTATATTTCACAAATAATTGATATAAACATTTAAAGAGTGAATCACAATCGTACCTTGTTTTATCCTTTTCTCTCTGCTTTCAAGCCCCTCTCTTTTTACAGTAGCTGCATGTTGGTTCTAGGCTGAGTGCCAGTTGTATCAATTAAACAGTAACTAATTCAAGTACATTTGCAATCTGTGTTTGAAATGCCAGCCCATACAGTAGTTACCAATTAAGCATGAGGCAGATTAATGGATGCATTGTTCTCCTGGGCTAACTTCACCACATTGTCATTAGGCATGTAAGCCTCACTGAACCAAAGACTTCCATTTAAAGGGAAAGGAAAACACATGCTTACAAAAAAAAAAAAAAAGTTGGGTGTTTTATGTCAAGCAGAATTATTTAACAGGAAAGGTGGTGGGTAACCTTTTGAAGGGAGAAGAAATTATGGCTGTTTAGTGTCTTTCTCAATCCCTTTATTTTGTGTAGATTTGATCAATGGAGAAATATAAAGGTACAAAATGGGGAGGAAAATAATGGGAACAGATCAGACAGACAAATGGCTCCTGTAAGTTCACAGTTCTTAAAACAGATGTTCTTTTCAGCTGGCTATAGTATATCATTATCTCCAGGAACCCTGAAGATGAAGTACAAAGATGCACTAGGGACGGTGGAAATGCAGCGTAGTTACTGTGCAAAACACTTGGTTCTATACCCCTGTTCCCTGCCCCACTTACTACTCTCCACTTAAGGAAACAAATATTTTAGGCAATGACTTGGTCCATTTTAAATGTATAGGCTTGTGGTTCTTAGAACCAAGTGCAATCTTTGCAAAATTATACTGTTTTCGGCCCTCAGTAAACATTTAAATGATTGCCGTAGTTCACATCAGAACAAATGGAAAGAGACTGAATTTAAAAGGTAGCAAATTCATTTTAATTCTCCAGCATGTGTGAGTTTCTGTGGAAATGTTTCTTCTTTTTTCTTTTCCGTTTTGCTTTGGCCACTTACAATAAGCTAAATTCCTAAAAAAATACTTAATTCCTTCTTATTAAAGAAAATAAATACTTTTTGTATTTGATGTGCCATTTTTCCCCCCCACCGGGCATAGTGTGGTTAAATAAATGGCTAACCAATTTCCCCCAATTTCTAGAATATTTAAGAATTACACAGCCAATTGTATCAGTTTGATATGTAACAGTTAAATACGATCTACAGAGCACCACTGTTTTTTAAATGCATCCATTCAGCAAACTCTGATTTATTTCAGTTTTCTGTCACCCCTCAGAATGCTCCGTTGCAGTCCAGAACCGTGCACACAAAGCTAACTGCACTTCTTCACAAAGCTGTATAATCATAAGCATGCTCACCACCTTCCTTCCAACGCCACTTTTTGCCTTTTCCCCCCTTTTAGCAAATGGCTGTGCGTCTTCTCTTTGTAGAGGGCCCAGCAAGACACCACTCACTATTCTGCATTGACCAGGAAGAGCAGATGGGAGCAGAATTTGCTGAATTCTTGGGGAAGGTTGTTGCTGTGTGATTTATCTTCTTTGATACACTGCAATGTCTCTGAATCCAGAAGGTGTATATGTGTGTGTGTGTGTGTGTGTATGTGTCTGGTGTGTGTGCGTGTGTGTGTCTATGTATCTGTCTGTCTCTATCTCTTTAGTGTGAAAATAGAAAGTAAGCCCTTGTTGGTAGAGCTGTCTTTAACTAACTTTAATCATTGTGGAGACTTTCCAATTCAGCTGTCATTTCTGCTTTCAGTGTATTTAAGATGATTTAGGTTTCCCAGATAACTGGAGTATGTGGCTTTCCTACTAACACATGTATGGGAAGGGCTCTTGCTTCCTATTCCCCAATCCTTCTTCTCTTGGCTCTTCCTTTTCCAACCTTCTCCCACCCTTCCTCCCCCTTTCCCATTATTGGCTCATTGGTGGAGGAACAGAAATGTTGAAATCAATATGAGAATAAATTGCCACATGGTCTTTATTGTGGAGGCAAGGTTTCTACAGAAAATCCTTGTAATCAGAAAAGAGGGAAGATGAGATTAAACTGATTAAACTGAGAAAGTCAAAAAAGGACAACTTGAAAGATTAGCTCTACAACGCCAGGAAAGCATAACCTTCCGTGCATGCTAAGTAGAGCTGTCCTCTTCACTATCAGCCCCTTCATCGGGTGACCTTCTGCTGCATTAGCACAGAGCTACTTGATCCAAGGCAAATACTGGAAATTGAAAAGCCAGAATGCCAGTGATTACAGCAGGTATCAATATTATTGTAATGATGCTTCGTTATCATGAGGGAACTTAATTACTTAGGGAGAGTGAGAAGGCCAGAAGGGAAAGCGCCAAGTCACAGCTGTAGTCAGCATCCAGATCAGGGCTGATAGTGAAGAACTGCCTTAAATTCAGATTCAACGGGAGTCAAAGAATGAGAGAAAGAAGGAAGGTTAGGTTTTCAGGAGACTGTCTTGGGCACGCATAGCAAATGGCCACTGAAATGCAAGAGTGGGTTATGAGCTTCCAAAATGCCTTCTGCATCATCTGGCACATGGTAGGTGCTTCATAAATATTGAGTGAGTGGAAGGATAAATCATTAAATATACAAAAATGAATCAACTAAAATTATTTCCGTGGCATGCTGAAAACAAAGAATTCCATTAAAAATAAAGATTTATATTATTACATTGAGGGTATTGGTCTTAACCAACTCAACTCCTTTTTCATGCAAAGCTAATCTTAGATCTCAACCTCCTTAAGGGGCCTTTCAAACCAAATTTCTGTCTCTCCCTCCCTCCTGCTTCTCTCTCTATTTTTCCATAGAGGTTTACAGTTCTTAGCCTGGTTGCTGTGACGTTATCACCCTGAAATGCAGAGTTCAAGCTGGGCATATGTTTTCTTTTAACTCTGACCCCTAAATAGAAATGCCGAGCATTTCTGAACACTCGAGGGCTGCGGTTGTGCTCATCCAAGCCAGAATTAGCCCCATTTATGAAACTACAAATAGACATGACCCAGCCCGACCTGCTTCCGTCAGAGTGATGTGTGAAATTCATTTTTCCAAATTTATTGAATCAAATTTATTTATTTTTGAGTAGGCACAAAAGCCAAAATAAACTGCAAACTGCATTTGAATGAACTCTTACATTCAGTCCGTCATACTATCAAAGCCAGTTTTTTTTTTTCTTTTGGCCCAAAGATGGAAAAAAAAGAATTCAAAGAATCTGAAAAAAGAAAATGTATTTGGGGAAGGGAATGTGAAAAAACTAAGGTTGGAATGGAGCATTTTGAAGGCTCTGTAAACACTTGTAGATTAATTTAGAAGTCAGTAATGTTGCAGGGGGCAGGGACTACCTTCCTTCTGCCACTTACTCATAGTTATACTTTGGAGACATACGGCCTTGGGGTAAGGAAGTAAACAATAATAGAAGACATGATGGGATTATCCACTATGGTCTCTTACAGAAAAGCAGGTAAACAATTCTAATTAAAACCTTCTTTGAGGCCTGGTGTAGTGGCTTATACCTGTAACAGCACTTTGGAGGCCGAGGCCAGTGGATCACCTGAGGTCAGGAGTTTGAGACCAGGCTGGCCAACATGGCAAAACCTTGTCTCTGCTAAAAATACAAAAATTAACCTGGTGTGGTGGTGCATGCTTGTAGTCCCAGCTATTCAGGAGGCTGAGGTGGGAGAATTGCTTGAACTTGGGAGGCAGAGGTTGCAGTGAGCTTTGATAGTGCCGCTGCACTCCAACCTGTATGATAAAGCAGGACTCTGTCAAAAAAAAAAAAAAAGCAAAAACCTTCTTTGCATAAGTGGTGGGAAGTATAGATGGTGGGTATTTTTCATGTTATCTGAGATGAATGCTTTCAGAACTCACAGCCTAAATCTAACTGCAAGTTTTCTTATGGTATTCCTGCCAGTTCACTGTCCATACTGGGGAGGCTCAGGCATCTCTGGGCCTTGGAATTGAGGCTAGCTTTACCCAAGACGTTGGGGAGAGACAAGGAAGATCTTGCTTCAGGCCAACTTTTTGCCTCCCTGTATCCCCATTTCTTGTTTTAGGATTTACCTATTCCAGTGTTGATTAACTAGGTGTGTTTCTTCCCCTCAAAGGTAAACACCATCCTCTAAAGGCCCTAGAACCAAGAATTCAATCCCATTTGTTCGAGCATATATTTTAAAGAGCTCCAGGTGTGAATATTCTAGTGTTGCCTATGTTAGTTAGATCTGTGGTTCTCCACCTTGGGCGCACATTAGAGTCACTTGAGAAGATTTTCATAAACACTGCCTCACTCCCCCACATTGTGATTTAGTTGGTTTGGAACGAGGTTTGAGTTTTCTTTTCCTTGACTATGGTAAATCCTTGGGTGATATGATCAGTGGGTTCATGCTGTCTGATTCTTCCACGTTGTTAACCAGCTTTTTCCATTTCAATTTCTGATAGTATCGTGTCTAGAGGAGCAATGTTTCTCCTTCCTTTTGCTACCTCTAAATCTATAGTCTACACTCAATCAAAATACCTGGTGAGCTTTCAAAGTATATGTGTACCTGAGTCCACCCCAAGATACTTAATTGGTGTTGATACAAGATTATCATGAAGCTGAAAGTTTTCACTTTTCAGAGAGGTTGTGGCTGTCCTAATGTAGGCATAACTCATCTCTACAGAGTCGTAAACAGGTGAAAGATAGTGAAAGGTACAGACACCACAGACTGAGAGAGCCCAAGAGTCCACTGGACTTTCTATTCTTCAAAGGACATGAAGAAATCTTTTAATCTAACGTTTTACATAGAGCTAGAGTAATCCACAGGACAATTGCCCCTTGAACAACCTGAAGGTTAGGGGTGCTGATCCCCACACAGCCAAAATCCACATATAAATTTTGAGTCCTCCAAAACATAATTACTGGCAGGCTATTGTTGACTGGAAACATTATTGATATCAAGAAGTTGATTAGCACATAAACAGACTAGTATCTACACATATTTTATGCATTCATGATGTGCCTTTTCCTTATTTTTTTTTCAATATTTCGTGGCTATGTGGTTCACTTGCTAGGTTTTTTCAAATTGTCACAAATCTCCAAAAATTTTCTAATATATGTATCGAAAAAAATCCGCATTTAAGTGGACCTGCAAAGCTCAAACCCATGTTGTTCAAGAGTCAACTGCATAGTAATGTATTAGATTCACCATTTTGATAACACTACATTTTACACAGAGAAACATTTAGTGACTAGAACTTTGGCTCTTAGGGTTTCTGAAGTATTTTGAAAGAGAGCCTTTGTGACTTTCTGTCTTCCGGTGGATCATTAACACAAAATATATACATTATGTGTGTAATTCTGTGTTTTAAAGTACTTATTTGTTTCTTTCAATATTTCCCCCTCAGTAATTTGTTGTGATATGTCTTTGCAGAACTAATAATGTTCTATAAAGCATTTCTCTTGAGGACTTCTAATTAGTTCTATTAACTGAACACTCCTAATAATGTCTGTAGACTCATCCATCTACAATAAAGCCATTTTGCTTTTATGATTTTCTAGATCACTGTGGTCCCAAATTACATAACATGTTGACAACGAACCTACTGACAGTAATTTGGTAGTGGCACCTTTTCAGTTTCCTATGCTTCACTGGGCCAAAGCACAGTGTTGGTAATTTCCATACAGGCTGGAAAAGCAAGTGACTAAAATTGTGTGAAACATTTTGTGATCTTTAGCTAATAATTGAACAATCTTGCAACTAGTTCCTCACCAAAGAGCCTTTTTCCCATTTGCAAGCACGAAGACATTTGTCAAAGTCTCATCCTTTAGCGCATGTGTAAGAGGAATTTTTTCCAGCACAATGCTGGTGGCACTTGTCACCATTGCTTCATTTCATAATTGTTCTATGTATATAAGACATTTTGGCTGAAGAAGAAAATAATTAATGGGAAACAGGAATCCAAATTTGAGTGTATAACTTCCATTTTTTTGCCCACAAATGGGCTTGTCTTGTGAGTCTGAGTCTTTACAACTTTAATAAAAAAGTTACCAATCATGATAGAAATAAAATAAATCAATTTAAACATAAATCACTGAAAGGAAACCTAGGCTTTTACAAAGTCAGGAAATTGAAATTTCAGAATATTTATTTTATGTCATCTGCAATGCTAAGAATACTTTAAAAGCAACTTTCATTAACAAATTTCCTAAAAAAGACATGCTAATACTCAGAAAAACATTAGTATAAAATTTCAGTTTTGAATTTGTATAGGCCTATAGTCACTTTTATTCTATCATTGCCAATAAATGTGTTCAATTATTATTGAACACAATTATTGTTTTCGGAAATAATCATTTTTTTCATAAAACCGAATTTCGAAATTATTATGAATTTCTATGTGGAATCAGACTTCACTCATTGTTAGCATCACAAGCCATGAAGAAATAAATACATGCTTTTCTACCCCATTCTCCTTTTATTATCCTCTAGGAATCTGATAAAACCTTTTCATATTAAGCCCCCAAACTTACTCATTTCCCTTTCATATTTTATTTTTAATTTAAATTATCATTATTTTACTTCTAGAAGTTGGATCTTTCTATAATCTCTTGCTTATACTTATATTTTCAGTTTCATTTCTTTAAATATACTAAACATTCATTTTATGTTCTGTGTCGACAATTCTATTATCTTATTTTTTGTGTGTTTTACTCTGATGTCTGTTGTTTTGGCTGATTTTTTCTTATAATCCCTTATTTTGTGTAGTAGTATATTTGCTTTTGTTTTAGTTCCTTATTTTTATTTTTTACTTTGTGCTACCTGAATTTCTTGGATCTTTAAAAATGTAATTTCTTAGAGACCTGTGCTGAAGTGAGATCCTCCAAAATGACTTGTATTTCTTGCTAGACTCTCTGACAATCCTACTAGCCTGGAATCACTTTATACTAAATTCTTAGCTTGAGGGTTTCATTCAGATCATCCAAGTATTATGAATTCAGGTTACACATTCCCACAAGGGCTAGCTGTTTACAGATTCTCAGGGCAGATATTTCTTCCCCTTGATTCTAAATGTCAATGTTTGAGGCAATTTCCCTGACAGTGAAGTCAGCTTGTTTCTAATTTATATTTGCACTAAGGATGTAGACTTTTGGAGACCTGGATTTATGGAGGGAGATGCCTAGCAGACTTCTCATTTTGTGTAGACCCTGGAAATTATCTCTCTCCTAAGTCTGGAAGGACCATATACAAAGCTCAATTTGACCTCCTTCAACAAATGCCCTAAAACAAAAACTGGATTTGGTATTCCACTTACTTTCCTGGGTTCCTGCTGTCATTTGATATATTAGTTAGGGTTCTCCAGAGAAACAAAATCTATAGGATGTATATATAGAGAGAGTGGGATTTGTTTTAAAGAATTGGCTCACATGATTGTGGAGGCTTGTCAAGTCAAAAATCCTCCCATTAAAATGGTAGGCTGGAGCTCCAGGAAACAGTTGCAGTTTGAGTTCAAAGGCAGCCCACTGGCATGACTGCCTTTTCTGAGACAGGTCAGTCTATTTCTACAAAGGCCTTCAAAACGGATTGGATGAGGTCCACCCACAGTGTGTAGGGTAATCTGCTTTACTTAAAAATATCTTCAAAGAATCATCTAGAATAATGTTTCACCAAATACCAGGGTCCTGTGGCCTAGCCAAGTTGACACACAAAATTAACCATCACACTTGGTTTTTCAGGTTTTTTTCTTTGGATATCACTTGCTTTCCAGTTCTTCATTACATTAAAAAAATATATTTTTTAAAAATAAGTCATCTAGCATTGTTATTTTGATGTATAATTTACATAAAACAGTACATAGAATTAAAAGACTTTTTGGTTAGTTTTGACAAATGTATACACCCACATAACCTTCACACAAATCAAAATGTATAACTTTTCTGAATGTAAAATATCTCTAAATATAAAGAAAGCTGTCATTTGCCTTTTTCCTGGTCATTTCCCTTTTTCCCATCTAAGATCCACCCGTCACCCAGAGTCAAACATTTCTGATTTCCTATCCCCAAAGATTAATATTATCTATTTTTGGATTGAAGGTAAATAACATCAGAATGCCTTTGTTTTGTGAGATTGAGTCATATTGTCTAGGTAAGAGTAGTTTATTGCTTTCATTGTTGAGGAGAATTTCATTCTATGGATAAACCATAAATTATGTGTAAGTTTTATTATTGATGGATATTTAGATTGTTTCCAGATTTCAGCTATTATGAAATAATCTGCTATAAAGACTCTTATACAGTATTTCTTGTGAACATATGGTTTTATTCCTTATGATTAATACCTAAGAGTGACATTGCTGTCTTATGGGGTAAACATATCTTTAACTTTATAAAAAACTTCCAATCATTCTCCAAAGCATTACACTATTGAACATAACCATGAACCATATAACAAAATTCCAGTTACTCCACATCTTCAACATGTACAAAAGTTACTTGTATTCCATTATAGTAGCAAAAATAAAAAGTAAAATACAATTTAATATTAAATAATAACAATATCATTTGTAATAGCATACAAATACAAATTACCTAGGAATAAATCCAATTAGAGATTTGTAAACAACTACAATGAGAACTATCGAGTATTTGTTAGAGAAATGACAGGTCTAAATAAATAAAGAACAATACTATATTTTTCATGGGTTAGAAGTAACATTAACCTGGAGATGGTTCAGAATGGCTCATGGGACTTGGCTGTGCACATTTATTCCTGACTTAACATTAAACGACATCATGTTTATACCTTAATATCAACAATGATGGAAACATTTACACTACAGAAATGTTTAAGTACTGTAAATTGGTACCATCCTCCCTCCCAGAGAACCCATTACTAAATATTGACCAGCATAGCTCTGACTGGAAGATGCAATATTTTTAAGATAACTGTTCTCCACAGGTTGCTATAGACTGAACACAGTTTTTAAAAACCAAAGCCCATCAGTACTTTTCAAAGAAATTGAAAAATTAATTATAACATTTATATGAAAATTCAAAGGATTTGAAATAACCAAATATTCTTTAAAAGGAGAAATAATATTAAAGAACTCACATTTATTGGCTTCAAGGGTTACTATTCATAGTATTCATTTCTATTTCTATAGGGCTGGTATTAATATCTGCCTTTTCCTGTTTTTAGTGATTTGAGTTTTATCTCTTTTTTTCTTGTCGATCTAGCTAAGGATTTGTTAACTTTGTTAATCTTTTCAAAGAACCAGCTTTTGGTTCTATTTATTTTCTCTATTTTTTATATTCTTTACTTTGATGTTTAGATCCATCATAGAATTTAGGTTGCAAGGAGAATTGCTGCTCCCTAGATCTGAGAGACAGGGATATACAGAGAATCACAGATTACAGAAACAGAAGCCCATTGCTGAAGCCAGTACCATCCCCAGACATCATTCTTTATCTTTCAACAAAAAATTACATGGCATATTAAAAGACAAAAAAATGTAGCTTGAAGAAACAGAGTAAGCACCAGAATCAGACTCAGATATGAAAGAGATTTTGGAATTATCAGACTGAGATTTTAAAACCTCATAGAAAAGGTAGACAGCATGCAATAAATGATAGGTGATTTAAGCATAGAAAAGGATATTCTAAGGCAGAATCAAATGGAAATGTTAGATATCAAACACACTGTAACATAATTGAAGAATGCCTTTGATGGGCTCACGAGTAGACTGGACACAGGGAAATGAATGAATTAGTGAGCTTTAAGATATGTCAATAGAAACTTCTAAAACTGAAATGCAAAGAGAAAGAAAATAGAAAAGATAGAAAAAATATCCAATAACTGTGGGACAATTATAAATGTTGTGATATACACATAATAGGAATGCCATAATGGGAGAAGAAAGAGAAAAAGGAACATAAGGAAAAATATTTAAAGTAATAATGACTGACAGTTTAAAAAAATTAGTGACACACACCAAACCACATATTTGAGAAGCTCAAATAACATTAGACAGATTAAATACCAAAACTTCTACTCTTAGGTATATAATACTCAAACTACATAAAATTAAATACAAAAAAGAAAATCTTGAAAGAAGTCGTAGTGAAAAAAAGGAAGTCCTTAACTATAGAGAAGCAAGGATAAGAATTACATCAGACTGCTCTTCAGAAACTATGCAAGTAAGAAGAAAGTAAAAGACTTAACATGCTGACAGAAGGAAATAGCCAGCTAGAATTCTTTATTTAGTGAAATCATCCTTTAAAACTAGTGGAGAAATCGGCCAGGCATTGTGGCTCACCCCTGTTAATGCCAACACTTTGGGAGGCTAAGGAGGGAGAATTGCTTGAGGCTGGGAGTTCAAGAGCAGCCTGGGCAATATAGTGAGACCGTGTCACTACAGCAAAAAATAATAAAGAAATTATCCACTTGTAGTGGCGCACACTGTAGTCTCAGCTACTTGGGAGGCCACGGTTGGGGGATCATTGAACCCAGGAGTTCAAGGCTGCAGTGAACCATGATTGTGTCACTGCAGTTCAGCCTGTGTAACAGAGCAAAGACGATGTTTCAAAACAAAACAAAACAAAAACAAAAACAACAAAAAACTAATGGAGAAGTAGAAACTCTCTAAGACAAACACAAATGAGGGAAGTTCAACAAGGTTAACACTAACTTTTCAGCATAAACAATGGAGACCAGAAGACAGTGAGAGAACATATTCAAATGCTCAAAGAAATAAAACTGTCAATCAAGAATTCTATGATGCAAAACTATTTTTAAAAAATAAAGGTGAGAAAAATACTTTTCCAGATTATTTTAAAGTTAGAATTTGTGGCTAGCAACCCCATCTTACAATAAATTCGATGAGAAATTCTTCAGAGTGAAAGCAAATGATTTCAGATGGTAAACTGAATCCACAAGAAAAAACAAAGAATGCTAGTAATGTAACTGTGTAATAAAAGATAGTAGAAAATAGTACTTTTTCTTTTCTTCATCTATTTAAAAAGCAGTTGTATAAAATATTACATAGACAATAAATAAATTTGACCTCTATCGTATAAAATGTAATATATTTACTAATAACAGCATAAATCGATACCAAACACTAGGAATGAAATAATTAATATTAGAGCAGAAATTAATGAACTGCCGTGATATTGGGGGCTAGAATTTTAACATTTGAATTTGTCAAGGGACACAAACATTCAACCAGTAAGGAAATAACACTTCCCAACTCAATTTCTGAGTTTAGTATTACCCTAAATCTAAAACCTGACAAAGACATTACAAAAAAAAAAAAAAAAAAAAAAACTATAGACCGATATGTCTTATGAAATGGGATGCAAAATTTTTCAACAAAATTCTAGAAAACCAAATCCACAAAAATAAAAAAGTAATTATATATACACTGCAACTAAGTGGGATTTATTCCAAGAATGCAAGATTCAAGGCCTCAAAATCAATGAACATGATACATTGTACTAACTGAATAAAAAACAAAAATCACATGACCATCTCAATAGATGCAGAAAAAACATTTGCCAAAGTCCAACAGCTTTCATCTTTAAAACACTCAACAAATTAAGAATGGAGGGGAATTTCAACAACCTGATAAGGGCATCTACATAAAACACACACCTAACATCATATTTCATGGTGAAAGACTAGCTGTTTTCTTTATAAGATCAGGAAGAAAACAAAGATTTCCACTCTCACCACTTATATTCAACAGTGCGTTGGTGTATATAGCTAGGGCAATTAGGCAGGAAAAAGAAATAAAATGCATCCTGGTTGGAAAGGAAGAAGTAAAACTATTTCCACCGATGATATAATTTTTTATGTAGAAAATACTATGGAATTCACTATAAAACTATTAGAGCTAATGTGTTCAACAAGGTTGCAGGATACAAGATAAATATACAAAATCTTTTATATTTTTATGTACTTGCAATGAACAATCTGAAAATAAAATTTAGAAACAATTTTTCACCATTGCATCAAAAAGAATAAAATGCTTAGAAATAAATTTAACAAAAACTTTCAAAACTTATGCTCAAAACATTACTGAAAGAAATGTAAAAATACCTAAATAAAGGAAAAGCATCTCATGTTCACAGATCAGAAACTTGATACTGTTATGATGGCAGTGCTCTCCTAATTGATCTACAGATTCAATGTACTTCCTATTATATCCCAGCTGGCCTCATTAGAAATTGACAGTTTATTCTAAAATTCACATGGGAATTGAAGGAACTGAGAATAGCCAAAGCAATCCTGAATAAAAAGAACAAAATATGAGAACTCATACTTCCTGATTTCAAAACTTACCACAAAGAAAAAATCAAGACAGTGTGTGATAATGGCACAAGGTTATGCATATGGATCACCAGATTAGAATTGAGAGCCCAGAAATAAACCTGTACATCTATATTCAATTATAAGAATGCCAAGACCATTCAATGGGGGAAATTTTTTTTCAACAAGTGGTAATATGGAGGGCAATATAAAAAAGAATGAATTTGGACCCATACCTCATGCCATATACAAATATTGACTAAAAATATATCAAAAACCTAAGTGTAAGAACTAAACTATAAAGTTCTTAGAAGAAAAATTAGGAAGAATATTCATGAGTTTGAATTTAGCCAAGGATTCTTAGAGGCACTAAAATCATAAGCAATCAAAGAAAATTTTGAGAAGTTAGTTATTTCATAATTAAAAACTTTTATGACTTAATAGATATAATCGGAAAAGTAAAAGAAAACTCACAAAATGGAAGGAAATATTTGCAAATCATATATCTGATAAGAGATTTGTATAGATAATATATAATACATAAAGAACTCTTAAAACTCAGTAATAAAAAAATCAATAGCACAATTAAAAATTTGGCAAATGATCTGAATATACATTTCTCCAAAGAAGATTACAAATGGCAATAGGCGCATGAAAAGATGTTCAATGTCATTAATCATCAGGGAATGCGAATCAAAACCCCAGTGAGATGTGACTTCATACCCTTTATGATGACTAGAATCAAAAAGTCAGATAATAGTATATGTTGGTGAGGATTTAGAGAAATTGAAACCTTCATGTATGGCTGATGGGAATGCGTAAAATAATTCAGCTACTTTGGAAAACAGTTTGGCAGTTCCTCAAATAATTAGGTAGAGAGTAATCATATGACCCAGAATTTCTAGCCATAGGCATATATCCAAGATAAATTAAAACATGTTCACGGAAAAACTTTTACATAAATTTTTGTAGCACAATTATTCATAATAGCTAAAAGATGAGAACAACCCAAATGCTCAAGAGATGAATGAATTTAAAAATGTGGTATATTCACACAATGAAATATTTTAGTGATAACAGCTGCAACACTGATGAATTTTGAAAGCATGAAAGAAAGAAACCAGTTATGAATGACCACATGTTATATGATTTCATTTATATGAAAGTCCAGAATTGGAAAGTTTATAGAGACAGAAAGCAAATTAGTGGTTGCTTATGTCTGGTAGAGGGTTGAGTGGAGGAATATGGGAATGATAGCTAAAGGGTACAGGGACACTTTTTGAGGCATATAAAATTATTCTAAAATGGACTGTGGTGATAGTTACATATCTGTGATCATACTGAAAGCCATTGAATTGTATACTTATAGATAAATTGTATGGTATACGTACAAATAATATCAATAAGGCACTTCAAAATATTTTTTTAAGCTAATCAGGTGTGGTTGTTGGGGGGACACAATGTTAAATCAGCTTAACCATCATAAAAAGAATAAATTAGTCTTGTTGAATGTGCAGGAGAGTTCCCCATCCCCTGTTTTCTAAAGAGTTTTAAAAATCTTTTCTTCCTCTCTCCCATCCATTCTGATAGCCTTTGCCTTTTAATAAAAATAAATTTGATTTTTTGTATTTAATTATATTTTATTTTGTCCCACTTCCTTAGTTATTTTTCCTTTTCCTGACCTCTTTTAGTCCTCAACTGAGGTTTTTCTTTATTTTATTCTCACTTCTATAATTTTCTTCTCCCAAATAAGATGATATAGTCTTCATTTAAATTTAGCATACATAGTTAAATTTAAAATCCTAAAATAAAACCATACAATATCCTGTTCTCTAAAAATGAACAGTTCTTAGAATGTTTATCTCTGGTCCTGCCCTCATGATGTCTATAAAATTATTTGACATTTTAATTATATCTTCTATCTGATATCTTAACCTCACACATTATTATTCAATATTACTATTTTTGTTTCAGGGCATCAATGTTTAAGAGTTACAGGCATGTTTTCACTTACTTTATCGACAGTGCCATTTTGAATCTTCTGTATGCTCTCTGCTTTCATTTTGCTACTTCTTGAAGTATGTCTTTGTTTTAAAGTTTCTTTGGTAAAGGTGTTCTTGTGGTGAACTCTATTCTTGTTAATCTAAAAATGTATTTCATCCTTGTTCTTGAACATTTTTCTGAATATACAATTCTAGATCAATAGATATCATCTATCTGCACTTTGAAGATATTGATCTACTCTTGTCTCCACAGGTTACTTTTGAGAAGTCACCTTTTTCTCAGTTTAATTGTTGTACTTTTGAGCATGATTAAAGAAAAACCTCTAGCTGCTTTCAATATCATCTCTTTGCCTATAGTAGTCTGCATTTTCACTATAAGCTATATAGAGATAGATGTAAATTTTTTATTTTCCTGCTTGAAATTCATTGAGTTTTCTGAAATTGAGGATTTGTCTTAAAATGATTCTTGAGAATTATTGGCTGCTATCTATTTGAATGTTGTCTCTCTCTTTCCATTCTTTTAAGTTCTCTTTTTCTTTGGAGTGACCATTAGCTGACTACTGTTTCATACCTTCCATTTCTTTGAGTCTATCCTGCATTCTGGATAATTTCTTCATAGGTACACTCATGTGCCATATAATGATGTTTCAGCCAATGACTGATCACATATATGATGGTGGTTCCATAAGGCTATAATACCATATTTTTACTGTACCTTTTATCTGTTTAGATATGTTTAGATACATAAATGCTTCCCATTGTGTTAACAATTGCCTACAGTATTCAGTACAGTAACATGCTGCATAGGTTTGTAATCTAAAAGCACTAGGCTATGCCATATAACCTAGGAGTGTAGTAGGCAATACCACCTAGGTTTGTGTAAGTACACTCTATGTTGTCCACACAATAGTGAAATCATCTAATGACATATGTCTTAGAATGTATCCTCATTGTTCAGCTATGCACGAACAATGGATGGTATAATTCACATGTGTAATAGAATTCACTCATTCCTCAGCTGTGTATACTCTACTATTAAGCCTTTCCAATGGCTTTGATTTTTTATTGATTATATGTAATTTTATTCAAATAGTTTTATTTTAAAATGTCCCTATCAGTTTTAAGAACATCTATTCTATAACTATGATCACTATTAATATTCATACAGTAATTAGCCCCGGCATCAGCACAATTCTGTACCCAGTGGAGCACACATTCCCACTGAAACCCACAATCCCATTTATCACAACCCATGAGAACCTGCCTCTCAGCCTCTCTGTCTTTCATGTGGTTCTTCGTTGAGCTGCCTAGAGAAAGCTGTCACAGGAAACATTCAGCCTTGAACAAAGGAGGGAATAGGCAAGGAGGATCTAAGTTGGAGACAAAGCTGCAGGACTTCTAGAGTCCTCTGGCAAAGGCTGTGGACTTCCATAAATGCTTGAGTAGACACAAGGAAGAACTGCTTGCTTCAGTCGGACAGACAGATAAATTCTGTATCATTGAAAGATCCATATATGTGTGTATAATCCTTACAGGAGGTGAGGGCAGCAAAAACATAGCCAAACAATCTAACGGGATCCTCAAACCAAACCCTTATGTGGGCTTGTGTGTGGAGGCATCTGAAGACTGGGAGCTCAGAAGATTCCCCAGGGTAAATCAATTCTTTCATTCATCGATAGCATACATTCTTTCTCTAAGTATCTTACTGATAATTTTTCAAGAGTTTCAGGATACCTCATCCATTGTATTTGGCAAATACCAAAGTTCTAAAAACTTTTTCAGGTACGATCCAACACTGATCCACATGTCTTCTGAGCTACAGTGGGTAAAAGTCCAGTCTGCAAAGTAGTCTCCTTGAAATCCCTCTCATTCCACTTCCAGTGAGAGGGAAGCAAATTCTACTTCTTCCCCACAGAGGTACAGAGAAAAAATACCATAGAAGTCCAACAACTTCTTCCCAAGAAATTCTCTCTGACTTCAACCCTTTAATAACCTGAGCATAGATGGCATAACCAGTTTGAACTTCCACTTATGTGAGCACGAGCATACTGGCCTTCTACATTATCTTGTTTGGGTTTTTGTTTGTTGATTGCATGTTTTGAATTATCAGCCAAAACTGATGCAGAAACAGTCTCATTTTAAAAAAACCTATGACATCCGAATGATTACATTTCAATTATATACCACTAATTCTCAAAAACTTCATTCTATGCATACAAAAGGATGGAGTTTAAAGACAATGTATAAAAACATCATTTTTATTCCTATATGCCAGTCTATTTTTCTGAACCTCCTTCTTTGGAGGCCAGAGCTATAAAAAAATAACTATTTAACTTTATTTGTTACCAGAGCTATACAAAATTTGACAAATTTAGAAACATGCCATGGCTTTTTAAAGTTATAATTCATAACAGGAATTAACGTTCTCCATTGAAACTCCAAAAATTGGACTATATAGAAAAATCCCTGTAGCAGTAATGTAGCAGCAGATAAATTTAGAATCTCACACAGGTGTACTTTCTAGTTATCTACCACCTCTTCAGCAGATTCTCAACAGAACTGTTAAATATGATTGTTTTTATGGTTTGAGATTTTTTTAATGATACAGCATGGACAGGTAGACTCAAAGATTCTGCAATATTTGCTGCTGGTATATTTCTGAGCTGTGTTTCATGCATCAGAAGTTACATGGAGTTAAAAAAACTGAACTCCTATGATCATATATGGGAACTGCTGTCATGGCTGCCTAAAATCATAAGACCCTTTTTCTTAGAAAAGAATTCCAGCCCATAGGGAAATTGAAAAATATAGATTGTTCAGTAGTTCTCATTTAGCCAAGCCATGTGGTTATAGATATTATCAGAGCTGCTAATCTATAGGCCAGGAGAGATTATCAGTAATTGATCTGCTCTGAACTATCCTATTTCAAGTAAGTACCTCTTTTGGAAAGGCAGATTTGAGGTTTAAAAGGAAAGTCCTGTGGATGAACCAGTGTCATGGGCTCCTCCCTTTATTTTTTGCTTTCTCTTTTAGAAGAGTAGCAGAATAAAATGTCTCCAAATAAAACTGTGAATGACCCAATGACTAAATACTCCTCTTTCCTGAAAATTTTAAGTCATTTCAATTTTATGTAGAAAACTTAATTCTAGAAATTAATGTTCCCCCTTTCTTGGCACCTAAATTGACTTGAACATTACAGCATGTGTCAGGTTTTCATTTCGTCTCAAAATAACTATTTTTTCCATCTCTGGCAGGGATTAAGTGCCACAGTTTTGGCACTTGCTCTGTTGACATTAAATACGAGTTAAATGCTCATCAATTCCAGCAGTGCATTTCCAATGGATTTAAGGAATTTTGAACACATATCACTATTAAATAATAAGGAATTCCTTGCCATAAAGTGCTTGATGAATATGAGTGATAACTAGATGGATATAGTTTTATCACCTTCTGGAAAGGATTATTACTCCCATGTTTTCAAATGGATAAAACTAGGCAGAGAGTTTAGGGGATTTGCTGAAAGTAGCTTTGTAAGTCAGGGAGTAGCAGAAGCTCAACATTGTCTGGCTGCTATGCTACAGTCATCTTTATCATTTTGTATATTGCTTCCTCCTCTCTCTCTTTTGCTAAAGAGAAAGAAATAGGTTTTTTATTAAAGGAACACACCAAATTGTATTCTCAAAATTTTCCAAGCATTTAAGCATATGGGTTTAGATAGTGATGATTGAGGTCTTTGAAATTAACCTAATTACTCTGGAAAAAACTAATAGTTATGATCCAAGTCAGATATAGACAGTGGACATTCAGCTTTAAAGCCATACGCCTTTGCATCTGCTTCTACATTTCTCCCTTTAGGATAATTTGTGCAAAAAGGCAGGGAAAGTCATCATTACCATCACATTGTTTATGCCCTGATTCTTTCTGAGAAAACTTCCTTCATCCCCACCCACCTCTTCATGGGTCATTTGAGGCATTTCCAAATTGGAGGAGTTGCACGCATTTTTCTACAGTAGGTGGTTCAGCGGAAGGGTGAGCTGAGCCCACCCAGCACAGCTCACTTTTTTTATGCCTCTGCTAGGTACCAAGTGGGCATCTGCACCTCTCTATGCAGAAAGTGCTTCCTTCATGGGTTGAAGGCATGTGAGCACCCTGGAAAAGCTCAGGAAAACCAAGCTCATGGTCATGGATTCAGCTGATCATAAAGGAGATGAAGGACAATGATACCGAATCAGAAAAATTCAGGAAAGAATTTAAATTAAAACTTAAACAGGCTGCGTGCGGTGGCTCATGCTTGTAATCTCAGCACTTTGGGAGTCCAAGGCGGGCGGATCACGAGGTCAGGAGACCGAGACCATCCTGGCTAACATGGTAAAACTCTGTCTCTATGAAAAATACAAACAATTAGCCAGGCGTGATGGTGGGCACCTGTAGTCCCAGCTACTCAGGAGGCTGAGGCAAAAGAATTGCTTGAACCCAGGAGATGGAGGTTGCAGTGAGCCAAGATCATGCTACTGAACTCCAGCCTGGGTGACGGAACCTTGCTACCATAGAGAGGAAAGTAGGAATTTGCTTCTTACGCCTCTTATTACTATTACAAATATATATCTTTCTCTCCACTTATGTAAGCCAGGACAGAAAATCGCGGAAAACGAAAGAAGTTTTAAACCATCAGATACCAATTTTCAGGAATGATGTCAAAAATAGAGGAGAAAAGTAATTGATACACTTGAGGTCAATATTTTGAACATTTATACATTTGACACATTTCTATATGAGGCTCTGAGTTAGACACTGTGGGTGAGACACAACTGCAGCATGTGATTTCTGTTCAGAAAGAGTTGGAGAAAATAGAATACATATGTGTAAGTAAAATAACTATCTAAATTCAACAGCCCTTCATGCTAAAAACTTTCAATAAATTAGGCATTGATGGGAAGTATATCAAAATAATAAGAGCTATTTATGACAAACCCACAGCCAATATCATACTGAATGGGCAAAAACTGGAAGCATTCCCTTTGAAAACTGGCACAAGACAGGGATGCCCTCTCTCACCACCCCTATTCAACATAGTGTTGGAAGTTCTGGCCAGAGCAATCAGGCAGGAGAAAGAAATAAAGGGTATTCAATTAGGAAAAGAGGAAGTCAAATTGTCCCTGTTTGCAGATGACATGATTGTATATTTAGAAAACCCCATTGTCTCCTTATGCTGATAAGCAACTTCAGCAAAGTCTCAGGATACAAAATCAATGTGCAAAAATCACAAGCCTTCCTATACACCAGTAACAGACAACCAGCCAAATCATGAGTGAACTCCCATTCACGATTGCTTCAAAGAGAATAAAATACCTAGGAATCCAACTTACGAGGGATGTGAAGGACCTCTTTAAGGAGAACTACAAACCACTGCTCAATGAAATAAAAGAGGACACAAACAAATGGAAGAACATTCCATGCTCATGGATCAGAAGAATCAATATTGTGAAAATGGCCATACTGCCCAAGGTAATTTGTAGACTCAATGCCATCCCCATCCAGCTACCAATTACTTTCTTCACAGAATTGGAAAAAAATATTTTAAAGTTCATATGGGACCAAAAAACAGCCCGCATTGCCAAGACAATCCTAAGCAAAAAGAACAAAGCTGGAGGCATCACGCTACCTGACTTCAAACTATACTACACGGCTACAGAAACCAAAACAGCATGGTACTGGTACCAAAACAGAGATATAGACCAATGGAACAGAACAGAGCCCTCAGAAATAATACCACACGTCTATAACCATCTGATCTTTGACAAACCTGACAAAAACAAGAAAAGGGGAAAGGATTCCCTATTTAATAAATGGTGCTGGGAAAACTGGCTAGCCATATGTAGAAAGCTGAAATTGTATCCCTTCCTTACACCCTATACAAAAATTAATTCAAGATGGATTAAAGACTTAGGTGTCAGACCTAAAACCATAAAAATCCTAGAAGAAAACCTAGGCAATACCATTCAGGACATAGGCATGGGCAAGGACTTCATGTCTAAAACACCAAAAGCAATGGCAACAAAAGCCAAAATTGACAAATGGGATCTGATTAAACTAAAGAGCTTCTGCACAGCAAAAGAAACTACCATCAGAATGAACAGGCAACCTACAGAATGGGAGAAAATTTTTGCAATCTACTCATCTGACAGAGGGCCAATATCCAGAATCTACAAAGAACTCAAACAGATTTACAAGAAAAAAACAAACAACTCCATCAAAAAGTGGGCAAAAGATATGAACAGACATTTCTCAAAAGAAGACGTTTATGCAGCCAACGGACACATGAAAAAATGCTCATCATCACTGGCCATCAGACAAATGCAAATCAAAACCACAGTGAGATACCATCTCACACCAGTTAGAATGGCGATCATTGAAAAGTCAGGAAACAACAGGTGCTGGAGACGATGTGGAGAAATAGGAACACTTTTACCCTGTTGGTGGGACTGTAAACTAATTCAACCACTGTGGAAGACAGTGTGGCGATACCTCAAAGATCTAGAGCTAGAAATACCATTTGATCCAGCCATCCCATTACTGGGTATGTACCCAAAGGATTATAAATCATGCTGCTATAAAGACACATGCACATGTATTTTTATTGCAGCACTATTCACAATAGCAAAGACTTGGAACCAACCCAAATGTCCATCAGTGACAGACTGGATTAAGAAAATGTGGCACATATACACCACGGAATACTATGCAGCCATAAAAAAGGATGAGTTCATGTCCTTTGTAGGGACATGGATGCAGCTGGAAACCACCATTCTCAGCAAACTATCACAAGGACAAAAAACCAAACACCACATGTTCTCACTCATAGGTGGGAATTGAACAATGAGAACACTTGGACACAGGAAGGGGAACATCACACACCAGTGCCTGTCATAGGGTGGGGTGGGGGGAGGGGGGAGGGGGGAGGGGAGAGGGATAGCACTAGGAGATATACCTATGTAAATGATGAGTTAATGGGTGCAGCACACCAACATGGCACATGTATACATATGTAACAAACCTGCACATTGTGTACATGTACCCTAGAACTTAAAGTATAATAAAAAATTAAAAATTTTTAAAAATTAAAGAAATAAAACAGCTGTTAATCTTATTGAAAAAAAAAAGAAATGTTATTACAAGTATTGTTTTTGACATTCAGGTTAGTTTATAAATCATTTAATTCCTGGTGAACTCTAAATTCTACATATTTCCAGTCAGTGCAGCAGAAGCAATGTATGTTGGAATCAGCTATGTCCCTTAAGCATCATGACACTATTTTTTAAAAAACAAAACACATTTAAAACAGACACATTGTCTGACCATCAGTCACACAAGGAAAATCAGGTTTTTTTGACCCCTTCCTACTGCCACTTATGAAGAAGGATAGAAGATTCATCCATCTTAACCAGCATTAGCCAAGCATTTCATGGCATCAAAGAAGTCACTAGTAGTTAATACAAAAGCGTGTTCAAAATTGCTTAATTCCGGCCAGGCGCAGTGGCTCATGCCTGTAATCCCAGCGCTTTGGGAGGTTGAGGCAGGTGTATCACCTGAGGTCAGGAGTTCAAGACCAGCCTGACCAATATGACAAAACCATGTCTCTACTAAAAATACAAAAATTAGCTGGACATGGTGGCAGGTGCCTGTAATTCCAGCTACTCAGGGGAGGCTGAGGCATGAGAATAGCTTGAACCCGGGAGGTAGAGGTTGCAGTGAGCCAAGATCATGCCACTGCACTCCAGCTTGGGGGATAGGACAAGACTCTGCCTCCAAAAAAAAAAAAATTGCTTAATTCCAATGGAAATGTATTTCTGGTATATACAGACATTGGAATAAATACGATGATACTATGTAATGTCCATAGAGTAGATGCACATTTTGGCGTTAATGGATGTACATTTGGTCATCGAAGGATGACCTTGTGAATTAAAACTAGTTCATGCAGCCAGGAGAGACAAGTTGCTGCCCTTCTGCTGCAAAGTGGATCAACCTGGGCAGCAAATGGAGGCAGAGCATCTGAGTTCCCTGCAGCAGTTCTGACCAGGAAGGGAGGAAAGAAATGAAGAGATCTGGAGCAAGTTCTCCCAGGGAGGACTGTGAAGGACCGAGACCTCTTGGATAGAGTCTTGATGAGAGGGAAATCCTAAAGCAGAGAGAGGGAAGTTCTCAGGGGGCTGTGTCATTGGCACTAACATGTTAGTTCACCCCTCTGCTACCTGTCTCCTTTTAACAGGTGATTTTAAATACTATAGCACAATCCACCCTCTGACTCGTTTTAACATGTTCTCACCTCTTTAGACTTGTGGAAATGTATTGCCAATATCTACAGGCATTTGGTTGCATACTGGCACTGTTTACCCACTGGCTGCAATGGCAGATGCCAAGATTGGAGTTAAGCTCATATGGTTTCTAGTGGCCAAGTAGATAGGGCATCCTGGAGAAATGAGGTAAAGCAGAGTCAAGCAAGGTTCAGGAATAGCAAGCATGCTCCTAAGGCACTTATCAAGGTGGAAACTTTGCAGCAACGAACAGGCCTGTACATAGAGCAATAGTACTTTCCTATATGTCTCAAGGTGTTCCTTGAGACAGTTTCCCCCGGTGTGAGTTATTGGCTGGTCCTCAGACCTCTGTACAGACTTTACAATCTTAGTAGTACTCACAGTCTTTTCATTTACTGTTTTGGTTCCTATTTTTCAAAAATTATGTTTTCAAAGTAGTTCATTGTTTTAGATTGCATCCTGAGAAAACTTCGTGATTGAATCTCTCTCTCTCTATCTGCCTTTCTTCCTCTCTTCCCCCTTGTATATGTAGATGCACATATGCATATATGTATATTTAAGTATATATATGTATTTAAGAGAACTATAATAATGCTTTACATACAGTGTTATAAGCTGTCATTTTCACTTATGAAGGTATCATAGTCTTAAAAATCAAGAAATAAACATGTGCATCATTACTTCATACAACTTATTACAGGATAGATCATTTTGACTTATCACTGATTTAAACAAACTTTTAATGAACACATTTTTCCATGTATGTTTGCACACTTGAACTATTACATCCTTAGAGTAAGTACCTAGAAGTCAACTTGCTGGAATAGGAGAAATAATAACATAAATTTGTTCGATAAAGATTAGAAGCTTTCCTTTGAAAACAATTTAAGGATTATATTTCTCTAATAATATATGCAAATTTGTATTTTATTACATGTCTAATAACACATGTTATGTAAAATGTATTTTGGGTTTGCCAATCAAGAGAAAAAAAGTTGTTTAATTTATATGATTTTGATTATCAGTAAGGCTTAATAATTGTATATGCTGATTGACTACTTGTATTTCATATTTTCTGCAATTATCTTTTCATGTTTTTACTGCCATTTTTATGTTGGAATATTTGGTTTTTGTCCGTTTGTGTAGCATATATGTATATTATTGATTTTCCTCCTTTGTTTTTTATAAATTTTTTTATAATAAAAATTTTCAAATAGATACCAAATGAAAGGAATAATCAGGGAGAAATGATATATTTTATAATTTTTCCTTCACATTTTAAGTGAATTTATGGACTTCTTTCCTAATTCAGTTCAATCAATTATTTTGTGTGTGTGAGGAGAGCCCTATTTTGCTTTTGGTGAATATCATTTTCCTTATGTTATTTTTGGAGTTGATGATGTACCATAACTATTTGGAGAATGTTAAAATGTAACATTCAATTTTTAAAAGAAAATCTGTTGATCATTTGATGTGAGCACGAAGTCGTGAAGAAGATGCTGACTCACCTGAATTCTTTCATCTCACTACATTATTTGTCAGTGCTACAGATGGTTCTTTTTTTCCTCTTGGAAAATGTTTATTTTTCAATACTAAATTGACGTCCGTTTCAAAAATATCAGCATCCAATCACTATCTTTGGGTCTGATACATAAGACGTACTTAAAATTATACAACTCTATTTAGGACATTCTAAAATATGCTGAGAAAAGAGATCTTTGTTATCTGAAGACATAAAAACAGTATCTAAGCAAAGTGAGGCTCACCCTAGATCTCTCAGCAGGCAATTAAAGAAAATGATTGCTGGAAAGAAGTGCCTTAAATTGCGTGTTTAAAAGACCTGGGAATCCTAATGTATACTTCCTTCCTCTTTCTCATCATATTGCTCAAAAAGTTCTGAGTTTTATAAGTTGAGAAATACAGGAACAGATGTGTTTGCTGAAATGTTTGAGTGCATAGCTCTTATGGCTCTGGTACTGAGTTTCCTCCTTCATGCTATTAATTGCCTCTTTCCAAATACATGGATTTCATACTCTGATTTCTCTTCAGATCATATAAATATATAAATTTCTAGATTTTTAAGAGCATGATTTTTTTTTACTTAAAAATGGCATTTCTTTTTTTTAAAGGAATATAAAACTATTTATTAAAAATGGCATTTCTAATTTATATTGATGTTAATGGAAAAGTTATTATAAAGCTATATTAAAGTTTTGATTGATACATAGATTAGATTTTGCAAGTTGATTCTCATCCTTTGTGGACTTCTTGCAATAAAGAATCAAACACATTATGTTAAGGGTAAAATACTTTTTTCAAATAAATGAACATGCTATTCCCAAACTATAGCAAATATAAATTATTTGCAGAAATTTTGGTCCTGGCACTCCCTGCTAAAATAAAAAGGAGGGATAGATAAGATAGCTTTAATGACTCAAACTTCTTCCTTTTTATAGCTTTTCCACATAGCTAACTGGTGGATGGATAGTTGACAGACACTGGTTCAACAGTAGTGCATTAAAACTTGGAATTACAATCTCAAATGTTGAAGCAGTAGAAAGACCTCAAATGCATTCACTATTCTGCAAAAGTGGCTCTTTCTAATTTCACTTAGCAGACTATTACATGTTCTCAATTTTAAAACTTTTCCTTCTACAGGAATAAGTGGGTCAGCTTCTCAGAGCCTATGAGGCAGTCAAGTTGATCTGCAGAATCTGTTCGATTAGGTCAACCCGAAACTGCAAGAAGCAGACGAAAAGATTTGCAGCCAAGTATCATTTCAGTTCTGGATCATATTGACATCTGTTACAACATATTATTAAACATAAAACCCCACATGGTACTCGAAATTATACAGGGAAGGAAAAATGCTACAAAATGCAAACCTTTTGGATTTTATCACAAGTGAATAATATTTAAAATAAGCCAGTGGATGTCATATTTGTATAAAGAAAATAAATATATCAGAATGTGACAATCTGACTAATAGCTGAATTTAGTGGTTTTCTTCAAATGTCATTTTAATTTATTATTGTCAGGTATGGAGACCTGTTTTCAGCATGTACAGTGTCCTACACTTTGGCTGCCTCTTGGAGGAAATGATGCAATACCAATAAATACATGAGTGCAGAATATTTGCAACAGGAAAACATGATATTACTGCCAAATCATATTTAATGCCTGGAGGGCTGATTTTCTTCCCACATCTTTGATTTTGTTTCTCTTTCTTTTAGTTGCCTTTTTGCAATTTCACTACTCAGCAAAGTCATGGAAATAACACATAAAAGCAGAATTCACTGGAATTTGGCAAAGTATTATTATATTTTGCCTTACCCTTCTCTTCTCTTTAGACTTGATTTACATGGAATTTTGTTTGTAACTAAATTTTAATAGAATTGGAGCTGAGATAAAGACCAGACCCATGAGACAGCTAATGGGTGCCCATCTGCAAGGGTGCTATACTTGGAAAAGTAATAAGGTGAGAAAATTTATATTGCTGAAATCTCCCAAGGACTAGTGGTTGGAGGAAAGGCATTATTGATCCATCGGTGATTGAATGTATCTTCCACATTGGTAGGCTCTATGCTAGTAGTTGATTACTTAATTACATTTAAAGAAAAAAAGGTCTGGTTAGATTAGTTGCAAAGACTTTTAAAATTTAAATGTACTTTTTTTTTTCACAGTGTAAAGTATGTAAGTCTGACCTGTGATCCAAGAAAACAGTAATGAGGTAAATACTTTTTTTTTAAATTGTTTTTAGCTTTCCGCATACTACTTTTAGCCTTTCTTCTAAATAACAGTTGAAAAAATATTTTTAAAATGTCACTTTCAGAGTACTAAGTTAATTGCTTTCCTATGACTTTTATGTGGCTCGTACTGGTCTTGGCTAGAGAAATATGTATTTTTTTTTTGGTCCATTGCTATGTAAAGTGTTAAAACAAATATCACTGGAGAATATAGATGAAATGTCAACTAGTGAAGCACACACCATTTTTCTGACCATGAGATTTAAAGAACATTGTGTGTATCAGACAGCTGAATACGAAGCAAAAGTTGAATGGATTCTCCATATTCTTTGTAGAACAGCACTTTTAGTGTCTAAAATAGGAGTTGGAGATTAGACACAGGTGCTCAGTTTGCTAGCACTTTCCATAAGCATAGACAATTGAAGGAGCATCCATGATTCTGTAATGCAGAAAAATAAACTTTCTCATTGTTTTAATTTGGAAAACTCAGTTCGACCTGGCAAAAAAGCTGAGTGAGAATACTTAAAAAAGAAAGTCAGCTTTATTAACTGCACAGTAGGACAGGGAGGCATTTTGTTATACAACTTGAACTGAATACAAATATTTTATGGTTGCCATATTTATTATTAACATTAAAAGGCTACTTCTCAGATGGTATTTGAAAAAATTGCTACTTTTGCTTATTGGTGTATTTATATATGTACTTATAAATACATATATGTATATGTATCTCTCTCTATATATGTGTGTGTGTGTATGTGTGTGTATGTGTGTGTTCAGATGCTCCTTGACTTACAATGGGATTATGTCCCAATAAATCCATCATAAACTGAAGAAGTTGAAAACACATTTAATACATCTAACCTTTAAGTGTTCTCAGAATGCTTACATTGGCCTACAGTTGGCCAGAGTCATCTGGCAACAGTACACTATAGAGTAGTGGTTGTTCACCCTTGTGATTGTGTGGATAACTAGGAGCTGTGGTTTGCTGCTGCTGTCCACCATCTGGAGAGAGTATTGTACTGCATATTGCCAGCCTTGGGAAAAAATCAAAATTCAAAATTTGAAGTATAGTTTCTACTGAATGCCTATTGCTTTTGCATCATCATAGAGTCACAAAATTATAACCCCAACCATAAGTTGGGGACCATCTGTGTATATGTACAGTCATGCACTGCTTAATGATGGGGATGCCTTCTGAGAATTGCGTCATTAGGCGATTTCATTGTTGTACAATCGTAGAGTGGACTTACACAAAGCCAGACGGTAGTGCCTATAGCACACCTAGGCTATAGGGTATAGCCTGTTGCTCCTAGGTTACAAACCTGTATAGCATGTTACTGTACTGAACCTTACAGGCAACTGTAACACAATGGGAGGTATTTGTATACAAAAATGTAGTGAAAATACAGTAAAAATATGGTTTTTATAATCTACAGGATCACTATCATATATGCAGTCTGTCGTTGACCAAAATGTTAAGTGGCACACCACTGGATGTATACATAACACCTACAATGGTTAGACAACTCTGTTTTTTCTAGCAGCTTTATTGTAATGTAACTTACAGATCATAAAATTTACCCTTTTAAAGTATACAGTTCAATGATTTTTAGTAAATTTTCAGAGTTGTGCACCATCACCATCATCCAATTTTATAACATTTTTTATTGCCCCAAAAAGATCCCTCATGCCTGTTTATAGTTACTCTCCATTCCAACCCCAAGCCTCAGGCTAGCTCTAATCTACTCGCTGCCTCAATAGAATCATCTTTTCTGGATGCTGTGCTAGAGACTCTTCCTTGTCACACTCTCAAGTAAAATCACTAGGTCAGGGACAATGCCTTCTGGGACTTTAGTGAATACCTTGGTTAGAGCGAGTTTTCTATTTTGAGGGATTACTGTGTGGGAGTTTAGAGCTCAAAAACATCTTCCTAAATCTTCTCTTTAAGTAAGCAGTATGGTTAAAATTGAGCTGTGGACTGAGGCACACCTGGGTTTAATTTCTAGCTCTACCACTTTCTAGAAAAGTGACCGCGAAAAAATAATTTAACCTCTCTAAGCATCATTTTCCAAATATGTAAAAGTGTGGCTGTTGAAATATGACATTAAGTAATGTCAGTAAAGTGACTGACATGTAGTATGTATTCAACAGAAACTTTCCTTATGGCTGTACTTGAGCTTTCTCATCAGGGAAAATATACCCTAATTTTTGACTTCAATTGTGTTTGACTTCAAATTTTTCTGCAATCCACTGAAGTATCATTGTCATATGTTTCCTTTACATTTAACCCAAGCCTCTTTGGCTTTTCACTAAAGAATAGCTGCAGGCTATCATCTATATAAGGTCATATTATTTCCTGGAGCTACTCTGACTTCACCAACAACATGTATTTACTGAGAGCCTGTGATTGCTGTGTGAGTGATACAATGAAGACATAGTTGAAGAGCTAACAGCTCACTTGGAAACAAACAAGTCACTGGAAATCAAAAATGAATTAAATACCTATTTAGAGACATCAACAGTAATGCTTCTATTTAACCAGCAATTTTGCTCCTGAATACCCACTGGAAGGAAAGAATCTTAAATGCAAAAAAAAAAGATTTTTGGACAGAGAGAATTGGCAAAGCATCAATTATAGCTGAAAATAACAGGAGACGGCTATTGAGCTATTCTTTAAAGGACGAATGCAATTTCAATAAGCAGAAAATGGCACAAAAAGAGTTATTTCAGGAGAAGTGAACTTCAACTTCATTCATTCATTTATGTTTTCGTTTATCAGATATGTGGATGTCTGTTTATATCATTCAGCTTTCACTAGATTATTCTGAGGTAACAAACAATATCAAACCTTAGTGCCATACGAGGAAGAAAAATATATTTCTTATTCATAGTACATCTCTCTCTCTCTCTCTCTCTCTCTCTCTCTCTGTTGTTTTACTTTGCTACAGTTCTGTGCCTTGTTCTTCATTCCCAAACCCAAGCTGACTTATCAGTCTCACAGCAGCGGGGAAAGAGCTATGGAAGGACCAGGAACAGGAACCACACAACGTGTCTTACAGCTTCTGTCCTGCATCACTTATGCTCACATCTTGTTGGGCAAGAAAAGTGGTAGGGTCAAATATGATGTCCAGGGATAAGAATAGTAGAGACAGCCAGCTAAAATTGTGAGTAAATAAGATAACCTCTTCCACCCCTACATTTTTAAGCAGTGAACTTGAGACCAAATCACTACCTTAGGGAACCTACACTTTAGTATGAAAATGTGGACATGTGCCAGGACCTGCTATAGGCAGAAAAACAATGAATAACCTGGTAAGATGAGAGGATGCAAAGGAAGATTACACTGGAAAGAACATATGTGGTCAGATCAGAAAGGCCTTAAATACCCTTTCTAAAGACTAGGCTGAGTTTTAGAATCAATGGGCAGTAAGTAAATTGTTAGTGTAGTGGAGGCATAGTGGTTAGTTTTATGTGTCAAATTTATAGTCTATGTAATACATAATTACTTCATTAAACATGGATTTAGGTGTTGCTGTGAAGCTATTTTCTGAATGGGGCTAATATCTATAGTCAGTTGACTTTAAGTAAAGAATGTAGGTGGGCCTCACCCAATCAGTTAAAGGCTTAAGAGCAAAGAAATATTTCCTGGAGAAGAAGAAATTTTGTCTCAAGATGGCAGTGTAGAAATCAGGCCTGAGTTTCCAGCCTGCTGGCCCTATAAGTGTTGGATTTGCTAGCCCCCACAATCGCATGAGCCAATTTTTAAATATCTTTATAAATATAGATATAGAGGTAGATAGATAGATAACCTATTGGTTCTGTTTCTCTGGAAAACCCTAGTTCATAAGAGAATATCATGATTCAATTCTGTATAGATGGAAGAGATTTTGCAAATCAGAAAGGAAAGAATTTGCTAACTGCTCAGAGGTCAGCATGAGAGAGAATTAAAGATGAACCCAAGACACCATTATTTTGTAAGCTAAGTAATTCTACTTTTTATGTTATTTCTTGAAGCTTTCTTCATGCCTTGCCCTTATTTTTACAATGGGCTACTACATTGCTAATGACCCCAGTTGTTTATTATTCATTATGATGTGCATATATGAAAATATGTTCTATGGTGCAAATGTAAGTTCTTTCTTTTTGTAAATACACCACTGCTCAGTTTCTCAGTAATTGCTCCAAAATTTGAATTTTCTACCAGATGGGAAGCAGAGATATCATCCATGACCAAGATCCAAGCATGTGGCCCCACACGGGCTTGACAATAAACTGTTATCCTTTGATTTCTTCAAAATGCATTAGAGTTACCCCAGATGAGTAAGAAAATATCCGAATTCCTTAGGTAGTCTCACCATTATTCCAAGAGGGCTGAGACTTCATCAAACTTCTTTGGACGGTAGGATTAAGGGAGGTTGGAAACTGCGTCTGTCCTGATCAAGTTAATTCTCATCCCTTCCCCATTTCCTACCTCTATATCGCTTTGGTTTCTCTCACAGTTTCACATGCTACCAGTGTATAACTAGGTCAGATATTTTTGTGGAATTATTATCATTTAGTATTTAAGAATGTATTTACAGTGTTAAAATTCTAAAACTGAGCCATTTAATTCCTGCTCTATCCCTCTGAGATAATTTGCAATATCCTGTAAATGAGAAAATATAGTCACATGATTTGACTAGGCCCCCCCCCCAAAAAAATATGCCAACAAATCTATTTTCTCATAGAAATTGTTAAGTGAGAATAGTGAGCAAAGCTCTTTCTGAGGGATTATGAAACAACCACAACAACAAAACAAGTAGGAAAGACAACCAAAAAAGAACATATAAGCCATCAAGGAGCTAATGATTTAGTCTTAAAGAAAATACTAGTGTTGGCCAGGCACTGTGGCTTATGCCTGCAATCCCAGCATTGGGAGACTGAACTGGGTGGATCACTTGAGGTCATGACTTCAAGACCAGCCTAAGCAACATGGAGAAATCCTGTCTCTACAAAAAATACAAAAATCAGCCATTGTGGTGGCACACACCTGTAGTCACAGCTATTCAAGAGTCTGAGGCAGGAGAATCACTTGAACCTGGCAGGCAGAGGTTGCAGTGAGCTGAGATCACACCACTGCACTACAGCCTGGGCGATAGGAGGTTCTGTCTCAAAAAAAAAAAAAAAAAAGAAAAAGAAAAAGAAAGAAAAAAAAGAAAGAAAGAACAGAAAATACTTGTGAAACAGGATATTTCCCTGACCGCTTCATAGGACTCAGAGCAGGGGTGCCTTGTTTACCCAGCCCGCAGTTTTCAACTCCTCTTGAGAGAGCATGCAAGTAAACAAGGTGGGAACTGGAAAGCACGAATGCTGGAATTAGCCATCCATTTCAGCCCCAGCAGAAATGAACTCCACTCACTTGGACTCACTGTACTCCACCCGTCATGGGAGGGCATGCACAGATGAGTGTGTGCAGGATCCGGGGTGAGCACTTTTGGGCACCAGCAGGAGCAAATTCCTCACAAGCCCTGCAACAGCATCTGGGGAGGTACCTGAGACCCCGAAGCCCCAGAAGCAGGGTTACAGTGCTATTTTAGCTCTGCAGATGGCTTAAGTGTAAACAGCTCAGTGGACCCTCTGCCTTTTCACATGAGGTGGCTAACTTCTGCCAGCAAAAGCAAAGGGCAAGTGTGACAGCCTTTTGTATCTGTACTTGTGGCTCCCAAACTCTTGTCTGGTGTCCAGGAAACATGAGGTTGCACAAACAAATTGAAGGATGGTAAATGTGGGAGATTTTTATTGCCGATGCCAGTGGCTGTCAGAGGGAATGGTAGCTGAAAAGAGGATGGGGTGGGAAGGTAATCTTTCTCTGAAGTCTGGCCATCTCTGAACGGTTTCTTCTTGGAAGTTATGACATGAAGCTGTCCCTCTGAAGTCAAGCTGCTTCTCTCTGAGGTCCAGCCATAGTCTCCAATGTCCAGCTGCTTTTCCTCTCTGCTGGCTGAGTCTGGGGTTTTTATGGGCACAGGACAGGGACAGCAAGGCCCATGGTTGCTTTTGAAAAAGGCAACATTTGAGCAGTAAAATGGGGATGTAAGTTCTCACTTTGGGCTGCAATCTCAGGCTTTTCAAATGGGACCTCACCAGTGACCTGCCCTTTTCTGCCAAAATTTCTCTGCCTCCTGTCCTATCACTAATGTAAATTAATCCCCTAAGCACATTGTTCTGCCATATCACAAACCTCCATCTCCTCACTTTCGCTTATGAGGTTCTATCTGAGTTCCTCGTTGTGACCTGTGGGCCTGCCACCTGCTCATCTCCCCAGGGTGTTTTTCTCCCTCTACTGCAGCAGAACCACACTACTTTTAATTTTAAAACACAACATGATTTTAACTTTCCGTGTCCAAAATGGAAACTCAGATCTTTCTCCCTAAACCTTCCCCATCTCAGTTACTCTGGCCAAAAAGTGTAAAGTTATCCTTGACTATGATTTTTTTCTTCATTCTATATCAGTCTGCCTGCAAATCTGATTGAACTGAAAAATCTAACCTATTATCATCCCCTTGACCATCTTGGTCTAAGCCACATGTCTGAAAGAATAGATAGTGAGGCTAAAAACAAAGAAACAAATGAACAAATATGGCTCAACTACCCCAAATTCAAAAGCACACAGTTGTACATTTAAATTAGGGAAGTCTAAAGTGTTGAAAGGTATTTGTTGTGGTTTAACCAAGGCTCTCAGCCTTTAAACTATTTCTAAATTATCAAATATTTTAATCATTACATCTAAAATTTAATAAGAATATCCTTTGGGAGTCACCTTTGAATAGATTTTCAATTGTCTAGCCTCTGGCTTTCTTAGGTATAGAGATATTCATGCATCATCTTCAACATTGTCACAGTAATGACAGCCTCCACTGTCCTTGAATAATTGCTATGTTGCCAGGCACTATACTGAGTACTATAGTCATTGTGACTAATTCTCATAAGACTCTGAAGATCAACATATTATTGTTATTAATGCTCAACTTTACTATTATTTTCATTATGATGATTCCCTTTTTATTAAGGAGGACACTGAAACACAAGGACGCTAAGTCTCCAGCCTCATACCCCCTTGCACCTGCATGATAGAGCCAGGATTCATACTCGAGCCTGCCTGCCACTGGAACCAGTCTTTCCACAGTCATATGCTGTTCCCAGAGAGTTTAACTGGATAATTTTAAGATCACTGATAATTTTAAAGGTAAATGAGTCAACAGTTATTGGCATTTCTTGGTTAAATGCTTCATGTGCGGTTGGTGAAAATAGAGACTATTTTTCATAATGTGCACCACTAGGCAAAACCTTGGGCTTCAGTAGACCATTGTTATTCTAGTTACACGGAAAATCTACCTGATGGTTTTCTGAAAGGTCACTGGTCACTCATCCAGACTTAATAAAGTCTGGAACTCAGTAAAAAGATCAACTTAGCTGATCCTAGTGTTGGCTAGCTGATAGAATATATACAGAGGTTTAAAAACTCCACTGTATTAATCTGCTCAGGTTGCTGTAACAGAATACCATAGGCTGAGTGGCTTAAACAACAGAAATTTATTTTCTCTGCCTCCTGTCCTACCACTGGAAACTGGAAGTCCAAGGTCAACAGATGGGCAGGGTTGGTTTCTGGTAAGGGCTCTCTTCCTGGCATGTAGACAGCTGCCTTCTCACTACATCCTTACATGGCTTTTCTTCTCTGAACATGGAAAGGGCACTCTGATTTCTTGTCCTCTTCTTATGAGAACACCAGTTCCATTGGATTAGGGCCCCATGTATGTGATCTCTTTTAATCTTAATTACCTTCTTAAATGTCCTATCTCCAAATACAGTCACTCTGGGAGTTAGGGCTCCAACAGATGAATTTGGGGGGATGCAGTTTAGTCCATAGAAGCCTATAGTTTTTCATCTGACCCTTGTGTTATTACTTATTCCAGCTTTTAATTTCTGATTAGTAAATAATGTGTATTTAAAATTTCATTCTGTATATTGCTAAACTTAGGTTTATAAACTTAAACAATGCATGAATTTATTGTTCATTAAGACAAATTACTTAGATGCCTAATGCCGCTGATTTTTGCATACTTACTGGATAATGTACAAAGTTATCATTTTCAGGCCACAAGTGCAAATACATCACACAATGTATAAACGTGAGGGATTTAATTTGAACTGATATGATATACCTTTTAGGTGAATTAATATTTCATCTTACTCTCCTGTATTACCACCAACAAAAACCACACTACTTTTAAATGTCAGTTAGGTTTTAGTGAAAATCATTTGTTAAATGTTGTATACTTAGTTTAAATCTAACTGGGTAACTAAACATTAAAGGGGGAAAATCTATATTGGTCTAATTTGAATTATATGTTCTTCTCAACAAGCATAATTGCTATTGACTGCCTAAAGCACCATTGTCTAAGTCATGAATAATCATAAAACATTACAATTGACACAAGAAGAATGGAAAGAAACCCATCAAAAAAAAAAAAGAAAAAGGAAAGCACAAAATACCAACAACCTCCCCCTCCCCTCTCCTCTGCCTAAAAGAATAAAGCCATGCAAAACACAATGACTTTATTACCTGAGAAATGTGCTACATGATAACCGTGATAAGCCTCATTTATTATAGATCGTATTTCACTTAGGGTTTGACATTTTATTCTGGAATGAAGCTCACTTGTTACTAAGTGTGTGTCATTTAAAAAGGAAGGAAGGAAGGAAGGAAGGAAGGAAGGAAGGAAGGAGAAAGAGGAAAGAGGAAAGAAAGAAAAAGAAAGAAAGAAAGAAAGAGAAAGAAAGAAAGAAAAGAAAAAAGAAAGAAAGAAAGAAAGAAAGAAAGAAAGAAAGAAAGAAAGAAAGAAAGAAAACCCTTAGTACTTTACCCTTTCATTAACTGAGTTTTTAATTCAAAACTAGAAATACAGATTTTTCTTGGGCAGAATATTTTTCCAGAAGCTCCGGAAGTTGGCAAAATGTCACACCTTGGATATTTTATGAAGAACTTAAGGTTTATTGTCAATGAACCTCTTGCTTAGGGGGCATGTAGAACCACTTTCTAGAGCATATTCACTAAATTATCCTGTACTTTGTTTCTAGCATCCTAAGAGCTGTGGTTCTAGTAGAGTCTCCCACACTAGGTAGTATTAGAACAACCCAAAACACATGCCATTTTATTATCTTGGTGATTTATTGAAAAATCCATAGGTTAAACTGAAAGTCAGTTTCCTTTAAATCACAGTGTTAGTTTTGTGATATCAGAACTATTAGTTTTGTGCTGTAATGTTAGTTTGTGATAGTTTTATAATAAATATCACTGAATAAATACACATATTAACAAGCATATTGCTATTATTCCGTTTCTATAGCAGTGCGTGCACCTTAGGAAAGGGTTTCTTAATCTCAGCACTATTGACATTGTGGGTGGATAATTCTTTGTTGCCTGGGGCTATCTTGTGTACTGATCGATATTTAGCAGCATCTGTGACCTCTATCCACTAGATGCCAGTAGCACTCCCCAGGTTGTAACAGTAAAAAATGTCTCTATACATTGCCTAATGTCTCATGGGGAGAAAAATCTACCCCCGGCCCCTGGCTAACCCCTTCAGTTTTAGAACCATAGCTTCTGAGGGTAAGTTTATTGCAGGATGGTAAAAGTACACAACCAAGGTAAATTCCCATTTAAAAAAAAATGATGAGATACATTTTACCCCACTAGGTGTCTCAGCAACTGTTTAAAATAACTGGAGGGGACGTCTCAGTACTAAGGACTATCATTTCCATGGTACCTTTGATAGTTGCCTTCCATGACTCTATGAAGCCCCAGGAGGCAACTCGAACAGTTTTCCATGATCCGTGGGAATTAAGGCTCTGGTTGACCAAACTACTAGCAATCAAATACATGATTTAGGAAACACTAAGTTCCTGGGACGTGCTGGTAGAATGGCATTTTTAAAGTTAGCTACTATATTATACAGATTTCTCAAAGAACTAAAAATCGAACTACAATTTGATTCAGCAACCTCACTACTGGATATCTACCCAAAGGAAAAAAATCATTATTATTAAAAAGATACCTGCACCCATATGTTTTATCACAGCACTATTCACAATAACAAAGATATGGAATCAACGCAAGTATCTATCAGTGGATGACTGAATAAAGAAAAGGTGGTATATAGCCACAATGAAATATGGATTACTACTCAGCCATAAAAAAAAAAATGAAATCATGTCTTTTGCAGCAACATAGATGGCTCTGGAGGCCGTTACTTTAAAAGCCCTGGCTACGCTGCTACACAATCTATGCAAGTAACAAAATAATGCTTGTAACCCATAAATTTATAGAAATAAACAAAAAATAAAATAAATGTTAGCTGCTTGTTCCAGGATTAGTACTAATCTAAAGAGAGCTTTAATTCCCAGATAGAATGTATATTTCCTGCCTCTGGGTTTTATGGTTATTTTCTAATCCCCACAATAGCTTACTCAATTTGCATTTTGATATTTGGGATACTTTACTTGCTAAAGTACTTGTCTTATGCACTGGGCTAGGTGTTCTTGATAAACAGTGGGTATTTCTTAATTATTTTTATATTCTCTATGTTTAGCATATGGGGGAGAGGAATCAAATATTGAATAAGTATTTGCTAAATAAATAAGTAAATACTATATTTGATCATTTGTTTAACATTTATTAAGTAATCCTGTATATCAGAAATTGTTCTGATAACCCATTCACAGGTTTAGATGGCTAGGAAGTAGACAGCTTTAGGGGAGCACTAGTCTGCCTGCCCTGGGGGTGAAGTGAAATTGTCTTACATAATCTTAAAGATCACTTCCCACCTGAGCACCTGCAACAGAGAATCTGCCTCCGTCCCATGCATTCCCTGCGAAAGCAGTCTTCTTCCAGTCAGCCGAGCCTGTGCAGATCTGCTTCCACAGAGCTCTGTATGTGTAGTTCACCATCTTCGATGAAAATTCAAAAGGAGAATACAGGTTCAAACAAAAGCGTAAGTGATTTGGCTCACCATTATGAAGAGTTTTTCCAACATTTGGGATTGGTGGAGCATCACTGAAGATCTATAGAAACAGGAACTTCTTATCTATCTGAGTTATGTAGGATTAAAGATAAAGACATGATTGTTAACTCTGTGGAAAACAAACAAACAAACAAACTCATTGAATACAACCAGAATACCATATTATTAGGAGCAATTCTTTTCTAGTAGATATGCAAAACATTTCCCAAGCTGAGAAAGATGCCATGGAGAAATTTTTTGTTTGTTTGTTTATTTGTGATGTGTTTCTGTTTTGGCAGTTTTCAGCTTTTCTCCATTTAAAATGTTGATATCAACATCTTTTCGAGTTGTAGAATGTTGAAAAAATGCATCATCCACACAATATTCTTTGAATTAGGGGTTAGTTCTTTATTGTTGTGATGGAAGAAAGGAGAAGAGAAGCTAAGTGTTATATTGTTCTTTCTATTTATGAAATGCCTTGAAAATATAAAATTTTCCTTCCTAGAAAAAAAAAAAAGCAAATAGATACAGTCCTCCACAGTTAGCAATTTTGTAACCGGTAAATTCTGGGCACTTACTATGTTTTTCTCATCCTACTCTCTAGTTGGACAGCTTTGTGGGAATTAATATACCTTAAAAATACTATTTGGACATTTTTACTGCTATGTTTTCTCTTCAGAGCAATCTATTTGATAGAAAGGAGAGTGAAGAAAAACTATTAAATCAATAATTCCAAAGTGTTCAAATTTTAGAGCTTACAGGCATCATGGAGGTCACTTAGTGCAACTCTCTGCTAAGCATGGGTCTGAGCAGTAACATCCTTTCCAAATGGCTGTTCAAGTATCGTGGACCTTCCCCTATTCCACAACATGTCAGTTTCTAGGGTTTTACATTGTGATTACCCTCACTCAGATATGTTCTAATTCCTTACTGTTCTAAATGGCACCCAGGTGAAGCCCTAAGTTCCTGCTGAGATCTGAGCTGTGAATAGTGAAAGAAGACTATCATCTTCCTTTCCTAGACACTATACATGCCTAGTTTTTTCATTTGTGTTGGCCATCTCATAACAATGTCAACATATGGTGAGACTTCAACCCATCAACCTCTAACTACTTGACCAAATGATGTTGTTGTAGTGTCCCTTCTCCACCATGCTTGTGCAGTTTACTATGATCTGTTTGGATTTCAGCTGTAAAAATGTGATGATAGTGACAACGTCATTCAATTCATTTGTCATTCCTCCCAGTGACATGATATCCATCAGTTTGGAAAATCATGCCTTCCTCTGCCATCATCCCAGGGACCCTGGTGCCCAGTGTCAGGCTAACTGCTAATTACTTATGGCCGAAGGTATGGAAAGAAATTCACCTAGCTACCCACCGCAGATCGCTCTGTCCCTGGAGTAACTTGAGAGATCTGGGCATGTGCTTTGTTGAGATTCAGAAAAATGCACAGTCTTTTCCAATATTGTTTGTGAATTTGTTTCATATTTATTTTGTTACCTACAATCAGAACAAAAGAGAGTTTAAAATGCAGACATGAGGATAAAGTGGCCAAGTCCATGAAAATGATAGAGCCGGGTTTCCTAGCAGGAAAGCCAAGCTGCCTATTATATCATCCGGGTTATGATTCCCACAGGGTTTCGGCTTAGAAGAAAACCTCTGCTGCCTGTGCAGTGATGCTTTAAATTCCTTTCATTTGTAGCTATTGCTTAATTAGAAATAAGCTTTAGATTAATATATGTAGAAAGTTAACATATTGACATGATTTCATACCAAAGAAGAAACATATAATACCAGATTTGTTCCCAGGCAGATTTGATTCAGGATGGTAAGGTGAGGATAAGAGAGGATTGTTCTCAATTTGGCTCTGTAAATAGTTGTGACAATTCATTTATCTGCACAACTGAATTGAGTGATCTGGGACTAAAATTAGAACTAACATGGCATGTGTTTCACAGTTTCTGAGGCAGCTACTTCTTGCTCCTTCCAGAAGACTTTTAAGGATACAGAAAGGATGAAAATTCTCCAAGAAAATGGAGCACCAAGACTGATGTTGCATGAAATGCCAAAATTTTGAATAAAATTCTATCGACCACAAGATGTATAGAGAGGAACAGAGAAATATAATCAGAAGCACTTACAGATTTTGCTGCTTGAAGGAGCAAACCCAGTCCCCTGAGAAGACAGACCGGGGTTTCTTTCCTCCCCCACTGCCTGCTTCTTGAACTGGCATTCTGAATCTGAAGTATTAACCTGAGAATCGGCTGTCCTTCTGTGCACATGTGCTACATTTTGAGGTGACCTGAATACTATCTGCAGCCCCCTCAATTAGCAATTCCCATTTAAGCCATGTATTAGACTGTATGTTTAAATATAAAGAGAAATTAAAAAGACAGGCAGTGGTAACTAGATCCAGGGAAGTTTAGTTACAATGAATAAAGCAGAGTAGATGGAAAGAAACCTGAAATGTGTTTGAATTTTCCCATGTTTTAAGCTCAATGACTATCATCCCAGTGCCTTTCAACATGTTATAGACCATACCATCTTCAATATGTTCTGACCCAATTTTAGTGTATTTCTACCTAACCTTGATTTTGCCAGGTTTGGCATAATTTAGTCATAAACACATGAAATATGGCTTTTCAAGAAGGATATTCTCTCCCAAATAATATATGCCCTTGACCCCCATCCTTACTGTGCAAATATGGAACACAGAGCTAGACACGGAAAATTCGGTTAAGCACTGACCTTATCAATGTGTTCTTTAGGTTTCAATCAGAGACACAGAGGATTCTATTAACCCCTAACTGCACTATCAGTAAGAGGAAAAAGGATAATCTAGGTACCATGACCATTGACAAACACAAGAATGATATATGCATTCCCTCATTTGAGATAAAGAAAGAGAAAGATACAGTGTGGAATAAATGGTACATCATCCTGAAAAAAAATCTCTGGAAATGACTTCACAAGAATTCTTAAAACGTAGTAAATTGCTCTATGTCTTCAATACAGTAGAAACATTTATAAGCTCCATGAATCACGAACTACAAGAATAAAAAGAGACTGTGTTGAGAGGAAAAGAAGCTGGGTGAATTAAGGTGGAGTAGCAATATAAAACTTGAATCAGTGTTGGGAGCAGTAAAGAAAAGAACTGATGTTGTAGAAAATTAAAACACTAATATGGACCATAATATTGAGCTTTCCTGGAATGTAGAAGAAAAGGATAAATACCAAAAAAAAGTAGTGAGAAAAGATGAAGATATGGAATTTAGAGGAAAAACACTAACCTGAATATAACTAATGTTCTCAAAGAAGAGACAAGACAAAACTTAACCAAGCAGTAATAAACTTTAAGCAATGATAACCTTCTTGGATTGAAGACCTATGTATTAGTCTGGGTTCCCTAGTGGGAAAGAACTAATAAGATAGATGTATATAAAGGGGAGTTTATTAAGGAATATTGACTCACACAGTCACAAGGTGAGGTCCCACAATAGGCCATCTGCAAGCTGAGGAGCAAGGAAGCCAGTCAGAGTACCAAAACTGAAGTACTTGGTGTCTGATGTTCGAAGGCAGGAAGCATCCAGCACGGGAGAAAGATGGAAGCCAGAAAACTAAACCAGCTCAGTCTTCCCATGTTCCTCTGTCTGCTTTTATTCTGGCTGTGCTGGCAGCTGATTAGATGGTGCCCACCCAGATTGAGGGCGGGTCTGCCTCTCCCAGCCCACTGACTCAAATGTTAATCCCCTTTGGCAACACCCTCACAGACACACCCAGGAAATATACTTTGCAACCTTCAATCCAACCAAGTTGACACTCAATATTAATCATCACAACCTGTACCTGTATCTTCAGACCCAATGAACCTAGATTAAAAAAAAAAAAAAAAAAGATTTGCCTAGAGACATATGAAGATGATATTTAAATGTGAAGACAAACAACATGTCCCAAAAGCATCTCATACAGGAGAAAACAAACATTACTTCTAAAGGAGCATATCAGGTAGGCCTGGGACTTCTCTTCACCAATTTCAAATGTCAGACAACAATGACAGAATTGTTACAGACATCTGGAAGAGGAGAAAAAATACTCAAGAGTTTTATACTAAAGCAAGTAGTCTTTCATATGTGACCACAACCAAAAACTCTCCTTAGATGTGCAATTATAGAGGAGAGAGAATAACACATACTTCATAAGTCATTGTGAGAATTGTATGAAGTCATGAATGAGAGAAATGAACATTTGACTACTACCAAGTTCTGCATAAAGGTAGGTCCCTATTACTTGACTGGCATTTGTAGATGTTTACTAAAATCAAATAGGAAGGTGGCATGTGACAGATCTGGTATTTAACAGGCTTTTCTTAATCCTTGCTCAATCTCAGAGAGGGATGCCTGGTTGCAAGCAGAGACCTCACACTGAGCTGGAGGACTTGTTTTTTGGTGTTGAAACCTTGGTCAAGTGACTTAGACTTTCTGCGCTTCCATTTTTGTCTTCTGTAAAATAAGTTATTGGGGCTAAAAGTTTCTTCTAGCTTTACTATTCCACGTCATATAAAGTTTAAAGATCTATAAGTGCAGCATTATGCTGGTGGAGGTTACACTTTAATATTCTTTTATTTTCTATGTTAAGTTTTACTTTAGGTACATAAAGCTTACATTAGGCAGATATACTGGATAAATGAGTAGCAGATTTCAAATAAGTAACATTTGGATTTTGTTTGACTAGTCAAAAAAGACCAGGGAATAGGCACATTTAAAAATGCAAAAGACAAAAATATATTTAACAAATAGGTTCTGGGTGTATATACAATGCTTTAGCAGTTATATTTAAGGCCGGATAAAGATTTGAAATGCTCCAACCCACAATACCATAATACTCAACATGGGTGGGAGGGGATATGGCTGTAATGGGGTTAAAGAGGAGTACAGTCAAGTTTGTTAATGGAATCCCTACGTGGACTGTGTTGAAACTTAAAGCACATTAATAATAAAAGCCCTGCTTTAAAAACTGACCTTGTAGTTGAAAGATATGCGATTGTATCATTACCAATTAATGTGTTAGGTAACATAGCTTGTACTTGGAAAGCAACAAGGAGGAGTATCTAAATGATATTCACACATCTTAATTAGTGTCATTAATAGTTCTTTTGCCATCTTTCATGAGAGCAATGGCATTACACTGCAACCATCTTGTTATAAGTCAAACCAGGAAGCTAGATTTGAAGCCAAGTTCTTAAAAGTGGTTTTAAGCTATGGTGCCTACATGACTAGAATGTTTCTCTAGGGGCTCTTCTCAGCTGCAGGACTTTCGAAAGCAATCAGCAATAGAGCCAGAACTGAAGGTAATGGTGACTAATGGACAACATTACACGTACTCTGTGAGATTAGAATGCAAAAACATAAGAAGAAATATGCAAAACAAATGTCTTCCTATAGCCTCCCCCGATGATTTGTCAGTGATTTTAATACTATAGGTAAAAATTTATAGATACAAATATTTCATCTCTGAATTCACTATCTGCTACTGAACAACTGAAATTTTTTTTGAATGATGTTCTGAAAGTTACTGAAAAAGAAGCCCCTCTAAAATCCTTATTATTGAAAAATGTTGGTGCACTAGCATACAGTGTGGCACAAACTTGTATAATTTAGGACCCATCACGTGATGGTTGCATCTTAAAAATTTTTATCTTCTCTGGAAACTATAATCTATATAACCTATACCTAAAATAAATTTTATTATTGGGTTTTCTTCTGACTCTAAAGGTACAATATCCTTTAAGTGGGCTTGGAGGGGGAACCGGCAAAATACAAAGTAGAATAAAATTAAAAGGAAAAAAAAATGATGTGCTTCCATCCAACTTTTTTTCTATATAAAATGTGTAATTATGAATACATATATTCATAAATGCAATATTTAACTTATATATATAGTTTTCTTTGTGTCACTATCTTATGTCATTAAAATTTTTCAAAAGTATAATCAATATAAAATAGCCTATTTTATAGTTGTACCATGTCTGTCTGTCTGGGCTTCCATAAAAGGATATTGTAGACTGGATGGCTTATAAACAACAGGAATTTATTTCTCACAGTTCTAGAGTCTGGGAAGCCCAAGATCAAGGAACCAGTATATTCGAGGTCTGGTGAGGGCCTGGTTCATAGATAGATGGTGGTCTTCCTGATGTGTCCTTACATGGCAGAAGGCGCAATAGGGCTTTGTTGGGCCTCTTGTATGAGGGCACTAATCCTGTTCATTACCTAGTGACCTCCCAAAGGCCCCACCTCCTCATACTATCGTATTGGTGACTGGGTTTTACCATACAAATTTTGGGAAGACACATACAGGCCATGGTATACCATAATTTAACTTATTGTTGAACATTTGAGTTATTCCCAATTTTTCACTATTAAAAAATAATACTGGCCAGGCGAGGTGGCTCACGCCTGTAATCCCAACACTTTGGGAGGCCAAGGTGGGTGGGATCATTTGAGATCTGGAGTTTGACACCAGCCTGGCCAACATGGCAAAACCCCATCTCAAAAATTAGCTGGGTGTGATGGTGTACACCTGTAGTCCCAGCTACTCAGGAGGCTGAGGCATAAGAATTGCTTGAACCCAGCAGATGGAGGTTGCAGTGAGCCACCACATCATTGTACTCCAGCCTGGAAGACAGAGTGAGGCTCCATCCCCCCACCCCCCCCCAAAAAAAAAAAAAAAACTATGCTGAATATGTTTGTTCATGAATTTTGTTTTTCTTTCTAACTACTTTATTAAAATATATTCCTAGGACCATCATTACTAACACAAAAGGTGCAGCCATCCTTAAGACTCTTCACATAGATTGTCAAACAACTGAAAAATGTTAAACCAAATATACCTCTACCATTTGCATATAAAGGGGTACAACTACAAAAACTATTTCATTTTTGTTTTTAATGTTACTCTTCATTAACAGTGAAAAGAAATGTTTTCACATTTATTAGTTATTTGTGTTTTTTCTTCTAATAATTATCTGTTGATATCTTCTTAGATACTGGTATATTAATAGTAGTTTCTCTTATAATTAAGAATATCTTATGATACCAACTGTAATATCAATTTTTTTATTTTTTTTTTGAGACAGAATCTTGCTCTGTCACCAGGCTGGAGTGCAGTGGCGCCATCTCAGCTCACTGCAACCTCTGCCTCCTGGGTTCAAGCAATTCTCCTGTCTCAGCCTCTTGAGTAGCTGGGACTACAGACCCGCATCACCATACCTGGCCAATTTTGTTTGTTTGCTTGTTTGTTTGTTTGTATTTTAGTTGGGACAGGATTTCACTATGTTGGCCAAGATAGTCTCAATCTCCTGACCTCGTGATCTGCCCACCTCGGCCTCCCAAATTGCTGGGGTTACAGGAGTGAGCCACTGCGCCAGACCAATATCATTACTTTTAAAAAGACAATATTTATGACATTAACATTCATTTCTGTATTCCCTGCTTTCACCAAGTCTAACTGGTTTTTTGTTAGTCTGCTTTTTTTTTCAGGCAGTAGAGTTATATTCAATTTTAGGCAGCTCTTGGCTTCTTTTCCAATTTAAACAAGCTAGACACTTAAAATTTTTATATAAATAATTTTGTGAGTATTAAAACAAAACAAGTGTTATAAGGCTATTGATCCTTTTTGCAGCAGAGTAGTGGTTTCATTGCTGAAGCAAAATACAATATTATAAAGCTACATTAATATTTTCATTTCTATGGCTAGGTCAATCAATCTGGTTAACAATTGAGGAAAAAAAGAGTTGCAATCAATTACATTCACACAACTATTTTGTTTTTTGCATGTAGAAGCAGAGTTAAGTTCTTGGGTCATTACTGAAGCAATAATATATTCTATTCTACCTTGTGAAATTTTTTAGAAAACATGTAAAGAAGTTGCCCTTGGAAACACCTTCCTGCAACAAAATAGAGACCCAATGGGGAAAGACATTTCTGAGGCAGCTTAACTTTGTGTCTGTAGCTGTAAAATAATAGAGATAATTAAAACAAAAAAAAAACCTTTTGAATTTAACTAAAAACACGCTTATGTCACCTTATTTTTATTTAGTTTTAACTGGCCTATTGTTTTCATATTTATTTGCTACCCTTAAAAAATGCCTTTGTTATCACAGCTTTTTCTTCTGAGACACATGCCTCTCTCCTGTTTGAGTTCTGGTTCTAAGGTTACACAGCTTAGCAGCAGGAATTGTTTCTTTCTCCTCTTCTCCTTCTGTGTACAATTGCGTTTTAAAAATGGCCTACGCTGTATTACATAGGCACGCTATTTTTTATTTATTTATTTATTTTTGAGATGGAGTTTCACTCTTGTTGCCCAGGCTGGAGTGCAATGGCACAACCTTGGCTCACTGCAACCTCCACCTCCTGGGTTCCAGCGATTCTCCTGCCTCAGCCTCCCCAGTAGCTGGGATTACAGGCATGTGCCACCATGCCTGGCTAATTTTGTATTTTTAATAGAGACAGGGTTTCTTCCTGTTTGTCATGCTGGTCTTGAACTCCCCACCTCAGGTGATCCGCGGTCCTCAGCCTCCCAAAGTGCTGGGATTACAGGCATGAGCCTCCGTGCCCAGCCTAGGCATGTTATTTTTTTTAAAACGTATACTACTTTTTTTCATCATGTGGTAGAGATGAGTCAATTCAGCATGCTACTCTATTTAATCATTGACCAAAAGAAATCTACAGATTCCCATGTTTTTCCAGTTCAAATAACTGATCTTCCAAAAACCATTCTAATTTGGCTATGTCTCTCAAATCTGCTAAACAGAGCAAAAAATTATCAGGAGAAATGCCATACATATAACCATGAATAGAAAGCAGTCTGTCTGTATCTCTAACAAAAATATGTTTGGGAACTTTATATAAACCTTTCAAAACATGGATGGAATGGCCAAATGTTTTCTAAAATTGTTTATCCAGTTAATCACACTTGCATATTTAAAATTTGCACATTAGGTTATGCGTGTGTGCACGGCTTCTTTCTAGTTCCACTTTATGGGTAAACATTTACCCCAGCTCTTCACCTGCATGTTTAACATCATTGATCAATGTCTTCATCTTCATTAAATGATGTTGAGTCACCTCACAGTGTTCTACTATTTACACTGAGGTCTTGAGACCAGCGGCATTGGCATGAAAACTCCTAGCCCCCAGTCGAGATCTCCATTTTTAACAAGACCCCTAGAAGATGAATATGCACATTCAAGTTTGAGAAGCATTGTTTCAGGGCACACCATCTTCACTTCAAAGTGCAGTTTTTAAAATAAAGCATACTCTGAATCTAGGTATCATGCTGACATTAGAAGTTGTATCTGAGGTTGCAAATACCTTCATTTGAACATTAAGAAACATTTCCACTCATGCTACAAGAACATGTTTATGATCCACACAACATAACCACTGAGCATATTGTTTCAAAAGGGGTTTTAACTTATTAAAACAATATCTAGCCCTGGAAACTTCGAGATTATGCTTCCAAGTATAATGGCTAAATCTCCATTAAGCTTATCCTCTTTTAATGTTTTAAACCTATTTAATCAGGCAATCTCCCTCAGCATCCAAAACTAGCATTATTTGAGGAGGTTTTATGGTAACATGTTTTCTCCAAAGAGTACTCAGTTGTTAAAAAATTAAATCAATGAAGTATTACTCAGTGGTATAAAAACTTGTAAAAATTGGACTACATGGGAGGGATACATTTTGGGGTGTATAAAACCCTTGCCTTATGTTTGGAATACATGGTTCTTGTTGAATATATTTAGACATAAATACTGGCAGAGCACTTCATCTCTTGCTCTGTTTTGGGATGTTCAAATGTGGTGGTCCTCCTGGGCATGAAAAAATATATATATTTATTTTTCTGTAGCACAGCTGGAGATACGTACACCACGTATACACAACTATACAGTACAACATCCTGCACGCATGCACACACACACAGACACATCATGACAGGGGAAATTGTGCTTTTAAGAAGTACACATGCTTCAAGAACCTAGCTTAACATTAGTTTCAGCTTGACAATAGAGGTTTCAGGTGAATCTTGTTTCTCCTGAATTTCTATGGCTTCCCTCTTGTAATTCATGGGAACTGATCAAGCTTCACAGTGTGACTCCAGGATGCCTCTTTGTTTCTGTTGTTTTTCTCAATCTTGCTGGCTAAATAATGTAGCAAGCCTAATAAAGTCAAATAAAATTTCTGATTGGTTTGGCAGCAGTTTAACAATCTAGAATAATTTACTGATCTCAGAGACTTCATGTGAGTCCATAATGTTTAGAGTAGAAATAATAAAATGCACTCAATTGATTAAGCTGTTTGTAGTCGTCTAAGAATTAGCATATTGTATAATTGCAAATATTTTGTAATTACCAAGTGGGGCTGATAAAAGGGTTCGGTGCTATCGACTGCTGGACTGATAACCTTGATGAGAGGAGAATCTCAATGAGAGGTGAATTCTCTGCGGGCTGAATACAGAGTGAGCTGGAGGACTGCAGCAGAGTCTAGCTTCTTCATGCTGTTCCTTACTGTAGATGCCTGCAGGATTACCCAAAGCTCTGCTCTGCAGAAGGCAGTGCATGGGAACCTCATTGCTGTGTGGCTGTGCTCAAGCAAATGCTCTAATGAGACTCTGCGCCCCTACAGCGTACCTTTTTCCCTAGAGTTCTGATATGGTTTGACTGTGTCCCCACCCAAATCTCAACTCGAATTTTATCTTCCAGAATTCCCATGTGTTGTGGGAGGGGCCCAGCGGGAGGTAATTGATTCATGGGGCTAGTCTTTTCTGTGCTAGTCTTGGGATGGGAATAAGTCTCACGAGATATGATGGGTTTATCAGGGATTTCTGCTTTTCTTCTTCCTCATTTTCTCTCGCTGCCGGCATGTAAGAAGTGCCTTTTGCCTCCCGCCATGAATCCGAGGCCTCTCCAGCCATGGGGAACTGGAAGTCCAATTAAACCTCTTTTTCTTCCCAGTTTTGGGTATGTCTTTATCAGCAGCATGAAAACCAACTAATTCAGGTTCCTACTGAGGGAATGAAATTTTCTAAACTCAAACTCAAAGCCAAGTGTGGCAGACTGACTGGGAACCTCTCCAGCCATCGTTTTCTGATGAGGTTTGTTTTGCGTTTGTTTGCTTTAAAATAATTCCTCATAATTTCCTAGTTTGTTTTGGAAGACTTCAGTTTATTATTTTTGCTAGTACTTTTACTTTCCTAAAAATAACATGTTCATGATCCTTAAAGCCTCTAATGTTACATAATTTCAAAAAATGAAAAGCGCAATTACTTACCCCTCACCCTGTTGCACTTTCCAGAGGCAAATCTTTTAAATCTTTTGTTTATATATTTCAAACTGTATAATCATAAATAATACAGATTTTACCTCTATTTTTTGTTTTATAAACTTTAGGTGGCAAATGAATATCCCCTCCTTCCCTTCAAACCATCTTAAATTTTGCTGATTTTCAAAAATCAGTTTCAATTCTTCTTTTGCTTACTTTTAAATTAAAAAAATATATAATTATTCTCCTGTTTCCTTATTTGTAAACAACAGAGAGTCTCTTGATGCTGTCCTATGTAAGACTAAGGGAAGTAATGCCTAGAGCGTCCAATTTTATACATTCACATTTTAATCTGAACCTACAGGTAAGTCTTCCATGCCTGTCTATGAATTAATTATATAAACTGGAAAGTGACATAATTTACAAAGTTATAATATAATCATATAAATATAATTTATTATAGACTCATGTTTGGCCACTTAGAGAAAACTAAAATCCTAGCTCATTAGGCTTAGTACTTAGAATAAAAATGTTACAAGTGTCGAGGTTAAATGAATTATCTTTCCTGACATTTACTATTACTAAAACTTATAATGTATCTTAGATTTCAACATATTTTGATCGTTATCTTTTGTCTATAGCTATTTGTTTTCCTAGTGTTTATAATCATCTCACGTTTATCTCAGTTTACAAAAGAAAGATATGCCTGTTTTTAATTTCTAGGCCTTTATACTGCTGCTATTCTGTGATTCCATTACACTCCTGTTCCACTGTTTCTTTTTTTTAGACTTTACTGAGATATAATTCATATGCCATGGAACTTACCCATTTAAAGTATACAACTGAGTGATTTAATATATTTACAAATATATTGCATCACCACAATCAAATTTAAGATATTTGCATCACCCCCAAAAGCAGCTCTGAACCCATTAGCAGTCACTCCCTACACCCTAGCCCATCTACCCTTAGGCAAGCTCGAACCTATTTTCTATCTTTCTAGGTTTGCCAATTCTAAACATTTCATCAGATGAAATTATATAATATGTAATACGTTATTTTGTGACTACTACTTTTATTTAGCACATGTTTTCAAGGTTCATGTATGTTGTAGCATGCATCAGTATTTCATTTCTTTTTATTGTTATATAATATTCCATTGTATGGCTATTCACTTATATATATCCATTCATCAGTCAATGGACATTGCTTGTTTTTCCACTTATTGGCTATTATGAATAATGCTGTTTTGAATATTCACATACAAGTTTCGTGAATACATCTTTTTATTTATTTGGGGTATACACCTTATAGTGAAGTTGCTGGGTCAAATAATAACTCTGAGCTTAAGATTTTGAGAAATTGGCAAACTTTTTTCCAAAGTGGCTGCACAATTTTACATTCCCATATATGGAAGTGTAATGTGTGGTTCCAATTTCTCCACATCCCTACTAACATTTTTTATTGTCTTTTGTATTTTAGTGCCTTTTTAATTTTAGCCATCCTAGTAGATGCAAAGTGGTGCCTCTTTGTATCTCGTATTTTGATATGTATTTCCCTAATGAATAATGATGTCGATCATCTTTTCCTGTGTTTCTAGATCATTTGATTATTTGTACATCTTCTCTGAAGAAATGTACATTCTGGTCTTTTCACCATTTTTAAGCAGTTGTCTTTTTATTAGTGAATTGTAAGATTTCTTCATTATATTCTGAATACTAATCTTTTGTCATTAGTTATGTGATTTAAAAGCATTTTCCTCTATTCTCTGGGTCTTTTTACTTCCTTGATTGTGTCCTTTGAAGCACTAAAATTTTAATTTTGATGAAGTATAATTTACCTATGTTTTCTTTTTTGCTTGAGCTTTTGATATATCTAAGAAGCAATTTCTTACCTCAAGGTCAAGAAGATTGTTTCATTTGCTTTCTTATGAGAGTTTTATAGTTGTAGCTTTTATTGAGATTGAAACATTTTTTGAGGTAATTTTTGTGGATGGGGGGGATAGAGGTTCAACTTCATTCTTTTGCATGTGAGTATCTTGTTGTCCCAGGTTAATTTGTTGAAAAGATTTTTTTCCCCTATTGAATTATCTTGGCATACTTGTTGAAAATCAATTAACCGTAAATGTATATGTTTATTTCGGAACTCCCAATTCTGCTTCATCAATTTATATGCCTATTCTTATGTCAGTGGCACCGTGTCTTGCTTATTGTAGCTGTCTAGTAAATTTGAGGTAAGAAACTATGAGTGCTCCAAATTTGTTCTTCTTTTCAAGATTGTTTTGGATATTCTGGCTCCTCTACATTTCTATATGCATTTTAGAATTAGCTTGTCAATTTCTGCAAAAAAAAAAAAAAAAAATCAGCTGATATTTTGATAGAAATTATGTTAAATCTGTAGATAAATCTGATATTAAGTCTTCCAATCTGTAAATATGAGACATCTTTTCTTTTGTTAGATATTCTTCATTTTCTTCCAACAATGTTTTATAGTTTTCGAAACTGCAATATTGTACTTTCTGTTAAATTCATTCTTAAGTTTTGTTTTTTTTGTTTTTTTTTTTGATGCTATTGTCAATGACATTGTTTCCTTAATTTCATTTTTGGATTGTTCATTGCCAGTGTAGACATGGTGAGAATAGATATCCTTGTTTTTTTCCTGATCTTATGACAAAATTATTCAGTCTTTCACCATTCAGTATGAAATTAGCTGTGGGTTTTTCATAGATGGCCTTTATCAGATTGAGTAAATTTCCTTTGATTCCTAGCTTTGTCTCATTTTGGTATGAGGGTAATATAGGCCTCACAGAGTGAGTTGAGAAGTGTTCCCTCTATTTCTATATTTTGGAATAGCTTATGAAGAATTGGTTTTAATTCTTTAAGTGTTTGGTAGAAATTACCAGTGAAGCCATCTGGGCATTGAGCTTTGTGGGCAGTTTTAAAATTACTAAGTCCGTCTCTTTATTGCTTATGTGATATTTGTCATTTGGAAGTAAGACTCAAGACTAAGCAACTCCATCTGAAACCAATTTTTCTCCACCACAAACTTTCCAAGAGCTGTGTCCCTTAGATAGCTCCTTAGCTGTGTCTGTCTCATTGATCTGGAACCTGATTTCATGCTTGTTTGCCCAGCAATACTTTTTATTACTAGGCAGCCATACTTTAGAACCACACACGCCTATGTCAGCTACTTCTTGTAACTTCTCATCCATTTACCTGTTATTTTAAGTGTTATTGTAAGGAGATCATGACTTGATAGTAGAAGAATCAGCTGAAGGTGCATAATGAATTTTCCATTTTGACTGAAGAGTTTTGGTGAATATGGGTAAAACCCCTAAGCTTAAATACTTATTAAGGTTACAACTAGTTATTAATGTGTATTCAAAAGACTGAAAATAGTCTATTCTGGAATCTAGTCCAAAATACTCCACCAAAATATAACTCTTTTGGTGGAAATTTCTAGCAGAAAAGCAGATGATATCTGGAGATAAATGTTAAGGACATTGGCAAAATGGGAAGCCTCATGAGTTTTAAGTGTCTGAATATTTAGACAGATGTTGCATACTAAATGTTTACCTTCAGAGGTATTCAAGCCATGCCAAACTTTGTGTAGCAAAATATGCAAGCTGGAATTGAGGATTATGTGACCAGCATTTATTTCTGAATACATGTGTGATAGGCAGAACAGGCAGCACACATGTGTTCATCCACTCTGAACTCATTAACAAAGCAGAAACATGAGTAAAATATGTCTTTTGCTAGTTTCTGGAATGAAAGAGGGAACAATTAAGATGTAAGACACTCCAGGGTGGGTATTATGACCTAATAATGACATGCCCTGGTAGTTTTCACTGAGTGCCATTAACTGCCAAGGCACATCATTGCTCGTCTATAATACACACCCTGGAGTGTCTTATCTGGAAGATATAAATGTTAATTCCTAAAGAAACTCATTCAGCAAAAGAGGACACCATTGTTCTAAGAAGAGGAATATGTGAAAATATCCACTTTGAGTTTAGTTTTTTTTTTGCAGGAGACTGGAACAAACTGATTAAGCATTTATCCAGAAAAAGGCAGTGAAGTTTAACCTGAAAGAACTGGGGCCAGGGAGTCAGGAGTGGGGCTTTGCGTTCCAGCTCAGCCAATTTCCAGTGTTCTTTCCTTGTGCTTGTTGCTCCAACGCTCATATTCCCAGCTTTCTCTCTTTTTAAGTAAGGCTGGTGATTCAACCAGTTTCTTTTATAGCATATGTGGCAAATAAAATAAGACTAAAATGATTTCAAAGTTTTTATCATAAATGATGAGCTGTTTAACAAATATAAAATTGGGCATAATAAATAGGAAACAACATAACAAGAATTTGAAAACACAAAACCAAGTGCCTGAACGTATTATTTTAAAGAAGAATTTGATGTATATTAAAGATTTTGGATTGCGTTTGTTGCTCAGGGTGGCCTTTGCAATTGGCGTTCACTACCTGTGGTTTGGTTAGTTCTAGTCTTTCTATTGTCATCAAACCTTCTTTCTTGGCAGTATACGATAAACAGTTCAGGACCACACAGCCATTTCATGAGTAGAAGTATGGTACAAAATTGCTGTTTCCCTTTCGTCTAACCTGTCACCTAAGACCAAAGGTAAATATTTTGATAAAAATAAAGTCTCTGTTTCAACTCTGTGACTCAGTTTCTGTTTTATCTATTTATCTGAATTTTTGTTTTACTATAAAGGCATTATCTCATTTTTATAATGTTGGCACTTTTAAAGGATTTTAATAAACATTTATCCAACATGGGTACAGATTACAGAACAATGTTCCTATACTTGGTAAGCTGTCCCCATTTTCTTGCCTATGTGGGCTGTGCACGTAGCATGAAAAATATTGCAATGCTTGCTTTGACCTATACAACCTTAGTAATACCTCTGATAGTAACTACATCAGCAGCATTAACATCTATGAGGGATAGATAAAAATATCTAATGCTTATGTGCACATGATATCAGCACAATAAATAAAATATCTTATATATCTGAATCTCTGATAAATATATTCACAGAAACAAAACTCAGTGGGTTGTCCATTGTTTGCAATTGAGGCTTCTGTGAAATATATAAAACAGATGTTATGTTAACAGATGAAAATCTTTCTTGGTAGAAAACATGGTTTTGCCAACTGGGGATAATAAAACAACTTTTTTTTTGTTTTTTTGTTTTCCTATGGGTCAGTTGACTTCCCCACCCACGAGCAAAGCATGCACCCCTACTTCTACCCAGCTATTTTGCAAATTCTTAACTATGGAAACAGTATGAGGCAGTGTGAATGGAACAGTGGAAATTTATCACCACCACTAAAAATAAAGCAAAACAAAAAATTCAAAAAAGAAAAAAAATCAAACAAGTAAAAATAACCAAAAAACTTAGCTCATCTGTATCACTTTCATGAGGTTTTTTCTTTCATCTACCTACGCCTACTAGGTTCAGAGAGCAAGGGGATAAAAGGAGAGCTAGCTGATACATAAAGCATGAATGCAAGTAGGAGAGAGGAATTGTCAAATGAGGAAACAGCTGAGTACCATAAGGTTAGGTGGGGAAATGCCTCACAAAAAAAGTGAGACTCAAGATATTTGGAAAGAAGCATATGATTTACAGAAAAAGAAGAGGTTGTTTTTGTTTGTTGTTTTGGTGAGTTCTTTTTCTTCTGTTGGACAATCAATATAAACTAAGATGTAGAAAGATTTGGTAACTATATTTGACTAAAGCAGAGGAGTTTTGAGGAACAAAGAAGGACCAGAGAAGAATGGTGGGACAAAATGAAAGCTTTTGTTTTTTCTTAAATGTTCTGTATGAAAACATAGGTGAGACAGTGTGACTGAGGAAAACATAAATGTGAAACAGCATGCCGCTTACTCTAGGACTTGGCCATGTGTTGGAGATGAGCTAAGCGTAATACAAAAACCTTTAACATCATACAAGTTAGGTGAATGCTATGGAGGTTGGGAAGAATGGGAATTAACTGGTGGTTTTGAGGTTCCCACAAGGGCAGAATAGGAGTGATGTCATGGAATGGAGCCACCATAAGGAAGGCTTCAAAAAAGAGGAAGCTCTATCTCAGGATGAAGTTGCTATCCTGGCAGATCAGCAAAAAGGAGACGTGACAATGGACTGGTATAATGAAAGAAGCAGCAGGGGAGGTTCTGGTTGAGAGGCTGGAAATGTCAGGCAGAAATATCCAAGACACAGTGACAGAGGACCTTCTCAGTTAGATCCCTGTAGCATGAGCTCAGTAGAGGGCACCCTTTAAAGCCGTCAGTGGGCAATTGGCGCTAGGAAGCCTTATGGGGGGGGGCATGGAGCAGAATCAGAAGGGCCTTTTAGACTGAATGGGGCAATGGTTAACTTTATGTGTCAGCTTGGCTGGGCAAAGGGATGCCCAGATAACTGGCAAAATATTATTTCTGGATGTGTCTGTGAGGTGTCTCCAGAAGAGATGAGCATTTGACTCCGTAGGCAGAGTAAAGAAGAACCCTCCTTCACCAATATTGAAAAGCATCAGAATAAAAAGGCCATGGAAGGGTAAATTTTCTCTCCTCTTGAGCTGGAGTATTCATCTTCTGCCCTGAAACATCAGAGCTCTTGGTTCTTGGGCTTTGGACTCCAGGACTTACACCAATACCCGTTCCTCCTGGGACCCCCTACCCTGGCTCATTTCTCAGGCTTTCCTTCTTGGACTGAGAGTTATACTATCTGTCTCCCTGACTCTTAGCTCTTTAAACCCAGACTGAATTACACCACTGGCTTTCCTGTTTCCCACCTTGAAACAGCATACTGTGGGACTTCTTGGCTTCCATAATTGTATGAATCAATTCCTGTAACAAGTCTTTTCTTATATATCTATGTATATCCTATTCATTCTGTTTTTCTGGAGAACCCTAATACAGGTGAGTTATAATACTAAAAATATTTTAAAGTTGGAAACATAAAGCAGAAATTCAATTACTAAGGCTATGTGAACCTCGAACAGGCTGGATTTTTAAATCTAATCTTTACTTTGATTTTGCTATGATGCTCAAAGTGGGGGAGGGTCAGGGATCAGTGAGGTGATGGACAGATGGAATGAGGCTTAAGGATGGGCTGGAAGTATCTGTGAAACACTCTTTCTTGATAATTGAAATGCACCTAAAATTTAGCGATTTGTTTTTCCAGGCCATGTAAATATATCCCTATCAAAATATCCCTCTATCAAAATAATCATATTAAAATATCAGGTACCCAGCATGGGACCATAGCAGAAGGTCTGTTATTACAGCTGAAATAAAGGTTTACGGCTGAAATAGCAGCAATGCTGACTTAATCCTGAATCTCAGAGTGTTAGCTGGATTAATTTAAATCCCTCCTGCCTAGGTAAAATGTTCCTAAATACAGAAGCAAAACGAAGGCTCCAGGTGGGATCCAACCCAAAAGCTTCAGATCTAAGCCATCAGTAGCTATGGTTTCAGGTAAATAACCCAGCACTCAGACAGAACCTGAGAAAGAAGCATTGAGGAGAGGTCTTGATTCAAGAATAGTTAGAATTAATCTCCCCCAAAAAACCTATAAAAAAATACAAAAATAAATAAAAACTTTAATGTACACATTAGCATCTCTATAGAGTACAACTTTTAGGTTTTAGGCAATACAAGAAAGCACAAAGAGTATAGCAACAGTTTCTATTATAATTTTTGTGTCTTCTAAAGCAATGTTAACTAGAACAAATGAAAAATATTTACTTTAACTATGGTTGATACTCATAAGTCTATAAAGAGCTCATCTGGATTGATAAAAATGTGGTAAACGTGTATTTATCAAAAAGTAAATGTACATTTATTTACAGCACAAATACATATTGAATACTCTCTATGCACAGTGCTGAGTTGTACTATAGAGTGGAAAGAAGACTGACATGACCCATGACCTTTTGAAATTTACAAATTCAGCCAGAAAATAATGTAAACAGACAATTTATTAATACATAAGAAGAAAATGCAATACTTAAAATTTAAACATTACATTTCCTAACATGTACTAAAAATATGAAAAAATAATATATTAGTGAGGTATGGTTCTGTTTTGAGTTAACAAATTTGTAGTAAAAATAGTACACTCATATACATTATTGGTGGCAGTATAAATTGGTATAACCTTTTTGGAAAATAATTTGTCAATGTACATCAAAAAAACCATAAAAATTTTATATCTTTGGCCCAGTAAAATCCATTCCTGGAAAGTTATCCAAAGGTAATAAACCCCAAACAGAATGTTATACATGGAGCTATTAATTGCAGCATGATTTATACTAGCTAAAATTTGCAGTACTATTTATAATAGCTAAAAATTAGAAACAACCAGAATGGCCATCAATAGAAAAATGTTTACCTGAATTATGGCACAGCCGCTGTATGGAAAATTATGCAACTATTAAAAATGAAAATTATGTAGCTAATGGAAAGGGCTTATAATGAGAATGCAAAAATATACATAAAATTGACTGCATTTATGAAAATACATATGCATAAGTAAAAGTAAAAGAAAAAGTCCTACATAAAAATTGAAATAATTGTACTGGGAAATAGAATTGTGTGGTTTCATCTCTTCTGTTATTCTTTCAGTAAATGAAAATAGACAGAGATTCAATAGGAAATGTGAAAGAGTAGGGCAAATCAGATAAAAGACATACGGGCTCATTCACATGATATAAGAACAATTCTAGTTTGGCTCAATCATAGGGTACAAACAGAAAAACAGAATAAAATAATTTATAATGCTAAATGGGTTCGAATTATTGAGAACCTTCCAACTCTAAGGAATTTTTACGCCATTACAGAGACAACTAACCAAAGGTATATGATTCTGTGAAAGCGAATAACAGGATGAGAACTGTGAAACAGAAAGGTTAATTTGAGAAGTGCTAAAGGAAGAATTGAAGAAGAAATAAAATGGAGACTCAGAGACTAGGCAAAAGGGCATTGCCATAATTTAGATGATTGTGATCAGGAAGTGGCTAAGGGAGGTGAATGATGGAGATAAATCTGAGATGAAATATAAAGGAATTGACAAGCTAGGTCATAAATGGACATGGGCTTTTATTAATGGCAAAAACCGCAAATACTTTTGCACCAACCTAATAAAAGGGGGTATAAGGAGAATGATAGTGGCATTAACAGATATAGAAATTGGGAACAAATACAGATACACCAGTTTCCAGGACATAGTGGGTAGAATATACAGTTCAGTTAGGTTTCAGCCACTGAACTGTGGCCTTTAAAACGGACTAAGCAGAGATGCACTGGGTGAAAAGGGAGTCAGAGTGCAAACAGTGGTGCCGCTTACTTGCCTCCTCATAGGCATCCTTGAATCACGTCAAAAACTTTCAAATCATGGTGTACCTTTCTTCCACAAAAGCACAATGGAAATGCCTGTATTTCTGATAACTTGGGCTCAAAGATTCTTTCTGTTGCTGCTTTTAATATGACATCTCAGCTTCCATGATTTCCAGCAACTCTCCTTCCCTTTCTTCTTTAGAATAAACACTGCTAATCTTTCAATATTTTGATCCATCCATTAGTTTCACGTAAGTTCAATGATGCGGTTATGGGATCTAATCTCAGTATGCCAGAAGCAGGTCTTCCAGACTTACTGAATCGTAATCTTTGAGGAAGAGGCTTGTCATGTGACCAGACATGTGCCAGAAATAACTAGCCTCGCCCTCTTTCTCATTTCACAGAAAAGAAAATCAAGGCCAAAAGATCACTGGCCAAACTCAGGTTTCCTGACTCCTAGTTCAGTGCTCTTTCCATTACACCAGCAAACACCCTTAAACTCTCTGCTCCTAGGAATTGAAATAAACAAAGTGTACTTGGCAAGTATTTGCTTTTTTTTCCTTTAACAATAACAAACAACACCACACAGTTACTCATAAAATGTTAATTGCGCTCCTTTCCCAATAACATCCTGATTTTCAGTTCAAACTATTAGCTTGAAGCATTAGACATTTCAATAATAAAAAGTGAGTCTCTTTTCAATACGCCTTCAATTTTTTATTTCTTATAAATATTCAATTGAATATTTCCATTTGTGGTGTATGTTTGCTAATTTACTGGAAGTTGATTCTGTTCCCCAGAAATGTCACTTGGGTGGCCCTGCTGGGCTAAAATGGAAAGTCTAAGCACTGATTTTTGAACCCTTACTTCTGTGTAGGATTCAACAGCTGTTTGCTTTCTCTAGGGCACTTGAAAATAACTCCAGTTTCAAGAGTATTTAGAAAGATTCCACTTTGAAAATAGAAGCTTTCCTTAAGGTAGGATTCATATTTTTTAAATGTAAAGAATTCAATTCTGATGAGATGATTACCTATAATACATATTTTACTGGTAACACAGCATAGAGCAATCTTTCATCAAATAAAACTATAGCATGTTGATAGATTAAAAACCTAACATAGGCATTGTATTTTCCTAGTTGATTAGACAAGGACTTGACCAACAGAGTATTTGCAAGAAATTTTGTCGAAGACCTACTTGTACTTATTCGCCACATCTCTGTGAACTATCAGATAGGAATTAGAGAGTTGCTTGTTGCTGAGGAAGAAAACAGAGTCTTATTGTTATATGTAAATGACTAAACAATCAATCAGTAGCTATTTTGAGTACAGGGAAGACTCTTCACACCCTTCAACAGAGAGGTGGAAAAGCCTGCTAAAAGTTTAGGAACTAGGATCTCAGGAGGCCTGCAATGAGTAAGAACAGATTTCATCTGCTGTAGCAGATAAACCTACTGGAAAAACAACTTGGAATTCTCTTAAACTTCACTCGGTGGACAGGCAAATTTAAATCTGTGAATCATTAGATTGCCTCATAATCTATTTAAGAAATTAATAGAAGATTTGTGAGTGTAAATCTACATTGCCTTGGAGCCCAGGATATATTGGTCAAAGATTAATTCACAACTATTGGTCTTTCTGAGGCAGACAGGCTGGCTGATTTCCTGTTTCGAAGTGGTTTTGAGAAAAAGAACAAAAGCTCCTTACTCATGCTGCACCTTACCTAATTTCCAGCTGATCAACCACAAAAGACCCAAGAAGTTATTAGCCACAAGTTCCTGCTTTAGGGGGCCAGGGCCTATCATGAGGTTCTGCAGGTGCATTTAGACTTAAACTTTAACTTATAGTTACCCTTTCCTCATTTCAATGCTAAAAATCATGCCCAGTAGTGGAGATTTAAAATGCTAATGTTATTTGTGATGTATGAAGAAGCATGTAAAACCACTGCACAAGCTCTAGACAAAGCCCTCCTATTCAGGCCCTGACAAAATCCTTTTCTATAGAAAGGCCCCATAAAACTAATCCACATACTGCTCTTGGGGAGCAGCCCACCTTTTCCTTTTGCAGTGCTGACTTCCTTGCACATGAGCTAAAATAAATTTTTCTCTTTCTTTTTGGCTACTATGTCTGGTGATCCCTCTTGATTGCTCTCCTTGGAGATTACAAGAACTCAGGGCACCAATAACATCTCTTTTGCCATGGATTCAGCATTTCTGAAATTTCAGGGGCTCTTAGTCCTCTTGTTATCATCAAGTGTCCAGGGGTAGCAGGCCTGGCACAGCCCCAGCCATCGCAAAGTCACAGCGAGAGGTGAAGTGAGCAGAGTCCAAGAGCAAATTGGATGGTGCACCAGCTAACCAGCCATCTATGGGAGTGACAGCATTGTCTGGTTTCTATTCGTCTTCCGTCAGGGCTTCAACATTCTAGGGAAGATACAAACAAGACCCTAGTCAGCTGAGGAACACAAATGAATACAGAGCTAGTAAGGTGGCCCAGGTTTCAAAATCACACGTGTGCTGAAGCTGCCAGTGAGATTCAACTTGGCGTTTTAGGGGGAAGGATGATGCCACAAATTTGTACTTAGAAAAACTCTGTAGGAGGTTCTGATATGGCAACCCCAACCTTTTCCCCCACCTCCCATTCAATCATTTATCTATTTTTAAAAAGATGATATTTTCAGGTGAAATTAGCTCTTTAAAATATTTATCTTGATAGGAGAGTACATAATCTGTTTTTTCTTGTTACTCAGAACATTAATATATTAAAATAGGAAAGTTTCTGTTATGACTCACTAAGAAAAGTATATATTTCCTCCTAAGTCAGTCCATCAATACTAACTAGTGATTTATCATAAAGGACTTAAGACCATGGTTCTCAACAGCCACTACACCCTAGAATTACCTGGGGGTCAGAAACTCTTGGGGTGAACCTCAGGCATAGGACATTTTTTTCAGAAAGACCTAGATAGTTCTGCTATGCAGGCAGGGTTGAGATCCTCAACAAATAGATTTGGTTTTATGATTTTCTGTATTTTCATTTTGTGTTGAGTGATTTGTCTTTATTGTGGTGTAGCATTTAGAATTCAGTTTTTCACTCCAATTTATTAAATTCAGGAAAGTAGAATGTGGAGGGTGGGTGGCCAGGAGGGAATGTCCTTATTCTGTTCAGATGATTCATTGCTGTTATTTAGTCCCTGCGTAATCTGTGGTCACCATCGGACATTTCTGCCTTCACAGCATATCCTATATCCTGTTTCTTCTCATAGTCACTGACACCTCATTTTCAAGAATATGATTGTGACATAATAAATAAAGTTCAGCTGTACATGCGCAGATGACCGGCATCCGGGTAAGGAAGAAGTTCCACTTCTGTTTCCATCTTTCTCAAACTGTGTGTTTACTACATGCTCCAGTTCTTTCCTTCCGAACTATTGTGTTTTTGTTAAGAAAATAAGGCTTCTTTCTGTGAGAAAAATACACGCCGGATGAAATCAGAGAAATTCACCTTAAAGAGCAGAATGAATGACTTAGCTGTAACTTAATTCAAATACTGTCCAAGGAGAAGTGTTCCCTGTTTCTACTGCCCGGCATATCCAGATTGCAGAAACAGATGCATAAGGGTTTTTAGAGTCTATTGTAAGTTTCTTCATTGTTAATAATTATTGTTCATTTATCATTCTGTAAACTATGATTCAGTTATTTTCCTGAAAGCTGCTCTTGCTGGTTGATAATTTTGTCAGCCTCAGCTCTAGGTGCTAAAAGCACAGCGCTTAGCAATAGTGAGGAGGCAACATGAACCAAATTCAAATATAAAATGAAGCTAAATCGAGAGCTTTCTGCAGAGGACCAGATGCTCTCTGCAGGTCAGGGAAACTTTCTTCATTGAAGAGTCTGCACGGAGCTGGATTGTTGCAACAAAGTTGAGCCTGTAGGACAATGGTTGATGTGGACAATGATGTAGGACAATGATGATGGTGATGGTCACTATCTTCATGTCACTGTGACACCATCGCTGCCACTCTTAGTGGTGCCTTTGCAAGATTGCAGGAGTGCTTACCCTCTCTGCACTGCACCAAACACGTTACTCACTCAATCTGATTTCCCCAAAACAAATGTGTCCAAGGAGATACTGTTAGTCATACTTAACCGATGGGGACACTGAGGCTCAGAGGGGAAAATGAGTTCAGGGTCACACCCCTGGTAAGCTGCTGAAGCAAGATTTAAAACTAGGTGTGCCTGAGACGGGAGCCCACGCTCTTAATCACTGCCCTGTGCGCTCCAGCGCGTTTATCTTGCACACGCTGGGATTTTATTGCAGATTTCTTTGGGGGATAAACGTGATAAATTACAATATTTGAGATCTGCTGAAACATTTGTTACAGTGTTTTAACTGAAGCTCTCAGGAAGCGTTTTCCATCTTGTTTTGGAACAGACTCCCAGACTCTGAGTTAAAAATGGTCGTCTTCCTTCTGAACGCCACTCCATCATGGGCGGGCGAGGCAGTGAAGGTTTCCTGTAGCCAGATCGGAAAGATAAAGTTCTAATGAATTCTCTTAAGAGAGCGTTGGAAATTTGTCCTTTCGAGCTCTGCATATGTCACAGAATTCAGCATACTTAATTGGAATTAGAAAGCTGGATAGAGTACAAAGTAGATGGCATTTACAATGGCTGGGTTATATATCTGCCATTTTATTGAGGTGGAATTCGAAAGCTATCATGGCAGATCATCTTTCTTTTCGGTCTTTCTCATTCTTACAGCTACATTTCTTAGAGAGTGTCTTTTAAAAAGCACTGTACATTTTGTTTCATTCTGCCCTGAGCCCTAGTTGCAAGTACCACATGGTGTCTCTCCGTGTGATAATCTGTAGGTCTTCCCCTCGGTTTATCTCTCTCTCTCTGGATTTCTGAACACTAAGCCCTTCACATTGCAGTTTTTGCTTATTTGTGTTTTGGTTCATTCTACCCTTGTAATCTTCATATACCTTGACATTTCTTTATTATTCTTCGGACCTCTGGTTTCTGTTATGTTTTACCCCTTTTATTGTTTTTACCTCACGCAAAAAATTACACCAGGCCGGGCGCAATGGCTCATGCCTAAAACCCCAGCACTGTGGGATAAAGACATGAAATAAATAGATGCTGCTCCAGCCTCTCTTGGCAATTCTATATATATACTGGGACAACCAATAAAAAAATAATCAGTTGAGCTCATATCTTTATATATGCTTGCCTCTGGAATTCCACTAAAATAATAAGTAGAGAGGTTTTTTTTTAAAGAATATACCCTCAAAGACAAAGAGAATGGTTGAAGAGACAGGAGCTGGCCGGGTGTGGTGGCTCACGCCTGTAATCCCAGCACTGTGGGAGGCCGAGGCGGGCGGATCGCGAGGTAAGGAGATCGAGACCATCCTGGCTAACACGGTGAAACCCCGTCTCTACTAAAAAATACAAAAAATTAGCCAGGCGTGGTGGCGGGCGCTTGTAGTCCCAGCTACTCGGGAGGCTGAGGCAGAATCGTTTGAACCCGGGAGGCGGAACTTGCAGTGAGCCGAGGTCGCGCCACTGCACTCCAGCCTGGGCGACAGAGCGAGACTCCATCAAAACCAAACAAACAAAAAACTGCACCATCCCCCTGATCACTTGTGGCTCCCTTTTCACGGTGAATTTCATGTTCTGAACAGTCCAGAGTTATTTGAAGACGCCTGGGCTCTGAGCCCCAGGAGGGCAGGGACCATGATATGCTCAGCATTGAGTGCTGAGTGCCTGACCTCAACTCCTATCTCAGAAACAGGGTTTACGTATGAAACAATGTCGTTTTCATGGTAACTCATCCTCACAAAGTGCTTTAGGAAATTACAAAAGAGGGATTCTAAAATTGTTTTTGAAAAATTGGAGTATTACTGGAAGAAATGTTTAGTCTTTAGCCAAACTACCTTAAAAATGATGTCATTTGCTTTAGATGTAGAAGTTTTGGCTAAGTAGTTTTTGAGCAGCAAGCTGTTTGAAGCAACCTGTTTAAAAACATTTATCTGACTTATGTAATTTGAGTATGAGAAAGGCTTTCTTTTAAATGTTATTTTTAAGTCTAAAATGCATTGAAGATATAGCAAAGTACAGAAAATAATATATCAGGCGTTCACATATTTACAGGATTTAACAGATATTAGCATATTTCCTTCAAATTCGTATTTTTTTAAAAGAAATAAAATGTTTTGTGTAGCTATAGCTCCATCTAATTCTTTTATTTTCAGAGGATGCCAGTATTTTGAAGCTGAAAAGGATATCCTCTTTTATATTTTATACTTTAGTTTTTGTATGTTGTACATGGGGTATTGTACTATTTTGCCTGAAAATTTTATAAAAATAGCATCATATTCTTTTTTACAACTTAATTTTTCACTCAGTATTCTGAGTATTTAGCCATGTTGATGTATGTGAATATAGTTTGTTTATTTTAATTTTGTATATATTTCATTTCGTGAATAAACCAGTTTATCCACTTTATTTTCAGTTTTTCAATGTTACAAATAATGCTGTAGTGAAAATCTTGTATATTTTATGGATTTACTTACTCATTTATTTATTAATGTTCGCATCCACTAAAGTACTTTTGCTTGGGCCCCAAATATGTATATATTTAACTTTACAAGATTCCTCTTGTTTTATTCATATTTTTCCTTTCTCTACTTTTTAAGTTATTCTTCATTTAATTTACTCTAGGAATTATGTTAACATTTTTAATTGGTTAGCTTGAATTAGCAAATTTAAATTTAATCAGTATATCTTCCATCTTTCTGAACAGTAAAAAGACTTTAGAAAACTCATTCCATATACTTTTCTTCATCTTAAAATGTCATTACTTGATATTTTAGTTCTATTCTTCTTTTCAACTTTCAAAAGTAATCGCCATTATTATTGTTTTAGTCACTGGAGTTTTAAAAATATTTATTCACATGCATACCAATTTTCTTAGCTCAATTTTTATGGAATACTACTCCTTTATTCTGCATTTCTTTAATTCTGGAGAACATTAGGCAGTAAAATCTCCCATTTTTTGTGAGAAAAATTTTAACCCCACACTTGAATAATAGTTTTACTAAATTTAAAATCTAGTTTCTCTCCAAGCTTTGAATATATGATTCTATATTATCTTTAAATTTATGTTGTTTCTGTTGACAAGTTTGCTGTTACTCTATTTTTTATGGCATTGATGGTAAATTACTTTATATCAGGTTATTTCAAATATTTTCTCTTTTACACTTTCAAGATTTATTTATTTTTTATTCTGCTCAGGACCAATTATGATTTTTCAGTTGGATGATTCATATTTTCATCAATTCTGGAAAATTTTCAGCATTATATCTTTGAATTTTCTTCTCAAACATTTTTATTACTGCTTCCTTATAAACATTTGTTAGCCAGATTTTGGACTTTTTATTCTATCTTTCGTGTCCCTTAACCCATCTTCAATATTTTCTCTACTTTTTTCCTTCTGTCCTGGGTCTTGGGTAATTACTTCAGGTTTATCTTTCAGTTCTAAAACTATTCCTTCAGCTGTATCTAATCTGTTGTTTAATTTATCTACTGAATTGCCAATTCTTTACATTTTTCTGGTGGGAATTTAAGTTGATATGATTTCCCTGCCAGGCAATGTTGTAATATATAGTGAAAAACCTCAACAGTTTTCAACTCTTTAAATTATACAAATAATATTTTTAGAAATTATTCTAAAGAACTTATTGTATAATTTACTCATGTATTATTACAACAGCAGTATTTATTTCAGTGTTCTTTACTGCATAAAATGGAAATGACTATAAGTAAGGGAATGGTTAATAAGTTATTCATTATCCATAAGATAAATACCATTCAGACAATGTTACAAAGGATATGGGAAATATTGAATATACTTTAAATAAGAAAAAGATGTTCTTAAGAAATATGCATAACATAAACAAAATTTTTTGTGTGAAATAAAGACAATGTATTACCAAAGAAAAAATACTACTAGAATTCAAATCAACATGCTAACTCTATTCATTTCTGTTAGACAGAATTAAGAATGATGTTTATATTGTCTTTTTTAACATAATTATTCCATTTTTCTACAATGCCTAAGATTTTTTGTTACAGAAAGACAAATCTATTTTTATAATATTCATCTTTTGACAAGGTACAAAATAAGTTTTAAACAAAGATAAAATCAAAGATCGAAAATGTAAGAAGCTAATGTAGTAATTAAAACACTATGTGGCGATTTTAGTGGAAGCAAGGTACTTAATTTTAAATAATGAAAATAAGACTAACTGTAAGTTAGACTTAGTAACTGATTGGGTACGTGGAGAAGGACAAACCAAGAGATTCCAAAGTTTTGTGACTGAGAGAACAATGACACTAGAAACTGAGAACTATAGAATTGTACTTCCAGACATATAAAACTTTGAACCAGACCCAGAGGATACCTTACCCCTTAAGGGGCTGCCCTCCTATGAAAATCTGCTTCCTTTCTGATACCACTCTTTGGTGGCTAAAAAGGAAAAACAAACCATTTATTCGTTAATTCAGCAAAAGTGTATTCAGTAACAACAATGTAATACATACTATATGAGATTCTAGGAATTATAGTTAGGAATAAACATTCAAGGATTACTAATAAAATGATCGTCTGTCCACAGGATGTTTGACTCTTCTATTTCCAATCTCCTTCTTCCAGTTTCTTCAAAGTACTTTCAAAACCAACTTCTTAGGGAAGCCTTTCCCTATCACCAATAACCCCACATTAAATTCCATTTCTGATGCCAGGTGTAATCAATTGGTAGCTGCTGCCTGAAACTGTGCGATGATGCTATATGTGATTAGTGATGCCTGGCAAGGCTCTGGAGAGAGAAGTGTCAGGAAATACACTAACTATGGTGCATGTCTTCTCATTGCCTTCAGCCAACCATATAGCTCCAGACTGCTTTTACTAATGCACTGCACTTTTTAAAGCGTGACCTAAAAATATTATATTTCCTACTCACAGAGTACCCATATTAACAGTAATAAAGACATAATACAAGCTGACTGAGAAGTACTTCATTTGTACTTTATTTTCTGATGAATTTAAGAACCAAAACCTCTTAAGAGCTATTGTGCATAGTATTTTGCCTTTTCCTCTGTGAGAATAAAAAAGGATAATGGATAAAAATCTATACATCATAAAAATGTTCTTCCAATCTGTCAGGTTGTTATGTTTGGTAGTTGATACCAAAGGCTTTGATACAGGAGTCCTGGGCATGACCCTAGATTATTCTTTCATTTGTCTCCAGCCTCCTGGGCTTGACCTGATTCCAAGAGGAATGGTGTCACTATTAGAGGCTTTCCAGCCTCCTTCCGGGGAGCAGGTTGGTATTGACTGAAGGTGCCTCCAGGCTGAAACTCTTACATAAAATAGCTCTTCTGCGTACACACAGAAGTAAGTGCATGAGCACGTGTGTGCATGCATATGTGTAGGAAAGAGAAGTTCTGAGATTTTTCTAGGAAATTTTCATAGCTAATAAAACTGTTGTTTTGCTATTGTACTATAGTTACATCTGATGTAACTATCAGGAAAAAAAAAGGGAACCTCCTTGTGCTGGCTTTGCAACTTCATGTGAATCTATAATTATTTTTAAATAAATGTTAATTAATAATAAATAACTACTTTTAAAACGTGCTCACATTCAAACCTCTTTCATTCATTTAAATCATTTATTTTTGTGCATGACCAAATAAGAAACATTTATGAATCAATGGAACAAAATACGTTCTCTCAAGAGAAGAAAACCAGTTTGCAATGACCTACTACAATAAGATCCTCCCAATACAGGCAGAGAAAAATGCATTCCCATATTCTATTTCTATGCTAAAAAAATAAAATGTTTCAAGGGAAGGGTCAGGTATTTCAACTATTATTATCATTTTTAATTAACTGTAAAACCTGAAAACAAATACTACCTCTAATGTAAAAATTATGTGCCCATTCTTTTTTTTTTTCTGAAAAAGAAAAAGTTCTTGAACTGATGGAAAGTTCTTAATGATACACCATTTTTTCTTTTTCAGATTTGAAGAACTTAATACAGCCTGTGCTAGCTACTTTACTTAAAAAATATTTTATTTATCTCTCCACTTCAACATGTCTCAAAAAAATCTCTTAAAAGTTAAGTGCTAGTTTATTTCAAAATGTATGTATTTTTAAAAATTTCCATAGGCCTCAGGATTTTTAATTTCTCATTAGGACTAAAAGTCACAGTTCTCAACTTTCTTTTTGAAGGCACAGGAATTAGAAGTTCTCATGAGATACATTGATTTCTTCCTTTCTGTTATTCAGCACATCTCAGACATGAGGAAGGGAGTCCAGCTTGTCTTGGAAAGTCACTCTGGTGAGGATGAACCCTGCTGGCAGTTGAGGGTCAGGAAGATCAAAAGTTAATGGGGGCCACACTAGGGAGCTTGTGGGTTACCTGGACTGATCAGAAGGTCAGCAGTGAGGGCCTGGCCCGAAGCAGAGGCAGCAACAGGAAGCAAGGTTGAGACGTAGTGAATGTGGGTTGAATCGCTAAACCAGAGGCAAGAAGGGCAGAGACAGAGAAGGTGAGAGGATTCAAGAATCCACTTCAAAGACTGGCGGGCAAGAGAAGCATTAGGAGGGGGCTGTGCTCAAAGATCTTGAATATTTAACTGTGCACCCAGCCTGCCCTTCTCTGTTCTGACCACAGGGCCTTCTCAGGTTACACAGCACATTAGTTTTTAACTTTGAGAACAGCACACATAAAGATTGGGCAACATTAATAATTAATAAAAACATAAAATTTGACATTTGTCTCAATAAAATTAATATTTTTTCCAAATAAGTTTAGCGGGAAGTATTACGTATTAAAATTCTGATGAACCTGGTCTTTCCACTACAACTTAACAGGGTAATGAGAATAGCAAGTGTACCAATGCACCCAGTGATATGCTTTCATCAGCCAGTGTAGAATCCAGCTAACATCTCCCAAAATTAACCAGGCACGGTGGTGCACACCTGTAATCCCAGCTATTCAGGAGACTGAGGTGGTAGAATCACTTGAATCAGGGAGGCAGAGGTTTCAGTGAGCCGAGATCATGCCACTGCACCCCAGCCTGGGCGACAGAGTGAGACTCCATCTCAAAAAAAGAAAAATAATTCTTGAGCAATGCTGAGAATTCGCTTTTCTATGATATTTCTGATACTTTCTGCAGTTATTACTCTAGCAGTACTTGAGATAGCCTTCGTGAAAATGTATTTGCTAATTTATGTTTCCAGCCCAAAACAAATCCATGGAAAAGTGTGCCTCGATAAAATGTGGGTGAATGCCATAGACTGAATGTGTCCGGCCCAAATTCGTATATGGAAATCCTTACCTCCAATATGATTGTATTAGGAGGTGAGGCCTTTGGTGGATGATTAAGTCATTCATGAGCGTGGAGCCCTCGTGAAAGGGATTAGTGCCCTTATAAAAGAGACCAGGATCAGGCGTCGGTGGCTCATGCCTATAATGCCAGCACTTTGGGAGGCCGAGGCGGGTGGATCACTTGAGGCCAGGAATTTGAGACCAGCCTGAGCAACACGGTGAAACCCCATCTCTACTTAAAACACAAAAATTAGCTGGGCATGGTGGCGTGCACCTATAGTCCCAGCTACTAGGGTGGCTAAGGTGGGAGGATGGCTTGAGCCCAGGAGGCGGAGGTTGCGGTGAGCCGAGATCACGCGATAGTGCTCCAGTCTGGGTAACGGAGCAAGACCTTGTCTAGAAAATAAATAAACCAACAAACAAAAATTGTAAAAATAAAATAAAACAGACCACATAGAGCTCCCTCATCATTTCCACCATGTGAGGAGACAGAGAGAAGACAGCCATCTGTGAACCAAGAAGGCTAGTATCTGACGTGAAATCTGCTGGCACCTCAATCTTGCATTCCCCGGTCTCCGGAACTGTGAGCAATGCATTTCTGTTGTCTACCTGCCACCTAGTCTGTGGTATTCTGCTACAGCTGCTCAAACAGGCTAAGACAGAGAGCAAGGGGAAGGGGGAAACCAAACCAGAGCAAAGAACCTCTGATCATACTCTTTGGAACTTCCTAACATCAGGATATTCCTATCCCTGGGAGTAAAGGCCTTAGTGCTAACTAAATTGACCCATATTCTACTGTGCTAAGAGGACATTCTACTTACCCAGGATTGGTCTTTTCCAACAGGGTAGGGCAGTGGGATGTATCAAGTCAAAGATTTTTAACAAGTTTGTAACCTGCAGGACCCACAAGAACCACAGATTCTTTAATTCACCGTAGGCTTCTTAGTTTCAAATGTACAGGAGTGCACATCGGTTCACGTTTATTAAAGCAGTGCTTCTTGTCTACAAGAAAGAAAAAAAGAGAGGCTTAAAAATAGGCATAACTAGGACAAGTTACTCAGTGAAAACTGCTTTCAAATTAAAAAAAAAAAAAAAAAAAAAGCCTAAGCAAAATTTCCCTCAGGGATGTGTCTGTCTCTGCTCTTTGTGGCACCTATAACCTTACTGAGAATTGGCTCTCTATTACAGTGACAGTCTTAAACTTAGGAAGAAATTGAGTCCTAAATGTTTCTTCAATCAATTTTTATTAAAGTAATGTTGTAATTGATGCTAACTTCTGACATTAATGCATAAATTTTATTATTTCATAATGTAGTAGAAGGACTGTCAAACTCAACCAGTTTAAACATTTTGTAATGGAGTGGCCCAGCTGAGACCAAAGTTTATAGTTTTCTTTTGTTCTTTTATCCATTCATCCCTTCATACATTCAATATTTATTAGATGAAACTGACATAGTTCCTATTAAAGGGGTGTGTGGCATAAACAAAGAGAAAAGGCATGCCATTGAAAATAGGGTGTGGCAGCACATTCTAGTCTAAGAGATATTCCTTAGTAGCAAATCTCAGTATTGCCAGATGATTTTCCATCAATAAATCCAGTATAAAAAAAAAGAGAAAGAAAGAAAGAAAGAAAGAAAGAAAGAAAGAAAGAAAGAAAGAAAGAAAGAAAGAAAGAAAGAAAGAAAAAAATAGGGTATGAATAAGGAAGCTGGCACAGAGAAGTTAAGTAAGTTACCCAATGACACACAGCTAGTGAGATAGTATGGTATAAGGATTCAACACAAACAAATAGATTCCAGAGTTCCTGTTTTTAATCGTTATGTATCTACGCACTTTGACTTGATATAACTCTGTGCACCATTATATGTTTGTGTCTCTTGTTAATTTGCTTCCACACCACCTAAAACATTTTAGTTTTCTTGTTAAACCAAATCCACATAATCCATCCACTAATACAGCGCCACTAACTAAAACTGACACATTCATTGCTTTTTTACAGATGGTATGATTTTTAAACAGTTGATGTAGTGAAGAGTGTATGGGTCTCTAATTGAGTAGAAAAGTCTAAACAAAGCTGCAGGACCACACAGGAAACCATGAAGCATTCAGAAAAAGCAGATTTAGTGACTTTTGTGCTAGAGTGTGGAAGTAGGATAAAAATGTCCTTGTCTGAGGAAGTAAAGTAAAACAAAACTCTCCCAACAGAGGACACAGCTTGATCAAGTGTAAGACGTTCTTAGACCCCAACGTCTAGCTTCATAAATACAGAAATGAACCACCCAGAAGAACTACAGGGACCAAGAGAAACCAGTGTCGGAGCACGGCAAGGAGAGCACTGATGGAGAATATCATGCCAAGATTATTAATGAGTATGTCATGTGAGCCAGGAACTACACCTTGCCAAACTCAAGATACGTTGTATCCATTTTTCGCCTCAATCCAGCACCCTGCCATTCTGTTCTAGAAGGAGATGAAATCAGTCTAGATCTGTTTGTAACAATGCCAGTGACCTGTTCTGTAGATGTCTTCAAATTGATTTCTGAATGACTTATTACAGTATCTTTTCAGTCTAGAAATGATTAGCCAGTAATTATTTGGGTTCTCTTTCCCTTGCTTTAAGAAAAAAGAAAGAAGCTTTATAGTATGTCCTTGGCATAAGGCATCAAACTAAGAATTCTTAAAAATGGCAGCTATTAGTCTTGTGATGACATCCAGCAATCCTTAGAGTTCCTTGATGGCAAGTCATCAGGGACTGTAGATAGGACAGACTGTACTTATCTAAATAATACACCATCTGTTCTTATCAAAGCTGACATGGTTTCCTGCCCCCTCCATCTATAAGCTCTCATTTCTGTTCAATAACGTCTTATTCAGAACTATCAAAGCTCTTCATTAAGATCATTGTTAAGATCAATGATACCTATCGTGCTTCAGCAGTCCTTTCTTGAAGAAATTTCATGATTCCAATTTTTCAACATGAAAACATCAAAGAATGAAATCTTGCATTTGGTTATACTCTAGGAAGCAAATAAGGGAGGAGGAGAGCAAGCAACAAATTAAATAGGAAATGCAGCATTAAAGGTGACTTGATCTTTTTCTCAGAAAAGGAGAGGCATGCAAAGGAGTAATTTTGAAACACACAGAAAAATGTAAGACCCACTGATGAGTAATACAGAAGGAGGTCTTCTTTATTCCAATTATCTGAGCAATAATCTAACAACCAGAAACTGCGTCTCCTGTTCATCACTGACTTTGCCACTGAATAGAGTGTCTTATAAAACCGAAAACTAGGAGTGCTATCAGCATTACAAAGAAGGCCATTTTTGTCTTTAACACTAAAACACCACCTGTCTTTAAAGCACCCCCAGTTTTACCCTTTCCCTACATACCCCAGTTATCCTTTCCCTTACACCTTTCTCTTTCAAGTGACCTTCTCCTCACTCTTGGAGACTCAGTTTGCCAGTATAGTATGAATGGGTAATGTATTGGTTTACCTTCACATATCTGTAAGTTGTCAGATTTACACCATACCTTAAGTCAAAGAAATGAATGCAGTTAACATTTGCAAAAGCTTAATATGGGATAGTTTTTTTAAAGTACATATATACATTGATGGGCATTTGGGTTGGTTCCAAGTCTTTGCTATTGTAAATAGTGCTGCAACAAACATAGACTGGATAAAGCAAATGTGGCACATATACACCATGGAATACTGTGCAGCCATAAAAAAGAATGTATTCATGTTCTTTGCAGGAACATAGATGAAGCTGGAATCCATCATTCTCAGCAAACTAACACAGGAACAGAAAACCAAACACTGCATGTTCTCACTCATAAGTCAGAGTTGAACAATGAGGACACATGGACACAGGGAGGGGAACATCACATACCAGGGCCTGTCGGGGGGTGGGGTCAAGGGAAGGGAGAGCATTAGGACAAATACCTAATGTATATGGGGCTTAAAACCTAGATGATGGGTTGATAGGTGCAGCAAACAAACCACCATGGAACATGTATACCTGCATAACAAACCTGTACGTTCTGCACATGTATCCCAGAAGTTAAAGTAAAATAAAAAATAAAAATAAAGTACATATATACATCAACTCATTTAATTCTCTCAGTAACCCTATGTTATAGATGCAATTGATGGCCCTATATCATAGATGAGAAAACTGATGCCCAGAAAAATTAAGTAACATGCCCAAATTAGTCACATAGCTAGTCCTCAGTTGGCCGCCTCCCAAATTCCTGTGCTGAAAATTCTGTAATATATTGCCTTAAGAAAGTTTCTAGAAAAGGTTTTCTATTTGATGTTTTGATCCTCCTAATCTTTAAAAAATTTTAGCTCAGTAATTCTTTTCATGTCTGGTTTTTATTTCATGTTGAATTTCTAGCAGAATTTCTCAAAAATATGGTTGAGTTATATTCAAATAATATTTCTCCTCTTTACTCTTTCCCATTTGTCTTACTTGTGCCTCGTGTACACACCCATCATCTTCTTTGGTTCTCATCCCTGGCTGGGGCAATCGTAGCCTGTAAACCCATGGGAAAAAGTGTAGATTTGCTCATGATCTCCAAATAAGTGTTTCTTTTTGATGTGATGAAGTGCACCATCATCTGTCTTCTCCACCGACGTGCTGATAAGCAGACCCAGCTAGCATAATTACCCATACATGGTTACTATAGGGTAAATAAAGAAATCAGGTTCTTAGGTTTAAAGGCCTTGCCTGTTTGTCATAGTGTTATAGTTAGATTTTTCTCTTGATAAAGGGAATCTTAACATATGACATTTATATAAGAATAATCAGGTGAACACTTCCATCTGGTTTTATTCTGCCCACATTTACATTAATGCCTTTGACAAGGAGTAGCATAATCTTAATTTTCATATGTGCTCTCTGGTTTCAGCAAGTATAGGATTAAGAGCTAGCTGGAAGATTCCTGTGAAAAAGACCTTACCCTCTATTAGTTACTTAGAAACACAGTTTATGAAGAAAAGTGGGATAAATGAACATTCTTTTCTTGTAGGTGTTCATTTTCAGAGTAAAAAGTTGGTACTCCATTTGCTTCTCATTGGTGTACAATTAAGTTGTGTGTGTGGTTTTAAAATTTTTGTTTTCACCGGGCAACCTACAGAATGCGAGAAAATTTTTGCAATCTACTCATCTGACAAAGGGCTAATATCCAGAACCTACAAAGAACTCAAACAAATTTACAAGAAAAAAACAAACAACCCCATCAAAAAGTGGGCAAAGGATATGAACAGACATTTCTCAAAAGAAGACATTCATACAGCCAACAGACACATGAAAAAAATGCTCGTCATCACTGGCCATCAGAGAAATGCAAATCAAAACCACAATGAGATACCATCTCACACCAGTTAGAATGGCAATCATTAAAAAGTCAGGAAACAACAGGTGCTGGAGAGGATGTGGAGAAATAGGAACACTTTTACACTGTTGGTGGGACTGTAAAATAGTTCAACCATTATGGAAAACAGTATGGCGATTCCTCAAGGATCTAGAACTAGAAGTACCATATGACCATTACTGGGTATATACCCAAAGGATTATAAATCATGCTGCTATAAAGACACATGCACACATATGTTCATTGTGGCACTATTCACAATAGCAAAGACTTGGAATCAACCCAAATGTCCATCAGTGACAGACTGGATTAAGAAAATGTGGCACATATACACCATGGAATACTATGCAGCCATAAAAAAGGATGAGTTTGTGTCCTTTGTAGGGACCTGGATGCAGCTGGAAACCATCATTCTCAGCAAACTATCGCAAGAACAGAAAACCAAACACGGCATGTTCTCACTCACTGGTGGGAACTGAACAATGAGATCACTTGGACTGAGGAAGGGGAACATCACACACTGGGGCCTATTATGGGAAGCGGGGAGCAGGGAGGGATTGCATTGGGAGTTATACCTGATGTAAATGACGAGTTGATGGGTGCTGACGAGTTGATGGGTGCAGCACAGCAACATGGCACAAGTATACATATGTAACAAACCTGCACGTTATGCACATGTACCCTAGAACTTAAAGTATAATAAAAAAAAATAAAGAAAATGTAAAATTTTTGTTTTCACTCTCTTTTTCTTTATGAACTCACAGGTTTGGGTAGTGATTGTGTTACAATTGTATACAAAATTCTTATTGATGCTCAAACTATTCCATTTTTGACCAATGAGAGGCCCACCCAAGATTTCTTTTCCACATAGCCCATCACTAACTGTAAGTCTTCTTGCTTTGGATACAATAAGAGGTCCTAGTCTCATCTTGTATTTTAACTGGCCAAATCTAGTGGAATCAGCCATTCTTCTAAGGAGTCTTGGTTCTTTTAGTAGAAAATGATAATTAGAATTCAAAATCTTTGCCCTTAGTATGTTCATTACCTTAAGGTTGTCATTTCTTCTAGGCTTCTTCAATGGACAAAACCAGGATATAAGTACTTTCGAAAAGAAAATAAAATATGAGGTTTTTAAATTAACATTTTCATTTCTAAGTAAATATTATAAAAATTTACTTCTTCTGGAGTTATAGATCTCTTTTCTCTTATGTTGAAAATTTTTATTCCTAATAACATTAGTGTAATATCTTATTTATATTATGTTATAATATAGATAATTAGATTAAAATAATATTACAACTATTGTCACCAGCAATTATACTTCTAAATAAAGCCTAAGATTTTGTTGTATCTATGTGTGTCCTTAAAATACATACTAATAGAGATATACAGACAAAATTCTGTGCTCTAAAGTGGCTTGGAATAATTATTTTTTGTGTTATTATAACATTATAATTATGTCTAATTATGCTAATTTATTTGAGATTTTTATCAGTTTTCAGAGATTGCTTTTTTTTGTGAATTTAATTTTTTAACAGACTAAACTACATAATATAAAAATCTTGCTTCTTGCCAATTTAGTAAAATTGGGACTGGATTTACTTTCTTCCTGAAACAACTAAAAAACTGGACAAAAATACATAAATCAATGCTTTTTAAGACATTGGATGTCAGGCATTAAAGGGACATTGATCCTTGAGAGACAGAAAAGAAATGAGATGAGCTTATGATTGCCCAAGCTTACCACCTTATGAGAAGAAACCTAGGCAGAGTGAGACCAACTCCCAAGCTGATGAAAAATAGCCATGAACTCGGGAAGACCAATGTGATTTGAGACTGCAGTGAAGTCTATGTAAGAGGAGAGAGCTATACAAACAGAATCCTGGATACCTACAGAGGTTCCTCCTCCAAATATTCAACACATCAATGCATGAGTGTGAAAACACTATGCAAGACCCGAAAAAGAGCATCCCAGACCATTAGAGGTAACAATGCCTGGTGTACACACACAGGCAGACTACAGAACCTCATAATTCACAGGTGTTAGAGTATCTTAGGGTCTTGCCTTAATAGTTGGGGATAATTAGTTCAAAACTAAACACCGATCTGGCCCTATCTAATAATCTTAAAAGCAAGACCTAAAAGGATCACACTGTTTCCAAGTAATTTAACTGTATCCCAGAATAAAACTCCAGAATATTGATAAGAATACAAAGATGTCAAACTTCCAAAAAGGTAAAAATATCAATCTCTGGCATCTAATAAAAAGTTACCAGGCATGCAAAGAAGTAGGAAAATATAATCTCTGTCAGAGAAAATGCAATCAAAACTGTTACAGAAATGACAAAGATATTAAAATTAGCAGTTAATGACTTTTAAAAAGATATTTTAACTGTTTTCCACTGTCGGTTTAAAAAGTTATCGGAAGATATAAAAAAGATCCAGATTGAACTACTAGGAATAAAGATTACAAGCTTTGATATTTAAAATATACTGGATGGGATTAATACCAAATTAAACTTTGCAGAAGAAAAGATTTGCGAGTCACATTTATTGATTTGCATATATTGAACTAGCCTTGCATCCCAGAAATGATCATCATATCATTTCTCCTCCTTGATCATCGTGTATTAACTTTTTGATGTGCTGTGGGATTCAGTTTGCTAGTATTTTTTGAGAATTTTTGCATCTATGCTTATCAGGAATACTGGCCAGATTTTTTTTTTTTTCTTTTTGGTATGTCTCCACCAGATTTTGGTATCAGACAGATTCTGGTTGGCATAGAATGAATTAGGGAGGAGACCTTCTTCCCCAGTTTTTTAGGAATCATTTCAATGTGATTGGTACCATATTTTCTTTGTACATCTAGTAAAATTTGGCTCTGAATCCATCAGGCCCAGGGCTTTTATTTGTTGGTAGGTTACTTTTTTCTGATTCAATTTTGGAACTATGTGTTGGTTTGTTCGGGTTTTCATATTCTTTCTGGTTTAATCTGGGGAGACTGTGTTCCCAGGAATTTATGCATTTTCTCTGTGTTTTCTAATTTGTGTGCATAGAGTTGTTCATTGTAGTCTCTGAGGATCTTTTGTGTTTCTGTTGGATTGTTTCTAATGTCTTTGTCATTTCTGGTTGAACTTATTTGGATCTTCTCTTTTTTCACTGTTAATCTGGCTAGCAGTCTATTAATCTTGCTTATTCTTTTGAAGAACCAATTATTGGTAGTATAACACAATGAAAAGCAAAACCATGTGATCATCTCAATACATACAGAAAAAGCTTTCAATAAAATGCAACATGCTTTCATGATAAAAGTCTTCAGCAGACTAGACATCAAAGAAACATACCTCAAAATAATAAGAGCCATCTATGGCAGACCCATAGCCAACATCATACTAAAGGGGCAAAAGCTGTAACTATTCCTCTTGACAATAGTAACAAGGCAAGGATGCCTACTCTCACCACTCCTAGTCAACATAGTACTGGAAGTCCTAGCCAGAGCAATCAGGCAACAGAAAGAAATTAAAGTCATTCAAATAGGAAGAGAGGAAGTCAAAATCTCTTTCCTGGCTAACAATACAATTATATACCTAGAAAACCCAAAAAACTCTGCCAAAAGGCTCCTAGAACTGATAAACAACTTTAGTGAATTTTTGGGATACAAAATCAATGTACAGAATTCAGTAGCATTTCTATACACCAATAACATTCAAGCTGAGACTCAAATCAAGAACACAGCTCTATTGACAATAGCCACCAAAAAATTCAAGTATCTAGGAATACAGTTAACCAAGGAGATAAAAGATTGCTACAAGGAGAACTACAAAATGCTGCTGGAAAAAAATCAGAGATGACACAAATAAATGGAAAAACATTCCATGATAATGGATTGGAAGAATCAATATTGTTAAAATGGCCATACTGCCCAAATCAATTTATAGACTCAATGATATTTCTATCAAACGACCAACATCATTTTTCACAGAATTAGAAAAAACTATTCTAAAATTATTAGGGAGGCAAAACAGCCCAGATAGCCAAAGCAATTCTGAACAAAAGAACAAAGCTGGAGGCATCACACTACCTGAATCCAAATTATACTATAAGGCTACAAGAAGCAAAACAGCATGATAGTGGTACAAAAGCAGACATATAGACCAACAGAACAGAACTGAGAAACTGGAAATAAAGCTATACACCTACAACCATCTGATTTTCAACAAAGCTGACAAAAACAAGCAATGGGAAAAAGACTCCTTATTCAACAAATGGTGCTGAGATAGCTGGCTAACCATTGCAGAAGAATGAAACTGGACCCCTACCTTTCACCAAATACAAAAATTAATTCAATATTTAATTCACCCAGGAAATACCTTTCTTGACATCATTACTGGCAAGGAATTTTTGGCTAAGTTCCCAAAAGCAATTTCAATGAGAATAGAAATTGACAAGTAGGGACTAATTAAACTAAAGAACTTCCATACAACAAAAGAAATTATTAACAGAGTAAACAGACAATGTACAGAGAAAATATCACAAACTACACATCTGACAAAAGTCTAATATCCAGAATCTATAAGAAATTTAAACAATGGAATGAGCAAAAAACAAATAACCTCATTAAAAAGTGGGAAGTGAACAGACACTTCTCAAAAGAAGATGCAGGCTGACTCTGGGCACACTGCCTATGAGTTAGCCCTGCTCCACAAAGAACAATAGTAAAACAATGAAACAAAAATTAAAGCAGTGGCCATACAAGTGGCCAACAGACATATGAAAACATGCTCCGTATCACTAAATATCAGAAAAATGCAAATCAAAACCACAATGAGATACCATCTTACATCTATCAGAATGGCTATTATTGAAAAGCCAAATAATAACAGATGCTGTTGAGGCTATGGAGCAAAAGGAACACTTATATGCTGTAAGTGGGAATGTAAATTCGTTCAGCTACTATGGAAAGCAATTTGGAAATTTCTCAAAGAACTTAAAACAGAGCTAACACGTGACCAAGCAATCCCATTTCTGGGTATATACTCAAAAGGAAATAAGTCATTCTACCAAAAGACACATACACTCATATGTTCATCACAGTACTATTCACAATAGCAAAGACTTGGAATCAATCTAGGTGCCCATCAATGGTGAATTGGATAAAGGAAATGTGATACATATACACCATGGAATACTACACAGCCATAAAAAGAATAAAATCATGACTTTTGCAGCAACATGGATGCAGCTAGAGGCCATAGTCCTAAGTGAATTAATGCAGGAATTCAGAAAACCAAATATTGCATGTTCTCACTTGTAAATGGGAGCTAAACATTGGGTGCTCTTGGATAGAAAGATGGGAATAATAGCTACTGTGGACTACTAAAGGAGAGAGGGAAGGAGGGGGACACAGGTTGAAAAACTACCTACTGGGTACTAGGCTCACCAACTGGGTGATGATATTTGTACCCCAAACCTCAGCATCATGGAATATAACCATATAACAAAGCTTCACTTGTACTCCCTGTATCCAAAATAAAAGTTGAAAATTTTTAAAAAGATTCATGAACATGAAGGCACAGCAGTAGAAACTTTACAAAATGAAACACATAGACAAAAACATTTAAGTAAATACAAAGAGCATCAGTGAGCTTGTCACAATGTTAAGCAGACTAATATACATGTAATTGTTTATCTCAAGGATAAAAAGGGAGATTCAGAAATAATAAAGAAATATAGACCAAAATATTTAGAAATTGATAACATTTACAAATTTGCAGATCTCATAAGCTCAACAAACTTCATGCACAAGAATCACAAAGACAAGTACAACAAGTACACTATAATGAAACTGTCAAAAACCAATGATAAATGTAAAAATCTTTAAAAAAATAGTCAAAGAAAAAGAAGACACATTATATGCAGAGAAACAAAGAAAAGCAAGAGAGCAGCTTATCTGAAACAATGCAAACAAGAAGACAGTGGAGCAACATCTTTACAGTACTGGGGTGGAGTGGGAATGTCAACCCAGAATTTTATATCCAGCTGTATTAGCCCATTTTCATGCTTCTAATAAAGACATACCTGAGACTGGGTAATTAATACAGGAAAGGATTTAATGAACCTCCAGTTCCATGTGGCTGGGGAAGCCTCACAATCATGGCAAGGAAGAGCAAGTCACATCTTACATGTATGGCAACAGGCAAAGAGAGAGCTTGTTCAGGGAAACTCCCCCTTATGATACCATCAAATCTCATGAGACTCATTCATTATCAGGAGAACAGCACGGGAAAGACCTGCCCACATGATTCTATTACCTCCCACCAGGTCCCTTCCACAACAAGTGGGAATTGAAGATGAGATTTGGGTGGGGACGCAGCCAAACCATATCCTTTTGCCCCTGGCCCCTCCCAAATCTCATGTCCTGACACTGCAAAACCAATCATGCCTTCCTGACAGTCCCCCAAAGTCTTAACTCATTTCAGTATTAACTCAAAAGTCCACAGTCCAAAGTATCATCTGAGACAAGGCAAGTCCCTTCCACTTATGAGTCCGTAAAATCAAAAGCAAGTTAGTTACTTCCTAGATACAATGGTGGTACAGGCATTGGATAAATAGAGCCATTCCAAATGAGAAAAAATAGCCAAAACCAAGAGACTACAGGCCCCATGCAAGTCCGAAATCCAGTGAGGAGGTCAAATCTTGAAGCTCTCAAAGCTCCTTTGGCTCCATGTCTCACAATCCAGTCACATTGATGCAAGAGGTAGGTTCCTGGGGTCTTGAGCAGCTCCACTCCTGTGGCTTTGCAGGGTACAGACTCCCTCCCAACTGCTTTCATGGGCTTCTGTTGGGTGGGGGTCTGGAGGACAGTGGCCCTTTTCTCATAGCTCCACTAGGTGATGACCCAGTAGGGACTCTGGGTGGAGGCTCTGATCCCACATTTCCCTTCTGCACTACCCTAGCAAACTTCTGCCTGGACATTCAGGCATTTTCATACATCATCTGAAAACTAGGCAGACGTTCCCAAACCCCAGTTCTTGACTTCTGTCTTTTTGTAGGCTCAACACCATGTGGAAGCTGCCAAGGTTTGGGGCTTGCACACTCTGAAGCCACAGCACAAGCTCTATGGTGGCCCCTTTCAGCCACAGCCAGAGTGGCTGCTACACAGGGCACCAAGTCCCTGGGCTGCACACAGCATAGGAACCATGGGCCTGGCTCACAAAACCATTTTTCCTTTCTAGGCCTCCAGGCTTGTGATTGGAGGGGCTGCTGTGAAGACCTCTGACATGCCCTGGAGCCATTTTCCCCATTGTCTTGGAGATTAACATTAAGCACCTTGTTACTTATGCAAATTTATGCAGCCAGCTTGAATTTCTCCTTAGAAAATGAGATTTTCTTTTCTATCACATTGTAAGTTGCAAATTTGCTGAACTTTTATCCTGTGCTTTCCTTATAAAACTGAATGCCTTTAACAGTACCCAAGTCATTTCTTGAATGCTTTGCTGCTTAGAAACTTCTTCCATTAGATACCCTAAATCATCTCTTTCAAGTTCAAAGTTCCACAAATCTCTAGGGCAGGGGCAAAATGCTACCAGTCTGCTTGCTAAAACATAACAAGAGTCACCTTTGCTCCAATTCCTGACAAGTTCCTCATCTCCATCTGAGACCTCAGCCTAGACCTTATTGTTCATATCACTGTCAGCATTTTTGTCAAAGCTATTCAACAAGTCTCTAGGAAGCTCAAAACTTTCCCACATTTTCCTGCCTTCTTCTGAGTCCTCCAAACTGTTCCAACCTCTGCCTGTTACCCAGTTCCAAAGTTGCTACCACATTTTCAGGTATCTTTTCAGCAACACCCAACCCCCAGTACCAATTTACTCTATTAGTCCATTTTCATGCTGCTGATAAAGACACACCTAAGAGTGAGCAAAAAAGTTTAATAGATTTACAGTTCCATGTGACTGGGGAGGCCTCACAATCATGGTGGAAAGCAAGGAGGAAAGGAACAGCAAGTCACGTCTTATATGTATGGCAGCAGGCAAAGAGAGAACTTGTGCAGGGAAACTCCCTTTAATAATGCCATCAGATTTCAAGAGACTTATTCACTATCTTGAGAACAGCATGGGAAAGACCTTCTCCATGACTCAGTTACCTCCCACTGGGTCCCTCCTACAACATGTGGGAATTGAAGATAAGATTTGGGTGTGGACACAGCCAAACCATATCACTAGCTAAAATATTCTTAGAAAACCAAAGAGAAATAGATTTTTTCAGTTGGATGAATTTCAGAATTTGTCTCCAGCAGAACATGTTAAAATGAATTTCTCCAGGCAGAAAGAAATGGATACCAGATAGAAATATGAATCTACAGAAAGGAACAAATAACTCTGGAAATGGTAAATACATGGTTAATTAACTAATATTTTTATATTCATTTTATGTAAATAAAATAGCTTTTCAAAAGATAATTTACACCTTAATCAAAAGTAGCAATGTAATGTGATGTTTATAACATATGTAAAAGTGAAATTTATGGCAACAATAACGTAAAGTCAGGAAGAAAATATTCGTATATTGTATATGTAATACAAGAGTTACATCCATGATATATAAAGATCCCTTGGCACTCACTACTGAGAAATTAAAACTCAGTTTAAAAAAATAAGCAAAATATTGATATAGGCACTTCACCAAGAAGAAATGTAGGCCACATAAGCACATGAAAACATTATCAATATCGTTCATTATTTGAAAAATGCAATTTAGAGCCACAATGAGATAGCATTACACACCGATTTGAGTGACTATAATTAAGAAGACTGCCCATCCAAGTATTGGCAGGATGTGGAGGAACTGGAATTCTCATACATTATTGTTAATGTAAAACAGTACAGTTACTTTGTAAAATGTTTGTTAGTTTCCTTAAAAGTTCAACCTGTACCTACCATGTGGTCCAGTGATTTCACTAATGGGTATTTACAAAAGAGAGATGAAAGCATATGTCCATACAAATGTACACATAAATATTCAGAGGAACTTGATTTGCAATAGCCAAAACCTGGAGAAAAAAATGTCCACCAGTCAGTGAATGGGTAAAGAAAGTGTAGTGCATCTGTGCAATGGAATACTACTCTGCAATAAAAGAATTAACTATTAATACATGCAACAATATGATGAATCTTGAAATAATTATGCTGAGTGAAAGTAGCTCAATAAAAAAGGTTACATATAGTAGGATTCCATTTACTTGCAATTCCCGAAAATGCAAACTAATCTACAGTGACAGAAAGCAGACCAGAGGCAACCTGGAGACCACAGAGGGGTGGGTGAAGGAGGAAATGTTGGGGCAAGGGGAGGAGCTGAAGGGAGATATTACAAAGGGACAGGAGAAAACTCTGTACGTTGACTGACATGTCATTATCTTGATTATGGTGGTGGTTTCATGGGTGTGTAACTTAGTCAAAACTTGTCAAATCATGCTTTTAAATATATGTTGTTTATTGCATGCTAATTCTACCCCTAACCCTATTTTAAATATTTAAAAAGTTGCTTTTAGAGAAGTCTCATTTCTGTCCTAATCTCTTCTCCCCTGTTCCCTGCCTCATCCTATAGGTAGTCATATGTATTAGTTTTTTACATGCAATTCCAATGGGCCTTTGCACAAAAATAAGTGTGTGTATTTTCCCCATCTTACTCGCCAAATACAATCACACCGTCGCGCGCGCGCCCACACACACACTTTCCTGTGTTTCTTTTAACAATGTATCCTTGGAGATTCTACCACTTTGGTACATAGCGATTTTTATCATTCATTTTTACACCTTCATAGAATTTCTTTGTGTGACTGTACCTGAGCTTATTGAGCCAGTTTCCTGTTGGTGGGCATTTGAATTGCTTCCCTTCTTTTGCTATTACAAATATACCAAAATTAATAACCTTATTCATGAATCACTTTGTATTTTTGACCGTTTCCCTTTGAGACTGATTGTGAGAAGTGGGACTGATGACAGACATAGGTAAATTTTTAAACTATTAGTATTCTCAAACTTAACATTCTTGATTTCAACTATTTGGAGACAGCATCAAAAGGATGGGATGTGATCATCTGTTATTTTGGTGAGGCTTAATTTTGAACAAAGTGAATGCTTAGGATTATGTGCAGAAGTAAGTCATTTGGGAGTAAATTAGTCTAGCCCACTGTCCTGCAGACACATATAAACAAAGTTTTATAGTTTGTTACTTGTTGTGGGATCCAAGAATAGCCCTCAAGTTTCCTGAATCCTGGACCCTCTAGGAGCAATTGCAACGGTGAAATCAAGCTTTGATTAATGTCAGGAATATGCTGGATTTGTTACCAGCTAGGAACTTGGAAGTAAGAGGAACTTGCTTCTGAAACCGGAAGTTTGGCTCTGGATGGCCTGATCTTTGTAGTTGTTTCTGCCCAAATGGATTCTCATCTCATTTCCTTATATTAAAGGAATTTGTGTCTTTTTCACGGGTCTGTGGGTACTTTTGCTAGCACTGTGTAATAGTCAAGAGTATAGGATATGAGAAAGGGTATCTGCATTTGAAACTGGCTCTGCCACTTTCTAATTATATAATCGTGGGCACCTTGACTTCTGTTCTTCAGTTTCTTCTCTTTTTCATAGGTATTCATAGTTTTGTTGTCACAAAACTCACAACATTGTTGTCAGAATTAAATGAAACATATACAAAATGCTTACAATAATGGAAGGGAGACAGTGAGCACTCAATAAATGCATGCTAAGACATCCATAGTGACGATCACCTTGGGATATCTACCCATTGAGTATACATTATATGAATTAAAAGAACATTTTTCAGCATTGAAATTTGGGAGATTTTCTAAGCTGGCAAATAGGCATATTTTACTAATACTAAGAGTCCTATACACACAACACGTATATGCTTTAAATTATGAAGGATACATAATGAGTCTGATATTAGATACCAGTTTTTCCTTTTGAGAAAACTGGGCTAGAGAAATACGTAGTTCTCCCTCAAAGTGAATCCTCATCTATCTCTGAGCTACTCATCTTATAATCTGTATTTCTCACTTTTGGGCCAGCCCTCATGGTTACTAAGCTTTGGTTTATTAAGTTCTTGGCTAAAACACATTTTTAAAAATATGATTCTTTTTAATTGACACATGGTAATAAAGCATAGGTTTTAAGTATGGGGTCTTTGTCCGTGATTTTCTCCAGAAAGTTCCCCCTACACACCCCATTCTGCCCTGAAAACATGGGCCGCAGGTGGCTGCTTCTCTTTTTCCAGGCAGAATCCACTACACCTGCCCCGCATTCCCTTGGGGCCTGCATAGTCCTGGGCGAGCAGTGACCATCTCCTCCTAACAGCAAAGTGAAGACCCCTGTACATGGCTTTAGGTGGAAAGAATAACTTCCTGCTTAGAGTCTTTTCTGAAAATAAACTGTGCACTTGTGTAACACCATGATACTTCCTGTGTAACCCCATTAAATATCCCCAGGTAGCAGTAGCTTGGTAGGTGGCTGCTAAATACTTAATGTCCCTGTAGGTAACCCATTATTTTCAGAAAGGACTGACCTGTGGAGACTTGAGAAGATCATGACTGGTTTGATCAGGAGTAAAAGTATGTGTGTGTGTGTGTGTGCACATGTGTAATACTGATAGAGTCAACAGACAGTGTGTTTGTGTGTGTGTGTGAGAGAGAGAGAGAGAAAGAGAGAGAGAAAGAAAGAGAGAGAAAGAACAGAGCAACTCCATTTAAAGGATCTTTTTTATATCCTACTAAACTCTAATTGAGGATGGTTATATTGTTTGTGCTTAAACATTCTACCAGTGGAGTCAGCAAGAACTTCCTGGAGATGGAAATTTTAATCTGTGTGTAGTGCATGTTAATCGGTTCACTTTTAAATACCTGAAAGCGGCTGGATAGAAGAGTTAAATGCATGTAAACTGCAAGTACTAATGAGATGCTCTTCCTACTATATGGCAAGAATCTTAATTTTATTCTAAGTATCTTAGAGCCATCACTTGTTTTGTAGAATGTGTAGTGGAAATCAATAGAAAAGAGACGTGTCTTAGAATGATGCCAGGCACACAGTTAAGTACTCAACAAACGCAAGCTATTGCTTCCTTAATGACCATATGACCTTGGGACAACTACCCATTGGGTACACATCACAGGAATTAAAAGAAGATTTTTCAGTGGTTTTTGCAATATGGAGGATTATTCTATTTATAGATATTTATGTTGTGTGCAAAGTTACAGGATTTACCTAATGATGATGAGATAGCATGTGAAATACACAAGATTGAGTATCAAAAAGCCGGGCTTGAGCTCCAGCTCTGCCATGATTTGTGTGAGCTTGACTGACTTGGTACTTTTCTTTCTCATTTGAAACTGATGAGCTTAGAAAAAGTTATTTTTATGATCATTTTCACCTGGAATCTGATTATAATTTATAAATTGTTATCAACCTGCATTTGGAAGCTACGACTCCTACAGGGTTCATTTAAACTCTCATGAGAAAATTTTTTTCTTTTTTCTTTTTTTTCAGGCTTTTCATAAAAAACTTTATTTCTCAAAAAGGGGGGAAGAATCCAAAGTATTAAAATAATCCTCTAATTTTTGTTTTGGGGGAAAAGGGTAGGATGACAAAATAGTTCATATAAAAATTTCAAGCATCACTGCCGTAGATGTTCCTCTGGCTCAGTGGAGAACATCCTGAAACTCGCACCTGTCTGCAGCTCAGGTTCCAGCTGCATCACGGGGAGCACAGCATCTCCTGGATGCAGGAATTTTTTCTTTTTTCTTTACTTTTTTTTTTTTTAATCACTCTTTAATTACTCTCATGCTTATGAGTGGCCTTTGCAGAATCCCTTGTAGTACTGTTATGTGTAGTCTACCTGCTGTCTCTGCAACCCCTCTTCAATGAGTCTCCATGTATTGTACTGCAGTTCTGCACTGTTCAGTGGCTCCCCTACCTAGAGCCCAGGGAGCACTGAAATTCAACAGGAGTAGGGGCTGTGCTCTTACTCCCAAACCATAAGCCTGGATGCAATTTTGCATTGCCACAAAGGAAAGAGTGCTTCTCCCCTCCATATAAACTAGTAGAGACCCTGTGTCTTCCCTCAATGTCAACCCTAACTCAGGAAACTGTTGGATTCAATATGACACAAGGTGCTTCTGTTCCCTGAGGAGTACGAGGTTTGAATTAAGAAATTCATCATTTATCATGCATAGGATCCAAAGTTACACGAAATATTAAGAATGATTCCCATCCCAGAGCAAGACTTAATTGTACTCGGATCAATGGGTTTTCTCCCAGTTTCTTAGCCCCTCTTTCCTAGTCAGCTTGCACAGCATGGACAATGAAACACTAACTGGTAACTGCACCATAAGCCCCATTCCTTTGTCCTTCAGCCATAGAATTAGTACAGAGTACCCCATGGAGAGACAAGGGGGTGTGTGGGCAGAGAGAGGAGAGACAGAATCTGAATAATAGGAACATTCTAGTCACTAGAGACGTGTTTTATGTGATATAGGAATGATGTTTTGGCTCCACCACAGCCTGGATGACTTACATTCCACACGTTTGTACAACAAAAAACCTTTAGATCACTAAAAGGATTTTTCTAGGTACTCTGACGCACGAAACGGATCACTGTAGAAATAGGAATTGGGCCTTCTGACTTCCCAGAATGGTAGATACGTTTCCTCCATTGTCCAATATATAAATGAGAATTAGGTGATTATACTTAAGTGAATTAGGAATTTAATCAGCATCTCTCAGTTGACTTGAACCTAAGTAACCCTGAGAATTTGACAAGCTTCAGCCTTTGGACATGAAAACCTGGAGTAGACCCTGGATCATGGTGTGAATTAACCAAGGTAACTCCACCTCAGAGATATTTTGATGGCCGGTAAGCTCCTCTTGGCAGTGGTTCTGTCTTAAGAGAACCTCAAAATACACTGACTCAGGACTGCCAGAGCAGGAGTTTTGTTGCTATTGTTGTTATCTTGAGTAATTCTGAGCACCATCCCAAGCCACTATAATTTCCAGTATTGTTGTAGACCCTTCAAATTGTTTAGAGGGCTGGGGCGTTAGTATTATTAAAGTAATGAAATACTACCCCTTTACCAACTATCTGACAATGCCCATTATATTAACAAAACATGCATTATTTCATCACGGTTTAATTAATACCGTGTTTAATAGGTATCTCACTTCATGCTAGATTCCAGCACTCTTTTCAAAAGCAGCAAGGTTAAGAATTTTTACTAATTTAATTGAGAGCAGTCTTAAATTAATTGTATAATTAATCTTGTCAAATTAAGTAACATTTCATACACTACCTTATTAAAGAAACTTGAATATTTTAAATTACCGTGCTATTAGGCATTAATAAAGAAGTTCTTCTTCTGTATTGTTCTGCTTTATAACACAAAGAAGGTAATTGCAATATAAATTGCAATATAAAAGCTAATTTCTATAGTACATTAATAATTAGATACACATTATTCCCTTTTATATATTTTTTAGTTCAATGGATGATCTTTTTTTTAAAGAAAAATTATCCCCAAATGGCAGGATTTAACTATTATGTTAGTGATTGATTTCATAACTGGACCTTGGAACATTTTCAGGAGTGGTCTAGTTAAATCTGAAATAGACGGCTATAAACAGCAATAGTGCCAACTACTGAGATCTCGAACCTCTTGAGGAATCGGTTGCTCTGATGTTTGTGAATATGCAGCACATCTATTTCTTAGATGTAGGTTAAAAAGCTCTAATCTCTGATAAGTCCCTGGAGATTATAAAACACAGTGTCCTCACATCTAAAACCAGAGGTCTTTTCTCCAGAGACAATCAGATGTGACATGAGGACAGTGTATGAGAATAGATATTTTAAATTGGTGGTGAGCCATGGGGTTGGTAGGCAGGAAGGAAGAGTGTAATGACTTAGCAACGTTTTAGAAACAGATAAAACTCAGTCTCAAGGTCAAAAATAATCATTTCTTAAATTCTATGAGCACATACATTTCCTATATATTTATTCTGAATTGTAAGTTGCTGAGGTCAATGCCATTGTTAACCTCGAGGAGCTATGTGCATCACATATCACATTCCCCAGGCATGGAATCTATGCTAAAATAACCCAGAAGCCAGCTTATGCATATTTCCAGGTAGATTTAAATGATACCTTGTTTACTGACGATGCTTAAATATTAGCATTGATCAAATTGAAAGGCTTGCTATTGAGTACCTTGTGCTCAAATCCACAGCTCTTAGTAGGCATTCAAAAATGCTTTGGCAAAGTGAATAAACATAGCTAGATACATAAAACAAATAAATAGAAGTAGGTGAAAAAAATCTTGCTAATGGGAGTATTTCTGATTAGCCTAATGAGAATCTTTTTTTCTAATCTTTTTCTAGATTTACTTGGTAGTGGCTGTTATCTGAAAATGACTAATTCACTTAGGGCTTGTTTTTAGTTTTTTTATTCGGGAGGCTGAGGCGGGAGAATGGCGTGAACCCAGGAGGCGGAGCTTGCAGTGAGCCGAGATCGTGCCACTGCACTCCAGCCTGGGCGACAGAGCGAGACTCCACCTCAAAAAAAAAAAAAAAAAAAAAAAAAAAGAAAGACAGAAATGAAAAGAAAAGAAGTAAATGAAATAATACCTGTCAAATTCATTTTTTAAGAACAATAGTTTTGGCGCACTAGAAGTGCAACATTTTTAATTTAACCACTCAACTTAAAACAAATCTGTGATGTGAAAAATGTATCTAATAGGCTGAGTCAGTTGCATTCTTACTGATGTCAGTTGTTGCTTATCCTCTGATTCTGACTATGGTTGTCATTAGTTCTATTCATCAAAGGTTTTTGTCCTTTCTCCTTCTGAGCAAGTGGCAGGATTTTATTTCTCTTCCACTTTGTGGTTAGGTGTGGTCATTTGACTTCCTACAGCTTATGAAATGTGAGAGGAAGTGACTCAGGTCACTTCGGAAAGTAATTTTTAAAGCCCAGGTATGTGATTTATTATGTTTCCCTTTTCCCTGCCTCAGCAAACATGGAAACATGGAGACAGAGTGTCCTTCCACCCTGGTTCCTGAGGGAAAATGACCCAGAGCACAGTCCCGGGGAAGCACTGATGGGCGTGAAGCGTAACCACGCATTGTGAGCGAGAAATACATGCGTATCCTTTAAAGCTACTGACACTGGGGATTGTTCATTATGAAACCATAGATGAGTGTATCCTGTCACTATGTGGCCACATCATTGCACGATGTGACCCTGTACCACAGATAACCTGGAATGCCGGGGAGGAGGGCAGGGTTCGTATGCAGCAAGGGGTGATGGAAAGGTAAAAATGAATTCTTAAATGTTGCAAAGACATTTCTACCCTATTCAAAAATTTGGAACAAATCTCCAATATTTCTATCAATCCTTTTGATAATTTAGAAGATTAGATTTACCAAAAAAGGTTTGGGATAATATATGTAGGGTGGCACTTGAAAACTACATTTAATTATTGATTATAGTGGAGGTGTTCTACAAAAGGGTGTTATGGCATAGATTTAGTTTTGTTCTGTTCAACCTTAATAATGTTTTACTGTTTTTGAAAGTTATTCTTATCTACTGCTGACATTTTGGTAACACAAAAAAGCACAAAGAAGATAAAGTTTACATCTCATTTTATGAAACCAAGACAACCAATGTTAACATTTGATACATATCTCTTTGTCTTTTCTTCCATGTTAAGTTCTAGGTGTGCATGGTTAGATTTTATATGAAAAGCATGTTTTTAAATCATAAAAAATGAAAGGCTGCCCTTTTCTCCTTCATTCATCTCCTGCAAAGAAGCCCACTTTTCAGCTAATCCCATTAACATTTTCTGTTTTTATTTTCCTATGCTTACACACACACACACAAACACGCACACACATACACATTCATTTTTATCTATATTATCTATATATTATTATATATGTGATACATAAATTCATACAAAATTATTTTAACATAACTGATTCATTTAGAACAACATGTTCTTTTTGGCAATATAAAGCTCTTAGGCAAAATCATGTCAAAGCATGAAGAGCTGTCTCATTTGTTGTAATGAATGCAATGTATATATTTTATATACAAAGGTGTGCCTCTAAGTTATATATTTTATGTAAATATATGCTTCTTTTATTTGTTTTTTTAAACTAAATAATCCATCTGGATATGACGTTTCATACTACTCATGCTGTTTGGAATATATTTCTTTTTACATTTAAGAATATAGTCTATACTTTTGTACATTATCTTAGCTATTTTTAAAATGTTTACATCCTACATAAAAGCTTGAGACTGTTCTTCGATCTCTTTCCATCTACCCTGTTCCCATGAGCAGATTAGGTTAAGTGGGACATTTTCCACAGGTGCTTCCTAATTGTAAAGTGAACAAGCATAGTCTGAACGACAGGTGAACCACTTGATTTTTAGCAGATCTGCCTCATGCAAAGCTGTGAGTGTCATGTTTCCACTGTGGTCGGCAGTGCCCTGCAGAGGAGCCCTCCAAAGCAGGCAGCCTGTCACCTTCATGTCAGCTGCCTTGTCAGATGCTGGCACAGCTTTGCTAAGACTTGACTCCCATTCTGTCAGATTACAACTCACTTGTCATTGCCCTGCTGCCAGCAAGAAAGACACTGGACATGTCCTCAGCTGTAGATTAAGTCCCAAAACTAAGGATTGAGATTCAACAACTTTTGCTCACTCAAGAGTCTTAAATGTCTCAGATTCTCCAATTTTCAACAAGGATTTATTTAAAATGTTTCTGACCGTCATTATATTTGTGACTAATGTCTATCATTTAGAAATATATGTTATCTTACTGTTTATAATAGGTTTCTTAAAATGTTTTATTTTGAAATTTTATAGTAAAAACACTTTTTTTTTTTGCATGTACGGGTCTATATATTCTTAACGCAGGTATGGATTCAAGTAAACGCCATCACAACCAGGGCATAGAATGGTTCCATTGCTCTGAAAATTTCCTTTTGTGTCCCTTTGCTAGCTCTTTGTCGTCACATCCTCTCGTAGCCTCTAAACTATGATGTGAGCTCCTCTCCATCCCTAGAGCTTTGGTTTTTCAAGTATGTAATATAATGACATCACACAGCATGGAATCACACAGCATGGAACATTTTGGCTCTAGTTTCTTTCACTCAGCAAATGCCTTTGATATTAATTCAAGATGCTTCTGATATCAATAGTTTATTCCTTCTTTTTGCAGTAGTATTCCATTATATTAATGTGCCACAGTTGGCTTATTCATTCATCCATTGAGAGATTTTTTTTCCTGTTTCGAGCAGCTATGAATGGGACTGCCATAAACATTCATGTACAGGTAGTGGTGTTGATATTATTTTCATTTTTAGAGGGTAGTCAAGAAATAGAAGTGCTGAGTCTTGCGTAGTACATGTTTGTCTGACTTTATGAGGAACTGCCAAACTGTGTTCCCTGTGCAGGTGTTTCCCATTCCCACCAGCAATATATGAGAGTCCCATTTGGTCCATTTCATTGCTAGTGCTTGGTATGGGCATAATTTTTTATTTTAGCCATTCTAATAGGTGTGGAGTTGGAGTTTATCGTAAGTTAGCTTTGCATTCCCTTAACAGCTAATTATGTTGCTCATCTTTTCATGGACTTATTTGCCTTACTTAAGTGATTATTGGTGTAATGTATTCAAGTATTTTGCCTATTTTTCAGTTGGGTGTTTGCTTCCTATTGAGTTTTGAGCAGTCTTTATGAATGCTGAATAAAGACCTTTGCGGATATATGATTTGCAAATATTTTCTCCTAACTTGCAGTTTATTATTATTTTTTAAATTCTCAGTAGTTGCTTTCACACAAAGTAATTTGGATAAAGTCCAATTATGGTTTATATTTTTATGTCTAAGAACTGGTTGCCTAATTTCATATCATAAGGATTTTTTCTTATTTTTCTTCTATGTATTTTATAATTTTAATCTCTATATATGTAGATCTATGAGCTGCTTTAATTTTTACATAAGGTGTAAGGTTTAAAATGAAGACTTACTGTTTTGCCTACCAACTGCATACCAATTCTAATGTCAGACTTTCCAACTTAATTTATTGAAAAGACAATCATTCTCCATTGAAAAATCTTTGCACCTTTGTCAAAAATTAATTAGCCATATTGGTCTGAGTCTATATCTAGACTATCCATTCTGTTCCATTGATCTATGGGTCTATTCCTTTGCTAATATCCCACTTTCTTCTTTACTTAGCTTTATAGTAAAACTTATTTTTATTTTTAATCTTTATGGGTACATAGTAGGTATAGATATTTATGGGGTACATGAAATACTTTGATACAGGCATACAATGTGTAATGATAACAACAGGGAAAATGGGATATTCATCACTTAAAGTATTTCTTGTTTCTTTGTGTTATAAACACTCCAATTATACTCTTTTAGTTATTTTTAAATGTATAATAAATTATTGTTTACTGTAGTCACTCTGTTATGTTATCAAATACTAATCTTATTTGTTCTATCTAGGTATATTTTTGTACCCATTAACTATCTGCACTTCCCTCCTTCCTCCCTACTACTCTTCCCAGCTTGTGGTTACATTATTCTACTCTCTATCTCCATGAATTCTGTTATTTTAGTTTCCACAAATGAGTGAGAATATGCTAAGTTTTTCTGTGCCTGGCTTATTTCACTTAACATAATGTCCTCTATTCCATCCATGTTGTTGCAAATGTTAAGATCTCATTCTTTTTTATGACTGAATAGTACTCCACTGTGTATATGTACCACATTTCCTTTATCCATTATTCTGTTGATGAACACTTGTTTCCAAATCTTGGCTGTTGTGAACAGTGCTACAATAAACATGGGAGTGCAAATATCTCTTTGATATACTGATCTCCTTTCTTTTGGATGTATAACTAGCGGTTGGATTGCTGGATCACATGGTAGCTCTATCTTTAGTTTTTTGAGGAACCTCCATACTGTTCTCCATAGTCGTTGTACTAATTTACATTCACACCAACTGTGGGTGAGGGTTTCTTTTTCTCCACATCCTCACCAAAATTTGTTATTGCCTGTCTTTTGGATATAAACCATTTTAACTGGAATGAGATGATATCTCATTATACTTTTGATTTGCATTTCTCTGATGAACAGTGATGTTGAGTACCTTTTCGTATACCTATTTGTCATTTGTATGTCTTCTTTTGAGAAATGTCTATTCCAATCATTTGCCCATTTTAAAAATCAGATTATTAGATTTTTTTACTATTGTTTGAGCTCCTTATATATTTTAATTATGAATTGTTTGTCAGATGGATAGCTTGGAAATATTTTCTCCCATTTTGTGGTTTGTCTCTTCACTTTGTTGATCATTGCCCTTGCTGTACAGAGGTTTCTTAACTTGATGTGATCCCATTTGTTCATTTTAGCTTTGTTTGTCTGTGCTTGTAGGGTATTATTTTAAAAATATCTGGAAAGACCAATGTCCTGAAGAGTTTCTCTAATGTTTTCTTTTAATAGTTTCATAGTTTGAGGTCTTAAATATAAATCTCTAATGCATTTTGATTGGATTTTTATATATGAAGAGAAATAATTCTAGTCTTCTGTATATGGATATTCAATTTTCCCTGCACTATTTATTGAAGAGACTGCCTTTTCCTTCATCTATGTTCTTGGCACCTTTATTGAAAATGATTTCATGGTAGATGTATGGATTTTTTTCTGGATTCTTTATTCTGTTCCATTGATCTATGTGTCTGTTTTTATGCCAGTGCCATGTTGTTTTGTTTACTATAGCTCTATAGTATGATTTGAGGTCAGGTAATGTGATTTCTCCAGTTTTATTCTTTTTACTCAGGATGAATTTTGCTATTCTGGGTATTTTGTGGTTCCATATAAATTTTATGATTATCTTTCCTATTTCTTTTAAGAATGTCATTGATATTTTGACAGGGATTGCATCGAATCTGTAGATTGCTTTGGATAGTGTGGACATTTTAACAATATTGATTTTTCCAATCTATGAACATGGAATATTTTTCTATTTTTTTGTGTGTCCTCTTCAATTTCTTGCATCAATATTTTATAGTTTTGATTGCAGAGATATTTAACTTCTTTGGTTAATTCCATTTAATTTTATTTGTAGCTATTGTAAATGGAATTACTTTCTTGATTTCTCTTTCAGACTGTTTGCTGTCCACATTTAGAAATGCTACTGATTTTTGTATTTGATTTTGTATCCTGCAACTTTACTAAATTTATTAGTTCTAATAGTTTTTTTGGTGGAGTCTAGGTTTTCCCAAATATAAGCTCATATAATCTACAAATAATGATAGCTTGACTTATTTCTTTCCAATTTGGATGCCCTTTGTCTCTTTCTCTTGTCTGATTGCTCTACCTGGGACTTCCAGTATTGTGTTAAATAACAGTTGTGAAAGTAGGCATCTTTTTTTTTTTTTTTTTTCCAGCTCTTAGAGGAAAGGCTTCCTGTTCCACCCCCCACCCCATTCAGTATGATACTAGCTGTAGGTCTGTCACATATGCTTTTTACTGTGTGTGTTCCCTCTATTCCCAGTTTCTTTGAGGGCTTTTATCATGAAGCAATGTTGAATTTTATCAAATGCTTTCTAGCACCAATTGAAAAGATCATATGGGTTTTGTCCTTCATTCTATTGATATGATTTATCACAAATTAATTTGCATATGTTGAACTATCCTTGCATCCCTGTGATAAATCCCATTTGGTCATGATAAATGATCTTTTAAAAATGTTGTTGAATTTTTTTTCTGTTGGGATGATCTGTCCAATGCTGAAAGTGGAGTGTTAACATCTCTTGCTATTATTGTATTGGGGTCTATCACTTCTCTTTACGTCTAATAATATTTGCTTTATATATCTAGGTGCTCCACTGTAGGGTGCATGTGTATTTACAAGTATTAATGTCCTCTTGCTGAATTGACCACTTTAATATTATATAATGACTTTTTTGTCCCTATTTATAGTTTTTCCCTTGAAATCTATTTTGTCAGATATAAGTATAGCTATTCTTGTTCTTGTTTTGGTTTCTGTTCGCATGGAATATATTTTCCATCCCTTTATTTTCAGTCTATGTGTGTCTTTATAGGTGAAGTGTATTTCTTGTAGGCAGCAGAACCTTGGTCACGTTTTTATAATCCATTCAGCTAATCTGTGTCTTTTGATTGGATATTTTAGTCTATTTACATTCAATGTTATTATTGATAAGAACTTACTACTGCCATTTTAAAATTTGTTTTCTTGTTATTTTGTGGTCTTCTCTTCCTTCTTTCCTTCTGTTCTGTCTTCCCTTTAGACAAGGTGATTTCTATAGTGGTATGTTTTAATTTCTTGCTTTTTATTTTTTTATGTATCTCCTGTAGGTTTTTTAATTTACGGTTACCATGGGGCGTTCAAATAACATCTTCTAACCTATTATTTTACACTGATGAAAACTTAACACCAATTTCAAAAACCAACAAATTAACAAGCAAAGAGAAAACTAATAAAAACTACACTTTTAGCTTCATACTCTCTGCTTTTTACCTTTTATTGTTTCTATTTATATCTCATTATATTGTCTATGTCTTGAAAAGTTGTTGTAGTTATTAGTTTTGATAGGTTCATCTTTTAGTCTTCCTACCCAAGATATGAATAGTTAACACACCACATTGATGGTGTCATAATGTTCTGTGTTTGTCTGTGTACTTATTATTATCATTGAGATTGTACCTTTAGATGATTTCTTATTTCTTATTAACATCATTTTCTTTCAGATTGAAGAAATACTTTTAACATTTCTTATGGGACAGATCTGTTGTTGATGAAATCCCTCAGCTTTTGTTTATCTGGAAAAGTCTTTATTTCTATAGTAAGTCTTAAAAGAGTAATCTGTTTCCAACTTTATTCACCTCTTTCAAAATTTCTTTGGCCACTCTAGTTCCTTCACTTTACACATGAACACATGAATTTATAATCATATTTTCTATATTGCAAAAAAAAAAAATCCTACTGGGATTTCAGTTAAAACTGCATCAAATCTATAGTTCAATCTATGAAGGATGAACATCTTTATTATGTTGAGTCTTCTAGTACATGCAAAAAATATGTTGTTTCATTTATTTTGATATTTTCTGATTTATTTCATCAGCATTGTTTTCAGCATAGAAATCCTGTACATGTATTCTTAGATGTATACATCTAAGTATTCCATTTGTTTTGGAGCTATAATAAAGTGTTGGCTTCCAGTTGTTCATTGGTAGTTTATAGAAATACCGTTGATTTTTGTGTTGACCTTGTAGGCTGTGTCCTTGCTAAATTAACTTAGGTCTAGGACTTCTTATGCAGAAATTCCCATTTCTAAAGAGACAATCAGGTCTATGTATCAGGACAGTTTTATTTATTGTTCTTCAGTCTGTGCCATTTCTTTCTTATTCTTGCCTTATTGTACTAGCCAAGATTTAAGGTGCAATGTTGACTGGAAGCTGTGAGCATGTACATCCTTTTCTCATTCCTGACTTTAGTAGGAAAATACAGTAAGTCATCAGTAAGCATGATGTCAGCTGTGGATTTTTGGTAAATACTCATTAGCAGGCTGAAGAAATTCCCTTCTATTCCTGGTTTCTTGAGTCTTTTTTTTTTTTAAATAATGAATGGATGTTGAATTTTCTCAAATGTTTTTTCCACGTCAATTCATATATTCATAAGACTTTACTTCCTTGGCTACTAGTATGGTAAATAATATTGATTGATTTTCAAATATTGAACCACTCCTGCATTCCTGTGATGAACCCCAGTTAGTTGTGAGGTACAGTTTTTAAAAATATGACTACATTAACTTTGCTAAAATTTTGTTAATAATTTCTAAATCTTTGTCCATGAAGGATATTGGTTTGTAGATTTTTTTGTAATTCCTGTGCCTGATTTGTTAACAGGGTAATGCTGTCATCATGAAATGAATTATTGAATATTTCTTCCTCTTCTATTTTCTTGAAAATAGTGCAGAATTGCTTTACTTATTTGTTAAATATTTATTAAATATTGTTAAGTAAGAATTAATCAGCAACATTATTTAGAAGTTCCTTTTTTGGAAGTTTTAAAAATTGTTAATTAAATTTCTTTAAAAGTTGTAAAACTATCCAGTTTATCTCTTTAAACTTAGGTGAGTTTTTGGAAGTTGATGATTTTCAAAGTATTGGTCTGTTTCACCCAAATTTGTGATTTTCTGTAACTAGATTTGTGTATGGTATTCTTATTTTTTTAATGGTTGCAGAGTATAGTAGTATTTTTCTTTTATTTCTGATATTTGTAATTTCTGTCTTCTCTGTTTTATTCTTTATTGGTATTGCTAGGATTTATGGATTTTGTTGATCTTTTAAAAGAAACAACTTTTATTTTCATGAATTTTCCTCATTAGTTTTGTGTTTCCATTTCATTATTTTCTGTCTTAATCCGTATTCCTTCCTCCCTCTGACTTGCTTTGGATTTATTTGCTACTATTTTTCTACATTCTTAAGGTGAAGGATTTAGATTATTTATTTGACTTATTTTTTCTTTTCTAACACAAGCATTTAATGCTATGACTTTCCTCTAAGTACTGCTTTGGCCCTATCACATAAATTTTGACATGTTTTATTTTCATTTTCTTTCAATTCAAAACATCTTCTAGTTTCCTCTAAGCCTATCCCCTATGATTATTTACAAGAGTATTTTTAATTGCAAATGTTTAGAGACTTTCCTGTTATCTTCCTGTTATTGATTCTACTTTACTTTTAGTATGGTTATATAATCTAATTTTCTTATTTAATTTAGTTATTTCACATGTGTTTAAAATGTCATCCCAACTTCCACCCCTACGTCCTTCAGGATAAGATCTGTCTTGGTGAATATTCCAAAAAAAAAAGTACATTCTGCTGCTATTAGGGCGGAATATCTTTTTTTTTTTTTTTTTTTTTTTTTGACGGATTCTCACTCTATCACCAGGCTGAAGTGCAGGCACCATCTCAGCTCACTGCAACCTCCACCTCCCAGGTTCAAGTGATTCTCCTGCCACAGCCTCCCAAGTAGGTGGGACTACAGGTGTGCAGCCACCACACCCAGCTAATTTTTGTATTTTTAGTAGAGATGGAGTTTCACCATGTTGGCCAGGATGGTCTCGATCTCCTAACCTCGTGATCTGCCCGCCTCAGCCTCCCAAAGTGCTGTGATTACAGGCATGAGCCACCGCGCCTGGCCGGAATATTCTATAAAGGTGGATTAGATTCCATTGGTAAATGGTGATGTTCACTTATTCCATATGCTTGCTGATTTTCTGTCTCCTGCTACTACTGATTACTGTAAGAGTGGTGCTGAAGTCCCTAACCACAACTGTAGATTTGTCCATTTCTCTTAATTTTGTCAGTTTTTGTTTCATGTGGCTTGTCATCTGTTTTTAGGTATGTACACATGGAGGAATGTTATATCATCCTGGTAAATGGATACTTTTATCATTATGTAACATCTTTCTCTGTCTCTAGTGTTTTTCTTTGCTCTGAAGCCTACTTTGTCTGATATTAATGTAACCACTCACATTTTCTTTTGATTAGAGTTTGTATGGTATATCTCTTTCTGTCCTTTTACTTTTTCTTGCCCATATCCTTAAGTTTCCAATGAGTTTATTGTAGGCAACATGTAGCTGGGTCATTGATTTTTATCCATTCTGAGAATCTGTAGTTTAAATAGCATTTTTAGACTATTCACACTTAATGTAAATGCTTACACTTAATTATATATTATTAATAATATAATTATACAATATTATATATTATAATTATATAATTTAATTATTATATTAATTATATTATTTATTTGATGTTTGTTCTTTTGTTTATCCCCCTCCCCTTTTCTGTCTTCTTTATTTTCAGCAGTTTTTAGTATATCATCTTAATTTATCTATTGCAGTTATTACCATATCATTTTGTCTAGATGTTTTAGTCGTTGTTCTCAGGTTTACAATATATATACTTAAATTTCCACTTAGAATCAATATTTTTCTGGCTTTGCTGGAGTATTCTGACTCAAGATATTTCATGAGGCTGCAGTCATCCCACGACTTGGCTGTGGTCAAAAGACCTGCTTCCAAATTATTTCATGTGGTTGTTGGCAGGCCTCAGTTCATTACAGGCTATTAGAGGGCCTCAGTTTCTTATAATGTAGGACTATCAATAAGGCTGTCTCAATATATTAGCTTGCTTTCCACAGTGGTGAATGTGTGTGTGTGTGTGTGTGTGTGTGTGAGAGAGAGAGAGAGAGAGAGAGAAAGAGATACCCAGGTAGAAGTTGCAGTCTTTTGCAGTCTTTTTATAATCTCTTCTCAGAAGTGTTACACCATTACTTCAGCCAGACATTTGTCACACAGATCAATTCTGGTAAGATTTGAGGAGGTCTACAGGAATCATTTGCTGCCTTGGGGGCTACCACATCATTATCATTGCTAGGTCCATAACTCAATGTTCTCTAGACTGATATGAACATTCCCATTCCAGTTTAAGTCAGTTTAGTTATCACCAGATTATTACCTGTGGCTGTAATCCTCATGATGCTAGGGGAGAGCATGTAGCGTAATTTTAAAACTTAGCATTTATCTAAGACCTCTCAATAGTTGGGAGAAATCCAACATATATCTTTGAAGCTTGTAGAATAGTGAAAAGTAAAAAAGAGCTAAGAAAGTTACAAAAATTGTGGTATATTTTAACTGTCTATAGTTAATGTTTTAACAAAGATACACAAATATGCTGACTACATTGATGGCCTCCTTCAAAGATACCGACAATTCTAAATATAAAGATTTTCATGAATGTAAAACCCTAAAAAAGCACAGCCATATGAATTTTCCCTCCTAATAACCTATGACCAGTTATTGGGAGGCCATTTTATTTTTTCAAAATCTACCAGTAAGGCTCACAAATTCACAAAGTTGCCAATATTTCCCGCTTTGGTGTTCTGATAATGTCTGAGATTTAAGAGCTAGCTGCTTAGCAACACCACTTTTCTAGTAAGCACAAAAACCAAGTGTGCTTGTCTGACCCCTTGATCCCTAATTATATTTGCCTTGGAGCTCAGTGTAGAATTTTGATTTTTGGCAAATGACCAGTCACTTGGTGGCATTTATTGAGTTCAGTCCATTCTACTGAAACTGAAGATAAAGAGGAAGAGAAGAGGCCATTGTGAAGTCTTAGGGTCACAGTTGGTGCCACTCCTGATGCTGCAGCCATAAGTTTTGTTCCCTGCTCCCCTTTAATTTATGCTTGGTATATTAGTTGCTTTAGAATGATGTTTATGAGTGACATTTCTCAGGCCGCAGTTCCTAAATAATTGAACATTTTCTGGAAAATGGTTATTTATACAATGTACTCTATGAGTCAAGTATTTGATCCTATTTTCCCCTTAGCTTTGGAAACACAGAAGCTCAGAACCCAATTGCAGCCTCCCTGTAGAGAGTGCACAAGACCTGCATCCTGCCTTCTTCTTAGCCACATGATTCCTCTTATTGTCCTTCCTCCTGTTTTCTTCTGTTCCTTATTTAGTCACCTATTTTCCAGTAGTTATTTTTTAAACCCCTTAAAATTATATATAGTTAAAAAAATGTTAGACTAGAAGACAGGGAGGAAGAAAGGGAAGCCTTATAAGAAAGTCTTTTAATAGCAAGCGTGTATTTTGAATAATTAGAGTTATCTAAACTGCAAAGCACTTCACTGTGAGGTAGCGGGGCAACGCTTACTGCAGTAGAGGCCATGTGGTCAATTTTCAGATGAGTTTTAAATGAGGTTCATACTTTGAGTAGAGAATATGTGTCCATACGTCCATCAATTAAGGCTGAGATTCATTTTTAAGGGGCTTAAAAAGATATTAAATTAATTCTACTTCTTTTTCTAATGATTTCCTGTGGTGAGAAATACTATCCATAAGTGATATTTAATTTTCTGTAATTAAGTTTATCTGATCCTAGTGCTGGGTACTTTCTTATACCTCTGTGTATGATAATGATGTCTATAAAAAGCACTAAAAGAGCCTAATACAACTTTGGAATTGCAAGTCCATCCCCCCAAAAAAAACCTAAAAATAAAACATCTAGTGTAGTTTTGAATACCTTTTAATAGTTTATTTAATTAAAAATTGGTGATATGGTAAGTTGCTATTAACCTGAATGTCCCTCCTCCATTACTATATTAAGTAATATAGAGTTTATAGAATTATATGTCATGGCTAAGACCTCTTCATGGTTGTTAATGCCATTTGGTTTTGTGTATAAAGAGCAGTTGTCTTTTCTAAATACCAATCTGCTTATCAGAGTGGTCCTTGTATCGGTCTTCTCTTTCCTCTCCTGGGATCAATAATGAACAGCTTTGCAGGAATGTCTTTGAAATGAAATATTGGGCTCCTGAAGCCAGTGCATAACTGTTGTGTGAAACAGACATTTAGAGACTGCTCATGGAGTCTGGTGTTCCTATTCAGTGACACACGTGCTGAGGTTTCTCCTTCCTAGGTTTCTGAAAAGAAGGCAAGCCTATGGTAGTCAGAAATTGTAGTGTCTTTTTTAAAAAAATGCCAACTACAGCTTCTGTTTCCATTTGATAGACTTCCATTATAAACGGGTAGTTTATAATGGAATATAAAGGGCTCTCATCACTGAAGACTTCTCACTTATGTCTGCTATTTGACATGTCACCAGCAATTAAGGACAGATCCAAGACATCACGGAGTAAACATACCTCAAAATTCACAGAGGGAAGGAAATGCAAATTGACGTCAGGACAGAAACAGATCCAGGAGGAATAGCACCACGATGCAGCAGATCTTTGATTTGAACATCTACTTAACAATAATATAGATACCATGTGAGACATGTTTTCAAAACTGGATACAGGTTGTGAACTGTTTTGATGCCAGAGATTATTTTTGTTGTTGTTAAATAGTGCATGTATTCATAGTGGAAGTCAATAACTCACAAATATTTGTAGTAGATTTTAATAGATCCCAAAATGAAGGTAAGATTTTCTCATAGAGATTCTTTCTTCTCTAGCAAATCACTTCTAGACTCTAATGGAACAAAAGAGAAGTTCTATGTCCAGTTTTTCTTTCTTTTTTTTTTGAAACGCAGTTTCACTTTTGTTACCCAGGCATTGTTGTACAATGGCATGATCTCGGCTCATTGCAACCTCTGCCTCCTGGGTTCAAGGAATTCTCCTGCCTCAGCCTCCCAAGTAGCTGGTATTACAGGCGTGCATCACCACGGCCAGCTAACTTTGTATTATTTTAGTATAGGGTTTCATCATGTTAGTCAGGCTGGTCTTGAACACCTCACCTCAAGTGATCCACCTGCCTCAGCCTCCCAACATGCTGGGAGGGATTACAGACATGAGCCACTGTGCCTGGCCCTATTACCATTTTCACTACATAAGAAACTACAAAGAACACTTGAAATTATTTAGTATATACGCTCAGAATTCCTGGCAGATTCACTGAAGGTCACAAAAACCAACTGAATAGACACTTCTTTTCTTTTGACAGAGTCTCACTCTGTTGCCCAGGTTGAAGGGCAGTGGAGCAATCTCAATTCACTGCAACCTCTGCCTCCTGGGTTCAAACGATCCTCACGCCTCACCCTTCCAAGTAGCTGGGACTACAGTCGCATGCCACCATGCTCAGCTAATTTTTGGCAGAGACAGGGTTTCACTGTGTTGGCCAGGCTGGTCTCAGACTCCTGGCCTCAAGGGATCCACCCACTTTGACCCCCTAAAGTGCTGGGATTACAGGCTTGAGCCACAACACCCGGCCTCAGTGATCACTCCTGATCTACATACTCCTGGTACCCTTGACAGAAGTGTGTTGAAGGTACAGATAATAACTGAAGAATTCAATAGGTATGAAATTAGAAGACGTGTTCATAAACATTTTGGTCAGACTTGCATGGTTAGGTTCTTCGCATCCCCCTATGAATGTGTCATGAAGGAGCTCAGCTGCTACAACAGAGGACTTCCAGCTTCTGAGTTCAGTTTTGTCTGAAATCTTCTGGCAAAGGGATGTCACTACTGATAAAAATGCACAACTGCATAATTATACTCATGAGCTTCTTCTGCAGGAAGCAGCGTTTGGCAGCAAACGTGATTTGACCATGTGACTAAAGCTACACTACTATTTAGGTTAGGATTAAAAAATATAAGAAGACATACAGGGACAACTCTGTATATAAATATCAGGAGTGGAAAGAGAAAATTGCACGCTGTGTTATAATGTCATGGACTTTTTGCTTTTCTTATTTCCACAGATTTGATGATTAATAATAAATTACACATCTAAAGGAATTTATAGCTCCCCATACAGTACCTAATTTGATATTCATAATTCTGTAAAAGTAGGTATTATTACTGCAATTTTACAGATGACGTGAAACAGAGTAATTTAAGAGACTTACAATGATAAAATTGTAGAACTGGAAAGGAACTTAAGCTCATTGTCTGGTTTGCAAAAATTTTTTCCTTTCTGTTTCTTTCTCTCTCTTTTGTTTTGGTCAAGAAACATTTTTTTTCCAACCAGAATGTTCATGTAGAAACTCATCTTATAAAACAGGTTAAAATGTTATATTATTTACTTTTAAGTTCAAATGTATAACATTTTTTACTTATAAAATCAATGTGAGAACAATGAAACTGCTTGGACAAATCCAACATTTAAACTTGGTTATCAATGTTAGTAGGCATAATACATTTTCCATAAAATCCTTTTTTACTTCCTTTATTTATAAGTAAATTGCTTTTACTTTTTATTTCCTGTTTATTTCTATAGGTTTTGGTTGTGTGATATTAAAGGTACTTGCAATTGGCATCAATTAGAACTTGTAGCTGGCAACTGATTTTTTTTTTATTGTAAATAGATTGTGATTTCAGATTATTCTTAAATTAAAATTATCCCCAAATGCAAAATATAAGTAACTGAAAAATTTACAGTCTCTAATTACTTTAGTCTTATTATAAATATAATGATCAGATGGAAAATATCTCAGACTTATAATACAATTTATCGCCTTGCATAATTTGGTATTGTCCCAACACAGTAAGTTATCTATTGCTACCTATAACACAAGTAACTATAATGTTGTGATAAAGACATGAAATAAATAGATGCTACTCCAGCCTCTCTTGGCAATTCAATATATGTGCTGAGACAACCAGTAAAAAACAATGAGTTGAGTGCATATCTTTATATATACTGGCCTCTGGAATTCCACTAAAATAATAAGTAGAGAATTTTTTTTTAAAGAATATACCCTCAAAGACAAAGAGAATGGTTGAAGAGACAGGAGCCGGCCGGGCACGGTGGCTCACACCTGTAATCCCAGCACTGTGGGAGGCCGAGGCGGGCAGATCACAAGGTCAGGAGATCGAGATCGAGACCATCCTGGCTAACACAGTGAAACCCCGTGTCTACTAAAAAATACAAAAAATTAGCCAGGCGTGGTGGCGGGCGCCTGTAGTCCCAGCTACTCGGGAGACAGAGGCGGAAGAATTGCTTGAAGCTGGGAGGCAGAGCTTGCAATGAGCCGAGATCGAGCCACTGCACTCCAGCCTGGGTGACAGAGTGAGACTCCATCTCAAAAAAAAAAAAAGAAAGAAAGAAACAGGAGCCACTAGATATTACCAAATTTTGAGAAGACAGAAAGCTGACTGAGGATAGGTAATTGACATAGCAGAACAAGAAACATGAACTTTAGATTTCTGCAGGGAAAATTTGCAAGGCTGTTCACCCCACAAAGAGAGACTCAAGTGTGGGGTGAACCAGGTGAACTGGAAAGTGGTGAGAGTTCCAAGGCTGAATACAGAGGCATTGACCGGATGTCTGTGTAAGGAAGGATTAGATAACCAGATACCCTCCCATCCTCCACACAGCCAGTGACAAACATGCCCTGTGTGGGTTGGGATTTTCATGCTGATAGCAAGGGTCCCTTTTTGGAGAAACTGAATTGTCGCAAGAGTAGACTCCACAGAAATGGACATTTACATGCCTACATGAAAATGCCAATTTATTATTTTTCACTAGATCTAGAGTGCAGCTCTCTCATATGACAAGCTCTTTCCGTGCAAATAGGCTCTTCCAGTCATTTTCTTAGTGACTTATTTTTCAATCTGAATGGCAGCCAAGATCACCATAGATTATAGGAAAGGTTCCAACATGAAAGACAGAGTCAAAATAAATAAACACTGTAATGTACTCAAGAAAAAGGGACAACACAGGGAGCAGAAGAAAACTTCAACTTATGCTCACTAATATTGTATTAGAAAAAAAGAGACTATTAGTCCATTTCATGAGAAATAAGACTGTTAAAAGGAATATTCAGAAAAATGTTCATAGTGATTTGACAAATATATAAAATGTTCTAGTAGATATATAGAAATCTAAGCATATAAAAACCAAAGCAATTGTTACTCCAGAGTAAGAAGTAGTCAGAGGAAGCAGAAAATGAAGGTTAAGAAAAAAAGAGTATGAACAAAGAAATGAGGTTAAAAGGACCAGGGGAAAGAGAACAAGTAGTAATACTTATACAAGAATGAAAAGTAGTACACTGCGTGGCTCAATAGCAAGCAGTGTTTTGAGGTCAAAAGAAATCAAATCTTTAACAATATTGCTTTCTTTTCTTTTTTTTTTTTTTTTTTTTTTTTGAGACAGAGTCTCACTCTGTCACCCAGGCTGGAGTGCAGTGGCATGATCTCGGCTCACTGCAAGCTCTGCCTCCCAGGTTCACGCCATTCTCCTGCCTCAGCCTCCCGAGTGTCTGGGACTACAGGTGCCCACCACCACGCCTGCCTAATTTTTTGTATTTTTAATAGAGATAGGGTTTCACCATGTTAGCCAGGATGGTCTCTATCTCCTGACCTCGTGATCTGACCCCCTCGGCCTCCCAAAGTGCTGGGATTACAGGCGTGAGCCACCACGCCCAGCATCTTTAACAATATTTCAACGAAATATGATGATGTAACTTTTTAGAGGAAAGAGATAGGTAACTGGAGAGAGGATATTTCCCTTCTTCTCTTAAAATAAGTAGTCAGTAAGCAACATCTAAGGTAAATAGATTATGAAATAACAAATGATATTAGAAACATGCTTCCAGGAAATAAGATTGAGAAAGGGTGAAGCAGGGAATAGTTTACATTTCTTATAAGATTTGAATACAATTTGTTTTCTTTCTTTCTTTTTAAACTATAGGCATGTATTGCTTTGATACACACATAAACAAGTAAATAAACTTCCAGATGTAAGGGCCAGACTGGAACTGTTAAAAGGATGCTAAAAATATTCAATTTTCTGTGACACTTACGTGACTTGTAAATATTACAAAACAAAATATTTAAAAAGAAAATGTTTGCAAAGTATAGAAGATGGAGTTATTGAAACCCATGAACTAAGTCTTATACAACTTGAATCTTTGTGTTTAGTCTAATACATCCTTTCTTTATCTACTTCCCAGTCCTGTGGTCCTTTAGCTGCTTACATGGTGGGATGGAGGATTCCAAAATGTGTCATGGCTCACTGCCATCGTGCTTACAGACTTAAGCATACCATGGAGACTCTTCATTAAAGCCACTTCTTAAAGCAAATGCCATGTCCTAGAGTGTCATCTGCAGGGAAGCAGTTTGCACTTGACAGAAATCAAGGTCTTCTAAGTAAGTATCGGCTCTGTGGACCCAAACCTAAAATGTGACAGGTAGCCTCTAGTTCAAGTGCAACCAGAGTGTGAAAGAGTCAGTCAGTTAGTAGATGTTATGCTATTATCACTGTTGAATTCATCCAGTCAGCAAGTAGAAAATCAAAACTCTGAGAGAACAAGGCGAATAATTTCTGAGCATTGATATGAGGGATGGTCTTGTCCAGTATAGTAGTAAACTGGATAAATCACAGGAAGAATGAATGAACTGGGTATTTGATAGGAATAGGGTTACTAAAAAGCAAAGAAAAAAGGAGAAAGAGAACTCAAACATTAGGTAGAAGCAGTTAGAACCCAAGATAATCCTCAACTAGTTTCTAAGTTTTACTAAGACTTTTTCTCAAGATCTGTTTTAAAACCAACTTTTTGTATAAATCCAGATTTTAACATTAGACAAGCAAGTTAAGTGTAGTATTTCAAGGCCAAAAATATGCCCAGGCCAGCCTGTGTGTCGAATGTCAGATACACACTCCCCAAGGGGCAAACTGCTGCTCTAGGGCTGTCCTCTGAAGCATTATCCATCATTATGGGTTTTCTGAACTTGCAGTAAATTGTGTCATTTCTAATAGCAAATTGAACATTTTGCTGGAGAGGAGGAGATGTTAACATTGATAATGAGCTATAATGTTCTAAGAGAATGCACTAAACATTTGGTGAGAGGACAATTTGTTAGTAGATAATATAAAATAATAGAAGGGATTAAAGTGAGGCCAAAAGTTATAAATTACTAAAATCTATTCTTGATCATACAAGAAGTAGCACAAAGAGAACAAACGCACAAGTTGTCAGATATTCCACATTTTTCGCATGTGAACTGAACAGATAGGCATTTTCAGATCCCAAATGGATACCATCATCAAAAGTACTGGACCTGGAATCAGGCGTCCTTCCTTTCATGCACCTTGACACGATCTTAGGCCTGCTGTTTACTTTAGACATGTGTATTCTTATCTGTAAATGTGCTTGTCCTTGGGAGCAGAGAAAGGAAAACTAAACTAGATTATAGAAGATAATCTGTAGTCAGTAGTTAGCAAAGAAGACTCAACAAATATGATTTTATACTATATCTTGACCTTCAAAATTTTTAAAATCAAAGATTGGTATTTTATTAAAGTTAGTGCAGCTTGTAAGTTTGACCTCTTGGAACCTCCCATTTTGACAACCATCTCCTACTGGTCCTCATTCCGGAGGCAAAGTCATATGATATAAGCTTCAATGCTTGCACCAGAAGTGGAAGTTTCAGCTCTGAGAGAAAGCCATTACAAAGGCTTTGATTTATTAAATATCCTCATTCTATAGGCCAGATGACTAAACTTTGATTTATTACTTCTTTTTTTTCTTTTTTTTCTTTTTCTTTTTCTTTCTTTCCTTTTTTTTTTTTTTTTTTTTTTTTTTGAGGCAGAGTCTCACTCTGTCCTGCAGGCAGCAGCGAGATCTTGGTTCACTGCAACCTCCGCCTCCCGGGTCAAGTGATTCTCCAGCCTCAGCCTCCTGAGGAACTGGGATTACAGGTGCGTGCCACCATGCCCCGCTAATTATGTGTTTTTAGTAGAGATGGGGTTTCACCATATTGGCAGGCTGGCCTCGAACTCCTGACCTCAAGTGATTCACCCTTCTCGGCCTCCCAAAGTGCTGGGATTACAGGTGTGGGCCACCATGCCAATTGTCCTTTGTAAATGCTGTATAATTTTGAATACGTAAGAGTAAGTCTTGTGTCCCTATCTTATTTAGCCCTGGAAGAACAAATATAGCAGAGGATATTACAGCTTCCAAGGACCCAAACATCTGTTCAACAATAAACTAAACCAAACGTTCAGTGGTAAAATTCAAAAGCCAGATACTCTATGTGAATCAGATTTAGTATCACTGGATAATATTGAGACTCTCAGATTTAAAAAGGAAACAAATTGTTCAACAGCACTGACTGGGTGCTTCCTCAAGTGGTTATCCTCACCACCCAGTGGAGTGGCTACACTGGTCCTGTTTCCTACCACGGTTTCTCATTTCATTGCATTCCAAGGTTGTTTAGGGCCAGGGAGTTCTGTCAGCTAACAAAGCCCAAGAAAGTTAATGCCAAGTGCAACATGTGGACACAGCTTTTGATGGTGTAAATTTTATCTTTAATGCTAATGGGCTTATCCATGCTTTTAACAAGCAAGAGAGAAGATACGGAAGAACTCATGTACATCTGTCATTACTACCACATTTAATCAAATCTAAGAAATCACCGTATATCAGAGATGTTAAGATGTGAAAAAAAGTCCTTGAAAATTGCTGAAATACGGCATTTGAAAACAACTAAGGTCCATGCTGTATTCACCATGACTCACTTGTGGCCTTTTTCCAAAATAAAAATAAATAGTAATATGTGGCCGTTGGGTTGCAAGATCCTTGAGATTCAGGACTCCTATGAATGACTTTAGTGATGGCTCAAGCAGATACCATTTTAAGATTTCTCTGCCGTGACAAATCTCATTTCAGTTTTAAAATGCCTTGTGATTACACAGTACTATTTGCATGGTGCCCCTTTTAGCTTTTAGGTCACTTACATTTTGTCAATCAGTCTTACAGTGTTATTTATTTATCTATCACTTAATAACCATGCAGCAGAGAATAATTTCTCTGGCCTAGCATGGTAATTTGTACTAGAATTTCACCCCCGCTGCTGTAAACTTAAATTCAGACACAGCTATGATTGCTGAAAGTAAGATTTCTAGGTCACTTTTCAGCCTCTGTGGTTCCTGTCTTTCATCATTTCATCCCACTCCATCTTCTTCAGTCGAAGTACGGTTCGTCAAACACATGAGCAAAGAAATATGCCAGTTGCTTCTTTCAAATGTGGTACATACTTAATAGAGCAGGTAACATTCAAGTACTTATGTGAACTGGGGTTTTTGTTTTGTTTTGTTTTGTTTTGGCCATCCTGTATATCCTGAAGTTAAATTCAGAGAAATGTGAAAGGGGATATTTTTAAAATCACAGTCAGATTACTTCCTAGACACTTCTGCATTAGGAAAAATCAAACGGATAAAGAGAAAGAATCAATACTACTAACTGGGAAAACTAAGTGCATCCCAGAAACAAGTAGACATTGTCTGTGGCAGGATTTCTCCAACATGACATATTTTAGTGGTACAGTCTTGTGAAAAATGACATTTTTTTTTCCTTTCGTTTCCTATTTTTACACAGGAAATAGTCTTTGAATTGTGCCAAATTAAGCAGAGTATGAATAGTGTTTGGGTAAGTGGTTAGAATCTTCTCGAAGCTCGTTGTGGTTCACATTTGAGAGTATGAGCAGAATTCCTCAGCAAGATGCGAGACGTGATTTCTGAAACATCAAAGCCTGGTCCTTTATTTTCTAGACTCATGAGTTTCCAGTTGTTATTTAAAAGGGAACTCTGAATTCCATTTCTCTCAAATCACTCAATATTTTAAGTAAGAGTCTCTGCCATCTCTTTCTCCTTATTGTGGGTTTTTCTCTTCTAGGCCAAGTCGCTGTTTCTATAAATGTGGACTTTTAAACAGGTTGAAACAGATTTACTGTTAGTCACTGTTATTACCCAAAGAGGCAGAAATCTCATTTGCAAAATAATTGAAAACAAAGGACATTTTCTTCTTAAAAATCACAAAGACAATATTTATTTATTTATTTATTTATTTTGAGATAGAATCTCCCTCTGTCACCCGGGCTGAAGTCAGGTGACATTATCTCAGCTCACTGAAACCTCTGCCTCCCCAAGTTCAAGCGATTCTCCTGCCTCAGCCACCCCCGCGAGTAGCTGGGATTACAGGTGCCCGCCACCACGCCCATATATATATATATATATATATATATATATATATATATATATATATGTATTTTTAGTAGACATGGGTTTTCACCATGTTGGCCAGGCTGGTCTCAAACTCCTGGCCTCAAGGGATCTGCCTGCTTCGGCCTCCCGAAGTGCTGGGATTACAGATGTGAGCCACCGTGCCCAGCCCACATTGGCAATTTTTATGAACACCTTTACTGTGGGCACACGTGAAATGGAGTGAATCAAGTTTATTGAATACTTTTGACGCCAAACGCAGAAACAACAAAACCCCGCAGTGTTGCCGGTTTATAAGTTGCAGATATTAGGTATCTTGATAGCTACCTCCTGGCTTAGCCACGGCCCACGCCAAAAAGAGCCTCTCCAGCAGATTCAGAAGTTCTGAATTTGAAACTCAACTTCAACAACTTGCTGGTTGTGACTTTGAACAGTCCACTTACATTTTGTACCATCTCTGCTTTGTCATCCGGAACATGGCAGAAATAATACCCGTCTCTTGAATATATCATGAGTAAATTTTTTAATGCGTAAAACCTCCATGCTTCTGCATGTAGTCAGCATACAGTAAATAAAGTTTCCTTCTCCCTAGGTAAGAAGCACTGCTTCATAAATTATAAAGCTTTATGTGAATGTGAGAGATTGTTATTAATATTGTGTTGCTTCCAGATTCCAACTTTTACAAAAGAGTTTTCGAAAGAGAAAAGAAATTTAGTCATTGTCTCACAATACCTGGCATAAATAAGTACATAATAAAAGTCATCCTTCTCATCACTTTCCAAACTTTTCATCATTTATTAGCACAGATATGGCATGTCAAACAAAGAATTTTTCTACCTCAAAGCAATTTTTTTCTCTTTGTTTTGTCTTTCTTATCTAACATCAAAAGTATCCTTTTGAAAATTCATAAACATGGTAGAAAAGAAATACCAAATCCAAAGCTCCTCTCTCTTTTTCTTGGACAAAAATGAAGACTGTATGCATTTGGAAAACAAAGGAAAGGATTGGAAATGTGTTCTGATTCACCCAGTGCAGTCTTTAGCCCTGTGTGTGCATGTCCCAAAGTGTTCATACATCTCTATTTTTGCAGATACTGGCCACGTTTTCATTTTCCATACTTATAGGAATTAGACAGGACAAGGTACACAGTGATTATTACCCTGTGCAAGTTAGTGTAGGGTATCTGTTCCTTCTAAACAACATTCTTGGCTCTATCATCACTATTCACATCACAAATCCAGGATTTACAATCCATTTTAATCCTCCACTGAATCATTTTAAATTAATTATTTGCACATTCAGTTACAGAAACCAGGAAGTTACCTGGGTAGAGTTCCAGTTTACATCTCTTTTTATTTTATGTATTGTTGAAGCTCATTGTTATAAATACATACTTCAAAACAGATAGTTTAATATATTTTATTGGCTTGCTCGATGGCTTTTTATTAGTAGTGATAGTATTTTGGAAGAGAACACATGTTTTTCTTTACATCATATCTATCCTTTCCGTGTAATTCCCTTATGACATTGACCACCTGTTTTTGATACTGAATTGGGTCTCATTTTCATCATATATAGAGAATTTCAGATTTTAAAATTGACTTAAACTTAGAAAGTTAGACCAGTCTTTTTGTTAAATATGACTCAATAATTCATAAATGTGGTAAAAGAATAGATTTTGTTGGTCTATGTAAAGTATATAAATACTTATTCCAAGACCATATGCTTTCAAGTAGAAATAAAGAGGAAATTCAGTGCCAAGGTGCACTTTTCACGTGCAAATTATTTTGTGCTACATGATTTTAATAATACAGTGTGTAATGTCACAATCTTTACCACAGTGAAATTTCCACAAATCCCAAGCATGACAAAGGTTGTAATAGTTTAGGATCATATGCTACTAAGCATTATAAGAAATCAAAATGTGTTATCACATATTTGAACATATCACATATTAGAACATCAACGGGGCATGCCAGCTATATGTCAGCTATGGAACTAAGGAGTCTAATTTATCACATTGAAATTCTATCCTATTTGAAGATACCTAGTGAAACTGTAGAAATGTTTAAAGTGGATTTTCTCTATGAAAGAGTCTTCATAAATCTCACAGATTTTGCAATATTTAAAACATGAACTAGAAAACCCATGAAAATATATAAAGCCTTTAGGTATAATAATTATATCCCTTGACTGATGTATTTTAGTACACGGTATCACAAACTTTCCAGAAAGTAAAACATGAGATGTAATAAATGTTTTTATTGTATCTGAGATGTGTCCTTTTTTTTCATTTTTCATTAATAAATATATGAGCCATGAAGCATGATTTTAAAACAAAAACCCGTGAACCTACCACCTAACCTAGAAATATAATAGAACCAATGCCAGTATATTGTTCAACTTGTTTCTGAATTTAATAAAAAAATAATACATTTATTCTCAACATCTTCTTCCACTCAACATTATGCTTCTAAAATGTATTGAGGTCAATTAATACATCTGTAGATCACTAATATTTACACATGTACAGTATTTTATTAAATGACTACATCACAATTTATCCATTTTTTCATGAATGGGCATTTAATTGTTTCTAGATATTTTTTCTTATCACATGCTGCTATTAACAGTGTCATAATTTCTTCTGGGGGTAGGCGAGCAAGAATTGCTCTAGGGTATTTATCCAGGAGGGGATCTGCTAGAACGCAGAGTATTTTAGCTTGGATTCCACAAAATCCAGGTCCTGAGACAAATAATTATATGCACGGGAGGGTTTTTTTGGAAGGTTATTGCAGGAAGCAAAGTGAGGGAGTGGGGAAACACAGCAAGGAAGGAAGAAATGCCAATAAATGGTACATTCACGTGTGATTACTGCTGTGGGCAGCTGGAACCAATTCCACTGGAAACATTCAAGAGACTGTTAAACCTATCTCAGAATTGTCCCTCTCAGGAGAAAGAAATCTGGGCTGTTTATCCATCACTTCTTACCATTCAGTATGTAGGGTGGCTCTGGGGGTATTTCATGCTCTGGCACTGTCAGGCCAAGCAAATCCTGGCAGATGCTTAAGAAGCTATCAGCGCATATGGAGCCTGTTCATCTCACCTGCAGTCAGCAACAGGGTTGGCCAAGAGGATGGGGTAGGGCCCTGACGTCTCTACTACCTGAAGCTGATACCTGTTTAAAGTTGCAAGACAATGATAAATTGTCTTCTTAAGTGGTTGGCTTTGTTTAAATTTTCATCAATAGAGGATACAAGGTCCTTTGCCCAGTATCGTCATCATATTGTGAAAGTTTTAAACTTTTGCCAATCTATTACATGGTGTTTTAAAATATTTATTGTATTTCTCCAATTGCTAATGAGACAGAAAGCATATTTATATAAACTTGTTAAGCGTTTGCATTTTCCCTCCTCCTTAGGTCCATCTATTTTAAACAATTTTTTCAATTTTTAGAACTTATATATTTTGGACACTAAATTTGACAGATATTTGTGTGTCAAAAAGTTCTTAATTTTAACAAAGTTGAATTTATCAATTTTTTATGGATACCGCCTTTCAAATTAAGAAATCTCTACCATGGGGATATAAAGATACGTTTCTATACTATACTTAAAACTTTGAATATTTTGCTCTTCACATATAGATATATAATTTTTCTGGAATTTAGCTTCATTCATGTTGCGAAGAAGGATCCAATTTTGTTTGTTTACTTAGGAATAAGCACCATTTATGAGATGATCCATCTTTAGCCACTTATCTCCAATGCCACTTCTGTATTATGTTATCACCTCATACCCACGTATGTGACTCTGTTTTTCCTACATAAATATCTCATTGTTTTCATCATCACTGCCTCGTATATAGTTTTGATATCTGCCAAGCCAAATTCCCTTATCTTTTTCTTTCCAAGAGTAGTTTTTACTATTATTGGTCCTTTTGCCCTTCCCCATGTATGTTAGAATCTGCTTTTGAAGCATGAAAACCTTTGTTGGGGTTTTCACTGCAATTACATTGAATCTAGATATCAATTGAGGGCAACGGACACATTAACAAAACCGAGTCCCGCTGTGTGAACAAAGATGATCTCTCTCTTTTTATTGACTGTCTTTAAATAAAGTTTTATATATGCTACACTTTATTTTTCTTCTAGGTAACCTATATCAGCTTCAGATTCCTTTCTATCCTACTTTGATAGATGTCTTTTGTCATGAATGGAAGTTAAATTGTACCTAATGTTCTTTACGCAGCTAAAGCAGTAATCATATGGTTTTTCTCTTTTATTCATTAATGTGGTGAATTACATTAATACATTTTCCAATGTGAAACAACTATTAAGCTCTTGCGATGACTTGTTCATGATATTCTGCTTTTCTTGGCAATAAGTTTATACAGTGAATTAAACAGTCAGTGTCTGTACTCATAAACTTACATTCCAGTGTGGGGTAGGGAGAGAAAATTATAAACAGATAAATAGCTAGATGTATTATGTAATATCAGGCACTGATATTCAGGGAAAGACATATGTATTAACCATTCCCCTTGCCACAGAACCAAAAAGATATCTGCTAATCAACTGAAATTGTAAAAACATATCCTCCACATGTATCTGAACACGACATTGTGCAAGAAATCATTGCATATGACATGCTGATCCCAGGGACCAACACGAATATGGATAGGCCTAAAAACTGAGAAACAACACTGCAGAAGTACATCAGTTAAAGAAATAAGAGTAGAAAGGGTTGCACATGTATGTCCCATAAAATGGTAGCCAAACTGAATTAGAATTCCTTAAGTTGCTTTTTGGCTTCATGCTTCTTAAAGGTGTTCTTTGGATATTTTTCTTTATAGTGTGCAGTATGGGTATAATCATTATTAAAGGGAATTTGTTGCATTAATTTCCTGATATTACTATAAAATAAAAAAATCTAGAGGGTGGCGATGCAGTCTTTTTTAGAGTGCCCAATAACAGGACATTAGTATCCATCCATATTTATAAACAACTTTATCCTCCTAACATTAGCTATGAAATAAGTGCGCCCCAGGCTCCTCTGGCTGTGGTAGATACCTTTCTGTGCTGTGACCTGGGATTCTGGGACTGCATACAGAGTGAAAGAAAGAGCGGAAGTCCACAGTAGAATACAGCCAAGCAGTCCCACTGAAGATCACATAACACTTGCATAGCAGAATGGAGAATTTCCAACCAGCAGTTGTAAAAGTGGGAGGAAATGAGGGACAACTACAGTGTATCTAGCTGATAAATGAATACAAGAATTATGGGGACCAAAAATTAATTCCATTCACACCAAAGGAAGTGAATTGCAGAGTAACTCAAAGGAGGGGCTCCTGACTCAGAAAGCATTAAGATGACTCCAAAGACCTACACAGAGGCTCTGTGAAAGGTGTTGCCGAAGGCTGGTTTGGAGATATGTTGAAACTTCTAACATAGAGAGGTTGCTCTGGGAGAAGGCACAAAGGTGCAGCATTGAGTGCCCTATTGTGTTAGTCAGGGTTCTCTGGTGAAACAGAGCCAAGGTATAGATAGATAGAAAGAGATGATAGATAGATGATAGATAGATAGATAGATAATAAATGATAGATTAGATAGATAGATAGATGATAGATAGGATAAATGATACATAGGTAGATAGAAATGCAGATAGACGAGATAGATTAGATAGATAGATAGATACATACATACATACATATATACATACATATGATAGGTGATAGGTAGTTAGAAGAAAGATAAATGATAAAGAGAGAGATAGGAGATAGATAGATAGATAGATAGATAGATAGATAGATAGATAGATAGATAGATAGATAGAAATGATAGAAATCATAGATAAGTTTATTATGGGCATTTACTCATGCAATGATGGAGGCCAAGAAGTCATCATATGGCTGCCTTTGAGACAGAGAACCAGGAAAGCTGAAGGTGTAATTCAGCCTGAGAACCAGGAGCTCCCATGCCCAAGGGCAGGAGAAGATGAATGTCTCAGTTTAAACAGAGAGAAGGAAAAAATTCACCCTTCCTCTGCCTTTTTGTTATATTAGGGCCCTCAATGGATTGGATTGGATGGTGCCCAACCACAGTGATGAGGGTGGATCTTCTTTACCATCTACTGATTCAAACACTAATCTCTTCTGGAAACACCCTCACAGACACCCCTACAAATCGTGTTTTACCAACTATCTGGGCATCCCTTAGCTCAGTAAAGTGGACATATAAAATTAACCGTAAATCCTATCACTAGCCCATGAGCCTGAGCTCCAAGTGCCTCTCAGAGAGACACTATGATTTGGACAACTGTGGATACTTCTGGTGGCTTCTGGACAACTGTGGACACTTCTGGGGATTAGAAGGAGTCCACTGAGGACTGGGGCAAGAAGGGTGGCAATGTAGCAAGAAGGAGAATTAGGGGCTGGGACAGACAGGAGGCCAGAAAGGGATGGATGGAATAGAGAAGCAGGCAGAGATGTAGTCTCTGAAAATGCTGTTGTCCATGAAAATCCTGACATTTCATCAGTCACTATGCCATATTATTATATACTTTGAAGTTTATCAGCCTTGGTTTTCTGAATGTTACAATCCTAACTTTTTGGGTTATGTTGGGAATATGAGGTGAAGCAATTCCCATCAAGTATTTACCATAATGCTTAGCCAAAAAATCATCATTCAAAAATTGTTTAATAAATGGCAGCTCATGTTATCTCAGACGCCGGAAGAAGGAAGAGAAGTATTCTTCACAGGTGCATAGCAAGATGGACAGGAGTAAATGAAAGGGGTAGGAGATGGCACAGTGCCTTGGGAAGGGGTTTTTGAGTCTGGATTCCAAGGGTAAGCGATGTGGAACATCAAGCCAAAACAAAGCATTCATCTGCACACTTTACCTTCCCCTAGCTCTTGATTCATTAGCAGCAGATGAGACCTTAGAGAAATAAGGTACATTTACACTTGGAAAAATGGTCAAAGTTTACCTAGTCCAACTTCTAACTCATTGGTGACACCCACACGCAATGCTGTTTTCTATCTTCAGCTTAGGTGTCCCTCATGAAAGGGAGTTTACAAACTTATACAGTCACCTCCTATTGATGCCCATCTTTAATGATTAGAAAGTTCTTCCTTAGCCGAGCTGAATTCACTTTCCTGTTACTTAGCTCAGCTACCCTGGGGCAACACAAAACAAATATCTTTCTGCTTCTACACATATGCCACTATCATACTAGTCTCTTCTCCCGTAGTGCCAGGAATCGTGAGGAATTGGCTTACAATACAAAGGAAAAAAGAAAACCTTGGGGGATACTCTTATTACTAGAACTGTTTAAATGGATTTATAGGGGACATTTAATGAGAGCAGAAATTGAAATTGCACTTGACTGAATTTCAGGGAAGCAGATTTTTATTTAGCAGCCAGAAGGGGTGCAAGATACGTTAAAGAATAACGAAAAAATGTAAACCTGCCCGTAGGGAGCTTAAAATCTGATTAATTTAGCTACGCTAATGATACAGCAAGAAAAGCTGGGTGAGCAAAGAACATGGCTCAGATGCCACCGGGAAAAGTATAAAAGACTATCAAAAAGTCTACATTTGTTACAGCTAAAAGGTAAGTGTTTAAATTAAAATGATTTATTATTTCATTATAAATGCAATGTATGGCCATTGTGGAAATAAATGATAAATTTAGCAAAAAGGAAGAAAGGTACAGAAGTATTATATAACTCCACTACCCAGATATAACCAGATATAATTTGTCATCTGTATGCTATGGAAATCTTTTATTTAGCTCTAGATGAATTTCTATATGGCATTATACTATACATGCTATCTCATAAACTGCCTCTTTAGGACATTCATCGTGTTTTAAAAAATAAATATTCATGTGTAATGTCTTTAATAGCTAGTTAGTATTTCATTCAAAGACTATATCATCCTTTGTTTACCGAATTGCCCATGGTTAGACCTTTTGGTTATTTCCAAATTTCACTACTATAAACAGAATTCTTACAGCTAAATCTTTACATATTCTTAATTCTTTCCTTAAAATACTTTTCTGGGTGTGTAATTTCTGGGTCAAAGCGTGTGCATATTTCTAAGCCTTTTGATAAGTAATGTCACACTGAATTCCAGGAAGATTGTTCTGTAACAGGGTAAAAGTGATAATTTCTCCATCATTTACTGATGATGTATTGTTATTTCGTTAACATCTGCCAATTTAACAGTTGACAAATCATATGTCATCATTTCTCTGATTACTAAAATAAAAATGGTCTTTGAAAATAACGATTTGCAGTCACTTTCCTCCTGTGTGAAATGCTTATTTTTATACAAGGTATTAATATGTTTCATTCAGCAAATACGTCTTGAACATCTACTATGTGCCACACACTGTTTGAAGTGTTGGGAACACATTAATGAACAAAACAGACGAAAATCTCTTCTCTCCTGGAGCTTATGTTCTAGTATGAGTCTATATTCTAACAGTTTTTAATTTAATTTAATTTAATTTAATTTAATAAGTTCCGGGATACATGTACAGGATGTGCAGGTTTGTTACATAGGTAAATGTGTGCCATGGTGGTTTGCTGCACCTATCAACCCATCATCTAGGTATTAAGCCCAGCAGGCATTAGCTGTTTTCCCTGATGCTCTCCCCCCACCACCTGCCAACAGGCCCTGGTGCGTGTGTTGTTCCCCCACTGGGTCCATGTGTTCTCATTGTTCAGCTCCCACTTATAAGTGAGAGCATGCAGTTCTGGTTTTCGGTTCCTGGTTAATTTGCTAAGGATAATGACTTCTAGCTCCATCCATGGCCCCTGCAAAGGACATGATCTCATTCCTTTTTGTGGCTGCATATTATTCCGCAGTGTACATGGACCACATATTCTTTACTCAGCCTATCATTGATGGGCATTTCGGTTGATTCTATGTCTTTGCTATTGTGTTAATGCTGCAGTGAATATACAGGAGCGTGTATCTTTGTAATTATTCTAACAATTTTAACACAGGTTACTGACACTTTCATCATATTGTGCAACTTTGTTGTCCTCAGTTTGCCATTTGGAAGCAATGTATATCTTTAGGAGAGGAATAAGTGGGATTAGAGTGTGATAGAGTGTTAAAGGTGGACTAGGCCTTATAAACCATAGAGCGTAACCCCTTCATTTCATAGATGAAGCACCAGAGGAGACCTATAGAGAAAAAAACACTTGTTCAGGCTCACGCTGAGTTAGTGACTCAGGAGGATTCCACATCCAAGGGCCGTATTTCATTTGGAAAATGGGGGGGAAAGTACTCTTTCATGAACTGTATTTATTTTGCTTCTTGATTCCTGCATTATACAAATAACAGTGAACATTTGCAGGGTCTTTCTATGTGCTAAGCACTCTAGGTGCATAAGTTCCTCCAACTTCCCCCGTAAGACAGACCCAAGCACGAAACAAACAGATGGGCAAACGGGGGCTTGGAGTGCTTAAGTACAATGGCAAATAATCATTTTCAAAGACTTTTTACATCTTAGTAATCAAAGAACTCCAGTTAAAACAGTGACGTATGATTTGTCACCTGTTAAATTGGCATCTGTTTAAAAAATTACAGTACTCACATCATAACTAGTAATTGACAAAGCTTTTACTCAAGTCTGGGTCTGTCAGTCTCCAAAGGCCACCACTGTTCTACCCCCATCCCTAGTGTACTGTTGGGCATCTGTCAATGTGAGAAGTGTGTAGACAAAGGAGAGAGTTAAGGACAAGGAAAAGCAAGGCAGCCCCAATCTGGAATGCTGCAGGGGGTGGCTGCTGGTGCGGCACAGCCAGTGCTGGTGAGGAGGAGGTGTGGACATTGAGGGGATGACGCTGAGGCCTGGTGAGGGAAATAAGTAGGGGACTCTTTGGGTAACCTTGTCCTGCCCATTTCATTCTGTTCCTCCTCCGCTCACCGTTCCACTTTCCAGTGACCCCAATTATTTCTCCGTCCTCTACAAAAACTGTCCTTCTGATTCCTCTGCCATATTAAACTGCAAATGATGTGACAACAAAGTGAAGAGTGATTTGACCAACCAGTAGGTGCCATTTTCATTCTTAAACAAGTCAGGGTCTCATACGCAAGGAATATCGCACTAACTGCAGTTCCAGAATCCACTGACTTTCATGTCTCTTCCTTGTTTGTCTCCTCCATCTCCTTGTCCTTCTCTCTTCCTCCTCCTCCTCCTTCCTCTTGCTTTCTCTGCTTTTAGAGTGGAGCCTGTAACTTAGACCCAGGATCCCACCACCTCAGCAGACTTACTTTCAGGACTAGTCCTTTTGCCAGAATTTTGACATTACATCAAAGTTCATGTCCAAATGCAGACAAGGCTAAGGCCAGGAGAGGAGTCTCTGGGCATTGGAGACTCCAGGGATTCATTTGTTCCTCCTCAAGGGATGGATGAGCCCTTCTTTCAGCCATTCCCACCAATGTCTTCTCATGCCAGGCCCAGAGAACAGGAGCACCATCAGCTGTCTTAGCCACCCAGCCTTTGACCTATGCAGGTGTCTCCTCAAATGGTAGAACCCAAAGCAGGTGGGAGGTGGTCAGTGATGTGCAGGCAAAGTGGCCCATCCCAGCTGTGTGTCAGCTGAAGTCCACAGTCGGAATGCTTCCACGGTGAGACCCAGACATCACAAAGGCCTCAGCGCAGAGATACGGAGCTGCACTTAACATTGACTTTGTTTGTAGCTGAAGGAAGGAATGAACTGTAAGGTAACAGAAATGCAGAGTGGGAGACAGCAAGCAAATAGATCTGTTAGATTTTACCCCAGTCTTATAGGAGGCTATTATTTATTTAACCTAATTACTGGTTTTATTTTTATTATCGTGCATAAAGAACTTTCTGAGCCTATGAAAACCTAAAGCTGATTAATATTTCAGTATATATTCATCACTATCAACAAGCATTTATTAAGTGCTTAACTACCTGTGATGCTTTTCTCAGATCTTGCATGTGAAGCGAGTTAAACTGATAACAATTCAGTCACTCAAAAAGAGAAGGTTTTGAAACGAACTAACACAAAGGGCATTCAAGCTGCTGAGTACAGACAGAAGTGAGGGCGAATGATCGCAAGCATGGATGTAACGTGCATGCAGTGAGGCGGGAGGGAGCCACCTGAGGCGAAAATGCTCAGAAGCACATGATTTTGCCTGGGAAGGCAGCAGTTTTATGTCTGAGGCAGCTTTTGCTTATGGAGTTCAACCATTTTGTTCCTTGAGAGACAGTTTTATATACTTTTAAGGGTCATCATGAAAAGAACCTTATAGAAAAAAAAATTGCCTGTTTGTTCTTGGAGGACAGTATTCCAGAGGGTAATTATCATAGAAATTATTCTCCCTACTCAAAAACCTTGCAGCAGTCCTCTACCCTCTCTCTTAGTTGTTGGGTAACTTTCTCAATGCATCCTAAGAACCAGGACAAATCACAGCCAGTGGCTGGGCTGTCTGAGGCCATAATCATTAGTGTAGCTCATGGGATAGGAAGACCCAAAGAAACCTGTGACCAGAGAGAAGTCCACCACAGGAATTGACATGAAAGCAATGGTATGATTCCTAGAACAGGAGCGAGACTGAGACCGGTCCCTGCTGGTCAGGTAGCTAATGAAAAAAATGGTCTTGAGATTCAAAATCAACAGAAAAGCAACTGGTAGGAGCCAGAAGTCTCAATGAGCACAGGGAAAATGAGTCCAGTGAAACTGAACACAGTGCAACTATAAGGACAGGCATGTGGGACAAGCCACCCACAGGAGAAAAGTCTCCAGCACAAATACTCAAGAGTGTTGAGGGCTCAGAGGAACAAAAGAGCTGAAGGGAAAGTCTGAGCTTCTTAGAGAGTATTTACGTGCTCCTGATCAGAATGGTGGTAGAAATATGAGTGGTAAAGGCCATTCTGATAAGGTCTCAGATGAAAATGCAGAACAAGGAATCGGAAACTAGAGTAAAAGCCATCCTTGTTATGGAGTGGCAGAGAACTTGGCTGAATTGCATCCATGCCTGAGATCTTTGCGAAAGGCAGAATTTAGGAGTGATCAATTAGACTATCTGGCAGAAGAAACATCTGTAGGAACTGCGTGGCTTCTTTTAACTGCATACAATAAAATGAGAGAAAATAAAAATAATTTAAACACAGAATTTATAATTAAAGGGGGGAATCAGAATGTAAAAATGTGGAAGGAACATCCCTAACCTGATCATGTGAAGATAAAGACCCATGTTCAGGAGAGAATATCGAGGGGGTAGCCAAGCAACTATTTGATAAGGAGATGAGTATGGATGGAAGGGAGGCAGGTACTATCCATTGAGACAATGAGAGAATGACAGCAAAAGCATTTTAGAGAACTTAAGAGTCTGCTCCCCTTGCCAGAGCCTCAGGAAGGCAGAATGGTTTTGTAGGAAAGGCCTGGGGTACCCTCCACAGGCTTGCTGCCTGGGGCTCCCGGCATTCTCATGCAGTGCTCCTTGGCCACCCCAGCTGTGGCTCAAGTGGCCCTAGATACAGCTCAAGTTGCTGCTCTGAAGGGCACAAGTCGTAAACCTTGAAAACGTTCATGTCGAATATAGTTTGCAGTCATGCAGAATGCAAGAGCTGTGGAGGCACAGCTACCTCCACCTGGACTTCAAAAGATGGCACAGACAGCCTAGGGACCCTGGCAGAAATGTGGCATATGGGTGGAGCCGCTGCAGACAATCCACACTAGGGCAATGTCCAGTAAAGCCATGGGAGTGGGGCCATCCCCAAGACCCCAGAACTGTAAAGCCACCAGTGTGCAATGCCAGCCTGAGACAGATGCAGGCATGAGACTCCGATCTGTGGCAGCTGCTGAGTGAGCTGAGCAAAATCATAAAGGTGGGGCTATTTGAGGATGTAGGTGCCCAGTGCCGAGTGCCCAGAAGGTGGCACATGGACACTAAAAGATTATTCTAGAGTCTCAAGATGTGATGTTGTTTGCCCTGTTGGCTTTTGGACTTACTTGGGACCAGTTACTCCTTACTTCTTGCCCATTTCTCCCTTTTGGAATGGGAATTCCAATCCTATGCCTGTCCCACCATCTTATTTTGAAAGCACATGATGCGTTTGATTTCACAGGCTTACAGTTGAAGCAGTATTTACCTCCAGATGAATGCCTTGAGGCTCATCCATATCTGATTTAGATGAGACTTTGGATTTTTTTTTTTTTTTTTAGTTGATTAAGGAAGGAGTTAAGACTTTGAGGCTATTGGGATAGAATGGTTATATATATATATATATTTTTTTTTTTTTTTTTTTTTTTTTTTTTTTTTGAGACGGAGTCTCACGCTGTCGCCCAGGCTGGAGTGCAGTGGCGCGATCTCGGCTCACTGCAAGCTCCGCCTCCCGGGTTCCCGCCATTCTCCTGCCTCAGCCTCCTTAGTAGCTGGGACTACAGGCGCCCGCCACCGCGCCCGGCTAATTTTTTTGTATTTTTAGTAGAGACGGGGTTTCACTGTGGTCTCGATCTCCTGACCTTGTGATCCGCCCGCCTCGGCCTCCCAAAGTGCTGGGATTACAGGCTTGAGCCACCGCGCCCGGCCAGAATGGTTATATTTTGTATGGAGAAGAGCACATGTTTTGGGTGCCAGGATTGAATATGTCTTGCAAGAAGCATATCTTGAAATTTAATTGCCATTGTAACAGTATTAACAGATGAAAACTTTAAGAGTAACTAGGCCATGAAGGCTCACCTTTCGTGAATGAATTGATGCCATTAACTCAGAGATGGGTTTATTATTGCAGGAATGAGTTCTTTATAAAAGGACAAGTTCAGTCCTCTGTTAACTCTCTCCTACCCTCTCTCGCCCTTCTGCCTTCTCCCATAGGATCACACAGCAAGAAGGCCTTGTACGATGCCAGCCCCTTGATCTTGGATGTCCCAGCCTTTAGAACTATGAGTCAATAAATTTCTCTTCATTATAGATTACCCAGTCTTGGGTTTTCTGTTATAGTAGCACAAAGTGGTCTAAGAAGACGATAACATTATATAACATATAATATAAAACATAATACAGTGTTTAAACTTGTTTAGGCAGTAAGCTTATTAAAAAGCATGTTGCTTATTTTGACACCATTATCACAACAAAGAAAATGACTAATTTGGTGATGTCCTCCAAGGAAAGGAGAAAGACTGGGAACAAGGTAGAGACCTTGCTGATAAATTGAGTGTACTTAACAATTCTCTCATGGAGTGGTGCCTATTATCAAATAGAGCCATACCCGAATACACATAACGCAATAATAGATGTAAGTTTACTGATGGAAAACCCCAAAATATTTTTTCTGTAGTATTATCTTTGTTCTCAATTTTTGTCTACAGGCCCCAAGTTCTTTAGAACTCCATTCAGCCAGGCGTGGTGGCTCACTTTGGGAGGCCAAGGAGGGCGGATGATCTGAGGTCAGAAGTTCGAGACCAGTGTGACCAACATGGAGAAACTCCATCTCTACTAAAAATACAAAAGTAGCCTGATGTGGGCCGGGCGCGGTGGCTCAAGCCTGTAATCCCAGCACTTTGGGAGGCCGAGACGGGCGGATCACGAGGTCAGGAGATCGAGACCATCCTGGCTAATATGGTGAAACCTCGTCTCTACTAAAAATACAAAAAACTAGCCGGGCGAGGTGGCGGGCGCCTGTAGTCCCAGCTACTCGGGAGGCTGAGGCAGGAGAATGGCGTAAACCCGGGAGGCGGAGCTTGCAGTTAGCTGAGATCCGGCCACTGCACTCCACCCTGGGCGACAAAGCGAGACTCCGTCTCAAAAAAAAAAAAAAAAAAAAAAAGTAGCCTGATGTGGTGACACATGCCTGTAATTCCAGTTACTCAGTAAGGCAGAGGCAGGAGAATTGCCTGAATCCAGGAGGCGGAGGTTGCAGTGAGCCGAGATCGTGCCATCGCACTCCAGCCTGAGCAACAAGTGCGAAACTCCATCTCAAAAAAAAAAAAAAAAAAAAAAAAACTCCATTCAAAAGTAAAGTAGAAACACTGTTTTGATGCATCAAAAGACCAACTGCTACAACTTTGGTACCAAGGCCTGGAGACTTTGCTGAGTCTGCTCGTCCTGGAGTTTCACAGCCAGTATCCAAACAGGGAATATTTCTGATTTATGTGTTGCTAGGTAACTCATAATTATACAAGCAAAGAAGAAAGTTCAATATAATACAACTCTCATTGATTTTTTTTGGCTATGCTGTAAGAGCGTGATATTAATATATAGGAAAGAAATGTCCAATATTCCCCAAACATTTTGTTCCAATAAATACTTCTTAATATTTTGAAATCACCTTATAGATCTTAGAGTATTTGAAGCACGTTTTTATTATGAATCATGATTTAGGCTCCTGATAGACAGTTTTGTGAGCATACTGACTTCTCTATAAATATTGCCAGCTCATTCAAACTAAGTGGAGCAAGTGAATAGATTTGTGGTCTTTTCCGTACAGACTTAGAAACTTCCCAGTTTTATTTTGCTCTAATTATAGGTTTTGACTTCTTCAGGGTACATAATCAAAGTCTGACCCCTAAACAAATCTAATAAAGCTATGCTTTAAAGGCCAAAGAAATAAACAGATTAAGTGTCATGGAGTTAGTGCAAGCCCATGTATCTTTGCAGGCCAGGGGTGTTTTCTACCAGGTGAGGGCTGAAGGCAATGAGGCGGCACAGACATAATAAAAGTCTGATGCAGAGAGGATTTGAATACCAGCTAGAGTAGTGGAAACATGTTGTCAATAAAGGTCCCAGGTAAAGAAACAAAAAAAAAAAAAAAAAAAAAGAGAAGAAATCGTAGTAACCACCTTGCAGTGACCAAAAAAATAATAATAATAATTGTCGGCATTATTCTGAGAATAAAGCAGTACTACGATGCTAAAAAGATGGTCTTCTTAAATTGCAATATGAATGACTGCACGTTAGAAGAGCATGTATTCTGGATCATGTTGTGAAACTTAGCTGTCTTGGGACACCAGGCGTGAAGGCAATGGGGCACATTGGTTGTGAGTTCTGGGTTCAGCCAGGGTGTGAATTCCAACTCCAACTCTCATTGATCTTGAGGATGTTATTTCAGTGCTTTGTGGTTTTCTCATCTGTATCTCACTGGGTTGTCAGAAAGATTATATATAATCGTGTATAAAGCTTGGCGTCTGGCCCATTAAATGCTAAAAAAAATAAAATAAAATAAAATAAACAAACCCAATAGTGTTATAATTAAAGAAACAGAGTGTTCAGCCTAACAAGACACACTTTCTTTATGTCCTTTCCTTCCCCAGAAGTAAGAGTAATTCACCTCCTTCAGGCCAGTTGCAGATTGCTTTGAGGCCTTGTATTTCAGAGGAGTAGTAGCTATTTTATTACCACACCTCTTATTTTCAGTCTTTCATTCCCCTTTAGTAAGTTTAGCTAGATCTTCCTTTCTTTTTCTTTCACATAATTGAAGTCAGCTACCAGAAATCATTGTGCCCATCACCCAGATTCTGTTTTGGTCAATTGCTTGCCATCTTCTTCTCTGTTTTGATATTAAGCACCTGGTCAAGAATCACATCTCCCTGGCCTTGTCAACATTACTGACACTTTCCTGCAGGCACCATTGGAAATGGGCCAACACAGTGTTGTTTTAGGCCATCATTTATCTAGCACTTGTCCTCAAAGATACAAACCTAAAGTTTAATCTTATGATATTAACCATGATAGACTGCAATCTCAATAATTTTTATTCTAACAATTAGATCTGCTATTCTTTGGACAGAATGACTTTCTTTTGGACCATCTTTTGGGCAGTCTTTTGGATGATAAGTAAGAAAGTTGTCAAGAAAATAAAAAACATATACTCAAAACTCTATGGGGGAAGAAAACACACTAGGAAGAGCTTTCCGTCCTCAATGGCAGTAAAGAAAGTAAAGCTACATATTTCTAACACAAATCTTCTGAATCCTCTCTTGTTTTACATAATTCATAGACCTGCTCTTTAGCATAGAATTTGTGGCCATGTACAAAGGTCACAGCTAGAAGAGTGCAAAATGTGTACATCTGAGGGCAGAAATTCTTTTTCCCCATTACTTATTTATCAAACAGGTTGATGTCAGATAGAAAGCTCTGGGTGTTCTTTTGCCTTTCTTCCTCCCATGCAAATAATCATCTCTGTGTCCTACCTTGTTAACCTTTTCTGTTTATTTCTATTTCCCTGCAACTCCTTAGTATAGTTGCCAGTTAATCACAAATATATTAAAAGATTTCTTTTTAATCTCGCAGTCTTCATTGCTTTGTGGTGTCTATGTGAACAGTTGTGCCCTCGCTAAGAGAGTGTCCAATTACATGCACGGCAGGGAAAAGCAAGAGAGCAGCAGTTGACTATGCTTTTGTCTAAGGTATCAAATGTGAAAGCAAATTAGGTATCTAAAAATAAAAACTAAAATTAAGACTAATAAAATGGAGCTTTGACTTTTCTCATCACAGATTCATTTATACTTAATGACACAGACTGACTGCATAGGTAATTGTTATAATCTCCCTTGAAATGGATTTATAAAAATGGCTGATCTATTCTTCTTTTCAGGACAGGTAAATGGATGCCAAGACAACAGAGAAATAAGAACCTTTTTGTGTGGTTACATATTAATTTGTTTGCAATATTGGCTTGCAAAAAGAAGGCCAGAGAGAGGTGAGTTAGCCAGTGTTACTTAGACATGTAAGCATATAAATTCAATCAATCATACGTTATTTTGCTCACTGAGCTCAACATGCCAGATCAAATACATGAAACATCAGAAAAACACCACCAGGAATTCCTTTCCAAAAACTCAACCCATTTTGCTTTAAACAAACATAAAAAACACTACTTCCGTAATACAATTTATAGAACTCCTCTCTCTTTAGATGTTTTACGTTTCCTCTTTCTGTTTACCGACATTCTGAGTTTCAGACATACACTTAATTAATATCTCCTACCAGATGAATACTTCCTACCTTTTCCCTCCGCTAATTACACCTGTTCCTTTTTTACCCTTGCACCCTCTGGGCTGGAGGAGTTCCACCAGGTGGGTAGGAACTTAGCTTTTAAGGGATAATAGCGCCACCTGAAAGCTGGCACGGGAAATGATCTTATCCATTATCTTCCCCACCATATTCTTCCTAAAAATTATTTTTGTTCACATTTGCTAGCATGTTTTCTAAGCCCTTTCTAATTTACAGTTGTTGTCCTTCCCACTCCTAACTCAGAACCAGGGATAAATTTTAATAATCACAAGAAATAACACAATTGTACTCATGGAGTATTTATTTTCCTTGGGAAAACTGTAAGTTATTTAAATTGTTCCCTTTTGAGTAATCATAATATGGCTTTATTCTCCTTATTAAGTGCTACATCTTCTTGCACTTTACATATATTAATTTAACTCATTTTGGTGGAATGAATTAAATGAGTAACTTATTTAATTCACATAATCCTCTCTTAAAATTATATAGAGAGACCTGTATTCAATTTCAATTTATTTCAAACTGTTGGGGGAAACCAAATATAGGTAAAATAATTTACAAAAGTATAAACCAAAAATAAAATTCTAAGCCCCCCATCTAATTGAATGGTCCCCTTCTCTTGGCATAGGGAATTTCACAGAAACCTAAAATAAAACTGGTTCAGGTCATGATGGGAAGGGCTGTGGGTGGGACGTGCATCATTATTCTCATACCTTTAGAATTCAGGTACAACTGACCAGTATTAATATTAAAACAGAGATCTTAAGAATAACAAAACAGACTCTTCGTAGCAATAATATACCAAATTCCAACCTGGCTCTAGTACAGGATCACATGTCAGATAGAAGGCCCTGAAAACAAATCAAAATGTTTTATCCCAAAATATATGTATTTGACATATTTTTAACGGCCCTGCAAAGCTGTCTCTTGTGGAGGAAATTTACATTCTGTAGAGAATCCTCTTCCCTTTCTAGATCTTTTTCTGTTCCTGATGAGATTAGCTGAGAGACTAGAGTGCCTTTTCAAGGTCTGAATAGAAAACATTTGCCATATATTGTTATTAAAGGTAGTCACATGTGAGACTTCATCTCCGTAATAAGAACCTTGTCCTCTACGACCCCTTATCTTAATCCAGACACTCCTTTCTACTGATTCCAGGTCTTTAGATAATAACTTAACTCTCAACCAATTGCCAATCAGAAAATCTTGGAACCTACCTATGACCTGTAAGCCCGCCCCCACTTCCAGTTGTTCTGTCTTTCTAGACCAAACCAAAGGATACCTCACATGTATTGATTGATGTCTTTTGTCTCCTTAAAATGTATAAAACCAAGCTGCAAACCAACCGCCTTGGCCACATGTTCTCATGATATCTTGAAACTGTGCCTCAGGCACAGTTATGGTTACTTGTATTTGTCTCAGAATAAACCTCTTTAAATATTTCACACAGTTCGACCTTTTGTCAACAAAAGAAAACTAAATCATGCAACAATTCATACACAGACACATATATACACACACAGAGAGAGAAATGGCTACCGTAGTGACACAATTTGAAAGACAACTGTCTTCCGATGCCTAGTCTTACACTAAATAGGTTAACTTGCTGCTGCTTCTCATGAGTGAGTCAGTTCTAATTTGTCCTTTTGTATTCCTTAGATCCAGCACCACAGGGATACAAATCACCATTGACAAGTGGAGAACATATATGTGGAATCAGCACAGGAAACTGGCAAGAGCACTGGTTCCACTGCAGAAATTACACACAAGAGGAGTTATTTCTCTGTACTCTTATACATCAAACTAGAGCCAGTTCTTCCTCATTCACACTGAAATGCCAGGCTCGGCCTGAGTAATGTTGCCATGTGGGCCTAAAAACTTCTGCAAAAATTCGATGGAAGTAAAAATCACACAAGATCTCATCACACTCCTCCATGTGATATCAATATTTTTAAAGAAAACATTTATATACATTTTATTTATAAACCACTATTCTAAGAGTTATAAGTCTATAAAGCTTCCATTTGGGCACAAATGTAATCTCCCAAGAAATAGCAGCTCTCTAAGCTAAAAATAAGAGAGAATATTTTTGAAGAGAGAGGAGTCTCAGGTTCCTTGTGAGGGAACTCAAAATATTTCACCCCAAAATATGGCAATCTGAGTCTTTTAAGTTAAAACTTCATAGAGATCAATAAGCACTAGAGGAGAGTTTTCCCCTATCAACATAAAGACAGGACTGACTCACCCGGGAGAACAATTGTTCTTGTTCCTCTCCCTAGTATCTCACTATTCACTACAGGAAAGAAGACCAAAATGTAAGCACACTTGAACAGACCCTTTTTCAGGATAATGACTGTCTTGAATGATTATTTAAATTCCAAAGAGAACTATTTACAAGTTAATTTCTGTTCCAGTTATTTTCCCTAGTAATCATTTATTGCACATCAGTAGAATTCCTCTTCCCACCCTCCCAAAACCTGTTCTGCCAGGATCCAAAGCCTTCATTCTTTCTGTAACCTCAAGATAGTATATCAATTTCTGTACCTCACTGGGAAGTTGGGTCTTCATTTTGAAGGCTGCCATATATACACATTAAATAAATTTGTATGTCTTTTCTCCTATTAGTCGATCTTCCTCTTGTCAGTGATTTTCAGTGAACCTTGACCCCAACGTTTGCCTTCAGTAGCATGTTTGTTTGAAGGTGGATCAACCCAACCCACTCATTATTATTTTTTCACAGTGTGGGGATTTGTCAGGACTAGGTGAAAAGCAGATATATGGGGGAGTCAGGAACATCTTTGGTGTAGAGGAATTGTTTTTTTATTAATTACTATTGACAGCTGTGATATCCAAAATAATCCATTGGCAGAAAGTATCCTCAGAACAATCCATATGCTTTCTGTAGGAATAGGAGGAAAAGGAAGTTGTCATGTCAGGATATGTGCCTTGATTCCAGCAACAGGAGACACTGACTTGAAGGAAGAAGTGACGGAATCTGCGTTAGAGGAGTAAAAGCTTCTTTTTTCACATGAGGGCCAACCCTTAGGAGAAGCATCTTACAGGGATTCCTCTCTGACCAACGCTCTACTGGGAAAAGCGACTAGTAATTTAATGAATATTCATTTTTGTTCTTGGGACTTCATCCTTCTTATAATGTGGGTAATCAGTTCATCTAGTTCTGACATTTAGATTTCTCCTTTCAGTTCTTTTTTTCTCTAGAATCTACTCCCTGTGAAGAGCACAGTTGGATCTGGTGAGCTGTTCATTGGTGGCCTCCAGCCTGCTGACTCTAAATATCTGGCATCTTCTAAAGATGATTTTAAGACACCAGATCTCTTTTAACATGGCTAAACCTTTAAAGAACTGTATATTTTCCTTCCATTTAGTCAAACTTGTACAGCAAGCTATATAGCAAGCTTTTTTCCTCCTTACTCTCTCCATACAGTAGACTTTAACTGAATGAAACTTCTGTTCCAGAAAAGAAAGAGCTCAATACAATTTCCATGTTTTACAGTGCCATCATTAACCAAGAAAATGCACAGATACTAGGAGTGGTACTCATGATTTCAGGCCATGTAGCCACAACTTGTGTAGATTTTTTGAAGAACACTGAGCATAAGTCTGAGGTAGTCCACAGTCCCTGATGGCCCTGAAGTCCACCACAAAGCTGCTTTGGGTTAGGTTCCTATTGCCCTCTGCACTGCCTCAGACCACAAAGATCCTCCAGGAAACAAACCTGCACATTCATGTTTTCCTTATGTTTGTTTCTCAGAATTGATACATAATAATCATACATGTTTATGGGGTACAATATGATGACTATGCTAATTAATTTATTACACAATAAACTTGTATGCTTTGCTTTGTGAAGTATCTATCCAAGTCTTTTCGCGATTTTTCCCCTTGACTTTTAAATTTTTTTTTATAATTTCAGGCTTATAAAAAAGTTGCAAGAATAATACATGGAATTCCCATAGGACTTTTACCCAGATTCAATAATTGTGTATCTGTTGACCCATTTTCCTCTTCCTTTGCTCCTTTCTCTCTTCTTCTTCCCCTTCCTTCACCTTCTGGTTCTCTCCTTTTGAAATAAGAAATATTAGGACCTTTTACCACCACCCCCTACACTTTACTTTCTAAGGAACATGAGATCTCTTCAATAAGGAAAGTGTAATTATCAAAATCAGAAAATATAATTTAATGCTAATACAATATATTTTCTAATCCACAGTGCATTTTTAAATTTGTCAATCTTCCCAATAGTATCTTTTGTAGAGAGACATGAATATACATACACATACATATTTTTACAATAGATATTATGTATACACATTTACCAGTCTGATCTAACTGAAGAGCATGCATTACATCTACAGTTCCTCAGCCTCTGTCATGACCTTAATGTTTTGAAGTATATCATACAGATATTGTGTAGAATATGCTTCAATCTAGGTTTATTTCATATTTCCTCACTATTACATTTTGATTATATCTTTTCCTCAGGACTGCCACTGAAATGCTGTGTTCTTCTTATTGAATAATATCAGGAGCCATGTGATGTCAATTTGTCCCCACATTGTTGACAATAACTTTTATTGCCCGGTTCAAGCGGTAACTGACAAGTGTCTCCTCTATAAAGGTACTATTTTCCTTGTTAAGTAAACTATTTATGGGAGATACTTTGAGACTATGTAAATATCCCATACATCATAAACTTCTCACCTAATACTTTTAGCATTAATTGATCTCATCACCACTTTGATATCGCATCCTTTCTGTATTAGTCCATCCCCACACTGCTATGAAGAAATACCCAAGACTGAGTAATTTATAAAAGAAAGAGTTTTAAGTGATTCAGTTCCACATTGTTGGGGAGGCCTTAGGAAACTTACAATCATGGCAGAAGGCAAAGGAGAAGCAGGCACCTTCTTCACAGGGCAGCAAAATGAAGTGAGTGCAAGCAGGGGAAATGCCACACACTTATAAAACTATCAGATCTCATGAGACTCACTGTCACGAGAACAGCACGGGTGAAACTGCCCCCATGATCCAATTACCTCCACCTGATCCTGCTCTTGACATATGAGGATTATGAGAATTATAATCCTCCTAATATGGGGAAACAGCCAAACCATATCACTTTCCTTTGTGGAATATCTTTCCACATATAGGTAGATACTTCACAAAGGAAAGCTATGACTTATGAATCTCTGAACCCATTACCCTTTTGATATTCATAAGTCAGCATTCATTTGTCCTTTCTCCATTAATTTACCTTTGCATCTTGGTAAAAAAATTAATGGCTCCTGTATATGAGCAAAAATTAATAGGTCCTCTATGTTTATTTCTGAACCCTATTTTGATCCAATAATCAATTGGTTATCAATTCACCAAAATCACACTGTCTAAATTACAGTAATTGTATAGTAAGTCTTGAAATGGGATAGTATAAATTGTACAATTTTGTTATTCTTTCTCAGCATAGTTTTGACTATTCTTGATTGTTTCTGCATATAAATTTTAGAATCAACTTTTCAATATCTACCAAAGCCTGGTGAAAGTATAACAGGCATTATACTTCAATTAGCAAAGAATTCACATCTTATTGAGTCTTCCAATCCATGAACATGGAATAACTCTTCATCAATTTACATCTTTTAAAATTTCAGCATTAATTGTAGATTTAGTATAACAGTATTGCATGCACGCATATTGAATATTTTTAAATTATTTTATATTTTTCACTCTATTGTAAATGATATTTTAAATTTCATTTTACAATGCTCATTAATTGCTCTGTAGAAATACATTGAAATTTGCCTTTAGGTTTTGTATCCTGTGACCTTGTTAAATTCATATATTTATTAGGATTTTCTTCTCACAAAACCAGTCTGTGAACAAAGACAGTTTTGCTTTTTCCTTTTTGATGTATGCGCCTTTTATTTATTTTGTTTCTGCTTCACTGCACAGGTTAGAGTCAACAGTTTAATGTTGGATATATCATAATTGGTGGAAATGTACATCCTTGCGTTACTCCTACTCCTGAGGAAAGCGTTCATTGTTTGACCATTTTGTTAATGTCAGGCTGTAGGCTTTTCACATTTTTAAAATTAAATTGAGGAAGTCACCTTCTATTCTGGTTTGCTGAGGGGTGTTTTTGGCAAGAAAATATCAGATTACTGAGAATTTAATCATGATTTCCAAATGTTCTGAAACTATATGAATGTAGCAAATGCCATTTAATGCATTGTGTTTAGATACATGTAACCTCTTCCTGTATAATATGGAAATGTGCATATTTTGTAAGTCCTCACAGATTTAAGAGTAGAGTAACATTTTAATTCATTTCCAGATAAACTTTCTCAAATCCAAAAAAAACAAAAGAAAGGAAATCAAAATAGAGAGGGTTTTTTAAATCATGAAGGGGTGTTAAATATTATCAAATACTTCTTTGTCATCTGAGATGATATCATGACTTTTTAAAAATTCTGATAATGTAACAAATTATATTAATTGATTTTTGAATGTTAAATTAACCTTGCTGTCCTTGGATGAATACTAATTTATCATAATATATTATTCTTTTTATTAGACTATATTTGATTACTCATATTTTGTTAAGAACTTTTATACTCATTTTTATGATGGATATTGGTCTTGTACTATGTTTATCCTGTTTTATTATCAGGTTTATGCTTATCTCACCCTTTATTTTCTGAGTGAGTTTGTGTATGATTGTGATTATTTCTTCCTTAAATGTTTGGCTTGGAATATTCTATGTAGGAAGGTTTTTAATTATGAACTCAACTTTCTAACAAATATAGGTGTGTTCAAAGCTTCTCTTTCTTCTTGTGTCAGTTTTGGTAATTTGTGACTCTCAAGGTATTTACCAATTTTTACCAAGTTATCAATTTATTGGTATAAAGTTGTTCACCTTCCCCTAAATATTCTTTAATCTCTGTGGGCTCCATAGAAACATACCTGTTCATTCTGATATTGTAATCTGTTGTTCTCCCTTTCTCTCTACAAACTCTTTCTTTTGACCTCTCCCCTCCCTTTCTCCTCTCCTTCTCTCTCTTTCTTGACCAGTTTTGCTATGGGCTTATCATTTGAAAAATTATTTTCCAAGCACTAACTTTTGTTTTTGTTGCTTTTCTCTATTATTTGTCCATTTTCTATTTCACTGATTTTTGCTAAGAGCAAAATCTTAATTATGCCATTCCTCTGCTTACTTTATTTCTAATTTGTATTCCTTTTTCTAATTTATCATGTTGATAACTTAGATTGTTGACTTTAAGGTTTTATTCTTTTGGAATGTAAGTCTTTAAAGCTATCAAGGCCCAACTAATCATTGCTTTAGCTGTATCCCAAAAATTTCACTATAATTCAGTATAAAATATTTTCTAAATAATATTGGGATATATTCTTAGTCCCATGTGTTATTTAAAATGTGTTTCTTAAACTCCAAATATCTAGGATTTTCTTGATATATTTTTGTGATTGATTTCTAATTAAATTCTGGTTGAAATAGAAAACTTATTGAGGAACACTGAAATCCTTTGGTGTTATCATTTGTATTAATTTAGCGAATGTTCTATTTGCATCATACCTGGAAAGAATGTGCCTTCTGTAGTTCTTGGGTACAGAGTTCAAAATATGTAAATTATGTTAATCGGTTTATAGTGCTGTTCAAGCCTTTTACATTGTTTCTAAATGTTGTCCATTTGTTCTGTCATTGCCTGGAAGAGGAGTATTAACTTCAACTGTAATTGTTGGTTCATTCCTACCTTTTTAATCTCATTTTTTCTTCCTTTTTGAATCTCTGTTGTTAAGTTTTAAGATTGTGGTGTCATTATGATAAATTTATTATTTTATTATTTTAAAAATTCCTCCTTATCACTGAACTTTATGGAATATTTCTTGTTTTTTAAATTCCTGAGCATCATAAAATATCTATTTCTGTCGTGTATGAAATATTTATGTTTGTCTATAACATTTTTTGATGTGTAATTTATCTGATATTAACATAGGCACTTTAACATTTTTACTATTGGTGTTCTTTTTCTATTCATTTACTTACTTTTTTTTTTTTTTTTTTGAGACAGAGTCTTGCTCTGTCGCCCAGGCTGGAGTGCAGTGGTGCGATCTCAGCTCACTGCAAGCTCCACCTCCCAGGTTCACGCCATTCTCCTGCCTCAGCCTCCCAAGTAGCTGGGACTACAGGCACCCACCACCACACCTGCTAATTTTTTGTATTTTTAGTAGAGACGGGTTTTCACTGTGTTAGCCAGGATGGTCTCAATCTCCTGACCTCATGATCCACCCACCTCGACCTCCCAAAGTGCTGGGATTACAGGCATGAGCCACCACGCCCAGCCTCTATCCATTTACTTTAAACCATCTTAGTATTAAACCATTCCTCTTACAAATAGCATACAGCGGCCGGGCGCGGTGGCTCACGCCTGTAATCCCAGCACTTTGGGAGGCCGAGGCGGGCGGATCACAAGGTCAGGAGATCGAGACCACGGTGAAACCCCGTCTCTACTAAAAATACAAAAAATTAGCCGGGCGCGGTTGTGGGCGCCTGTAGTCCCAGCTACTCGGGAGGCTGAGGCAGGAGAATGGCGTGAACCCGGGAGGCGGAGCTTGCAGTGAGCCGAGATCTCGCCACTGCACTCCAGCCTGGGCGACAGAGCGAGACTCCGTCTCAAAAAAAAAAAAAAAAAAAAAACAAATAGCATACAGCTGGATTCTGATATTTTTTAATCCACGCTGTCTGTGCCTTTATATCAGTTTATTTATTACATTTACATATAATGTAATTGTTGACAGGTTTAAGTCTACCATCTTGCTGTTTGTTTTCAACTTATCCCCTCTATCTTTAGTTCTTTTGTTACTCCTTTCCTACCTTCTTTGGGATAATTCATTTATTTTTATTATTTCATTTAATCTCTTACTGACTTTTTAGTTACGTATTTTTTCTTTTTTTCAAATTTATTGTAATGTTCCTTTAGGAATTACATTATATATTTTTAACTTATCATGTTCTATTTTCAAATAATATCATATTCTTTCATAAAGTATATAAGAGAGTTCCTTTATTCCTGTGTAAAAACCTTGCAGTTGTGTAATTTTATTGACCCCTCTGTTCTCTGGTATGCTCCTATTGTCATATATATTAATGTTTTACTTCTACGTTTGTGGAAAATCCTAAATTCATTGTTATGTTCTATATTAACAATCAATCACCTTTTAAAGATATGATCAAAATGAAAATAATTATTTTATATTTATCACAATATTTGCCTTTTTTTAAATTTAATCTTGTAGTTCTCAGCTTCTATTTAGTATCATTTTCTTTCCATCTAAATTTTTTTTTTGCATTTTACATAGTGCAGATCTACTTGTGACATTCACTCAACTTTTGTCTCTCTGAAAGTATCTTTATTTCATTCTCAGATCTTGAAAAAGAGTATTGCTTCATATAGAATTCACAATGACTATTTTTTCCTACGCCTTACACATTGTCTTCAGGCCTCACTTGTGTGTTATATACTACTGGCCATTTTTCTGATTGCTGTTCCCCTATATGCACATTATGCCTTCTTCTCAGACTGCCTTTAAGTTTTTCTCTTTACCTTTGGTTTTAAAAATTTGATTATGATGTGCTTCGGTGCTATTTTCTTTGTGTATTTCCTGCTAAAGATTCATTGACTTTCTTAGATTATGGGGTTTTGAGGTTTCCTTTGAATTTGGACAAACTTTTGTCATTATTCTTCAAATAATTTTTCCACTCCAATTGCACTTTCTTGTCTTTTAGAATTTCAGTTTCATACAAGTTAGACCACTTTATAATATACTACAGGCTACTGGATTTCAGTCTATTATGTAAAGGCTTTTTTCTCTCTCTCTGAATAATTTGTATCATTTCAAATTTGTAAAATTTGTATAATTGATAATTTGTAAAACCTCATTTTGCATAATTTCTATTGCCCTGTTGTTACAGTTATCAATGTATTGCTTCCCAGATTTAAATTTACCTCTTAATAGCCACTTTGTAAAAATGGATGGAAGTCTTGTAAGCATTTCTCACTTAGGATATTATTAAGCTTCTCAGTAAATGGTGCTTAAAGAGCACTCAGAAGTAAGGGGCTGTATTAGTCCGTTTTCATGCTGCTGATAAAGACATATGCGAGTTGGGAAGAAAAAGAGGTTTAACTGGACTTACAGTTCCACATGGCTGGGGAGGTTTCAGAATCATGGCGGGACGCAAAAGGCTCTTCTTACATGGTGGCACCAAGAAAATATGAGGAAGAAGCAAAAGGGGAAACCCCTGATAAACCCATCAGATTTTGTAAGACTTATTCATGATCACGAGAATAGCACGGGAAAGACTGGCCCCCATGATTCAATTACCTCCAGTTGGGTCCCTCCCACAACACATGGGAATTCTGGTAGATACAAATCAAGTTGAGATTTGGGTGGGGATATAGCCAAACCATGTCAGAGCCTTCTCTTGTTGGTTTGATTGCTGCACAATTGGTCAGGGGTGCAAATGTTGTGCTCTGCCCTAGCCATGTACCCAAAACATGCAATCTATCAGTAATTTTGCAATCCCAGCTCAGCGTGGTTATCACCTTCCCATAGCCTTTCCACTATGCTCCAAACTTTCAACTGCATCACAACCTGACTCCTTCTGTGTGCCTTCCCCTGTATCCTTCCCCGACTTCAGAAGTTTCTGTGAACTTCTCAATGCAGATACTGCATACTCAAGGCCATCCAACCGCAGAAGCATCCCAATTTCCTCTGTGCATCAGCTCACTGCTACAGCTCACTTATCCTCTAGAGGTGTATTTCTCATAGCTCTCCAGATGAAGACGCCAGATTTACTGTAAGCACCTTCTCACCAGCTGTGGGTTACCTGCATTCTAGATGGTTGCCTCCCAGTTGCTTGGTGACTGTGGACCAGTTTTGGCCTAGGAAACCCGGAAAACTGATCTGCTATCCAGATCAGGCTGCACCTCTACCTTTTCCAACATCTAAACCTCAGCTTCCAGGAAAGCTCTGCCTTTCAAATTTGTCCTTTTTTTCTCTACCTTCCCTCAGTCCTAGGTGACCTTTTAGAATTATTTTACACTTTATAGTCTTCTATTGATTTATGTCTTTTCACTAGACTGACTGATACACCTGTTTTCAAGTTCATTAATCTTTCTTTTTTTCTTTTTTTTTTTTTTTTTTTTTTTGAGACGGAGTCTTGCTCTGTCACCCAGGCTGTAGTGCAGTGGCCGGATCTCAGCTCACTGCAAGCTCCGCCTCCCGGGTTTACGCCATTCTCCTGCCTCAGCCTCCCGAGTAGCTGGGACTACAGGCGCCCGCCACCTCGCCCGGCTAGTTTTTTTGTATTTTTTAGTAGAGACGGGGTTTCACCGTGTTAGCCGGGATCGTCTCTCGATCTCCTGGCCTCGTGATCCGCCCGTCTCGGCCTCCCAAAGTGCTGGGATTACAGGCTTGAGCCACCGCGCCCGGCCGTCATTAATCTTTCTTCACTGGTATTCAATCTGGTGTTAAATCCACCCAGTGCAATTTTTATTTCATATTTTGTATTTTGAAATGCTAAAATTTCAATTGTCATGAGTTTTATTTCTTGCTTGGGATTTCCTCCCTATTTGTTTATTTCCTATTTTCCTTTACTTCTTTATTTCTGCTTCTTTGTAAACAACTAGAAATTTTAAGAATGTGGAATAGGTGGAATATTGTTGGTGCTATATATTTAAAGTTCTGCATTATATTGTTTTCATTTAAAGAATGTAGTCTTTTTATGGCATGCTTTATTCTCTTGAAATTTACTTGGGGCCTTTAGTATACCGTATGTAGGGCTAACATAGTCCTACTCTTAAGTTATAACTTTTTGTTGATCTCATTCTCCACTCTGGCTACTCTTTTGGAAGCATTTGTCTGTCAGCATTATCCAAACTCTTTATGGTTTTTTTTCAGTTCATAGCCCCAAACGCTTGTTCCCTACTAGACATCAGCATTCCACAACATGCTCAACTTAGTATCTGGCCAAAGACTCAAAAAATTTCATGACATTTTCTTGGGTTCCTTTCTCCACAACATCCTTCTCTCTAGGAACTTGCCTTCAATAGCCACCTCATCTACCTCAATATCATGCTCTACTTCCTCTGTCCAGAGAGACCGTTGTTCTCGATTTGGGTTCAATTTCTTGTGCTGGGTTTAAAAAGAACCCCCAGAAGAAAATCTGTAGTCGATGTTGAGCACATCTTTCGCATTTTCATTTTTTCAAAGATCACAACCTGACTGCCTGAAAATGATTGTTTCATACATGCTGTTCAGTTTTGTAGAATTTTGTAAATGTAGGTAAGTCCTATTCCAGTATTTAAATATAGCCAGAACTTGAAGTTATTATCTTCTTTTAAAATGAATTTGTGTTTATGTGTTTTAGATTTCATACTGCAAAATAAAAGGTACATAGTAAAACATTTGGAAAAACAAACAGAAAAGAAGAAATCATTTGTAATTCCAACATTCATAGGTAACTACTGCTAACATTTTTATTTCTGTCATATATATATGTATATATATACAGAAGTATACATAAGTAAAACTGGATTCATATATTACATAATACCTACTGTTTTTATAATCTCTTTTCCCACTCCAACCTTATTATGAACACTTCCATGTCATAAAATAATTTTCCACAACCAATAAGACAACATCATTTTTAGGCAACGAAATCTTTCCTGAAATGTGAACACCACCAATAGAATTATAAATGGCTCCATGTCAGATAAAACTCTGAAGTTTTTCTCCAAATTTGAAAAGAAACAATTCCAAGTGAATCAGTCTATAATTTATATATACCTGTTTTGTTTTTCTTCCCGTTAGATCCAGTATTTCCTGTTAGCTTTGCACTCTAATTGCATTTGGAAAATGAAGCTAAAAACATTGTAATTGAGTAATTTCTGATGTCAGACTGATAAAACTGTAAAGGCTTATGGTACACAGTTCTATACATCCAACAGCCTTATTGGGTTCATTGCCTAAGTTATGATAGTTTCTTCCAAAATCATTAAAAAAAAACACAACAGCAACTCTGCAACATAACTGAAGCTTTAAAGAGAGGAAGCTTTCCTCAATTCAGAAGCAATAAAAGATCAGTCCGCTTCATGGCTGTCTGCTTTAAAAAAAATTTTAGTGGCTGGAAAATATCGGCTTTCTCTCCTTTTGTCTTCCTTTTTCTTGCATACATACGTACATAGACTTAGATGCTAAAACCTCAGCCAATAGGTTTTTACCTAAATCCACATTTTTTCAATGTTTATAGGAAAGTAGAAATGAAAGAGTTCTGATGCTTCACTGTGCAGAAGCCACCTCTGAGCTAATTTCACAGGCAAGACCACAGCTGCTGTTCACCCACCTTTGAATTGGCTCAATATATCCTGTCTATTTGGGTGGATGTTATTGACTTGCCTCATTTGTCTGTGCTAACAGGATCTTCTTGGAGAAAGAAATAGAAGAAGAGAAGTGGGGATGGAAAAAATAAGCAAAATAATAATAATAACTTGAAATTGCTACACAGATCCAGCAGGCTATTTCCCCATGGGTCTCTGTTTTGATTCTATTATTTTGTTACCATAAATCTGTGTGGCTCTCCTGCTTCATAAGTTACTGATTACCTTAAAGAAGACATTCGGTTTTGCTCATATGGACATGCCCAATACCCCCATCACCCTATTCTCCCCACTTCAGTTGAAGTTATCTGACTTTTCTTCAAGAGCTTTCTACTCATTCCATTTTTATTAATGGTATTTTTGCTCCTGAGCACATTCTTTCATACAAGGACTGCATATTTCATCATTTAATTTTGCTTTGCACAAAGAAAATATTAACCCAAATTAATGAAAATGACATAATGCATCATCCAACTTTAAGGAAGTCTCCATTGACTCAGGCAAAAGACTCATATTTTTGTGGTGAAGATTAAATTTGTCAGAGATTACTGCCTGCTCAATCATAAATCAGACTATGACAGGCACAGGCTGTCAAATCCATGACATCATACTATTTCCCATTGTAAGCTGCGACTGAAACCCAGTACTTTAAAACATATTCTATAGGCTCTGATTAATTCTTGACATAGAATCAGAATTTAATCAATCATTTTACTTATACTGTCTTTTTAAAAAATTTGATATGAATGATTTTTTATTTAATATATTACACATACACACACGTGTTACAAACACAAACACAATAGTGACCACATTTGTGTCACCTAGATGTTAGCTAGAATCACCTGCCCTTTACCATATATATGATATTGATTACAGCACATACAGAAGAGATTGGTTACACGTTACCATTCATAAGTTATGAGAAAGGTCTATGTACTTCCTAAGAACTCGGCAAACTCCTAGAAAAGTTAGGATTTGGTGGTCACCTCTGTTTTGGCAAATTTCTTCTATTTTACCATTTTCCCACTCTACACATACAGTGCTGCACACCCAGAAGTCATTTGTGGACAGCTCGGTTCTTCCCTTCCCATTCCTCAGTGTCAGAGACCCAGAGCTCTCCTTCCGACACCTTCCCTCCTCCACCTCCATTTAATCCCTTGGTGAACTTATCTTGTACACGTCCTTAAATATCATCCATGGGCTAACGCATTGGTTTTGTATGCTGCTGTCATAAATTGCCACAAACTTGATGGCTTAAAGCAGCGGAAATGTATTCCCTTACTGTTCTGGAGCCCAGAAGTCCAACGTCAGTATCATTGGACTGAAATCAAGATGTCAGTAGGGTTGCCCTATCTAAGGAGGCACTAGGGAAAAAGCTGTTTGTTTTTCATTCAGCTTCTGGGGTCATCAGCATTCCTTAGCTTGTGGCTGCATCACTGCAAGCTCTGCCTCTGGAGTCACGTTGTCTTCTCCTCTTCTGTGAGTGAGAACTTCCCTCTGCCTCTTACAAGGACACTGGTGATGGACTTTAGTGTCTTCCAAAATAATCCCAGATAATCTCTTCATCTGAAGATCCTTAATTTATTCACATCTGCAGAAACACTTTTTTTCTTAGAAAGTAGTATTTACTGGCTCCAGGGTTTAAGAACTGCTAGTTCAAGGGAGAAGGCATGTATCTTACTAGAGCTGATAACTCAGAAATACATACCTACATTCTCATGTCTCAACACTCAAATTAAACAAAGCCATACTCCCTCTGGTCTCTTATGACACTTCTCTGATCTCGTTCCCCACCATCCACCCACAGGTTCACATGTCCAGGCAGGCTGGATTCTCTGCTGCTATATTCTCAGGGACTTAAAATTTGCTTCCTTATTCAGGTCTGTGCTCGAATGTCACCCTCACTGAGAAGTTGCCCTAATGACCTCATCTCCTTCTATGTCTCCCCACCGTCTCTGTCTTTTCCTCCTCTTCTTCTCCCTCATCCCTTCACTTTTCCCATCATTATTCCCCATTCCTTATGTGCCTCCTCTTCATACAAAATCACTTCCATCTCTAAGAAGAAACAACACACAAAATATGCAAAAGAGGCATGTGACTGTGATCAGAACAATAGAATATAGTTATTTCTGTCTTATTAATAAACCAGTCATCATATAATATTTTGTGCAGCCATAAAGGTAAAATATGTATTACAAAAACAAGTCACAGGTAATCATTATGAGAAGTAATACAGTTTTTCCCAGTCTCTTTTTAAAATATTTCTGCACTAAAAGAGTTAGCCCTAGACACAACTGAAGAAGATTAAAAAAAGAAAAAAAGTGTGTTTTAGGTACCTAGTGTCTCCCTTTTCTGAGTTCTTTCTTCATCTCTTCTCCCACACCTCAAGCCTCCTGCTAAGAAATCTTCTTAATTAAATACCCCTTTCTTTTAAAAATAAATAAATAAACACAAGAAACTTACTGAAAATAGCAGTTCCAGCTACATAACTTGTGGGGTCTGGTGCAAAATGCATATGTGGGGTTCCTTGTTAAAAGTCTCAAGAATTTCAAGATGGTGGCAGTGGAGCATTAAACCAACTGCCAAAGCCTTCTAAGCAAGGCGCCATGGGACTGCAGGTCACAGGGCCGAGAAGTCAGGCCTAGACAACAGGCTGTTTCATGAATATTCCTTAAGAACTACCTTTTTATGTTACTTTGTGTTTTTTAACTTTTCATTTTGAAATAATTATAGATTCACAAAAACTTAGAAAATTAGAGCAGAGAGGTCTCCCTCTAATCTGTACCTTGTTTGTTTTTTCACTACGATTTTTTATAGAGGCATAAGCCCAGGGAATAATTATTCTTCCTGTTGAGTTTCAGGCACCTGAAGTCTGGTGAACTGATTCTAGTTCCCATGACACACTGGGCTCCAGAGGCTTTCCTTGACCAACACATAGTGAGTGGTGCTCTTTCCTTGTGCTTCTAGAATATCCTGATCTTACTTTTTCAAAGCATATGTCAGACAGCACCCCAATTGCCTGCAGGATTCTCTCTCATCAGCCATAAATCACCTGTAAGAGGGGAAAGACCATGTCCTAAGACAATGCCAAGACTCTGGCAAGTGCTTGGCACACAACAGATGTTCAATAAACATGTGCAGCCACAAGCCAGCAAATAACCCAACTAGCTGGCTATTTTGAGAGGCCAAGTGATGACCAAATTCATAGCATTTACTAAGATTCTTATTTTATTGCAGCCCAGATTTGTAGGCATTCTTTATATGCAGTCTGTAAATGTTAGATTGAATTTGTGTTATTAGCTTGTAATTCACCAATGGAAAGTAGGATGATGTGGCAGCTGTTTAGGAATTTGGACGGTGCAGGAGGCTTTATTGTAAATATCAAGTTGGGCCTTAGTTGCAAAGCTTATACGGCCTCTTCTCTCAGAAGTTTGCAGTGATGATTTTTAGTACAGACGGAGGCAGATTTAATAATAATAAAAAAAGATTGGTGATTTTTTGAGGTTTATCAGTCATCCTAATGCCTGAGCAGGAAAAAAGATTGTGTCATATAAAGTAGGTTAACTTTCTCTAATTGTCAGAGATAGATAAATAAAGGTTCAGACGAGCTATTTTTATTGTTTCTCAAGGTGAATTTATAACCCTTATCTACCTATCATCCAAAATAGACCCTCATCATCTTACTTTTGAACAAGGCCCAGGAGATCAATAGCACCTGGAACAGGTATTCCCTGACTGACTGGGCACCACTAAAGCAAAAAGAAAAATCAGAATCCCGTTGCTATAGGGAGTCACCGAGGTCTTTTGCCTCTAGATCAGTGCTGTTTTGGATAATCATGCGGCTATCCTTATATTACTCCAAGCAGGGCAAATCTGGGTTTTAAAGAATTGATTGTTGCTTGGACCTTTTAGAACTATTCATTTTTAAAACCCAGAGCAAGACCCTATAGTTACAAACTCAAGTGAATCAGACAATTGGATAAATGTACACACAAAGAACAAGACCCACTGGGAATGAAAACGGCTGCGTTTTCTAACACTGTAATTTATAACTTGCATAGCTACGAAAGGGGCAGTGGATCCTAAATTATCCTTTTTAAAAAAAAATCATAGTGCATAAAGTCCTCTTTTACACAGAGAAGCCAGTGAGTGGCTGATGTTATTTCTTCCCAGATAAGGAATGGTTTCTGAAGATTGCCTGTGACCTGCCACCTCTCATACTGAATTGGGTATTGTCAGTTGGTTGGTTAAGGGCTGTTGCCACTCCCAGTCACTTGTGGCTCTTCATTCTTGCTGCATGATCAGCGTGATGCTGTTGTGGGTACCCAGCCACCCTATGGGTGATTGCTGGGCACCAGCACAGCCCGTCCGCTTGGGTTGCCTCCCAGTTAATGACAGTTACGCCGTACTTCTGAGACTGCCGCAAAGTGTCCTTGAAGGACTCTGTTTCCTCCTCATTTCCCAGTCACGGGGCTCAATCAGGTAGGTGGCCACCTCACAGAGGCACACGACTCACCAATGGAATATTTTCTCATGTTGAATATTGGGTCATATATTTGCCTCCTGTTCTTTGTATAGTTTGGGGTTGGTGAGTACAGAGAGTTTCTAGTTTACAATGGGGCTATTTCAAAAGTTAACTTGGAAATGTGTTGGAACTTGGACAAAATGTTCTTTTAGAAACAAGGCAAAAAATACTGGTTAAGTCCTTAAGTCAGCATATCAAAAAATAAGGTAGTAGAACTATAATATGACAGGTGTACAATGAAAAAATATATGCTGACACAGATACAGATGTCTTTCTAGCTACATGTGATAAATTCTGGGTCTCAGCCTACGTAACCCTGTTAATGACAGCCAGAGGAGAGAGTCTGGGAAGGGTGGAGCTAAAATTCCAGTCCACAGGCCCACAGGCCCATAGGCCCATGGAGGCTGTAGGCAAAAATCTAGTGATTTTGAGACAATCAAAATCATTTGGGGAAGTAAGATCCACAAGGCAGCACCCTGGCTGCTTGTTGAAATCACCACAACCAGGCAGGAAATTCAAGTTGGCATCAACAGCACTAAGTCATGTTGCTAGAACGTGCCCTCAATTCACTCTGATAGCACTACCTCTTTGGTCTTCTAAACCCATACCCCAGTCTAATCATGAGAACAGCATCAGACAAATCCAAATTGACGAACATTCTACAAAATAGCTGACCAGTACTCTCAAAACCGTGACAGCTCACCCAAAGAAAATAAAGCCTGAGAAATGTGTTTCTTGTAGGCAAAATAAAGTGGGGTCTTTTTATTCTTTTTATATAATCAAACAATGTCTCTCTTTGTGTTGGTATGTTAAACTATTCACATTTCAAATAATTGTTGATATGGATAAATTAATATCTATCATGTTTATAATTTTTCTGTTCATTTATTCTTTTTTCCTCTTTTTGTTGACTTTCTCTAATTTTCATCAGGCATTTTATGATTCCATTTTATCTCCTCTGTAGCATATCAATTACAGTTTTGAAAATTTTATTGAATAGTGCCCTAGAGTTTATAATATGTATTTTTTAACTAATCCAAGTTGACTTCCAAACAACACTATACCACTTTCTGTGCAAAGCAGGGACCTTATAATAGCATTCCCAATTCCTCCCTCCCATCTTTTGTGATACTTTGGTCATTCATTTCCCTTATACCTATGTTACAGTCATCCAATACATTGTTAACTATAATTACTTTAAACAGTTATCTTTTAAATCAATTAAGAATAAGAAAAATTTAAAAAATTATTTTACCTTCATGTATTCCTTCTCCAACACTCTTCCTTTCTTTATAGTTCTTCCTGAATAACTAACTTCTTTTAACATTTCTGCTAAGCAGTTCTGCTGGCAATACATTCTCTCAGTTTTCATTTGTCTAGCGAAGTCTTTTTTTCTCTGCCATTTTTGAAGAATATTTTCATTGGATATAGACTTCTAAATTGATGTTTTGTTTCTCTCAACAGTTTGATTATTTTACTCCACTTTCTTCATTCTTTGACAGTTTCTGACTAGAAGTCTGCTGTAATTCATATTTTTGTTCCACTATAGGTAAGATATTTTTTCTTTCTGGCAAAATTCTCTTTGCTGTTTGTTTTTTTTTGCAGATTGAATATAGATGTAGGTTTGGTGGGGGTTGATTGGTTGTTTGCTTTTTAGGGGAGGCTATTTATCCTGCTTTGTGTTCTTTTAACTTCCCGAATCTGTGGTTTGGTGTCTGTCATTAATTTTGCAAAATTCTTGACCATTATTGTTTAAAATATTTTTCCCTGTTTTCTCTTTGTTTTCCTTCTAGATTCCAATTATGCATCTGATATACCTTTTGAAATTGTCTTGCAGTTCTTGGATGCCTGTTCTGATTTTTTACTCTTTTCTTCTCTTTAAATTTCATTTTTGGAAATTGATATTAGCCTGTGTCAGACCCTGGGGTCTGGATCCAGCCCATGCTGAAGTCTGAGGGGAGTGTGTGGATGGGCAGAAAGAACACTTGGGAGACCACAGGCAGGTGAATATGGTTTTATTCAGCAGCAGCTCTCTTACACAGCTTTCTCAAATTAGCTTTCTCATGAGCAGCTTTTCTTACACTGTCTACCTTTATCTCAGCTATTTGCTCTGGCTCTGTGGCTCCTGCCATCCCCATACCTACAGCTGCATGGCTGACTCTCCTCTGCCTCCAGGGCCAGCAGCTTAGCTGTTCCTCTCTCTGGGCATGAGCAAGCTGGGCTGTGTCCTACTTCCCTCCTGTCCATCTGCAAAATGGACAGCTTTGGCTCTCTTTCTCTGGGCACCAACATGCCTGCCATGTCAAGGCATGTTGAGCCAAGCCAAGCCAAACCCCATGCACAGCATCAGCAGGACAGTTAAACCTTTTACAGACAACAGTGACTCAAGGCCAAGGGATGACCTTCCCACGTTATGGCTACGTAGCTGTGACAACAGGTGAAGTTACACACCTGCGCTCTAAACTTGTTGAGTCATGCAGGCCTGGATATCCACCTCAGCCTATTCCTTTACCAAAGCATTTCCAAGTACCTTACACCTTGTCATCAAGCTCACTGATTCTTTCACTGGGCTGTCCACTGTGTATTCATTAAAATGCACCATTATGTACATTCTTTATTTCTGTTAGTTTTTTTTCCAGAAAAACTAACAGAAAGAATCATTCTGATTTTATTCTGATTCTTTCTTAGAGTTTCCATTTCTCTGCTTGTATTATCCGTCTGTTCTTGCATGCTGTTTCCTTTTTCCATTAGAGCTCATATTAATTACAGTTATTTTTAATTCCCTGTCTGATACTTCAAATATCTGTGTAATATCTGAGTTTAGTTCTGATATTTGCCTTATCTCTTCAGCTTTTTAGCTTCCTTGTAATTTCTGTTGAAAACCATAAACAATTTGTTGAGTAATAGAAATGGGGGTAAATAGGCCTTTAGTGTGAGATTTTATGTTAACTGGCTAGGAGCTAAGGCTGTGTTGTTTGAGGTAGTTATAGGTGCCGTGGCTTCAGATTAGTGTCCTTGCTTTTGTCTAACCTGTTGACTTTGGGCTAACCTAAGTATTCCTCTTCAGAGAGAATCTGCACATTTTACCGGTTTCAGCCATAATCCACTGTGATTATAGTACCATTCTATTGATGTGGCGAGGAAATGGAGGTGCTCTATAATCTTCTGACTAAGTCTCAATCTTTTAGTGACCCTGTTTCTCTGGGCTGTGGCCTTCACAATGTTCTCCACACCCTCCATCCCTTTGAGATAAGATAGGAAGGCTAAATGGGGCTGGAGTGGAAGAAATGCTCTTCTTCCAAGTAGTATAAGGCTCTGATAAAACCCTCCTCCAGTACGTTTTTGTTACAGAGAATGCCCCAGTTGCATTTCAGGATGATTACCCTTCCCTTCCTTTGCAAGAACAAGGAGGAAATCTTTCTCTGCTCTTCACCTGGTGAAACTTGTGAAGAATTTGTGAAAGTCTCCCACCCAAAACTGCAGCCCCAGGAGCGTCTCACTCTCACACCAGCAATCCATCAAAATCACTATTGAAGCATTTGTCTCAGTCCATTTGTGCTACTATAATAGAATACCCAAGTCTGGGTAACTTACAAGAAACAGATGTATTTCTTACAGTTCTGGAGGCTGAGAAGTTCAAGGTCAAGGGGGTCCACATCTCATGGGAGCCTTCTTGTTGCATTATTCATAGTGGAAGGCATATGGGCAAGAGGGTGTGTAAGACAGAGAGAAAGACAAGAGAGGGCTGAACTCACTTTTATAATAAGCCCACTGTCATGATAGTGAACCCATTCCCAAGACATTGACATTAATTCATTCTTGAGGGCAGAGCCCTCACGATTTAATCACCTTTTAAAGGTCCTGCCTCTTAACACTGTGGCATTGGGTAGTGAGTTTTCAACACAAAAACTCTGTGGGACACATTCAAATCAGAGCAGCATTCCTGCCATTTATGGGCTCCAAGTGCTTCTGCTTTAGGTAAGTGGATCTTAGCTGCAACTCACTGGATTTGGCCTCTCTCTCCAGATTTCAGGGTGGTGGTTTGCCCTGTAACCTCAAGAAAGTCATTGACTTTTGGTTTATTCAGATTTTTATTGTTGTTAAGATTGGAGTGGTATTATCCAAGCTCTTTCCATGTTGGAGCTGAAACCATAAGTTTGCATCAGTTGCTTTTAAAATCTCTCCAGATGATTCTAATACGCAGCCAGAGTTCAAAACCACTGGAGGAAAGTGAAGAAGCTTTGAACTCACCTTGCTTTGAATCCCTGCTCTGACTTCTAGAACCTGTGACAGTGAGTGACTATGAACAAATTATTACTCTTTCTGAAACTCAGTTTCTACATCTGTCAAATGGGATACTTCCTACTTTACAGCATTCTTGTAAGAATTAGAAACAATGTGATAGGCATAATATTGCCATATACTAGCTTCGCATTCCTTTTGTTACAACTAGCTTTTATTGAACACTTATTTAACATTGAGTATTTTCAAACAGTAAATCTATATTGGCTCATTGTCTCTACGTAAATCTCATTGAGAAAAAGTCTAATTCTTTGTAGGTGAAGAAACTGAGGCATAGAGAAATTCAGTAACGTGCCCTGGGTCACACAGGAAGTAAATGGTAGAACTGGCATTTGAATTCAAGTAATGTGGCTCCATAATCTCTACCCATCTTCTACACTCTGCTCCCTGGAAAAGATATGCATAGTCTGTTTAGAAGGCAGTGAGTGGCTAAGTTAATTTGTGTTGAGTAAAGATGGAGAAAAACTGACACATATTCACAATAAATTAATCAAATAATACTGAACACATTCCTGTAATGTCTGTATCTATATAAAAAGTATAGTTGTTTAAAAATCTGTGCAGATAAGAATTTTAGACACTAAAATGAATTGACCTTCAATTGGAAAACTTTTTTGTACTTGGGTCTTTCCCAGTAAATTCAAGTTAAGATCCAGCGTTCTGTGCAGTTTTTATTATATAACAGTATTTGTTTATTAGAATAAATTATAAATGTTAAATTTGCTTAAAATACTCTGAATTTGCATACCTGGTTTGCATACATTAATTAAGGAAAAATATTTTAATTCAATCAGCCATTTTTCCCACATGAAACCAATAAATCATTTTGAATTGCCTTCTTAAATGCTTGAACCATGAAGTTATATAGCAAAAGAAAAATGTTGTAACTTAGTAAGGCTAATGAGTAATTTTTTTTAACTATATAATTTAAAAATCTACTACACCAGATCAATTATATAGTTATACCTATATGTATACTATATGAAATATAGTTATACCTATAATTTCAATATTAGCATAGGGCAACACATTATTTGCTGCTTATATAACAGAATCATAATCATCAATTCATTTTTATAACAGTTTTATTGAGATAACTGATCATTATTAGAGCACTCTCTAACAGAATTAGAAACTCAAGACTAAAAGTTCAAGAACTATCTTAAATGCAAAAATTGATTTTTTAAAATATTCTGAACTGAGAGCTATCTGGCAGTACAGCCAATTCTGAAAACTGAAATCCCCTTGCAGTAGCCATTTATGTTTTATTTGCCATTCTGCTGCAAATCATGTTAAAGCAGATGTCTAATTAGATGGCAAGATTTCTATACGTTTGGATTATGACAAATACATAAAACTCACATAGATTTCGAAAGCACTCTGAATAATTACTTAAATCAAAATGCTCTATAGGCATAATGGAATAATATTCGACTAATAGAATCTTTTGTTGCCTCCTGCTTAGGGAATTCCAAAAAGCTTTCCTATATCCCAAATATTGTCAAGTTCTTTCAGTGAGACCTGAGATACAATCTGTTCAGATGCCTTCATTGTATGAAACAGTCATCACTGTAAAATGTATGGCTCCATCATGACCTAATACAACACAGTGATTTGCAATATCGTGATTACCACTGTGATTTGATTCATTAATTCTCAGTAACAGTTGTTAATCAGCTCATTAAGCAAGTATTGTATGGAAGATTTCAACCAGGGAAACCTCTTAAAAACCACTAAATATCTTCTTTTGCAGGGGGTAGGAAAAAGGAAATAGGTTTAATGCCAGAGGAGTAGTCTCTAAATATGGCTGGTTATCAACTATGGCAAAGTTTTAAATCATTAAGCTTTTTTAAAACTATATAAATTCTGAGCATTTTGTGCCTTTTCCAAAAAAGGTGCTCACAGTGAGATAACTCCTCTCCTCAGGCCTTCCTGGATTTAGCAACTATTTTGTTAAGATGTAAGAACAAACTCTAGGCCGGGCGCGGTGGCTCATGCCTGTAATCCCAGCACTTTGAGAGGCTGAAGTGAGTGGATCACCTGAGGTCAGGAGTTAAAGACCAGCCTGACCAATATGGTGAAACCCCGTCTCTACTAAAAATACAAAAATTAACTGAGCATCATGGTGTGTGCCTGTAATCCCAGCTACTCAGGAGGCTGATACAGGAGAATAACCCAGGAGGCAGAGGTTGCAGTGAACCAAGATCGCACCACTGTACTCCAGCCTAGACGACAGAGTGGACTCCATCTCAAAAAAAAAAAAAAAAAAAAAAGAGAAACAAACTCTAAACCTGCATCTCACATTTCACCAATATGTTGATTCTTTTTCTTGCTTCTATAACATATAATTCAATAATGTATTCAAGTATTTGAAATATTGAGGGTTACGTTTAAATTTAATTTGGGTATTGCATTAGTCGACTTTAAGCAACTTATTTTATCTTGAAGTATGTGACATGTAAATGTCTATGAGTGATAAACAAGTTAAAGTGCTTTAACTAACAGTAACAAAAATGTATGACTTACTTCCCAGTTTACAAAGAAATTTTACATGCATGACTTACTTTAATCCTTACAAAACCTGGAAGAATGTTACCATTAGCCCAAATCTACGCACAAGAAACCCGAAGCTCTAGTTAAGTGACTTGCCTAATTGAAAAGTTTGTACGTTCAGTTCTTACAATCACAAACTTTATGTTCTTTTACTAAAACACGCTGATTTTCTCAGTAACTAATCAGAAGCTGGCAGCCTCTCCATGGAAATATGCCTTGTTTTTGTTAAAGGAAAAATTATTGGTGACACTTATTAAAGATGGTAAGGAAGACGTTATCCAAGAAGGACTACCACAATGGGGCTTTCTATTAGAGTAAGAGAGAAATGCTGGGCTCAGGTCCAAAAACAATAAGGAAAACTAGGGATTTATGGCCAAGGAGCAGGGTAGGGTATCAGAGGATGGAAAATTACTAAGAGGAAGGGCGATTGCTCAAGTGACCTCACAGGATTTTTGCTGAAGGCAGGCCAGGGTGATTCGGTATCAAGGGTGGTCAGACCGAGGATGGGGATTTTTGCTAAGCTGACTCAGCAGGATTCTTGCTAAAACTGGAATAACTGGGCCAAGGGCAGAGCCCAAGATTAGAGCCTTGTCAGAAAGAGGACTGAGAGGTGCCCAGTCTGAATTAAGTCAAAGAGAAAGAAACTCCATGCTCCTTCTACTAAAACACATCAATTTTCTTAGTAACTGATCAGAAGCTAGCAGGCCTCCCATTGTGATATGTCTTATCATCCATAACCCAGAAGAAGGAGGCCTTAAGCATAAGGGTAAGAGAGATCTAGTTAATGCTTAGGAATGAAGTGGTATAAAATCAGACTTCAAGAAAAGCTTCCATGCAGTGTTATTTACGTTTGGAAGCACAACCATGACCAAAACCTTCTGATACACCGTAAGTCATTTATCTCAAGTCCAAGGAAACTAAATGATAGATCAGACTCATCGAATTAGAGCCAATCAAGCATATGACTTGAAATTATTCCAGTCAAATTCTAATACCAGCATCTTCTGCCATTCTAGGTACAATGTCTCATGAAGTATGACAAGCACTTCACGTGCTTTCCTTCTAAAATGAGACAGTTTCTCCTAATCGCTTGCCCATGCATACATTCAATGCATGCTTTGCAATTCACACGGCCACTTCCATCTCTTCAGTGGCCTAAGGACAGACACTAAAAATAAGCTCATGATTTGTAAGAAAAACAGATACTGATGAATTCCAAATAACCTTATCCAACTTTTATAAACCAGCTCAAGTAGGCATTTTACTAATTTAATTTTAGTTTCCCAGGTATTAATTGGATTGATCAGTATTCATTCAGATTTGTCACTGGTTGTGCCTGCTGTGCATTGGTTCTGCTTTTTGTCAGCCTATTAATTTTCAATAAATAATGTCTTGGAAATTGCAGATGAGTAAATTAAAGTGTTAATTGGTGACATTGTAATGTGTAATATTTCTTTAATATTTGTTTTTTAAAACAAAATAGACTAGTGTCACATTTATGAAATTTATTTATACTCAATTTTTAAAAGAATTTCAGACTGCTTATACAAGGTCAAACGTTTTATGTTTATAAAATGGAAGCAGGGACAACATTGTTGGAAAAGTTAGCTGATTAATCTTGATAAGAATTGTGTTTCTACGATCTCTGCTTTTGAAGTTACACTGCGTCTAACACTGTCCTAAAAATACAACTTGCAAGGAATAATAAAGCCAAGGCTAAATTTGTGTATTGTCAAATTTCTCAAAGGAAGAAAAGTTATTGTTAAAATTTCTTAAGTGGCTCCTGAGTACCTCCTTTTGTATTTCTTTATTCCATTTGCTCTGCCGTCATTCTTTTATTACAGGTTATACTTTGTCCCTATTTTCTAGGTATTATTATTCCTTTTCACTCTTGACCAGACCAAAAGCTAATATCACATACAGTGTACCTTGGGAAATTCTGCCTTCGAGGAATAGCCCACTAAGTATAAAGAAAAATACACTTTGCTCTGGGTATGGTGGCTCATGTCTGTAATCCCAGCACTTTGAGAGGCTGAGGTGGGCAGATTGCTTGAGGCCAGGAGTTCAAGACCAGCCTAGACAACATAGAAAAACCCTGTCTCTACAAAAAAATTAGCCAGACATGGTGGCGAGTGCCTGTAGTCCCAGCTACTGGGGAGGTGGAGGTAGGAGGATCATCTGAGCCCGGGAGGTTAAGGCTACAGTGAGCCATGATCACACCACAGGACTCCAGCCTGGGTGACAGAGTGAGACCCTGTCTCAGAAAAATACACTTGGCATTGAGACCCTCTCCTGGCACATTCCAGGGGAAGTCATTGATAGTCACCAGGAAGTGCAGTCCCACCTGTTTGTCGTATCTAGAAAGATGTGACCTATCCAGCTAGTATTATAGAGTTAGATCATGTAATTATGTATTTATTCCAGTTATTTGAATAATACAATTAAAACTTGCAGGGCAGTTTCACTTGAGATGACAAATAGCACAACTTATCATTATTTATTGTTGAAAACTTTCTACACCAATCTGCCTGCAAAAGACCACTCGGGCTTCAATGGACAAATGGTATGTTGGCGCTAGAGATACTGAGTTAGAACTTGGGAAATAAAGCCTGAGGGTTTCAGCCTTCAGCAGGGAGGCGGAAAAACTCACACCACAAATGAGATTAAAAATACAGTCAACTACTCAGATGGAAATTTGGCAGAGTTGACAGGGGGAAGTGGGTTCTCACTCAGAAGGACCCTCAAAATGGGATGCATAGAATAAATGGTTAATAAAAATCTAGTAAGTTAGGGTTATTGAGGGGCTCTAGTTTAATGTAGAATATGTGGGGACCTCAGAATCAGAGACTTCTCTTGTGTAAACCCTTTTTGAAGTGGACACCTGCAGGCTTTGGTGAAACCTGGCTCATGTGGGATCATGTAACAATACTTTCTCAATTTAAGAGAAATGAGTAAATATTACTTAAACTTATCTAGGTTATTTGGTCATTTACTGAGATGGTTATACACAGTAAAGCTTCTGTCAACTAAAATCAAACCTAAACAAAACCTTTCATCATAATTCATTGTGCTTCCACTTTTAGGAAAAAATAGGTCACTTGTAAGAAAACAAGCTGAGATCAAAGATTGAGTTAAAAAAAAACTTTTAGGATTCACACTACATTTTTCTAAATCATCAAAAAGGACTTGACTTTATACCTAATTATATTCATCCTCACCCAACAAAATTTCCTAACACATTTTGAATGATTTTCAGCAAGCAAAGAAATAGTATTATATTAGTGAGGACTGTCTTGGATGCAAGTCACAGAAAACCCAACCAAAATTGGCTCATGTAACTGAATTCCACATGAATCAAAACCAGTTGGATTGAACTCATCAGGGCTCACCCTCCATCTTTTGGTTCAGCACTTGTCCATTTGACTTGACTCTCAGTCTTTGGGTTGGGACACAATCACTGTCAGCAACCCCTTAGCCAGTTTCTCCCAGGTTCAAATACAGAGGAAAAAGTGTGTACCTCTTTATCGGCAGTGACAACAACAGCCCCAGTTACATCTGATTGACTTTGAGTCTCTGTGTGCAAGACACTATGACTGTCTGATTGGCCAGACCTGGGACATCAAAACACTAAATGTCCACTGTATTAGTTTGTTCTTGCATTGCAAAAAAGAAATACCTGGGACTGGGTAATTTAGAAAGAAAAGAGGTTTAATTCACCTATGGTTCTGCAGGCTGTACAGGAAACATTATTCTGGTATCTGCTAGGCTTCTGGGGAGGCCTCAGGATACTTAGAATCATCGTGGAAGGTGAAAGGGGAGTTGGCACTTCACATGGCTGGGAGCAGAGAAAGAGAGAGAGTGGGAAGGTACTACACACTTTTAAACAACCAGATCTCATGAGAACTCTATCACAAGAATAGCACTAGGGGGATGGTGCTAAACCACCCTCATGATCCAATCATCTCCCACCAGGCCCCTTCAGCAGCACTGGAGATTACATTTCAACATGAGACACAGATGGGGACACAAATCCAAACCTACTAAAGTTCTTAAGGAATCATTAGGCTCCACTAGGAGCTCCTCTATTATATAAACTTAGTTTCTTATGAATGCTTTTTATCTCCACTACTTTACACAATACATGGCACAAAGTAGATACCCAATAAATGCATCTTTAATTGAAGTGAACTTTTTTCATTATTTAGTAATTTAAAAAATGATAAATCTATTATAAAAGAAAAGTTTGGACTTGAGTTGGCATCGGGACACCCAAATAGAAAGGAATATAAACAAGGATGACATGGCATCAGAATACTATTTCTAAAATTGTTTTCCATGGAACATTAAGTCCTTGACATGCTCTGTGAGGAAATGGATTTGGGAAATGATGATTGCCGTATCTCCCTCTTGCTGACTCACAGAGATTAGTATAGTATTAAGAACCCCAAGAATCCCATGAGTAATTAAGACTGCTTGACTTTGTTATTAGTGTTTCCCAAATTTACGTGTTGAAGGATTTGTCATAGAAATCATTTTGGTAGGAAATGGGCTGGACTCTCACAAAGCAGGACTAGAAAAATGACTGACTGTGTGGTTGGTTTAGGTGGGGATCAAGATAGTTTCATACACACGATAAGGAAAAGTTTTCAAATGATATAAATGTTCATACAAATGAAATTGTTTAATTACTGATGAATGAAATGTAACAAAACCGTAAAAATTATAAATATCTGTATTTACTGGCATGAAAACAAGTCTGCGGCATACAGTATATAGAACACAGGTTTGAATCAAATGTCCATTGTCTCATTGCATTTTTTAATAAAAAATGAATAAGTGGATATTTTTACACAAAGAAAAACTCTCAAATTGTACAGCAAAAATCTAAGGAATGTGAAGGTGTTTGTGGTTAATTTTTATTTTCTTCTTTGATCTTCTGTATTTTGGATTCAGGGAACGTGTATGTGTGTGTTTTCTGGCCATGAGCATGTATTGCTTTTATAAAGCTTTTTTTAAGTTATTTTAATTTTTCCAAAAAATTGCATAATATTAAGTATTATTAATATCTTCCCTTTCTAATTTGAACATAAGTTGATGCACTTTTAACATCATGTGCAATTTCAAACTCATATGCATTTATTCTTTTCTCAAAAATAAAACTACTTCTAGGTGCTACAGAAGTCAAAAAGAAAGGCTTGTAGCTAGAGCACTTCAAAAAGTCCTCAACCAATTCATGTATCAGCTGCCTCAGTACCAGATTTCAATGAAGCACATAAATCAGAACAACTTGACATTAACATCAGTCCAATAGAGATGTCAAAAGTATAGGGTGCAATTAGGAGCTGAAAAATAACAAAGTGAAGAGATATCATCAAATCACAGCAGAGACTGTAATGGCCCTTGACACTAGCCAACTAATGAAGCTGATTGAACTATTCAATGGCTTTTATTTCAGGAATGAAGAGGTGGGGGTGGAGGAGGACCTTCCTGGGCAGTGGAAAGATGGAATCATTGATAGAATACCCTCAAAGGAAGCTCTCCTCAAACCACTGAGTTGGAATAATACTGCCACATTCTGGGGTCAGCATAAGCTTATGCTGGGCATGGTGAGGTCACAGATGCAGCAGGCAGAAAGATGGCATGTTTACATCCAGATCTGAGAAATAAGGTCAGTTCATCATTCGCTCTTATGGAAGGCCTCAGAGACAACAGAAACTTCTTTCCTCTGGTCTCAGTTTTTTTTCTTTTGTCCAATGTTATACCTGAATAAAGAAAGAATTACTTCTCAGGTATGAGTGATAGAGGCAGATACTGGCCTAGAAATTGTCTTGCATTCTTTCCAGGGGAAAATAAGTGACAAAGCCCCGGTAGGAGACAGAATAGCAAAAGTGTGTTGGGATCAGTTCTTACCCAGAAACCCAATAGCTATTGGATGGGAAAATGCTGAAAGAGATTTTTTTGTTGATATTTTATTATGAAAATTTTCAAACATATAGTAAAATTGAAATAATACGATAAGCACGTATGTACTCATCACCTAGATTCAGCATGCATTCTCATGATCACATATGATTTATTTATGTAGATGTCTAATCTCTGTTTTCCTGAACCTAAAACTTGAAAGTGGGTTATAGGAATTAGGACATTTCACTTCTACATTCTTCAGTCTGCATCTCCTTAAAAAAAGCACCTTTCTCTATAAAAAATGAACATTATCACACTTGGTAACATTTTTAAAAACTCTAACATCATGTAATCTTCTCTATGCAAATTTCATGTTATTGATTATTTTGCTTTAAAACTTTATTTTAGGAGGAGAAGATAGCCAAAGTTTGGTTAATGGAGGCAAAGCACAGCCAGATAGAAGGAATAAGTTGTAGTCCTCTATAGAGCTATAGAGTGATTATAATTAGCAACAATCTATTGTATGTTTTTAAATAGCTATACACAAACAACTATCCAGTTTCAATTGATATATCATCCATTGATGACTGGTACCTAAATCAATTACTTATTAGGAATTTTAAGAAGTGATCATCTAATTTCATCATTTCTCCACTTATTGCAAGATGATCTTTGAAACTGAACAATAATAACAGGATCCGGAGTCTCTACAATATAGCATGCACAAAGTCTAGACTATAGTTCAAAATTAGCTAACATACAAAGAAACAGAAAATGGGACTTATACACAAGAGAAAAGGAAATCATGTAGACCAACATGGAGATGCTGGAATTAGCAGACAAGAGTTTTAAAGCAGCTAATATAATTATGCTCAAGAACATAAAGAAAAATACAATCATGATAAACAAATAGGAAATACCAGGAGAGGAATAGAAGCTTTTTTTTTTTTTTTTTTAAAGAACCAAAAAAAGAATAAATTTGGAGGACTTTAAGTCTGTTCCTGATTTCAATACTTACTAAAAAGTTAAAATAATCAAAAGAGTGTAGTACTGACATGAGAATGAACATCTACGCCAATGGAATAGAATTTAGTGTTCAAGAATAAACACTTACTTTTATGGTCAATTGACTTTCAACAAATATACCAAGGCAATTCAATGAGGAAAGGATAGTCTTTTCAACAAATTATACTGAGACAATTGGATATCTATATGCATGCAACCAAAAAAAATTTTAGAGCCTTACCTAATGCATTACACACAAATTAAATTAAATGGATCATATAACTAAATATGAGAGCTCAGACTCTTAGGAAAAAAAGAGGGTAAATCTTCATAACCTAGAGTTAGGCAAAATATTTTAGATATGACACCCAAATTGCAACCAATAACAGAAAACTATTGCTAAATCACACATTAAAACTTTTGCATTTTTTAAATCACCAGCATTTCTATACAGCAACAATAAGACAAGCAGAGAGTCAAATCACGAATGGACTTCCATTCACAATTGCTACAAAGAGAGTAAAATACATAGGAATACAGCTGACGAGGGATGTGAAGGACATCTTCAAGGAGAGCTACAAACCACTGCTCAAGGAAATAAAAGAGGATACAAACAAATGGAAAACATTCTATCCTCATGGATAGGAAGAATTGACATCATGAAAATGGCAATACTGTCCAAAGTAATTTGTAGATTCAATGCTATTCCCATCAAACTACCATTGACATTCTTCATAGAACTAGAAAAAACTACTTCAAATTTCATATGGAACCAAAAAATAGCCTGTATAGCCAAGAAAATGCTAAGCAAAAAGAACAAAGCTGGAAGTACCACACTACCTGACTTCAAACTATATTACAAGGCCACAGTAAGCAAAACAGCAAGGTACTACTACCAAAACAGACACATAGATCAATGGAACACAACAGAGACCTCAGAAATAACACCACACATCTGCAGCCATCTGATCTTCGGCAAACCTGACAAAAACAAGCAATGGGGAAAGGATTCCCTATTTAATAATTGGTGCTGGGAAAACTGGCTAGCCATATGTAGAAAACAGAAACTGGACCCCTTCCTTACACCTTATACAAAAATTGACTCAAGATGGATTAAACACTTAAATATAAAACCCAAAACCAGAAAAACCCTAGAATAAAACCTAGGCAGAACCATTCAGGACATAGGCCTTGGCAAATACTTCATGACGAAAATGCCAAAAGCAATTGCAACAGAACCAAAATTGACAAATGAGATCTAATTAAACTAAAGAGCTTCTGCACAGCAAAAAAAAAAAAAAATATGATCAGAGAACAGACAACATATAGAATGGGAAAAAAATTTTTGCAATCTACCCATCTGACAAAGGTCTAATATCCAGAATCTACAAGGAACTTAAACAAATTTACAAGAAAAAACAAACAATGCCATCAAAAAGTGGGCAAAGGATATGAACAGATACTTCTCAAAGGAAGGCATTTATGCAGCCAACAAACATAAAAAAGCTCAAAATCACTGATCATTAGGTAAATGCAAATCAAAATCGTATGGAGATACCATCTCATGCCAGTCAGTATGGTGATTATTAAAAAGTCAAGAAACAACAGATACTGGTAAAGCTATGGAGAAATAGGAAGGCTTTTACATTGTTTGTGAGAATGTAAATTAGTGGAAGACAGTGTGGTTATTTCTCAAAGATCTAGAACCAGAAATACAATTTGACCCAGCAATCTCATTACTGGGTATATACCCAAAGGAATATAAATCATTCTACCATAAAGACACATGCCACATATCTTTATTGCAGTGCTATTTACAATAGCAAAGACTTGGAAGCAACCCAAATGTCCATCAATGATAGACTGGATAAAGAAAATTTGGTACATATACTCCATGGAATACTATGCAACCATAAAAAGAAATGAGATCATGTCCTTTGCAGGGACATGGATGAAGCTGGAAGCGATCATCCTCAGGAAACTAACATCGGAACAGAAAACCAAACACCACATGTTCTCACTCATAAGTGAGAGTGTTCTCATTATTCAATGAGAACACATGGACACAGGGAGGGGAACAATACACAGCAGGGCCAGTCAGGATGTGGGGAGAGAGGGGAAGGAGAGCATTAGGAGACATAGCCAATGCATGCGGGGCTTAAAACCTAGATGATGGGTTGATAGGTGCAGCAAACCACTATGGTACAGGTATACCTATGTAACAAACCTGCACATTCTGCACTTGTATCCAGGAACTTAAAGTAAAATAAAAATAAAAATAAAAAAACTTTTGCTCTTTAAAAAGTACTATGAAGAAAGAAAAGAAAGCCATAGATTGGGAGAAATATTTGCAACTTATGTATCTGAGAAGAGACTTGTATCCAGAATATATCAATAACTCTTACACTTCAATAATAAGACAACCCAACTTAAAATGGGTAAAAATTAAAAATTTGGAATAGAAATTTAAACAAAAAAGATGCTCAACATCATTTGTTACTAAGAAGACACAAACTAAAGCCACAGAGAAATACCACTTTAGATCCACAATGCTGGGGCAAGTAGAGGAGAGGCTGTCAACCCAAAATTGTATGCCCCAAAAAGTCCTTTATGAATGAAAGAAAAATAAAGACATTTTAAGATAAATTAGGATTAGGAGAATTCATCAGTGACAGCCTGAACTACAAACAAATGGAAAATAAAGTGACTCAGTCTGAAGTGAAGAGAAGGAAAATTATATTTTTGGGGAAAAATGAAGAATGCTAGAAACGATAAACCTATAAGTAAATGTTAATTACAACTTTTCCTCTTAATCTCTTTAACATATATGACTTACTTAAAAACTATAGCATTGAAATATGATATTTATGTATAAATGTAATAAACGTGCCAACCTAACAAAAAGGATAGTGACAGGGAATAGATGAATTTATGCATTTCCAAGACCAAATAAATAAAATGAGAAATAATGAAGCAGACATCACAACAGATACCACAGAAACACAAAAGATTATTAGAGACTATTATGAACAACTATACAACAGTAACTTTGAAAAACCTAGAGAAAATATATGAATTTCTGGAGAAATACAACCCACTAAGATTGAATCAGAAAGAAACATAAAACCTAACCAGACTAATAGCAAGTCACTAGATTAAATCATTAATACAATGTCTCCCAACAAAGGAAAATTCGGGACCAATGGCTTCACCACCAAATTCTACCAAACCTTTAAAAAGGAATTAATACCAATTCTTCTCAGAATATTCCAAAAATTGAAGTGAAGGGAATTTTTTCAAACTCATTTTACAGGGCCAGAGTAACACTGATACCAAAACCAGACAAGGACACAACACAAAAAGGAAACTATAAGCAAATATTCCTGATGAATGCAGATACACAAATCCTCAACAAAATATTGGCAAACCAAATTCAACAGCAGTCATAAAGTTAATATACTAGGATTGAATGGGATTTATCCCAGGAATACAAGAATGATTCAGCACAGGCAAGTCAATAGACATAATACATTAACAGAATGAAGGACAAAAACCAAATGATCATATCAATAGGCGCAGAAAAAGCATTTGACAAAATTTAATATTCCTTTATAACAAATCTTAATAAATTGGATATAGAAGGAAAGTGCCCTAGCACAATAAAGGCTGTTGTTGGGGATGTAAACTAGTAGTGCCACTGTGGACAACAGTATGGAGGTTCTTCAAAAATCTACAAATAGAACTACTATATGATCCAGCAATTCCACTACTAGGAATTTTTCCCCAAAAAAAGGACATTAGCGTGTTGAAGAGTCATCTTCACCCCATGTTTATTGTGGCACTGTTCACAATAGCCAAGATATGGAATCAATCTAGGTGTCCAACAACAGATGAATGGATAAAGAAACTTTGATATATACACATAATGAAATACTATTCAGCCATAACAAAAGAATACAATCCTTTCATTTGCAGCACAAGTACTTAAAGGACAGAAACAGATTGATAGTAAAAGGGTGAAAAACATACACTATGGAATCATTGTGAAGAGGATGCCATGGACATATTAATATGAGATAAAGTACACTTCATGACAAAAATTGTTATCAAAGGTAAGAGAGATATTTTAAAACAGATAAAAGACATTTCAAAATGATTCATAAGGAAGACAAAACAATCATAAGTATATGTGTTTAATAACAGAGCTTCAAAATATATAAAGTAAAAGTTGACAGAACTAAAGGAACAAGAAGAAACATCAACAGTCATGGAGGGAGATTTTAAACACCACCTCTCTAGGTAATTGACAATTGAGAAAAAAATTTCAGAAGATCTGAAAGTCACTACGAACCACAATGAATTAATTGACTTTTACAGTACAATACATCCAACAACTTCATGCTACACTTTATTTACAGGTGAACATGTACTTTCACCAAAATAGACCATATGCTGGACTGTAAAGCAAGTTTTAATACATTTCAAGATCTCTAACCATAATAGAATTAAATTAGAAATTGATGATAAAATATCTTCAAAAACTTCACATATTTGGAAAATAAACAACACAACTGTATCCCATCAAAATTTTCCTTGAAATTCTTTAAACCAACTTTTGTAATCTAGTTTACCTATCAACAAGTCTGACTCAAATGTTACTCTCTCCTTAAAGACTTTTCTGACATGCCACTAAGCTCTTGGTCTTTATTCTCAAAAACATGAATTCCTTAACCTGTTGTTCTCTTAGAGAAACTTTATTTCTCTCTTTTGGCACTTATCACTCAGTGTTTTGTTCATTCGTGTAATTTTGCTCCCACTGCAGTGCCTTTCATTTATTTTTGTAATTTTTTTGATATGTAATATTATACATATTTACGGGGTACATGTGATATTTTGTTACCTGCACAGAATATGTAACCATCAAGTCCTTTTTTATTATTATTATTTTTATTTTTGAGGTAGAGTCTCGCTCTGTCACCCAGGCTGGAGTGCAGTGGCCCAATCCCGGCTCACTGCAAGCTCCGCCTCCTGGGTTCACGCCATTCTCTTGCCTCAGCCTCCCGACTAGCTGGGACTACAGGCGCCCGCCACCTTGCCCGGCTAAATTTTTTTGTAATTTTAGTAGAGATGGGGTTTCACTGTGTTAGCCAGGATGGTCTCGATCTCCTGACCTCATGATCCACCCACCTCGGCCTCCCAAAGTGCTGGGATTATAGGCGTGAGCCACCGTGCCCGGCCCCTTTTTTGTTTTTATATCCCCAGTTCCTGGTGCAGAGTAGACCCTTGATACATAGTTGTTTAAAAGAAAGATAGTAAGGCCAGGTACGGTGGCTCACACCCGTAATTCCAATGCTTTGGGAGGCCGAGGAGGGCGGATCACTTGAGGTCAGGAGTTGGAGACTAGCCTGGCCAACATAGTTCTACCAAAATACAAAAATTAGCCAGGCGTCGTGCAGCAGACTGTAATCCCAGCTACCTGGGAGGCTCAGGCATGAGAATCGCTTTAACCGGGGAGGTGAAGGTTGCAGTGAACCAAGATAACTTCACCGCACTCTAGCCTGGGAGACAGAGCGAGACTGCATCACAAAAACAAAAACAAAAACAAAAACAAACAAAAAAACTACACACACACACACAAAATTAAAATAAATAAATAAAAGAAAGATACTAAGGAAGAAAGGAGAGGAAGAGAGGATAGGGAAAGAGAGCAAGAAAGAGAGGGAGGGACAGAGAAAGGAAGGAAAGGAGAAATGAAGGAAAGAAGAGAGGGAGGGAGGCAGACAGGGAAAGATTGAAGGAGGAAGAGAGGAAGGAAGGGAAGACAACCATGTTTTAACTCAAAGAAGTCAGGCCTTTTTAGTGATAATCACATGAATCTAAGCCCCAAAAGACAAATGTTTTATTTATTGTATCTTCTTTACCTAGAAAGTGATTTGGAATATTTTTCAATAGCTAAAAAATTATCTCTGGTGTGAAGAGAGTAGAGCCTGAAGATACTGTTTATGACAGATCCAGGTTTGTAAAAACATTTTTTCCTGTGTATCTCATGCATAGAGCTACATAGTTTTACAGCCAACATTTGAGCAAAGTAATTTTGAGGGCATCTAAGTGTCAGCTACCCACACTGGTTTCAGTTATTAAAGGATTAGCTGGTACATATAATGAAAATTTATTCCTCCAAATCCGGATACAGCTTATTGGAAAAAATTGCAGTCTAAATCAAGAGTATATGGAGCCCATAGAGGTTTAGGACGAGGTAATATATTTCTGAACACATTTCACTCTCAATATGATCTCATTGACTTAAAATGCTAAGAGGCATCGGTTTTGCTAAGATTTTATCCTACAAAATTTGGACAGGGAAGATTGCATCCTTGTGAGTCATTTCCCCAATACTAGCTTTCTGAATTTTAAAGGTATGTGTCTGTTTATGTGCAATTATTGCTACACTTATTTGAAAACAATATGTGGGATAATTCTAGGAGGAATGATACTTAAATCTTGAATCAAGATGGTAGTATTGTTGATTATTAAATACTTAGCCTTGATTTACTTGCATCCCCAAGAGGACACTTTCAGACTTCACTGCAAATAATCCTGTATGCTTTAAAATAGGTATCACTCTGTTGACACATAATCTTTCCATACATGAACAACAATTCATTTACCAATTAAATATATGTGGAGAACATTGTGCCAGGCACTGGGTTTCTAACTCTAAACCCAAACTCTGTCATAGGAAGTGATAAGAAAGAACACAGAGGCTAATAAACATCCATGACAACAGGATGTGTAAGGGCTTGAATAGGGGACGTTCTGACTATTAGGGCAGCTAATATATTTCTTAAGAAAATAGCATCTAAACTGACGTCAGTCACAACAGGAATGATCCAGCCGACAACAACAGTTCTCTTGTAAATCAAGTGACTGTTTCACAACGTCTTCTCTTATCCAATCTCCAACATCTCCTACACCTCTCATTTTCAGCTGATGGCTGTATTTCATAGTTACGGAAAAAAAGAAACAAACATTTCTCATCCCCAGTTCCACCAACAGACTTGCATCTTCTGCCAGGTTCCCTGCCCTAAATGTGTGCCTGGAATCCATCTCCTTGCACCGCCCCCATGACCTTGCTTCCTTTTTCTACTGCAATATCAATCAAATCATCTTTACTAGATCCTTCCCCAGGACGGCCAGCCACATCTTCATAGTAACCATCCTTTAAAGCAACACTCACCCTGCCCCACATCTCCCTCTAGATTTTTGGATATCATCCCAGTTTTCTTTTATGCTCATACAAAATTCCCCAAAAACACTCACTACACTCACTCCTTTCTCTTCCCTACCTCCCATTCTCTTCAAAAATCTATTTTAATTGGCCCTTGTCCCCACCAAGAAACTGAAACAGCTCTTATCAACATCGCCAAAAACTATTTCTCATCAGAGTCAGAGTTTGCTTGACTTCTCAGCATCAGGTGACATGGATGACCACTCCTTGCTTCTCGGGGTTCTCCTGATACCACATTTCTACGTGTCTTCCTCCTCTTCACCAGCCACTCCACCTTCATCTCCTCTGCTGGCTCCTTCTTTCTATACCATATCCCTAAATATAGGAGTATCTAAGGTTTGGCCTTTGCCTCATCTGCCCATCTACATTCTAAGTGATCTCATTATGTCTTGTGACTTTAAATGTCATCTATAGGTTGGTGACCCTCTAACTCATACCCAGACTTCTCCCCTATATGCCAGGCTCTTGTATCCAGTCTCCTGCCTGGTCATTTATTCACCCCTTGATGGACAAACAGATTGTCTGCAGTCCTATTACTGTGAATAACAATAGGATGAACATCCTTGAGTATACATGTATTTTGGGGACCATCGTGAGAATTTCTCTGGGATGTATCTTCAGGATCAAGATTGTTGGATCACGTGGTATACATAAATATAATTCCAGTACAGCAGTTGTTCTCAAGAATGGCTATAAGGGCTCTGGTAACCATGAGAGCTTTTCTATCTTGGTGGTGCTAAAGCCTGGCTGTATGTTAGGCTCACTTGGGGAGATTTTAAAAATCCAGTCACCTAGGCTATAAGCCAGGCTCATTAAGCCAGACTTTCCGGGAGCAGAATAGACACAGCAGTATTATTTACAGTTCCCTGGGAGATTCTAATATGCAAATAAGACTGAGAACCACTGCTGTATTTCCACATATTTACCAACACTTGGCTTTTTCCAGCTTTCTAGTATTGCCAATAGAATATCTGTTAAGTGTATCATTGTTACTTTAATCTGCATTTCTACAGGTATTTTCATTATTCTCAATACAATGAATCAGCTTTCTCAATATTATCTTCTAAACAATTTGACCTTTTCCCATTATGATGGTCCTATAGATTGTCAAGCTCTTTGTAGCTAAAATCCAGTAAATCTACTTAGTTCACAGTATCTCATCAAACACAGCTCTAAAAAAGATTTCACACAATATGCGTTTGTCATAATTGTTAAAATATTGGGCACATAGTATCTATTTTGTGTGTGTGTGTGTGTGTGTGTGTGTGTGTGTGTGTAGTATGTATATACAGTTTATGCTTGAGCAAAATGGGTTTGAACTGCAGAGGTCCACTTAGACATGGATTTTCTTCCACCTGTGCCACCCCTGAGACAGCAAGACGAACCCCTTCTCTCACCCCTCCTCTCCCAACTCAACGTGAAGATGATGAGGTTGAAGACCTTTATGATAATCCACTTCCACTTAGTGAATGGTAAATATATTTTCCTTATAATTTGCTTAATAACATTTTCTTTTCTCTAGCTTACTTTCTTATGGGAATACAGAATGTAATACATATAACATACAAAATATGTGTTAATCGACTGTTTTATGGTATGAGTAAGATTTCTGGTCAATATTAGGCAATTAGTAGTTAAGTTTATGGGGAAGTCAAAAGTTAGACTGGCATTTTTCACTGTGGGAACAGGGAAGCAGTGTCCCTAAGCCTCATATTATTCAAGGGTCAACAGTAGATGAGTGTATGCATATGTACGTGTATAGTTTATTTGTGTGTAGTGTAGTTTTGTGTTGAGACCTTTGATTTTGGAAATGGAATAGTCCAGTAATTGAGAATTCAGATTCTGGTGTCAGACAGACTTAGATTTGAATTCCAGCTTTGCCCGTTGACCAGTTTGGAAACCTCAGGGAAGTTGCCAAATCTCTGCTGGAGCCTCGGGTTCTTTGTTGGTCGAGTGACAGTAATAACTTAGGCCACATATGTTTATTGTGGAGATTAAATAAGGAAATGTAGATAAAGCATGAAATGCAATGCCTGATGCACTATATATGCTCCGTAAATGGTGGTTTTTGTCATGACTACACTTTATGTAACTTGCCGTGCCAGGCGTTGCCTAGCTTTGGAATTTGAAGTACTTGTTCATTTATTAAGATTGGTGCAAAAGTAATAGCGGGTTTGCCACTGAAAGAAATGGCAAAAACCGCAATTACTTTTGCACCAACATAACAGTTGTTAGAACAGATTGATCCTCTTCTTTCGAGAGAAAAATAATGCATGCATATTTTTCAGGTACCTCTGAACTCACTTTGGTTGACAGTAGCTTAGCATTACACTCAGGTAACAATAAAAGCCTAGTCTTTCATTTTTACAACAGAATGATAACCATGCAACTTGAATTGAATGTCTCCGATCTATCAACATAAGGTAATTTTGGGAAACAAGAGTGTTAACACTTGGAGCTCATAGAGAACATATCAATTATGTGAACCTGCTCCACAAACACACCACAAGTCAACTGGTTATTGTGGGAGACCATCCAGGGTAGTGCTTTCCAAAACTTAGATGACCAAATCGTGAAGCAAATTGTTGCTATATGGTTCAGATTTCCCTATTTCCAAAGAAGCCAGAAATGTAATTTTAAAAAATTAATTGCAGCTGTATTTACAATAGCCAAGTTTTGGATTCAACCTAAGTGACCATTAACAGATGAAGGATGAAGAAAATGTGGTACATATACACACGGGAATATTATTCAGCCATAAAAATGAAGGCAATCTGTAATCGATGGCAACATAGAAGGAACTGGAGAACATTATGCTAGTGAAATAAGTTAGGCACAGAAAGAAAAACAGTACGTGATAATAGTCCTGCCAGCTACTGGGACAAAATGCAACTGGACTGTGTAATTTTATCTCCCATTGAATCTTACCTTAAATAACATCCTAGCGCTATGGCCTGAGCGAGGTTCTGTGTTGCTAAATGCCTTGTTCATTCTTTTTGTTATTGTAATTCCATGTTTCATTACAATGTCTACCTTATGAACTGTATTTTCACCAATCCAAAAGTTCGTTGAGGACAGGGATTGCACCTAGATCTTAACACCTTACACCTCACACATTTTAGTTACTTAAAAATGTTTGTGGGATGAATAAATGACTAAATCCATAAATATCCTCTATGTCCTTTCAGGAGTTACTTAAGACATGTCCATTTGAAAAATGCATCAAAGTCTTCTGACAAATAATTGTCAAAGAAACTAACAATTTAGTTTCTTGAATATACATTGTTTCCATAAAAATTTACTTTAAGACTTCATATACAAATTTTCACAGGTTTTATGAGAAATAGAAAATTCATCTTTTCAGGTGAAGTTAAATGTTTTCCCTTTGATCCAAAACCAATCATAAAACCTTTTTTCCTTGGTTGCCAGTAAGCTCAGAGGTACAGTTAACACTCAGTTGTAGTAACGATTGCATTGCTGAAACTACGTCTTTTCTGATCCTTCTTTTTTCCCCCCAACGTTTTCCATTTTGTTTTAATTGTCCTGTTTTAAGCTTGTTAGTTGTGTCACTCAAGTAAAATATTTTATGGAAGCAGGCAACATAGAAATCATTAGAAAACAATTATGAAGTAAAATATACAGCAATTTGCTTTAGGACAAATCCACTCCAGAGGCTTCATCCAGTTAGCAATTAGCATCCAGCAGGTTTTAGCACCCATTTGCCACCTGTTCAGCAGTCTTAACTTTGTACTCCAGAACACTGCATGGCATTAGTGGTTACACTGAAGGGCTTGGTATCTATTGTAACAGTGAACTAAATGCTTCAGAGAAGAAGTGTATAGTACATGGACACTGCCTTCATGGAGGTTGCCGTCTCACTGTAGAAAACAAGATTTTTTACACTAGACTATTAATAATGAATCATGGTTGGTATATTCATTTGCTGTGCTGCTGTAACAAAGTACTACAAACTGGTGGCTAAAAACAATAGAAATGTCTTTTCTCGCTGTTCTGGAGGCTGGAAGACATCTGAAATAAAGGTGTGGGCACAGCCAGGCTCTCTCTGAATGAAGTACCTAGGGAAGAATCTGTTTCATATCCTTCTCTTCGTTTCTTCTGGAGTCCTGGCAATGCTTGATTTCTAGCCACATCAATCTCTGCCTTTATCGACACGCGGCGTTCTCCCTGTGTCTCTTCTGATGAGAATCCCAGTCAGATTGGATTAAGGCCTGCACCACTCCAATATGATCCCAGCTGAATAAAGCCTCTATTTCCAAACAAAGTTACATTCACAGGTACCAGGGGTTCAAACCTCAACATACCTTTCAGGGGGACAAGATGAGACCCATACAGTTGGCATAAGAAAAAGTGCCAAGAAGTGCTGAACAGACACTTGCGAAGGTTCTTGAACAGAAATGTTGGGGTCCTGCTGAGAGAGGAGGCCTGCCAGTGGGTTTGCATCTCAGTACTGTTCTAGGAGGGGCCCACATCACTGACACTGAGGTATTTGTTGTCGGTGTGTCTTTTTTTCCACTAAGGGCATTTCCCTGTTATTCTGTTCACTCACCCCACCTCATCCTTTGTTGCAAACTGACTCTACCCGATATTGTTCTATTTGCGGAGCAATCTCGTTTTAGACCTTGGCATTCTTAGTGTGCTCTGCATGTTGAGTTTTTATCAGTTGTGTGTGATGAGAAATTTCGAAGGCACTTTTTACAGGAAGGCCTTCCTTTACTTGTGTTCTTATCTCTTATTGCTATCACAAGCTCGTGTGATAGATTTTCCCAGCCTTAAATTCATAGAGTTCTCTGAAATAAACAGAAAATATACACGCCTGATTTTTTTTTTCTTTGCTGCTAACAGTACGTGTGCAAATATACAGAGGCCATCAAATTATACTCCCAACTATCAGCCGGACTGCAGTTTATATAGATTTGAAACAAGACTTTGCTTATCTTCCTTCCCTAATGGAATTTTTAAAAAGTTGTCTTTGCTGGTTTTCTTTTAGGGATAAAATGTTCACTTTCTTTTTATAAGGCTTTATCATTATCATCTCCATTCTCTTGGCCGATCAGGCAAAAGTGAACCTTAAAATGTACTTCCTCTCTTCCTAGGCAAGGCCTGATGAGCAACATAGATTTGAAACATCTCTCACTTTCCTCCCTCAAATGAAAATTCAAAAAAATTAGAGTGATATTAACTTACTACTATTAAGGGGGGTGTTTTAGCTCATTTTAATGGTAAGAGCCTTATTCGAATGTTTATTTTTAGACATAATCGCAGTTGTTATCAATTAGCGTTTTGTTGAATGTTAGTTGTGTGGTATTTTGCTAGGCAATAATTGAGCAAATTATAACAAATGGCATTTACATAACATACCAACTGATGGAAAGTCACAAGTTTATGACCTGAAGTATATTTTGAGACTAATAGAGCAGGAAAGATGTTTATCTCATTAGATGGAAACCAGAAGTGAGAATACAGCAGGACCCAGTAATTCCAATTTCTATATTTAAGTCCTCAGTTTCATCCTGAGTCATTAATAAATGTGGTCCTGTTCCTCATCTGCTTACACATGAGTGCTTTGAACAACCTCCTCGCAACCTTTATTTCTGTCAACACTACTCCCAGCATCATATGAAAACACGAGCATCTTATATGTGAGTAATGATTTCTAGTTCTTCAAATGCAACTGCATTTTTTTCCCACATTGCTCAATGTGGAAGGGTTATGTGGCTGGTCCTGTGGAATCCTGATCATGAGATGCAGACACTGAGCTCTACCTGGACTCTGGGGATTGAGGGGTAGGTTGGGCTGGTTTCCCTGTGCTACCCAGCCTCCTCCACCCACCGCGATCCCATTTGCTCCTTGCTCAATGTATCTCAAAGTTGTCTGTTACTTCTCACATTGGATTGGATGGAGGCACTTAGGGCCTCCATCACATTTCTTCTCTAACCTATCAATAGCTCCCCCTGTTCTTCTGCATCAACAAGTCCCACCCAATCACTGCCATTCCAAAAAGCTATCTAGAAAATAGAAAAGTGCTCTTTTTCCTCTTCCCCATCAATTCCAATTTTCCATGCTGCAGGTCCTGAAGAGCCTTATCTACATTACATGGCCCATGACAACTGTAGCCCATGCAGATGCATCATTTCTTAGCTTTTATGTCCCCCTAGCATTAAACTGTATGCCTATCTCATTATCATTTAGATGTTGGCTGTGTGTGTTCATTTTATTCTCCTAACCAGATTATAATAGCTTCGAAGTAAGAAACTTGTCATCTATTTTCCTATTTTGCACAATTACATGCACATTTGATGACTGATACTTGATTGATATTTGATATTTCTTAATTTCTTAGCTTTTTAGCTCCAAAATGTAGGTGGAGGCCATATAAAACATCTAGCTACAAATAATAATGGTTTTAAGTTAATTGAAATTAACCAAACTTATCATGGTTTTAAATTAATATTTCATCATACATTCCAAAATTCTGATTGAGGTAAACCTTTAAAAACATGAAATGCTCATATGGTTTTTACTCCATTTTTAAATACCACTTAAAAAGAGAACATTATAGACTTATGTACAATGTTGTATGAATGAGAATTGTCATCTTTGAGCTTCCTGCTTTATCTGACTGAACATTTTCCATAATCATTCATCTTTATGAAACTGTATTTACAGTTGCTTCGGGAAACTCAAAGTTCTGCTATTTTCTATGTGCTCTTCATGCATTGTTTATCCCGTGCTCCCATTTGGGACCGGACCATCCTATTGAGGCAAGAAGTTGAGACTTCTATTTTGTTGATTCATTTGAGTAATGAGAAAAAATGCTTTTAAGTGGAGTGACCTTAACTAGATAGTTCTTTGGGCATCAAAAGGAAAAAAAAAAGTTAATTCCTATCAAAGCTTCATTAAACGGATGCTTTGTAAGAAAGGCTAATAAAGTACGATGATCCCATTAGTTTCAGGGGAACTCGCTGCTGCAACGCCTCAGATAGAGTTGTTGGTCCTGCTTTATCAGTAAAGCATCTTAGATGCCCAGTTAAATGGGACTTCTTTCTCCCGCTCTAACTGGTGCTTTAGGGATTTTAGAATACTAGCCAATGGCTGACTGGCTTTATGGGATTTATGCACCACTGCAGCCACAGAATCAAGTTTTATCCTCTGAATGTGTGGAAGGCCCATGATAAATTAAAGTTTCCTCCTTTCCTTGTTCCTAAAGTTTTGAGAATTTGGTCTTTAGATACCAGCATTTGAAAAACCACATTGCAAGGATTCACTTGCAAAGATACAAAGCCACATCTGGATATTATAGTGTGGTTTCAGAAAGTTCCCTATACAATTTATTTGATACGGTTTCTATATTTTCCATGTGAGATCCGGTTTACATACAGTGCAATCCATAATTCAATTAGTCTCATGAAAGTCCATCGTCCATCAAGATCTAGAACTTGGAAAGTTTCCTTTTGACATTTCCCAGTTCATGCCACTGCTCTCCCACTTCATGTTGCATCAGTGCATAGCATGGGGTTTCTGGCTTCAGAGAAGCATCTGCAGGCTCAGTTAATTCATGTAGTCATCCACAACAACATGTGGATGTCAGAATGTCTCAGCAAATGAGCTTATCAGGAAAACTTCCCAGACGTGCACCGTAAGTTTATATTCATCCTTGGGAAAAACATACCACATGTCTGACACCCACCTACCTGTCTTGCCTCTACTAACAGATAGATTGAGTTCACTAAGTGCTGCTTCCTATTTATCACAATATCTTGAAGCAGTTGAACATATGATGGTTCAGCTTCAGATCTGTATTTCTAACATCTGTATGCCACATGAATTAATTTTAAATAAGTCAACAAACTATGGCATACAAGGTTCTAATTTTTAAACTTCACTGTAATCCGTGTGCTAATTTCATAAGTGGTATCATCAAGATGATCCTTTGTTTAAAAATTCAAATGCTTATATGCCTAATGACCAGAAATTTTAAACATCAAAATACATAAGCACTTTGATATCAAATATCATATATATTGAAGGGCTAAAGTAGGCATGGTACTTAATTTAGCTAAGATCCTATATAAAGGCAATGCAAGAGTAGCCTTTTTGAAAAACACCTTTATGGTGATTTTAAAAAAAAAAAGGAGAAAGAAGTTAACCCCATTCCTAGATCCCTGCCGCGTGCAGGAAATCAAAGGAAAGAAAATTAACACCACTGGACCAAACACTGGTCAGGGTAGGTATCTTCAAATATTTGAAAGACTGTCATGTGAAACAGGAGTTAATTAGATGGACTCGGTTAATTCCACAGGACAGCACAAAGAACAATAAAAAGAAGTTCCAGAGGAAGCTGATTTTTTGCCTCAATATAAGGAACTGTCTTAACATTTACAGTGCTTTAGAAATGGGATGGGCCAGACCACATTGCTAAATAGTAAATTCCCAGTCTCTAGAAGTGGTGAGAGTCAGGGCGACCTCTATTCAAAATAATACAGATGGAATCGGAGCTCTAGTGAAAAAAATTGCCTATGTGACCTCGTAAACTTATCCCAAATCCAAGATTAAGTTGCTCCTTGTACTTGGTTGATGAGAAGATATCATCTCTCCCAAATCAGCTTGTTTGTTTATTTTTCAAATTCTCCGATGATTAAGAAAGAATTTTACTCTAACTTCCAGCTGTCCTCTGTATTTCCTCCAACAGGAAAAAAATATGAATTTTAGAAGAGCTCTTCAGTATTTTCTGTGATATGATTACCTCAGGCAGTGTTACAAATGTAATTAAAATTCTGTTTGCATTCCTTGAAATATAGATAAGCATGGCAGACTGTGATCATCCTGAAATATTCGATTTGGGTAGTTATCTAATCGAGGCTGGTAACAGTTAAGATTATCCTGGATCCATATATTTTGAGACTAAGACTGATTCCCTGTCATCATTGTTATACTCTGGGCTATTAGGTTACACATGTTCCAGGACAAGCTTGTGGTCCCTGGGGAGCAGCGAAGCTGAGGAGACTGTGGCAAGACTTCAGCTATTTACTGTGTATAGATGCTTGTTCTAACAAAGCAATCTGGATTTTATTTTAAAATAAACATTACAAATGTGTGTTCCAATGCCAGGCAGAGACCCACTTCCATATCAATTGAGTAAAACAGAGCTGTAAAAAAAAAAAAAAAAAAATGGAAACTTACTGCTGCCTTCCAAGAGTCAGTAAAAATAATAACTCCCGTTATCAGAAAGGGCAGTACAAAATTACTCATGCAAAGAACAAGCAAAGGTTTCTTGCTTTTCCTTTTTGGCTTTCTTGCTACCAATTTAAGATCAAGATCTTAGAAGGAATTACATTCCATCTTAGGTAGAACTGACAGAAACACATTTTCAATTACCAGCAGGTGACAATAGAACAACAATGTCAGTGGTTTTTTAAACAAGGTTATTTCTTGCTTTACAAAGGTGACCATTTATAAATGACTGAACAAGATCTCTAACAAATAATATTACTCTTTTCAAAAAATATAAATACTATAACTTTGGATACTGGTACATTTAATTTACACATTTCTGCTTTCTTAGTGATCTGGAGGGGAAAAAAAAGGTCATGGCAACAGAATTATTTGACTTTAAAAATATTCACTACTCAGTGCAACTCAAGGAGACCTATTGTGATAAACATGGTTATTACTTACTTCCATTAAAAGAAAACACAGTTCATGACTTTATTTTTGTTATTGTAGTTTTTGCAATGGTCATACTTCTCAGGACACATTGAAACACTTGCAAACGAATGAATTAATGAATGAATATAAGTAGAAGGATGGATAAAATTAATAAATGTAATTGACACAGGTGCTATAAGGCAGCCTCATGGCCAAACCCTATAGTTTTATTTCTACATCATTTCCCTCCGTTAATCCAAGGAGCCCCAAATAATATCCAGAGATACATTTCAGTAACTCATATCAAAAACTCACTTTTTTCTCAAGTCATTCGACGAATTAGACTTGCAGTCATCTTAACATTAACTGCCGTTTTCTTTTTGCAAACTTGAGTTTTCAGTCAAGTTGTTTGTAAGTCAAAAGCAGCTTCAATAGAAAATAATTTCAGTGGGCTTCCAATTATCCTTCTAAAAGGCAAATACAATAATCACCTTGGGCCCTTCTTTCTCTTGGAATATTTTCCCTAACAGTTCCCAGTTGTTTGGAGCATCTTGTTGTTGTTGTTGTTGTTTTAATGGAGGAAAGAAGTTTAATTGACTCACAGTTTCACATGCCTGGAGAGGCCTCAGGAAACATACAATCATGGCAGAAGTGGAAGCAAACACCTCCTTCTTCACAAGGTGGCGGGAGAGAGAAGAGTGAGGAGCAAATGGGGAAGAGCCTCTTATAAAACCATCAGATCTCATGAGAACTCACTATCGCAAGAACAGCATGAGGGAAACCACCTCCACGATCCAGTCACCTCCCACTGGGTTCCTTTCTCTACATATGTGGATTATGGTGATTACAATTTGAGATGAGATTTGGGTGGGGACACTGCCAAAGTATATCAGTAGGTATACCATGATTTCTTCCTTAAAAAGGTATTTTACTTTTTAGTAACATGGAGAAATCCTCAAAACATGATAAGTAAAAAGAAAAAAAGATGCCAAATGAAATTTACTTGTTCACTTATTCATGTATTCAACAAATATATTCTAAGATCCCTCTATACGTTGGCACTGTTCTATGTGCTGCAGATTTAGCAGTGAACAAGTCCAAAGTTCTTCGTTTCATGGAACTTATATCCCAGTGAAGTGAAGATAACAGAAAGCAAATAAACAAGTATATATGTAATATATTGATTGTGATAAAGAATGGTAAATAATAAAACAGGGTTTAAAGTATTGATTCCAAATTATTTTTAAAAGCAACCAACCTCCCTAAAACACAGATGTGGCACACATTTAGCTATTCCTTTGTGAAATTTCTCTGCTTACATAGGTTGCATTTTTCTTTTCTTTTTTTATTTTTATTATACTTTAATTTCCGGGATACATATGCAGAATGTGTTACATAGCTATACACGTGCCATGGTGGTTTGCTGCACCCATCAACCTGTCACCTACATTAGGTATTTGTCCTAATGCTATCCCTCCCCTAGCCCTCCACCCCCCAACAGGCCCCAGTGTGTGGTGTTCTCCTCCCTGGGTCCATGTGTTCTCAAATTGTTCAACTGCCACTTTTGAATGAGAACATGTGGTGTTTGGTTTTCTGTACCCATGTTAGTTTGCTGAGAAAGATGGTTTCCAGCTTTATTCATGTCCCTGCAAAGCAAATGAACTCATCCTTTTTTATGGCTGCATAGTATTCCATGGTGTATATGTGCCACATTTTCTTTAGTCTGTCACTAATGAGCATTTGGGTTGGTTCCAAGTCTTTTCTGTTGTGAATAGTGCTGCAATAAACATACGTGTGCGTGTGGTCTTTATAGTAGAGTGATATATAATACTTTGGGTATATACCCAGAAATAGGATTGCTGGTTCAAATGGTATTTCCGGTCCTAGATCCTTAAGGAATTGCCACACTGTCTTTCACAATGGTTGAACTAATTTACACTCCCACCAACAGTGTAAAAGTGTTCCTATTTCTCCACATCCTCTCCAGCATCTGTTGTTTCCTGACTTTTTAATGATCGCCATTCTAACTGGCATGAGATGATATCTCATTGTGGTTTTGATTTGCATTTCTCTAATGACCAGTGATGATGAGCTTTTTCTCATGTGTTTTTTGGCCGCATAAATGTCTTCTTTTGAGAAGTATCTGTTCATATCCTTTGCCCATTGATGGGGTTGTTTTTTTCTTGTAAATTTGTTTAAGTTCCTTCTAGATTCTGGATATTAGCTCTTTGTCAGATGGATAGATTGCAAAAATTTTCTCCCATTCTGTAGGTTGCCTGTTCACTCTGATGACAGTTTCTTTTACAGTGCATAAGCTCTTTAGTTCAATTAGATTCTATTTGTCAATTTTGGCTTTTGTTGCCATTGTTTTTGGTGTTTTAGTCATGAAGTCTTTGCCCATGCCTATGTCCTGAATGGTATTGCTTAGATTTTCTTCTAGAGTTCTTATGGATTTAGGTCTTATGTTTAAGTCTTTAATCCATCTTGAGTTAATTTTTGTATAAAGTTTAAGGAAGGGGTCCAGTTTCAGTTTTCTGCATATGACTGGCAAGTTTTCCCAACACCATTTATTCAATTGGGAATCCTTTCCCTACTGCTTGTTTTTGTCAGTTTTGTCAAAAATCAGATGGTTGTAGATGTGTGGCATTATTTCTGATTTCTGAGGCCTCTGTTCTGTTCCATTGGTGTATATGTGTGTATATATGTGTGTGTGTGTATATATATATACACACACACCTGTATATGTATATGTATATGTATATGTATATATATATCTGTTTTGGTACCAGTACCATGCTGTTTTGGTTACTGTAGCCTTGTAATATAGTTTGAAGTCAGGTAGAGTGGTGCCTCCAGTTTTGTTCTTTTTGCTTAGGATTGTCTTGGCTATATGGGCTTTTTTTGGTGCCATATGAAATTTGAAGTGGTTTTTTCTAATTCTGTGAAGAAAGTTAATGGTAGCTTGATGGGGATAGCATTAGATCTAGAAATTACTTTGGGCAGCATGGCCATTTTCACAATATCCATGCTTCTTATCCATGAGCACGGAGTATTTTTCCATTTGTTTGTGTCCTCTCTTATTTCCTTGAGCAGTGGTTTGTAGTTCTCCTTGAAGAGGTCTTTCACATCCCTTGTAAGTTATATTTCTAGGTATTTTATTCTCTTTGTAGCAATTGTGAATGAAAGTTCACTTGTGATTTGGCTATTTGTCTATTATTGGTGTATAGGAATGCTTGTGATTTTTGTACATTGATTTTGTATCCTGGGACTTTGCTGAAGTTGCTTATTTGTTTAAGGGGTTTTTGGGCTGAGACGATGGAGTTTTCTTTATTTTTCTTATTGTTCTACTTGTATTTCACAGCTTTTTTGCATATTCATATGTACATAACACATAAACTTAAAAGACATAAACTCATACTGTATTTAAATTAAATTGTATACTTAATATAGGTACTATATATAAACATCATAGAAAATTATGTTTACATACTGTATATTCTTTATTCTTAAATATTATAATCAATCAAAAATAAATTATATACTTACATAAATATAAACTAACATTTATATACTGTATGCATATCCATACATTAAAATGTATACTGTGTATAGTGTATCTAAATTAAAATGTACAAAATTAACATCAAACCCTTCATATAATGATAGTGTAACTTGCCTTTTATCCAACACAATACATTTTTATTTCTATTTGTTTTGATGCATTTTGTTTCCCTTCATTTATTCAAACTGCAGTGGAGTTTTCCATTATTGGAATATGTCACAAATAATTTATTATTGTCCTATGATTTGCAAAGTACACATGTTTGAAATTTCCTATGACTACACACAATGCTTCCACACATTCTGTGGCTGTCTTCTTGTGCACACATGCGAGTGATTTTAGGACAGATTCCTAGAAGTGGACGCTTTCCCCTTATCAGGTATTGTCAGTTGTTTTTTTAAAGATGTCTGCTTGTGCACTCTCACACCAGCAGGATATGAGGCTCCCATTTCTCTGCATTCTTGCTGCCACCAGGCCACGTTGATCTTGAACTTTGTTGTCAATTGGATGGAAACGAAATGGTATCTCATTGGTGTTTCACTTGTTTCCTGACTATTCATGAAGTTGACAATCTTTCCATATGGATATTGACCCTCTGGGCCTCTGCTTCTATGAAATGTCTTTTCAGAGCTTTTGTCTATTTTTCTCTCTTGGGTTATTTATCTTTCCCTTATTAATTTATAGGGGTTTTAAAAATATTCAGGTTTTTAATCTTTTGTTGGTTGTGAGCATTCACCATGCTTCTCCTGGTCTGTGACTTGTATTTGAATTTTGTCTATGTATTTGATTACATAGAAGTTTTCAATTTTGATGTGGTTAAATTTATCAGCTGTTTTTTAAATAATATATGCATTGCGTGTCCTATTTAAAAAAATCCATCATCTGCTTCTGGCTACTGACATTGCTCCATTTGAAAGGTGGCATCTATGACTACATGTGGGACATGGAGGAGGCTTTTTTTATTTGTTTCTAAATTCTTAATTACAACAACAACCCCACCATTAGGTAAATTCAGGTTCATACTAATAATTCCAGATTATTTTCTACCATGAAGTGTAGTGTAGTTGTGAAATGTGTGAGTTCTGAAGAGAGACTGCCTGGATTTGGATCACTAACTTTGGGCAAGTTACTTAAACTCACTTGGGGAATGATACTCCAGTACCTACCTTGTAGGATTGCTGTAAAAATTAAATTAGTTTATAAATGCAAAGCCCTTAGAACAGTTTCTGGTATAATGTAAGAGCCAAGAAGTCTCTCTTGCTATTGTTATTATTGCTGTTGTAATTAGCATCATTTTTATCATTGTTAGTACTCAGATTTCTGCTGGGCTGGGTTTCTAGGGGCCACCTCAGACATTAGGTCCTCTGTCTCCACAAGCCATCCTCCATATGCTTCTCTGTGCCCAAACTGAAATCATTTTGTTCTGCATGGCCCAAAGCACCTTAGGACACTTGTCTTCTGGGAGGTCATAATACTAGAATGCGAATGGAAAAATCATTGCATCTGGTGCCCCAGTTTGCTGGTATCAGACATTTCATCTTATTTAGCTTTCAAAGATGATGGAGTTTTCTAAATATACAGTCATGTCATCCACAAATAGAGATAAGTTGACTTCCTCTCTTCCTATTTGAATTTCCTTTATTTCTTTCTTTTGCCTCATTGCCCTGGCCAGAACTTCCAATACTGTATTGAATAGGAGCGGTAGAGAGGGCATCCTTGTCTTGTGCCAGTTTTCAAAGGGAATGCCTCCAGCTTTTGCCCATTCAGTATCATACTGACTGTGGGTTTGTCATAAATAGTTCTTATTATTTTGAGATACATTCCATCAATATCTAGTCTATTGAGCGTTTTTACCATGAGGGAGTGTTGAATTTTATCAAAGGCCTTTTCGGCATCTATTGAGATAATCATGTGGTTTTTGTCATTGATTCTGTTTATGTGATGGACTATGTTTATTGATTTGTGTATGTTGAACCAGCCTTGCCTCCCAGGGATGAAGCCGATTGAGTGTGGTGGATAGGCCTTTCGATGTGCTCTTGGATTCAGTTGGCCAGTATTTTATTGAGCATTTTCGCATCAATGTTCATCAGGGATATTGGCCTGAAATTTTCTGTTTTTGTTGTGTTTCTGCCAGGTTTTGGTATCAGGATGGTGCTGGCCTCATAAAATGAGTTAGAGGGGAGTTCCTCTTTTTCTCTTGTTTGGAATAGTTTCAGAAGGAATGGTACCAGCTCCTCATTGTACCTCTGGTAGAATTCAGCTGTGAATCCGTCTGGTCCTGGGCTTTTTTTGGTTTATAGGCTATTTAATTGCTGCCTGAGTTTCAGAACTTGTTATTGGTCTATTCAGGGATTTGACTTCTTCCTGGCTTAGTCTTGGGAGGCTATATGTGTCCATGAATTTATCCATTTCTTCTGGATTTTCTAGTTTGTTTGTATAGAGGTGTTTATAGTATTCTCTGATAGTAGGCTGTATTTCTGTGGGATCAGTAGTGATATCTCCTTTATCATTTTTTATTGTGTCTGTTTGATTCTTCTTTCTTTTCTTCTTTATTAGTCTGGCTAGTGGTCTATTCTGTTAATTGTTTCAAAAAACAAGATCCTGGATTCATTGATTTTTTGAAGGGGTTTTTGTGCCTCTCTCTCCTTCAGTTCTGCTCTGATCTCTGTTATTTCTTGTCTTCTGCTAGCTTTTGAATTTGTTTCTCTTGCTTCTCTAGTTCTTTTCATTGTAATGTTAGGATGTCTATTTTAGATCTTTCCCTCTTTCTCCTGTGGGCATTTAGTGCTATAAATTTCCCTCTACACACTGCATTAGCTGTGTCCCAGAGATTATGGTACATTGTGTCTTTGTTCTCATTGGTTTCAAAGAACTTATTTATTTCTGCCTTAATTTTGCTTTTACCCAGTAGTCATTCAGGACCAGTTGTTCAGTTTCCATGTAGTTGTGTGGTTTTGAGTGAGTTTCTTAATCCTGAGTTCTAATTTGATTGCACTGCAGTCTGAGAGACTGTTTTGATTTCTATTCTTTTGCATTTGCTGGGGAGTGTTTTACTTCCAATTATGTGGTCAATTTTAGAATAAGTGTGATGTGGTGCTGAGAAGAATGTATATTCTGTTGATTTGGGGTGGAGAGTTCTGTAGATGTCTATTGGTCCGCTTGATCCACAGCTAAGTTCAAGTCCTGAATATCCTTGTTAATTTTCTGTCTCATTGACCTATCTAATATTGACAGTGAGGTGTTAAATTCTCCCACTATTATTGTGGAAGTCTAAGTGTATTTTTGGGTCTCTAAGAAGTTGCTTTATGAATCTGGGTGCTCCTGTTTGGGTGCCTATATATTAGGATAGTAAGCTCATTAGCTCTTCTTGTTGCATGGATTCCTTTACCATTATTTAATGCCCTTCTTTGTCTTTTTGATCTTTGTTGGTTTAAAGTCTGTTTTGTCAGAGACTAGGATTGCAACCCCTGCTTTATTTTGCTTTCCATTTGCTTGGTAAATATTCCTCCATCCCTTTATTTTGAGCCTATGTGTGTCTCTGCACATGAGATGGGTCTCCTGAATACACCACACTGATGGGTCTTGACTCTTTATCCAATTTGCCAGTCTGTGTCTTTTAATTGGGGCATTTAACCCATTTACATTTAAGGTTAATATTGTTATGTGTGAATTTCATCCTGTCACCATCACCTGTCATTATGATGCTAGCTGGTTATGTTGCCCGTTAGTCGATGCAGTTTCTTCATAGTGTCGATGGTCTTTACAATTTGCTATGTTTTTGTAGTGGCTAGTACCAGTTTTTCCTTTCCATATTTAGTGCTTTCTCCAGGAGCTTTTTAAGGCAGGCCTGCTGGTGACAATCTCTCAGCATTAGCTTGTCTGTAAAGGATTTTATTTCTCCTTCGCTTATGGCTGGATAAGATTTGCTTAGTTTGTCTGGATATGAAATTCTGGGTTGAAAATTCTTTTCTTTAAGAATGTTGAATATTGGCCCCCTTTCTCTTCTGACTTGTAGGGTTTCTGCAGACAGATCTGCTATTAGTCTGATGGGCTTCCCTTTGTAACCACACCTCTCTCTCTGGCTGCCCTTACTATTTTTTCCTTCATTTCAACCTTGGTGAATCTGACAATTATGTACCTTGGGGTTGCTCTTCTGGAGAAATATCTTTGTGGTGTTCTCTGTGCTTCCTGAATTTGAATGTTAACCTGTCTTGCTAGGTTGGGGAAGCTCTCCTGGATAATATCATGAAGAGTGTTTTCCAACATACTTCTATATTTCTTGGAGTCTTTATCATTTCTTTTCATTCTTTTTCTCTAATCTTGTCTTCATGCTTTATCTCATTAAGTTGATCTTCAATCTCAGATATCCTTTCTTCCACTTGATTGATTCATCTATTGATACTTGTGTATGCTTCACGAAGTTCTCATGCTGTGTTTTTCAGCTCCATCAGGTCATTTATGTTCTTCTCTAAACTGGTTATTCTAGTTAGCAATTCCTCTAACCCTTTTTCAAGGTTCTTAAAGCTTCCTTGCATTGGGTTAGAATATGCTCCTTCAGCTCAGAGGAGTTTGTTATTACTCACCTTCTGAAGCCTGCTTCTATCAATTTGTCAAACTCATTCTCCATCCAGTTTTGTTCCCTTGCTGACAAGGAGTTGTGATCCTTTGGAAGAGAAGAGGCATTCTGGAATTTTGGAATTTTTAGCCTTTTTGCAATGGTTTTTTCCTCACCTTTGTGGATTTATCTACCTTTGGTTTTCAATGTTGGTGACCTTCAGGTGGGGTTTCTTTGTGGACGTTCTTTTTGTTGATGTTGATGCTATCCCTTTCTGTTTATTAGTTTTCCTTCTAACGGTCAGGCCCCTCTGCCGTAGGTCTGCTGGAGTTTACTGGAGGTCCACTCCAGACCCTATTTGCCTGGGTATCACCAGTGGAGGCTGCAGAACAGCAAAGATTGTTGCCTGTTCCTTCCTCTGGAAGCTTTTTTCCAGAGGGGCACCCACCAGATGCTAGCCTGAACTCACCTGTATGAGGTGTCTGTCGACCCCTGCTGGGACGTGTCTCTTAGTCAGGAGGCACAGGGGTCAGGGACCCACTTGAGGAGGCAGTCTGTCACTAAGCAGAGCTTGAGCACTGTGCTGGGAGATCTGCTGCTCCCTTCTGAGTTGGTAGGCAGGAATGTTTAAGTCTGTTGAAGCTGTGCCCGCAGCTGCTGCTTCCCCCAGGTGCTCTGTCCCAGGGAGATGGGAGTTTTATCTATAAGCCCCTGACTGGGGCTGCTGCCTTTCAGAGATGCCCTGCCCAGAGAGGAGGAATCTAGAGAGGCAGTCTGGCTACAGCATCTTTGCTGAGCTGTGGTGGGCTCTGCCCAGCTCAAACTTCCCAGTAACTTTGTTTACACTGTGAGGGGAAAACCGCCTACTCAAGCTTCAGTAATGGCAGATGCCCTCCCCACACCAAGCTCAAGTGTCCCAGGTCTGACTTCAGACTGCTGTGAAGGCAGCAAGAATTTCAAGTCAGGGGATCTTAGCTTGCTGGGCTCCGTTGGGGTGGGATCCGCTGAGCTAGACCACTTGGCTCCCTGGCTTCAGTCCCTTTTCCAGGGGAATGAACGGTTCTGTCTCACTGGTGTTTCAATTACCACTGGGACATGAAAAAAAAACTCCTGCAGCTAGCTCAGTGTCTGCCCAAACGGCCACTCAGTTTTATGTTTGAAACCCACGGCCCTGGTGGTATAGGCACCTGAGGGAATCTCCTGCCGTGCAGTTGCAAAGACCATGGAAAAAGCGCAGTATCTGGGCTTGAATGCACCATTCCTTAGGTCACAGTTCCTCACGGCTTCCCTTGGCTAGGGGAGGGAGTTCTCCAACTCCTAGTGCTTCCTGGGTGAGGCAACACTCCACCCTGCTTTGGCTTGCCCTCCTTGGGCTGAACCCACTGTCTAACCAGTCCCAGTGAGATGAGCCAGGTACCTCATTCGGAAATGCAGAAATCACCTGCCTTCTGCATTGATTTCACTAGGAGCTGCAGACCAGAGCTGTTCCTATTTGGCCATTTTGGCAGCCCCCACTCTGTTTGGAGCATTTTAAGACATGAGTTAATGTTCACATAGTTAACTTAGATTATCTCCCATCTAAGTTGAAGGTTTTAACGATCCCAAATTATCTCACCACCTTTTTCCTCCCTTGATTCCATTAACCTTAGTATTTCAAAGCAATCTAATTTTGGATAAATTGCTTTCCTGTGTTTTGGCTGCTAGCTTTTGACAAACGTGTTTTAAGTTTCACTCAAAGGCTAATTTTTCTTATTTTAACCGCTGAATGCTTTACAAATTATGCTAGCAAGATGTCTTTTATTTCTCAAGTTTTAGTTACTCAGAAATTATAATTTTCCAAAGCTAAAAAAAGCTTGAAAACTTGATGCTGAGCTAAATATCATTTTCTAGATTAAATCCTTAAGAATTTGTTATTAGGAAAATTTGTTTCTAGTTATCTCCTAGCTGATAAGGCTCTGAATTCAATTCAAATATAAATGCAATTTACTGGCACATTTAATTACATTCTATGTATTGATGAGAATTACCAATTTTTACAAGCATTCATGTTTTTTGTTTTTTTTTTCCCACCACAGGAATACAACGTTAGCTGGCACCCCACTCCAGAGGTGTTTGCCAGCTAAGCCTATGCGAGTGTACATACACTTTTCTCCCCCTCCCCTGCACATGCACACACACAGGCTCACAAGCTGGGTGAGAAAGGAGAATGATTGGATATCTTTTTTCTTTTTTCAGTGAATAAGCCATTCAAGGTACTCATGGAAGAAACTGTTAATTAAGAAATATTTATGAAGTACCATGACATTGTATTAGATATTGTGATGGATGAAAGCAAAGAAACATAGATATTTTCTTATCATTATGATCTATCAATAGTTAGGGAAGTACACCTGTACTCTCCCAACTAAAGTAGATGATTTGTCATGGATAAAATGTGGATAGTAATAGAATTGTAGTAGTGGCTACAAATCCTGAGCCCTTTCTGTGGAACTAACACTGGACCAACCAAGAGTTTTTCCCTAAATTATCTCATTTGTTTCTCCCCACAGTCACATGGGCATGTGCCTCCTATTTCGCAGACAAAAGTCGTAAAGTCTGAGAGGTCAGTTTGTCCAAGGATATGTAACCAGTGCTCAGTTATCATTTAAACCCAGGTCTCACTCTAAACACTGCTTTTCAGAGTATTCTAAATGTGTGCTTCAAAGATGGGAGAGATCTCTTTAGGGAACACTTCAACAGAGAATCTGGTATTTGTATTGAGAAATGAAAGGTCGGTGGAACAATGTTAGGCATAGGAACTGGGGAATTGATTCTAGGCAAATGGAAAGATTTGCCTCAAGAAAAGCCTGAGATTGGGAGTGTAGAGATGTTTGGGTACCAACAGCTAGTACAATTTGGCTGCAGTACAGTGGATTTAAAAAGCTGGATGAGACAAAAGGAAATACAATGGGTAGTTTTAAATATGTAACGTGTGCTCATTTATTAAAAATTTGAGAAAGTAGAAGTAGGACATGAGAAATCGTTAATAAAAATTTAGTCCTACATAACTGGAGTTTAGAGAAATCTCAAATTATCATCTGAGGCTAATTGTGTTTTTAATGTTCTTTGTTTTTCTTCTCAAGTAAACAGTCATTATTGTAAGGAGAGATCTCCAAAGTAATTTGTATTTCTTTGGAAAGAGAATATAAAAGTTTTAAATGCTTTAGTAAATCAATTAATCCTTTTGTGCTATTTTAGAATACTGAAAAATATATGTTTAACATACCTAGAAATATCACACCAAATGAAAGATGGATTGTTTACTCACACAATCTCGTTACTTATAATTCTCTAGAGAGAATATGTCAACTTTTACTTAATACCATGCTTTGTTATCTGTTACAAAGGTCTTCATAAATACTAGGAGACAGTATTTTATTCAAGGCAAGAATGAGGTTAATTCTTATTAATGGCACGGACCTCTTGAATATCCAAATCCATTTGGAACCATTTGATTGTTTTGTTTTGCCCTTACAAAGACATAGATTTTTTAAAGTGCCAATATAGTTATCCTCAGTACAAGAATCAAAAATATACAAACGGTTGTGTTTATACTTTCTTCATTGGGTTGTCAGTGTTTATTTCAAAATGCTTAATTAAATAGTTTTCAATTCTAGGATTTCAGTTGCTCATAAAAAAGAAAAAAGAAGTCTGCATTTGAAGACGCTTTTGTATTCCTCTTTTTTCCCATTTTCAATTACTTAGAAATTATTTTGCAAGAATAAAACTTGTTTGCCATACCACTGAGTCAGAGACAGACCTTAGATTTCAGTCGTTTGATTAGAAAGGAAGAACGTAAACAAGCTCAATCACCCATGAAAGCTTCTAATGAAATTCAAATATAAATGTAATTTACTAGTGCCAGAAGTGCAACATTTGTATAATTTGCATGGCAAGTGCAGGGTTAATAGACAAGACGGAAAAGGCAAAGAAGCAGCTTACAGAGACTAGAGATGTAAGCACAAAGCATTTCCCTGAGCTTCTCTGAAATGGGAGCTGATCAAGCAATTAATATGGTTAAAAACACAAAAGCACACTTGGATCTTAATCTACCTTAGGAAAGTGATCCAAACCGAATACGTAAAATTGATTGACTAAGACAACTTTCCAGTGAGGTGGAAAAGTCTCATAAAAATCCAGAAGTGGAATACAAGGAGCAAGGTCATGGGGCCCATGCTGTCTGTCAGCAGTGAATTATTTCATAGTGATTAAACTCAGTTCAGTTAACCAGGGAGGTAGTTCATTTTTACTAATGAATCTACGTTGAAAGTCTGTTTGGAGCAATCAACTTCTTAGTTTTCGTTTTCTTTCCATCCCACCCCCCCCCCCGCCACATCCAGACTAACTTTTTTTTTCTTTCTTTCTTTTTTTTTTTTTTTTTTTAACTGTAAGAGTCAATGTTGAAGATTGGAAAGACCTACCGGACAAGTGATTTCAGAAGACCCATGTTTTTGCATTTTATGAACTTCTGTTATTAAAAATACGAAACATATTATGTGATTCCAATGAATTAACAGTAGCCTTATCTCAGTCCTTCACACTGGCCAATGCTAGATTATAAGTTTTGAGAGTCCAAGGACAGTGTCCATAGTCACTTACCCTCATATCCTCAGTTCCCTACACATTGCCTGTACATAATGAGTACTCAGTCAATATTGGTTGGAAAAAATAAAAAACTGAGTGCATCATTTGCATCTACACTTCACAGGTTGCATGAGCATGTTGTAAAGCCACAGGATAAATCTCTTCTTTGAGGATCAACTCTTCTGAAAAGTTTGAGAGGCAAGTTAGTAATTTAACAGAGTTAATTAAACTAGATCATATTAAAACAAATTTGGATAATTTATGGGTAGAATGCAAAATTTAGGTGAAGTTATAAGATTAAAATTTGAGACTTCAAAGCCAGGCAGCTGCCTCCAGCATTGCCCTCAGACCTATTCCCCCACTGTTCGAGATTTCAAGAGGAAAGGCTGTGAAACACAGAGAAGATGAACAGTGTATAAATAAGACCCTAAGGTATGAGACTCAAAGAAGACACACATCATCATCAGTACAGGCATTTGATAATTCAACCAACATTTCAGAGTACCGACCCTGACTTGCTCATTTGTGCTCTGGCACTGGAAAATATTTAGTGCAGGAGTGTATTGAAAGGCACTAGGTTCGGTGATTTGGACCAGAGAGAAATGACGGTGTGGATAAATTGCTCACACACGTATAGCCCAGGGGACAGATGTTATAAGAGGTTCCGATGAGTTTGGAGGCCTGTGATGTTATCTAACACAAAATGCACCAAACATCACCATGTGGGATATTCTAGAAGGCTACCCATTCTAACTGTTCCACTCTAGGGTGACAGATGATGGAGATCATGAACCTGGTGGGGGAGTGTCCAGATCCACAGGCTTTGTCATCCATGCCAGAGCCTGTGCCTGACTGTGCTTTGTTTATAAAAGCAGCACCACATCCTGTTCTGGGGACATAAAATGTGGTGGGGTCCTGCAGTGCTCAGCTGTGGGGGAGGTGCCGGGCTTGCTTCTCTTTGGAGGATGCAAGTGTCGGGTTACTTGAGGAGTGTTTTTTTTCCTCTTCCCATGGCACCCTCCCTGGCAGGTACTTCCAAAGACAAAAAACCCTAGTTGATCCTTGACAGCTGGATGTTTATAATGCCCAGTCTCACTCACATCACAGCCACTTGAGCAGGATCTAAGTGTGTTTAGGAAAGTCTGTTAGGTGACTCCGAGAGCTGCTAGGACGGAGCAGAGAGCCCTGGAAGGCTTCTGTACTAGCCGGACAGCAGCAGCATCTGCAGAAGGTGGATACCGAGCTCAGAGCTTAGAACTGATCTGAAGTCTATGTGTGCTCAGCTCCTGGCACTGCTGGCAGATCCTAGAGATGATGGATGCTGGCTGGCGTGAGCAGCCTTCTCTTTGAAAGCTGCAAGCCCAGGTGGCTTCGTGGGACATGCACCCTCTACAGTTGCTCAATGCTTTGCTGTTGCTGTACTGAAATTAACATTTTTATCTTTGAACTTGTGTGTTGTAAGTGAAGCCCTGTGGGATACCACAGCAGTGCATAAGCAGGGGAGATAGGGTGCAATGTGCGTGCCTGCCATTCCTTGCTGCCATTCATGTGTCCCGTGAGCACAGAATTCCAGTGGACCCATGATGGGCAAGTGTTCCACAGGGCTCAGTGTAAGTATAAAGTGTGAAATATCTACAACTGAGGAAGTGGGGGTGCTGACAGTCCTGAGAGGCTATGCTTTCCGTCTGAACCAGAGCAGCTTCGAACGCAGAAGTGTGATGGTGGTCTCTAAGAAACACGAGTGACCAAGATCTCTACCATCTTCTTTCTTCCTCGTGTTACTTCTCTACATTACTTATGCATGTATGAGCATGTATGAAGTTTGTCATTTCAGTGATTCTGCATCTAGTTAAATGCTTTTATACTTGGATTTTAAACTGGCAATGCACAATACAGAGTCAAAGAATATATGGTAATGATTTGAAATTTTAATTTTTCTTTACTTGGAACAACATTACATAACAAATAAAAAACATCATGACGAGTTGAGAGAAAGACTACGGAAGAAAGGAAAAAGCTGTGTATTTTATTACCTTTAATGGCACTTCTTCCTGCTTTTGATCAAAGGGCTCCACGTTTTTATTTTGCAAATTCTGTAGGCAACCTTGCCCAGAAGAGATCATAAGAAATCATCTACTTATTCCTTTATGGTTTGATAAGTAATATGCCCACATAAAACGTTCTCAGTTGAATGAATTCATTAGTATTCTTTTTTCGCAAACAATAAGCACCAGCTTCTAAGAGCAGATATGCAGAGCAGATGTAGAAAACCAGGGACTAAAGTTCAAAGCCAGCTCATTCAGTTCCCTTTAATTTTTTTGAGTCTTTACCAGATGATAGATTATTTTGTTTCTATTAAATTTACACATAATTGCACCAGATACTTTTAGATATTAATATTTGAAATAGGACATTTTGGCTATTTCAGCAATGCTCCGCAAAAATTATAATGTCTCCTAATGGCACCCATGGTATTTATTGATAACTAATTGTCAGATGCATCACTGAGAGCCCAGGGCCTTAGTGGAGAAGATGGCCAGGAGAAGCTTCTGCTCACTTAGCTCATTCTCTGGTCCAGGCTTCTGCACACATCAACTGTCTTCATCTTCAATTTTCTAATCAGTTGTTGTGCTGACTTGGTGAAACAATCTGTGCCTTTTAACACATATATATAGTATCACAGCTATCTTTTTTTCATTCCTGAATTTCTAAAGTATAGAAATGATTTTAATACTCTCAGCCTCCTGTTCTGACATTTCCCTACACATTCAATGCCTTCTGACACTGCCAAACATATTCCTTTCAGCATCCTCAGCATCGTTGCCTAAAATTGAGTGAATAAGCCCAATTCAAAGATTACATTCTGTTTAATTCTCCTCATGATAGGGCATTCATGAGTGAGGGCACCATCCATCTTGATAAAATACTTTGTATTCTTAATTTCCAATTTTTGTTTCTAGCCTACACTGGAGCTGATGAAGCTATTTTATAACTATCAGAGTTCTACTTTCCCAATGGTTGCAAAGATCAATGGAGACAGATAAGATCTTAAAGTTATCTGTTTCACACACTCTATAGGTGACTTTGAAGAAAAATGGTGACTACTTCACAACTCTATGATCTAAAGTGGGAGTCTCTAAAGTAAGTTTTCTGTAAAGGTCTGTAAATATTTTAAGCTTTGTAGGCTACATGGTCTCTGTTGCAACTACATAGCTACTCAACTCTGCTGGTGTATCATAAAATCTGCCATACAAAATAAATATGTAAATAAGTGAATGTGCCTGTGTTCCAATAAAGCTATATATATATTTTTTTTCTTTTTTGGTCCACAGTCTATACTTTTTCTGACACTTGCTCTAAAGACATCGATAAATTCCAGAAGAATTTTACATCTTAGAGAATTTCTTCTCAATCTTTCTTACTCGATCTCTCTTCATCTCTATTCACTTTACATGCATTTGTAAAGTAATACAGATAAATGTAAAGTATACATACTCCCAACACTTCCATTCTCAGCTCTGTGGCCTTTGTATTCCAAACACCCTCCCTGGTTGATCTCACCCAAATCTATGGCTTCCATGACCTCCCACGTATCTTCCAAAGACCAGAGCCATATCTTAAATCTGCTCTACATTTATTCTAGAAGCACCCCAAGCTCATTTATTTGGGTATATAAAAAACATAAGCCATTGTCTTTCTCCCCATTGAGTAACTTCTCTAGTTGGCAATTGTGTCATCCAGTTTCTCAATCAGATTTTCCACTCGTTACTAAGCCCCAGTGTCTAAAATACGCTTTCCTTTGTGCTTCTTTCCTGGGCTGGGGTCCTTACCATCTTTAATTTAGTCCTCTGCCTCTTAGATCACTACCCCACCCTGTCACTCCCCACAATCTAGTCTAAATATACCTGCCTAAATGGTCTTTTAGAAATGCTCTTCTGAACATGTGGCTTAAAACCCTTCAGTGGTCACCTGTATAATCCCACTCCCACCACACTTTAGAATGGGATATAAGGCTCTCTTATGACATTGACCTTGCAATGTACAGAGAGAGAGAGAGAGAGACAGAAAGACAGACAGACAGACAGACAGACAGACAGGCATTGTTTTGATTAGGAAACTCGGGAACATTCAAGTTCTGAAATCACAGCAACCATATTCTGAGAACTTTCCAGGGAGAAATATCTGAACAGACACTCATATAAGGCAAAGGCACATTTGACTACTAGCAGACACTCTGACCCCAGTGCATGGAAATTGGTGAACCAGGCTAGATCATAGGGAATCAGGAAGGTTCCTTTTTTCTGAGTTAGGTGGGTCCAAGTCCTTTTCCAAGTCTCCTCTTCTGCTTGCCTTTCCACAAAGCTGAAAGGGGTGTTGAGAGAAAAGGGATGGTGTGGGTGAGGAATGGATACATTTCTTTACCAGGGAAATGGAGCTCTGGGTCCACCAAGACCTCTGATCCTGTGAGAAGGGAGCCAGTGGAGATGCAGCTAAGCCTCCTGCCAAGGAGAAGCAATCCCAAGAGCTTGTGCACTGCTACGTGTAGAGAAAGAATCTGCCAAATGCTGGAAGGAGAGAGAAGAATGGAGGAGCCTGAGGAGGAGCAAGGTGGCCCAGCCTTTTGTCTTCTCTGGCCCCTAAGAGCCAGAACAGGAGCAACTGCAGCGTCTGGAACTGAGACCGTCAAACTTTTCTGCAAACCTTGTCAATTCATCTTCTTCTTTTGGGATAGTGTGAAGAGGGATGAAAATGGAGCTATGAGCATTCCATAACCAACTGGTCTCTCTGCATTATTTGTTTTTTGTTTGTTTGTTTTTGTTTTTTGGTTTTTGTTTTGTTTTGTTTCAAGACAGAGTCTTACTCTGTCACCAGGCTGCAGTGCAGTGGCACGATCTTGGCTCACTGCAACCTCTGCCTCCCGGGTTTAAGCGATTCTCCTGTCTCAGCCTCCAGAGTAGCTGGGATTACAGGTGCTCGTCACCATGCCCAGCTAATTTTTGTATTTATAGTAGAGATGGGGTTTCATCATGTTGGCCAGGATGGTCTCAATCTCTTGACCTCGTGATCCATCTGCCTCGGCCTCCCAAAGTGCTGGGGTTACAGGTGAGAGCCAACACAGCAGGCTCTGGCATTATTTCTAAACCCCCTTCTAAAAGTAGCTTTCGCCCAGGTCATAAGGAACACCATCCAGCTCTCCCTGCATAGTTCTCCCTCGGGGTTGGACACGATACTCCAGAGCCTAGGAATCTCTCATCCCTCATCCACCCAGTGACTAATGTGTCATTCCCTTGCAGCCCAGTGGCCCCCTTCTCTGCAGACCCTTCCTTGGTGCATCCAAACAGAATTTCCCTTTTTGCTATAGCCAGGCCCACTGCAACATCTTTAATTATAGTGACTCTATGTAAAGATTATACTTTAATTATACTATTCATATTAGTTTGTCTATTTTCCCTAGTAAACCTTAAACTCTTGGACATCAGGAACTTTGTCTTAAGAGACTTCCTATCTCCCAAATAAATAGGAATCTGGAATGGTGTATTTCCTTAATAGAAATGTTTTAAATAAATGGGGAAGGAAGGAAGGAATAGAGAGGATGGAAAGGAGAGGAAGAGAGGGAAGGAAGGAAAGGACTATTATTGATTGGAAAGGCTTGGGTTAAGAACTCTTAAATTTCAATTTTAGAATTAAACTGTAATTTTCTTTATAAAGAATTAGAAGACTGGTAATTTATATATGACGAACTACTTATTCTTTTAAATAATTACTGCAAACACATTTCGCTGCATGAATTTCGGCAGATGTGGAAAGCACAAAGAAGAATCTGGCCAAGATTTTAATAGCATGACAATGGCTTTCGACGCATTGTTTATCTTTCTTTCCAGGTAACAGCTTTAAAATCCTGCGACTTCTTCAACAGTCTGTATGTTAAGAAAAATGTATTTTCCAAAATGCTGATATAGAAAAGCACTTTGCTTATGCCCTGCTACCAGGACTCAGCCAGGGTGCTGTGACCTTTAACCTACCTTTGCTTTCTTGATAATCGAGAGTGGTGTCACTAACTGGTCACCATCCTGTTGAGATTGTCTGTCTTTATTTATCATGATGTTTTCAACCTTGAATCTTTCACCTGTATTTGTATCTCTGTGTCCAACGTCATCTGCCATTGTAGGGAGCCTTATATTTCTGCAGATTGACTTATGCTCTTCATGTCTTTACCTGAGATGCAGAAATTCCTGATGTTCTTAAGCTCAGACAAATAATAAATAATGGAATAATGACTCCTCAATTCATTTATTTCAGTTTTCTAAACTAAATTTTACAATGTAAAGTTGATATTCTTTCTAAATATTTGGATATAGGAGATTGCTGTGAAGTTATATTATTTATCATAATTTCATATTCTCTGAAAGTTTTTTTAAGATTGTGTGAACAGAGGTAACTCTTCTTTAATAGTTACCTGTGGAATCCATCAATTATTTATGTGTTAGTTTATATTTTTGCAAACAGAACCTGAAAAATTATGTAGGCAGATACATATTTCTTTAAGATTTTTACTCTTCTACTTTTTGATTGTTTTTTCCCCATTACATTTGAATGTTATAGATAATCAATTTTCATGAATATTTTAAGTTGTATTTATCTTAAGCATCTTTTACTTTTAATGTGTGCATAAATTAAATATGAGGAAACCCAATAAAAATTATCAACTGTCTTGAGAAGCTGAATTTCACTGGTCATTTATTGTGGTAGTTTCAGTCTCTCTCCTGTCATGTAGATTTTCATTGTGTATATCTAAAAATCTGTAAATAGACAGATCAAATTAAATTATTTTCTTTAAAATTGGTGGTATTAAAATATGAGGGTAATACATGGCCTTTTCTGGTAGTTGATACTTTGTGTTTATTCAAACTATCAGCCAAAGATGTATTTTTACTTTGTAACATTGTTGAAGTAGATTTTATAGCTTGCACTAAATAAATAAATCTTTTTATGATAATTGTAATTTTGTTTGCTCTTAAATATTTATAGGTAATGTTATTTACATACTTCCCCAATAATTAACTTACTCATTCTACTAGTCAAAATCTTACTAAATAGGTACTATACCTAACTCACATAGGCAATATAGAGATTAAGTGCCTAGGCTCTGGAATCAGACTGAAATCCCTGATTCTCCACTTTCTAGGTGGATGTCTATTAAATGAGGATAAATTGTTCCAGGTGATAACAATTTCATAATTCCATAGGATTATCATGAAGGTTGATTTGGAAATGATGTGTAAAGTGTGTAGTGCACACTCATAGTGAGTTCTCAGAGCATGTTAGCCATTATCAACATTGCTGGATGCCAGCTGGATGTGATGTATATTAATTTCTTTTTCATCTTCTATGTGTAATAATTCCAGAAATCATCAATGTTTTCCTGTTTAGGTTCAACAGTAAAGCTATTATCTAGAGGCCTTAAAATTACCACTGTTTAGAAAACAATCAATGAGGCAACGTGAGTTCATTTCCTATATGACTGGTTTGTAGCCAATATTCTGGCTGCATTAAGCAGCTTTTGACATAAAGATCATCTCTACTGCAGCTGCTTCATGGGTTGATGCATTGCTGGCTTGTTATCTGGAGACTTTCTTGAGCAGTCTATGTCAGTGTGTGACTCTAAGCTTTGGCCTTTGGAAAAAATGATAGGAACATTAACAAAGCCAAGGTTCTTGTTCTTTCAGGGCAGCCATTTCTGCTGTTCACACCCAAGGGATTCAAGAACATGGTTCTGACCCTCCTGAGGATTCAGCCAAAACGTGCCAAGCCTGGGTGGCCATTTCAACATGACTTTGTTTCCGTATGATATATTCGGTGCTACAAAAACTTGTTGAGCAGATGCAGCACAGTGATACTTTACACAGTTATTGCCACACTGAGAAGCCTGGTTGCTTTCCAAACCCTAACCATGCTTTATAAAACTCTTAGAAATAGTGGTTAACCTTTGGAACAAAAGATCTATTTGAAGCTTGGCTTTAGAACAGAAATAATAAATTTCAGATGAATTAATGAACTAAACATAAAAAAGAGAGAAAACATTTAAACAATCTCAAGTGATTAAAGAACAAGAAAAAATTATTTGTAAATTGTTTTTTCATCTGTTGATAGGAAAAGGTTTTCTAAATTCAGATACAATGGAATAAATCCCAAAGGAAAACATGGCCCGATATGACTAATTATAATATGCTTTCTTTAAACTGTAATACTTCAAAAACTTTAATAATTAGAAGAAAAATTCTAAAAGCTTTTGCCCAAAAATGACAGAGAGCTATGATCATTGCTTTATGAAGTCTCTTTACAAACAAATAATAAAAATATATTTTTCTAATTTATAGATTGTTTGAAACAGATGTGTGTTTAAATAGATGTGGGCTTTTTTTTTTTTTTTTTTTTTTTTTTTTGAGATGGAGTCTCACTCTGTTGCCCAGGCTGGAGTGTGGTGGTGCGATCTTGGCTCACTGCAACCTCCGCCTCCCAGGTTCAAGTGATTCTCCTGCCTCAGCCTCCCAAGTAACTGAGACTACAGGAGCGCGCCACTGCGCCCGGCTAATTTTTTATATTTTTAGTAGAGACGGAATTTCACCATATTGACCAGTCTGGTCTTGAACTGCTGACCTCGTGATCCTTCTGCCTTGGCCTCCCAAAGTGCTGGGATTACAGGCATGAGCCACCGTGCCTAGCTGATGTGTGCTATTTTCAGAGATATTGTTATTACCTATTTATTTCATAGAGTTTTCATGAGGATTGAATTTAAAAATACAGGTAAAATATATAGCACTGGGCCAGGTGCAGTGGCTCATGCCTGTAATCCCAGCACTTTGGGAGGCCAAGGTGGGCGGATTATGAGGTCAGGAGATGGAGACCATCCTGGCTAACACAGTGAAACCCTGTCTCTACTAAAAACACAAAAAAACTTAGCCAGGCATGGTGGTGCACACCCGTAGTCCCAACTATTCAGGAAGCTGAGGCAGGAGAATCACTTGAACCCAGGAGGCAGAGGTTGCAGTGAGCCGAGGTCGCACCACTGCACTACAGCCTGGGTGACAGAGCAAGACTCCATCTCAAAAAAATATATATACGTGTGTGTGTGTGTGTGTGTGTGTGTGTGTAGCACTGTGCTAGCACATGACAACACAAGTATTAGATATTACTTTTACATGTTGGAATAATAGTTGTGGGCACCCTACTAGTAAGAAGAAGGTTGAAAGAAAAGTTGTTTGATGCCTGTGACTCAAGAGTATGCATACATCTCAGACTTCTAAACTTGAAGGGTCTGGACTAAGCCATCTGTACCCTACATATAAGCAGCCACTGCAATTTGGAATAAAAAACACATATAAATAATGTATGAATATATTCTACCTGAAATTTCACTCAGGTCTTCACTAATTGAAACACAAATGATTCAGCACCCCAAGAAGCAAATTCTAGCTTTATCAGCCAGTCAAGGCAGGAAACGAACAGCAAGGCAAGCCCGCTTCCCATCTGTAGAGCAATGATAGTGACTTGTCAGTTGTCCCAGCAAGAAGTGGTATAAAAAGAAATTCCCAAGCTTGATTGAAAGCATCCAAGAATATCTCTAATTATATCAAAGAATGACATGCGATTTTTCTTGAAATTTTTAATTTTCATTCAATTTGCTTGAAAATGTAAATATGCTTCATTCAGTACCAGTTAAGAGGGTCTAACAAGGCGAAAGTGGACAAACAAATCCTGGAACCACTATTAGAAGAGATGGAATCACCGGCTCAGTTATAAAGCAAACCTCAGTGGTTCTAACACAAAATTTCTGTCTAATATATTCATTATATTTCTCTACATTTCCATTTTAATTATCGTGAAGAAAAGACAGCCACCCTTTTGCCATGTGCCGTAATTTATATTTGCTCTAGCAAGATAAGTAATACCACTCTAAATACATCATAAACAAAATATTTATTAGGAAAGCCTCATTAGCATGCATTTCATTCTGATAATAAGGTTTAGGAATTTAAATTAATATCAGTGTTATTCGAGAACATGGCTATTAACATTTAATAATATTTAGCATTTATACAGCCCTTTGTGTTTCCAAAGTACTTTAGTCATTAATTAATTAAACCTCAAATTATCATGGTGAGCAGGTTCAGCTCATGGTTCCTTCAGTTATAAAAATCATATTCACAAGTATTTTAACTTTTCAACTAGGAATTCTCACAGTCATTTTCTTAGATATTCTCTCATGAAGACTGAGATTGCTTGTATATACAGGTAAGAATCCCTCAACTGCAATCCGTTAATGATATTCTCCTTGCTAGTTGTGAGGATCAGAAATGGGCAACTGGCAGGAGAAGGAGAACAGAGCTCTTTAGTTGTTTCGAAATTTCTTTCTTTCTTTTTTTTTTTTTTTTTGAGACAGAGTCTCACTCTGTTGCCCAAGCTAGAGTTACGGTGGTGAGATCTCGGCTCACTGCAACCTCCGCCTCCCAGGTTCAAGCGATTCTCCTGTCTCAGCCTCCCAAGTAGCTGGGATTACAGACACCTGCCACCATGCCCGGCTAATTTTTGTATTTTTAGTAGAGATGGGGTTTTGCCATGTTGGTCAGGCTGATCTCAAACTCCTGAACTCAGGTGATCCGCCTGCCTTGGCCTCCCAAAATGTTAGGATTACAGGCGTGAGCCACCGTGCCCAACCAAAATGCCTTGATTCTTACTCTGCCACTGTTGCTTCTGCTCCCCCAGCCCCTGACATGACCCCCTCAAAAGCTTCAAATAGGCTCCAGACTTAATATCTACCCATTTAAGCTATGTCACAAAAGCACTCTTCAAAACAAAATAGTTTCCAGCCAGGAAACATCCACACCTAAGGGATAAAAATACACAATTGACAACTAAATCCACAATTGAGGCTAAAGTGAAATTTAGACTGAAATCATCAGTCTGCCTGGTTAGGCCCATCTGGACAGGGATTAACAGTGGGAGTTTGAGGGGTATCCTGACTGTTGGAGAGGCTGCTGCCCAGGAAGATTTCTCAGTGGGTGTTGGTTGCCTCCTGGAAACAATGTCAAGGCAAACCTCTTTGTCTAAACTCACGTGGGCTGTTAGGTTGCAGTGCCTTTGTCTTCGTGATCCACCCCAGCTCCTTCTCATGCAAGGAATATTGCCACCTGCTTACATTTGGGGTCCTTTACTGTGGCCCGGGGCTATTTGCCTGATACATGAAATGCTCAGCTTTATTAAGAGAGTCTCAAGGCTGGTTCTTTGCCTTATACTGTGGGTCCTGCAGGAGCCAGTCCCCAAGGGTCCATTCTTAAGAGGTTAGGACAGAAAGTTCCATCGCCTTCCTCTGAAGGATAATTTTATCAAGGCTAAGCTGAGAAAAACGCTGGAAACAGTCACATACTGATAGAAGAAAGCATAAATTTATTATCAGCAGGGAAAAAGAAAATTATTATCATCCATCAGAGTGGCGAAAGAGACAAGAAAAGAGTCTTAATGCAGTCACCCTGTGGGTCTTAGCCCTGCCTTCTCTCGCTGTGTACTGGATTCACAAATGCCTGTTTTTAAAATACAAGCAGATTCATTGGAGTCGTCAGGATAATGGTCTCCACCTTCAGTGGCCCACAACTACCAGGTAGGAGTCACTTTTTATACCAGATCAAAACAGATAGAACAAAATTCTTCTTGGAAATAAAATGTGCCCAGCATTATATGGCTACATAAATCCTAAACATGCTACAAAATTACCATCCTTTGGGACAGAATTTTCTGGGTTGTAGAGACGGCTCATTTTCTGTGGGTCTTCACCACCCTGTTAGGAATTTGAAACTACCCTTGAGATCATCAGTAAACATCTGTTTTATTTACAGAAAGAGAGCCAGAGAGAGAGACCAAAACTTACCTTAACCTTAAGATTCTATGCATAAATGCTGAAACGATACCCTGACACACAGCAGATAACCAAATATTCATTTCCAATATGAACCCTCACTCTACAATATTTAATGGTTCCCTATTACCCGTATGTAGAAAAAATTCAGACTCCTCAGACGTGATATTTAAATCTTTTACAATGTCATATTTAACTCTCCACCCCTTCCCAACCCTCAGCTTCACATGTCCTCTCCAATCCCAGCATATAAACTGTGTTTCAGGTGACCCATAGTGTATTTCACTACTCTATGAATATGCAGGCTGATGTACCAATCTCTGGGCTTTTCTTCAATTTTCTTCCAGTACCCGAAATGCTCATATATGTTTCAGTTGCTTCCAGTACATTGTGAGATCCTTGACGAAATGGATGGGTATTATTATTTCTTTATTCTCAACAATGTATATAGAACTTTTTGAACGTGCCAGGCATTCACAAAATGCTTTTGTAAAAAGAATTGGATTGAAAAATGTAAGCCAGATTTTTTTTCATGCCTGCTTCTGAGAAGCAGCATTGAACTCCAACACATTTTATCTAAGGAAAGATTTGTAGCATGAAGTTTTTTTTCAAGATTTGTTTTGATGTAGACCCAATGGAAATACGATGGCCTCTGGTCAGAAATAGGATAGATTACAATCAGAGAGTCAGCTAAATGTAGGAAAACTAGCTAGAAATAAACCTTATGATTTTAATGAAAAATCTTGTCTATGTTTAGGAAACTTTCTGGGCAAGAAGTTCGCAAGTAGAAAAGTTTCGATTAATGTACATACATTTTAAGCTCTTTTGTGCTCACGGATAAAAGGATTGATCACATATGTATAAGGGGGAAGAAGTACCATATTAATTCAGCAACTGTTTGACACACATAATGAATATACACCTTCCAAATGTGGGAAATTAGATCGGGAACCTTCCCACCTACAAGCCAGATGATCTCTCTGTTTCAATGATGCCACATGGGAGTCCAGCAATTACTGCATTTAAATCAGCATCAAGGTAGTTGAGATACACACACACACAAACACACACACACATAAATTTGAATTGCAGATACAATGTTTAGAGATTTTTAAAAATACGAGAGTATGTTTATAGATTCTTTTACCCCCTTGAATAGAATAAAGGACTGATGTTTTAAGAATCACTTTAGTTTGACATGTAAGAAACATATCACAGGGCTCTGCTTTACATAGGGCACTAAGCTAGATGCTGAGGACTTAAGGACCAAAAATGTCTGCCCTGGATTTGAGGAGGTCACCGTCTACTAGCAGGAGGGCCAGATGTGCAAACAACTAACGAAGTGACATGCTCCCTAATAACAGTAGTTATAAAATGCTGCAGGAACGCAGATCAGAGAGCGATGTATTCTGCCTGAAGAGATTTTGACAATAAAAAGCATCACTAAAGAGCTAACTATTGAGCTAGGTGAGGAGAGAATGGAAGAGTTCTTGGCAAGAATAAAAGCAAAACAAGAAAAGTTTGTGATACTTGGAGAGACAGGCAAGCATTTGTGCTGGGATGGAGAGTAGACTGAGTGGCAGGGATGAAGCATTCAAAAGCCAAACAAACAACATCAGTAAGTAAAGCAAGCCTGTGGGGACTCAAGGAAACTGGAGAGGGTGTGTCCATCTGGGGAGGCTGGTAACTGCACAGATCTGACAAATGCATGCTGATGGTCAAAATGCTGGCTCAGACTCATCAGAATTTGGGAGTTTTTAAAAAGACAGAAATCTAAATTTATTATGAGAAATCTACTGCTTTTTAACTTTGGAAAACTGATTTACAAATTGTAACACTGTATAACAGTCAAACAAAACACATGTGTGGGTTAAGTACAACCTGCAGATGGATGTATGAATCCTGTCACATGGGTGACAAGGATAAGAAGGGGTTGGGGACAGGTTGTAAGGAGGAAAAATGAAATCGTAAGTGTGTTTGGCTTTTGGAGTGATGAAGATGCTTATCCTGATTGTGGTGTTGATTTCATCCCCCATACATATGTCAAATATTACTGTATAATTTAAATATGTACACTTGATTATAGGTCAATTATACCTTGAAAAAACTATTTCTAAAAGTTTTTTTTTTAAAAAAAAAGCATATGCCCTTCCAACATTAAACAACCATAAAATTAAAATAAATGTGTTTTCTACTTACAAAGACTTTCCAGCATCCCTTTTCTCATGTCCCTGATTCAAGGTAGCTCAGGACAAGAAGAAGGCATCGTGGTGGACCAAGGCTCTTTGCCAGCAGCCGCGGGAACCTTGAGAGCAATTTGGAATGAAAGGAACAGGGAGGGTGAAAGACATGAAGCCTATTCTTCCATCTCTGAGTTCTGAGTTTCTCTAGCCTCTTGTTTCTTAGAAATTAAGAACTAATAGAATCATAAGAGATAGAAGAAAGACAAAACACAGGTAAGGAAAATAAGGAGAGGTAGGGCCAAAAAAGGGTACAATTCGATTTGGCTGGTTTTCTGTGCCATCCTTCCCCTGTTCCTATGGTCTTTTCCTGGCAGAAGGCTTTTCTACAGGTCTCTTGAAATCCTTATTTTGGAACCATCATAAAAAGTGTAAGTCATGATGTAAGTAAAACAAGTGTTGCTCTAAAGCTTAACAGTTTATTGTTAATCACTTCACCCTCCAGGCTATTATGAATTCAGCAGCAAGATGGTCCACTTAAGATAGGAAAGGGGTCCAGGGCTGATTTGTGATGGTGAAATTTTCTGATGAGCCTATTTCCCTCCATTTCATATGCTTAATTAATTAATTAATTAGCATACTCTTTTTTTTATTTGATGATAGATAATACTATATGCTCTCTCTTGAGAAATATAGGCAAGCAAAAGACAGAGAAGCTTATAACTCATATCTCCTAGGAGAGGGATCTTCAGGGATTTCTATCATCTCTACTTTCAAGTAAAGTTAAATTCCATAAGTGAAGAAATTACACATTATCTTGTACACGATGAATTTTTTTCTTCCACTTTTCTTCTTGAGTGAAAAGGCAATGATAGAAAATAAAAAGTAAGATTCAAAATTACATTAAATCCTTGTAATTTGTGAGCTGTTCTGTTAGTGATGAAATTGTGTCTAGTATAAATTCTCAGCACAGTGGATACAGTTCTGCTCCATGACTCACATTAACATTAATAAGAGCTGTGCCATCAAATTCCACAAATCACATAAAGAATTATCTATGCTGGATGTTAAACCATGGGGAAAGATAGCAAATGCGAGGGGACTAGATAGGTCAAGTGATAGGTCATAGACCACATCAAAGCTAAACTGCTAGGAGGGTTACTAGGGGGTGCTCACTGGTCAAACAGTTGTGTTCGTACAGGCACAGAAGACTGGCTGGAAGCACAGGCTCTAGGGTCAGGTAGAACTGTTTTACCCTGGATCTTCTAGTTAATCACTTTGTGATCTTGGAAAAGTCATTGATTTCTCTAAGTCACATCCCATGATGTAAAGTGAGTACAGTGCTTGGTATGTATCAACCATACAATAAAAGACAGCTGCTGCTATTACAGATTCATAGGAAAGATCCTTAAAAATCATCTCATTCTATCAGCTCTTTCTACTTCAAGGAGTACATGGAGACTAGGAATATAATATTACTGGCCTAAGTTTACACAACTGATTAGAACAAATCTGGGAGAATAGAGCAGACAGTCCTGAACTTTTATCACCCTATGTTTGTGTTTTACTTTACAGATAATATCTGTCCTTTATTATAGCTTTATTGAAGTAGAATTGTCATACAATCAACTACAATTACTTAAAGTATATAATCTGATTAGCTTCAACATATAAATACGTTCATGAAACAATCACCACAATCAATATAAGGACCAGATCCTTCACTTCTAAAAGTGCTTTTCTTCTCTTGTGTAATCCATTCCTACCTTCTTCTACTACCTCTAGACAACAGCTAATCTGCCTTCTGTCATTAAGATTAGTCTGATATTTCTAGGGTTTTACATAAATAGAATTATATAATATATGCATATAGTATATAGTCTCTTTTTTGGTCTAGCTTCTTTTACTCAGCAAAATTATTTGGGATTTATCTTGCTGTTGCAATTTTCTATATTTCATTCTGTCATATTTTTGAGTGATGTTCCATACCACAATTTCTCCATCCATTAACCTATTGGTAGATATATCAGTTGTTCCTAGTTTGGGGCTATAAGAAATAAGTACACTAACTTATTTTGTTTGTTGTGAACAAAGACTTGTACACTAATGTTCATAGCAGATTTATTTATCATAGACCCAAACTGACATGTGGTTTTCATTTCTCTTGGGTAAATATCAGGGAGTAGGTTATCTGTGGTTTATGTTGGGGGTGGGGGGCATATAGTTTTTTTAAATAAACTGCCAGACTGTTTTTCAAAGTGACAGTGCCATTCATCATCTCTGTGATCAGTGTATGAGAGTTCCAGTTGCTCCATACCTCCACAGACACATGTAACGGTCAGCTTATTGGTTTTCTGATGCTGTGTAGCAAATTTCCACAAGTTTAGTGGCTTGAAACAAGATGCATGAATTCTCTCACATTCATGTGGGTCAGAAGTCCAGACCCACTGGGGCTGGATTTATTTCTCAGAATCTCATAAAGCTAAAATTAAGGTGTTGTCTGGCCTGCATTCTGACTGAAGTGTGGGTTCCTCCTTCAAGCTCACTCCATGTGGCATGATTCAGTTCTTTGATGTTGTGGGAGTGAGATCCTCATTTGCTTGTTGGCTGTCAGCCCACATTCCTTGACATGTGGCCCCACGTCACTTTCAGAGATAGCACCAAATTGTATAGAATCCCTCTATTCCTTCTGAGCTCTCTGACTTCCCCCATACTGACCTCCAGATCCAGATTCAAAGGACCTGTGTGACTAGGTTAGGGCAATCCAGGTAAGCTCCCTATTTTAAGGTTAACTGATTTAGGAACATAATTACATTTTCAAAAGTCCTTTTGCCACATGAGTAAGATTTCATCATATTCATAGGTTCCAGTCACACTCAAGGGGTGGAGATTACTCCAAAGCATTATACAAGGGTGGAGGCCATTGGGGATAATCTTAGAATTGTGCCTACCATTGCGTTTTCAGTTCTAATGTAGTAGTATTTCATGATGATTTTAATTTACATTCCCCTAATGACTAATGAGATTAGGCAACTGTTCATGTATTCACCTGTAATCTGTATCTCTCCTTTGATGAAATGTCTGTTCAAAACTACTATTTTTCAATTGGGCTATTTGACTTAATACCATTTATTTTTTAAAGTTTTTATATATTGTAGGTACAAGTCTTTTGTCATATATATGTTCTGCAAACATCTTCTCTGGTCTTTGACTTGCTTTTTCATTTCCATAACAATATCTTAAAGTGTTAAAATTTTTAATTGGATCAAACCTAATTTATTAATGTTTTTCCTTTTATACGTTATGGTTTGTCCTGTATGTCATATTGAAGACATCTTTGGCCAAACCAAGGTAACTCATTAAATATTTTTTTCTTACACAAATTTTATAGTTTGAGGCCTAACATTTAGGTCTATGATCTATTTAGAATTAATTTATGTATGTGGTATAGGGTAAAGATCAAGGTTCATATTTTGCATATTGCTCTAGTAATATTTGTTGGGAAGGTTATCCTTTACATATTGAATTGCATTGGCATTTGTTTTGAAAATAAATTGTCCATGTATGTGTAGGTTTATATCTGGAATGTTCCACTGATTTTTGTGAATATGTTTATGCCAATACAAAGCTGTTTTGATTACTAGTAACTTTATAATAAGGCCTGAAAGCAGGTAGCAATAGTTCTTTACATTTCTAAAACAAGCAAACAAACAAACAAAACTGTCTTAGCTCTTCTAGATCTCTTGCATTTACATTTACATGCAAATTTTGGAATCAACTTGTGAATTTCTACAGAAAGCGTGCTTGTGGTTTCATGAAGATTATGGTAAACCTATGAAACAGTTTGGGCAAAATTGATATCCTAAGACTATTGGGTTTTCTGACCAATGAACATGCTATACTTTTCTATTTCTTTTGGTGTTTTTTTTTCCACCATGAATTTTTTTGGTTTTGAGAGTACATGTCTTACAAATTTTTAGTCAACATATCCCTAATATTTTGTCTTTATGAGAACATTGTCTCTTCAATTTTAATTTCTATTTACTTATTGATAGTATACAGAAATTCCATTTATATATAGATAGATAGATAGACAGAATCTATATGTTGCAAAATTGGTAAAGTCACTTATCAGTTTCAGAAGCCATTTGGTAGATTCCTACATTTTCTACATTAACAAGTATATCATCTGAAAGGAAAGTTTTATTTCTTTGTTTCTGATCTGAAAACTTTTTTTTTCCTCCCTTATTGCACAGGCTAGGACCAGCAGCACACTACAGTATAAACTATAAGAGCACACATCATTAACTGATTCCCAATCTTACAGGGAAAGCATCCAGGCTTCCATTGTTAAGCACAGTGACGGAGCTACAGATTTTTCCTAGACATCCTTTATCAGATTGAGGAAATTCTCCTCTAGTTCTTGTTTACTGAGGGTTTTTTTGTTGTTTGTTTGTTTTTTAATCAGGAATCAATGTTGGATTTTGTCAAAGGCTTTTTCTATATCTATTGCGAGGATCATATGATTTTTCTTCCTTTGGCTTGTAATATGGTAAATTATATTGTTTTAGCCTATTAGTATGATGAATTACAGATTAAACCAAACTTGCAATCATAGGATAACCCCTACTTGATCATATGTATTATCCTTTTTATGTATTGTTGGAATTGATTGATTAAAATCTGAAGAAATTATGTATTCATATTCATAGGGGATATTAGGCTTTAGTTTTCCCTTTGTATATTTGTCTGACTTTGTTACAAGAGTAATTATGCCCTCACAAATTGAGATTGAAAGTGTTCTCTTCTCTCTCAGTTTCTGGAAGAGTTTGCGTAATTTTTTTTCTTCCTAATGTACTTGGTAGAATAAACCAGTAAAGTTACCTGTACCTGGAGTTGTTCTTACAATACAAATTCTGCCTTTAATAAATAAAGAGATGTTCAGATTGTCTATTTCTTCTTAAAGGTGCTATGGAAATTTGTGCCTAGAAAAGAACTTCTCAATTTCATCTAAGTTTTTGATTATTGGCATGAAGTTTTTCACACTATTGTTATCCTTATGATTTCTGAAAGATATGTAGAGATATGCCCTGTCTCATTTCCTATATTGGTAATTTGTATTTTTTTCTCTTTTTATTCTGATCTAATCTGCTTAAATGTCTATCAATTTTGACACATTTTTCAAAGATCTTGCTTTTCTTCTACTAATTTTGTCATTACTTTTGCAATTTTTATACATTTGATTTATGCTCTTCTTTTTATTATTTTCTCCTTTCTGATTTCTTTGGATTTCATTTACTGTTTTTATAGTTTCTTAAAATAGAAGGTAAGATAACAGATTTACGGTATTTATTTACTTTTAATATAAACATTTAATATTATAAAATTCCTCTGGGCTCTGAATAGCTGCGTCTCTCACAATTTTTGTGTAGTATTTCAATTTTCACTCAATTCAAAATGTTAATCTTTCGCTTGTGGGTTATTTGGGAGTGTGTTATATTTTTCAGATACTTGAAAAATTTCGAGATATCTTCCTGTTACTATTTTCTAATTTAATCCTATTATGGTCAGAAAACCTACTTTTTAAAACTTCAATACTTTACAATTTGTTGAGAGATTTTTGTGACTCAGAATACAGCCTATCTTGGTAAATATTGTCTAGACTTGATAATTTTGCTGCTGGTGGTTACAGGTTTCTATAAAGATCAGTTAGATCAAGGTGTTTGCTAATATTGTTAAAGTCTTTTATATCCTTGGATTTTCTGTTCACTGGTCGATCAATTATTGAGGGAAAAAAGTGCTGAAATTTTTGGTTCTAATTGTAGATTCATTTATTTTTTAAGTCCTATTGGTTTTGCTTCATGTATTAATATTTTAAAGCTCTGTTACTTGGCACATAAAACACTTACCTCTTAATTAATAAACTCTTGTCATCATGAAATGATCATCAGCAATATTATTTGCTCTGAAATTTACATTGCCTGATACGAATATAGCTACTTCAATTTTCTTTCAATGCTAGCATAGTATATCAATGTTCATACATTAGCTTTTAACCTATTTTTTAAGTAATTACAATGGGTATCTTTCAGATATGTCTTTTTAAATCCAATCTGGTCATCTCTACCTTTTAATCTAGGTGTTTAAAGCATATGCCTTGAATGTGAATATTGATTTCTTTGTGTATTAATCTACCATCCTGCTATTACTTTCTATTTATTCCTTCTGTTCTTTGTACCCTTCTTCTTTACTCCCTTCTTTAGAATGACTTGTGTACTTTTAGTTATTCCATTTTAACACCACTATTAGCTACTGTATTTGTTTGTTCTCACACTGCTATAAAGATGCTACGCAAGACAAGGTAAGTTATAAAGGAAAGAGGTTTCGTTGACTTACAGTTCTACATGGCTGAGGAGGCCTCAGGAAACGTAATCATGGCAGAAAGGGAAGCAGGCACCTTCTTCACAAGGCAGCAGGAGAGAGTGTCAGCATGCAAAGGAGGAACTTGCCAAACACTTAGAAAACCATCAGATCTCATGAGAACTCTCTCATTATCACAAGAACAGCATGGGAGAAACCACCTCCGTGATCCAATCACCTCCTTCCCTGGACACAGAAGAATTAAAGTTCTCTCCCTCAATGCATGGGATTACAGTTTGAGATGGGATTTGAGTGGGGATACAGAGCCAAACCATATCAGCTACCAATTTCAACCAGTACATTTTTTTTTTATCTGAACATGATATTTTTCAAATCTAGTAGTTTAATTTGGGCCTCTTTTTAGCTTCCATATTTCTCCTTAACATACCTCTGCTTTACTCTACCTCTGTAAACATGTAGAGTATATTTACAATTTTTAAAAATGTCTTTGTCTTCTAATCCTATTATATTTTCCATTTCTGTGTCTTTTGTAATGGTTGAGTTTTATCCTTACAGATCAGGTTTTCCTTCCTCCTTGCATGCCTTGTAATTTCCATATAGATGTCAGATATTATGAATGTATGCTGTTGGATGTTGAATGTTTTAAATATTTTTGAGCTTTGTTTTTGGATACAGTTAAGATACAGTACCTAGAAACAGATCAGTCCTTCTGAGGCACTTTGATACGCAGGATGAGAGCAATCTTTTATCTAGGGTTTATTTGGCCCGCTTACTGAGGCAATATCCTTCTGAGTACTGATGCTGTTACTTATACATTATGAACTTTCCACTCTGGTTACTGAAACAAGAGTAATTCTGTCCTAGTGGGACTCTATTGCTTTCTTGATTCTTTTCCTAACTTTAAGTTTCCTCACAGCATCAGCTGAGAAGTGCTGAGCTGAGGACTCCAGAGAACTCCTCTGCAGTCCTCTGGGGCTCACTCTCTTGCCACTCTTTTATCTCTGGTATCCTTCCCTGCTCCTTCTAGCTACCTTGTACTCCCCAAATTCTGAGCTCTGTCTCCTCAACCCAGGAACACTCCAGGCTCAATTTGGGCTTCCCTTTTGATACGATTTAGCTGTGTCCTCACCCAAATCTCATCTTGAATTGTAGCTCCCGTAATTTCCACACGTCATGGGAGGGACCCAGTAGGAGATAATTGAATCATGGGGGTGGTTTTCCCCATACTGTGTTCCTGGTAGTGAAGGAGTCTCACAAGATCTGATGATTTTGTAAGCGGTTTCCCCTTTTGTGTGACTCTCATTTTCCTTCTTGTCTGCCACCATGTAAGACATGCCTTTTGTCTTCCACAATGATTGTGAGACTTCCCCAGCCACGTGGAATGGTGAGTCCATTAAACCTCTTTTTCTTTATAAATTTCCCTGTCTCAGGTGTGTCTTTATCAGCAGTGTGAGAATGGAGTAATACACCTTTCTTATGCTGCTGCCTGGAAACTCACCCCAGACAATAAACTGAGATCTTGTGAAGCCCATCTCACATTTTTCTTCTCTCAAGGATAACCGTCTTGCACTGCCTGTGGTCCCATATCTGAAAACCACTAGTTCGTGTATTTTATCTAGTTTTTCAGTTGTTTAAAGTGGAAAAGGAAATCTGGTCCTTGTTTCTGTATTACGGCTAGAAGTAGATGTGTTCATTTTTAATAAAAATACAAATCAATAATATAGAAAAGTAAAATAAAAAATAAGTTGCCTGAAATTTTCTAACCTAGATATAATCACTGTTAGTAATCTCCCTTAATTTCTTGTATGCACACATATATGGGAAATAAAGTACATTATAATTTGCCTTTCGAGTCAATAAAAATGTTTTATCATTAGTTTTAATGATCACATAGCATTCCACTGAATGCATGCAATATAATCTATTTAACTCATCTCCTACTACTGAATAGTTAAGTGTTTCTAACTTACTGATTTTTTTTAAGTATTCTGATAAACCACAGTAAGTCATACCTATATTCTGTTGCTTTTTGCCCTGACACTGAGATGATTTTAAAGCTCTAAAACTTTCCAGGCTACCAAGTTTGTTCTGTGGCTTCACCTCATACATATTCTGCTGGAATTTTTAATAAGGAGAAAGGTGAGAAAAAAGACAATTGATTTTGACAGGTGATGTTCTGACCTGAGACTGATAAAATGTGAAAATTTTTGACTTCAGCTGAGTGTGAACTCTCTTTGGGGAAATTGAGGCTTGTAAAGCCTCATTTACATGAAAATATACAGGAGGAGACTTAGGCTGCCAGTTTATTGGCTAAGTAACTAAAAATGCACAGTACTTTGGCAAGTTAATTCAGGTTGGTGCTAGAGGCAATCTGAATTGAATACAAAAATTTTTTAGTCATGAATTGTAGTTAGAATGAGTCCTGGTGGGAAACGCACACTACAATTGAGTGGCAGTTGGCTTAGCCTGCTGAAATAACTTGATGATCTAATCCGTGTCCCAACAGATGAATATCCCTGTGTTTGGACCTAATAGTTGTGTTTTACAGAGTCTCAGCCAAGAGCTCTGGATTATGGGATAATGAAAAATGAATAATACAGGTAGCAGTGCCATTGAGTTACAGTTGAGATATGTTAATAGACAGTGAGGTGAATTTGCAATAGACTAAAGTAAACTACATTACTATATTTTACATTTGCAAAGCTTAAAAAGACAAATAGCTAGGCATATCTCTTGCAGCAATATAAGAAAAGTAGACCAATGTTTACACACCAATAAGGAGTATTAATTTTCTATTTGTTTTACTAAAAGGTTATACCTTGACATCTGAACAGTATAAAGTGTGAAAAAGCTTTCCATTTTTGTAAGTAAGACTGGATTTCACGAGTCTTAAGAAAATAAACAAATTGATATCTTTTTTTTCTAGTTCTTAAATTTTATGTTCTGAGAAATTATTAACTAGTTTTCCTTTGGGTATTTAAAGCTTCAATGATAGATAAGGAGGAAAAGACAAGCTCTTCACAAAGAAAAATAAAATTTTAATGAAGATGTATTACTAGATTCGTATAGAAATGTCAGACAATTGAGGAATCATGTTAAGAGAACTTATAGAGAAAGGGGAGGCTGTGGAAAGAGACGTCTGAAAGAAGAAAAGCTGGAACACATTGTCAGACAAAACGAGGCAGCCACTTTGGTGGCAAGTAGTTAAGATTTGGCTTTTAAACATGTCATGTTCAAGATTTAGACAAGAGGAAATAAAGGAATTCAAAAATAAAATTGGGAACAAAAGTCCATGTTCCATTTAATGACATTAGAATTGTTTTTGTATTTTTGTTGTTGTTGTTTGGAAAACATTCACCTTTCATTTGTTTATGGTTTAAAATCAAGATTCTAAAGGTAGTGTAGACAGACATTCATTGCATTTATTTATTCATTGGCTCCAACCTTTATTGAGCACACACTATGAATTCAATAACACACTAACCTGGGGATACAATGAAGAGATACAGTAGGTGGAAAACATTTTGAAAAACTACTCAAATAGTTCATAGTTACAAATGAGGTAAGAGTTATCGAAAAAATAAAGTTCCCATTTTGTAACTTGCTATTTTGTTTTCATTGTGTCCCATGACTATTCTTAAAGAAGATAGTGCTACCATTATTTTTTCAGGCCCAAACAGCTTATTTGTTTCCTGGCCCAGTAGTGGCCTGGCATACTACTGCATGAGGTACAGAGAAAGAAGTATTCTCTTCTCCATGGGCTGAAGTCACAAGACAAAGTTGCATAGTTGACAAACTATGATACATTCCACATCATTTTTTTCAGACCTTGAAAATACATTCCCAAACACTATTAATCGTAATTATTTTGTGCCAAAATAAGGAAACATTACTTAAATATTAAGACTTGGTAATGGACTTTCAAATGGTACAGTTAACCCATTTCTTAATTATTCATCTTTCACTTTCCATATTTGTTGGCGCTTAGGTTTTAACCTTGACATTCAGGATGCAGTCAGGGAGTTCCTACACACTCCAGTCGTTTACAGTGTGTCCACATTTTTAAATATTTCTAAAAATTTAATTATCTTAGCTGTTAGTACAGGACTATGTACGAGCATTTGTTGAGGGTAAATGTTTACTTTTAAAGTAAAGATGAGGAGAGAGAAAAGATGATGATTGTGATCTGGCAAATACAGTCATGTGTCACATCTGATGTTTCGGTCAGTGACTGATGGCATATACTACAATGATCCCATAAGATTATAATACCATATTTTTACTGTATCTTTTCTGTGTTTAGACATGTTTCAATACACAAATACCATTGTGTTACAATTGCCTATAGTATTCAGTACAGTATCATGCTATACAGGCTTGTAACCTAGGAGCAATATGCTGTCCCATATAGCCTAGGTGTGGAGTAGTCTCTCCCATCCAGGTTTGTGTAAGTACCCTCTATGATGTTCACACAATGATGAAATCACCTAACAATGCATTTTTCAGCCTGTATCCTTGTTGTTAAGTGATACATGACTGTAAGACCGGAAGCACATACGGAGCATCTCCTAAATATTCAAACTGTGCTAGAGGTGTCTACCAGAAGTCACAGTGCACAATGCAAGATCTAAATAAATCTTATATCGCAATGTAACATGTGCCACAATACAACCCAAGTATCATCCAGGTTCTAAAAAAGCCCAGAAGAGAAGAGAGAAATAATAAGGGATTTATGTCTGAACTCAGTATTTGAAAACAAATAAGAATTCACCTGTTGAGGAAAGCTAGGAAATTCAAGTAATAGTGCAACGTGTAAGACCAGCATGTTGAGGAGACCCAAGTAGCTCCAAGGGGCTGAGGGGTGAGCTGTTGGAGGGAGGGCAGTGCCCTGCTCTCATGTATTTTCAACCTCTCCCTGGTTTTTGAAAAGAACATAGTTATCTGATGTGGTACGTTTTTAGGTGCTTATTCTATCATTTACTGAAAGAAATGTGTCAAAAATCTTCTGCTATGATTGGGAATCTGTTTTTCCTTTTGGCTCTATTAATTTTTTCTTTATATATCATGTGGCTTTCCTATATATACGATGTATACATAGCCAGAATTAGGATTTTTTTATCTTCCCTGTGAATTACATTTAGTGTTATTAATAAACCTCCCTTAATCTCTACTAATAATCTTTTCCTTGATATATACACTAGGTTGTTGCACTAATTATTGATTTTTATTTAGTCACGTATTTTTCCTTTTCACTCTTCCCTCATCCTTGAGTTTCCATCTGTAATCATTCATCGTCTGCCTGAAAAACATTGTTTGGTACTTACATTAGTGTAGATCTGGTGATGGTAAATTCCTCTGTTTTTATTATCTGAAATTTTTTATTCTTAGCCTTCATTCTTCAAGGGTATTTTCATTGGTGGTGAAATTCAAGGTCTACTCTGAAGCGATCGGGATTCATTCCACAGTCTTTTCGCTTTCATTGTTTCTGTTAAGATATCTCTCCATTGAATGGTTGTTCCTTTCAAGATAATATTTTCCCCCTCTACCTGCCTTTTAAGATTTTTCTGTCTTTGGTTTTATTCTGATATTTCTAAATGTGGTAATCATTGTATTTGCCATATTCAGGATTCTTGACTCTGTGACTTAATGTCTTATGTTATTTTTAGAAAATTCTCAAATATTGGTTTTAACCCATTCTCTCTTTTCTTCCTGAGATTCCAATTATATTAATTTAAGGCTTCCTTATTAGTATCTTAGATATTTCTTGCCTCTTGTCTGTGTTTTTTTCTCTCCATGTTTTCTTTTCCTCTCCATGCTTTGTTTTGGATGTTTTCTTGTATGTACATTCTTCATTTTTTGTTGTATTTATTATATGTACATCATAATTGTACATATTTATGGGGTACAGTGTGATTTTAAATGCATGTATACATTGTATAATGATAAAATTGGGTAATTAGAATACCCATCGCCATAAACATTTATCACTTCTTTATGATGATAATAGTCAAGCTATCTTGACTAGAGCTATAATACATTTAGAGCCATAACACATTATTATTAGCTATAGTCACCCTATTGTGTAATGGAACACCAGAACTTATTCTTCCTGTTACTTTGTACTTGTTGTCCAATCTCTCCCCATTCTTCCTTTCCCCTTACTCTTCCCAGCCTCTGGTAACCACTATTCTAACTCTTTACTTCTGTAGAATCAACATATTTAGATTTCACATATAAGTGAGATCATGCAGTGTTTATTTTTCTTTGCCTGGTTTATTTCACCTAACGTAATGTCCTCCAGGTTCATCCATGTTGCTACCAACTACAGGATTTCATTCTGTTTTACAGCTGAATAGTATTCCATTATATATATATACACACACATATATATATTCATATATATACACACATATGTATAACTGTATACATAAATGTATACATGTATATACATATATACATGTATATTACAGAGAGAAACAGATGTGTGTATGTATATACATATGTATACACACACACACACACACACACCCCAAATGTTCTTTGTCCATTCATCTATAGATGGACACTTATCGGCTATTTCGAATACTGCTGCAGTAAACATGGGTGTGTAATATCTCTTCAACATGCTGATTTCATTCCCTTTGAGTATACACCTAGTAATAGGATTGCTGGATCATATGATAGTTCTGGTTTTTTAGTTTTTTGAAGAACCTCCATACTGTTTTCCATAATAATTGTAGTAATTTACATTCCCACAAACAGTTTCTGTTTCACCACATCCTCAACATCAATAGTTATTTTTTTGTCTTTTTTATAATAGCTATTCTAAATGGGGTGAGATTATATCTCATTGTGATTTTTGATTTGCATTTCCTGAATAGTATGTGATATTGAGCATTTTTAAATATACCTGTTAGCCATTTGTATGTCTTCTTTTGAGAAATATCTATACGAGTCTTTTGCTCACTTTAAATCAGATTGTTTGGGGGTTTTTTGTTTTGTTTTGGGGTTTTTTTGGGTATTAAGTTGTTTGAGTTTCTTTCATGTTCTGGATAGTAACACCTTGTAAGATGCAGTTTGCAAATACTCTTTCCTATTCTGTAGGCTGTCTCTTCACTCTTACTGTTTCCTTTGCTTTGCAGAAGCTTTTTAGTTTAACGTAATCATATTTGTCTATTTTTGCTTTTGTTATGTGTGCTTTTGAGGTTTTATCCCAAAACCCTCATCCAGTTCAATTTTATAAAGCATTTCCCCAATGTTTTCTTCTAGTATTTTCATAGTTTTAGGTCTTATATTTAAGTGTTTAATTCATTTAAAGTTGATTTTTATATATAGTGAGAGATAGGAAATTAACCTAATTGTTCTGCATGTGGCTATTCGATTTTCCCAGTATCATTGATTCAAGAGGATATCTTTTCCCTGAAATCTGTTCTTGGCACCTTTGTTTAAAATCAAACAAAAATGTAAATGCATGGATTAATTTCTGGGTTTTTTATTCTTTTCTATTGTTTTATGTGCCTTTTTAAGGTCAATACCATGCTGATTTGGTTACCATAGCTCTTCAGAATATTTTGAAGTCAGGTAGTGTGATATCTTCAGCTTTGCTCTTTTTGCTCAAAATTACTTTGGTTATCTAAGGTCTTTTGTATCTCCATATGAATTTTAAGATTATTGTCTCTCTTTTTATAAAGAAAGTCATTGATATTTTGATAGGAATTGCATTGAATCTCTAGATCTCTTTGGGTGATATGGACATTTTTACAATATACCTCTTTCAACCCGCAAACATGAGGTATCTTTGTTTATTTGTGTCTTCTTCAATTTTGTTTATCAATGTTTTATAAGTTTTATTGCAGAGATCTTTCACCTCCTAGTTTAAGTTTATTTCTAGGTTTATTTTTGTAGCTATTGTAAATGGTATTGTGTTATTGATTTCTTCTAGAAGAAATAGATTCCTAGACATGTACAGCTTACCAAGATTGAATCCTAAAGAAATAGAAATCCTGAACAGATGAGTAATAAGTAATACGATCATAGCAATAATGAAAAGTCTCCATTAAAGAAAAGCTCAGGGCATAATGATTTCACTGCTGAATCCTACCAAACATTTAAAGAAGAACTAATAACAATTCTACTCAAATTATACCTCCCCAGAAAACAGGAGCGAATACTGGCAAACTCATTCTATGAGCCCAGCATTACCCTAATACTAAAACCAAACAAGGATTAAAAAAAAGAAAGAAAGAAAACTAAAGGTCAGTATACCTGATGAAGAAAGGTGCAAAAATCTCCAACAAAATACTAGCAAACTTAACAACACGTTAAAAAGCTTAGGTGGAATTCATCCCAGTGATGCAAGGATGGTTCAACATATACAAATCAATAACTGTGACACAGCACATCAACAGAATGAAGGACAGAAACCATATGACTATTTCAATAAATGCTGAAAAAGCGTTTGGTAGAATGCAATGTCACTGCATGATAAATAAAACTCCACAAACTGGGTACAGAAGGAACATACTGCAATACAATAAAGGACATACAATGCAACCAACAACTAACATTGTACTGAATGGGGAAAAGTCAGAACCTTTTCATCTAAGATATGAAATAAGACAAAGATGCCCACTTTCACAATTTTTATTTAACATAGTATGAGAAGTTTTAGCCAGAACAATTAGGCAACAGAAAGAGACAAAGAACATTCATATTGAAAAAGAGGAAGTCAAGTTGTCCCTGTTTGCAAACATGATCATATATACATAAAATCCTAAAGACTCCACCAAAAAACTGTTAGGACCAATAAATAAATTTAGTAAAGTTGCAGGATACAATATCAACATACAAAAATCAGTAGATTTTTTTTTTGGTTTTTTGTTTGTTTGTTTGTTTTTATTTTGTTTGGTTTGGTTTTTTGAGACAGTCTTGCTCCGTCACCCAGACTGGAGTGCAGTGGCACCATCTCAGCTCACTGCAACCTCTGCCTCCCAGGTTCAAGTGATTCTCCTGCCTCAGCCTCTTGATTACAGGTGTGTGCCACCATGCCCGGCTAATTTTTGTATTATTCATAGAGATGGGGTTTTGCCACATTGACCAGGCTTGTCTGGAACTCCTGACCTCAAGTGATCTGCCTGCCTCGAAAAATCAATAGCTTTCTTATGTCTGTCTTCTGATTTATTAATTCTCTCTTCAGTTGTGTCTAAGATGCTATTGAATTCATTCATTGACATCTTAACTGTGATTGTTGTATTTTTCAGTTCTAAACTTTCTATTTTTAATTTCTTATTCTCTGTCATAATTCTCAATTCTAATTCTCTTGCTTATTTGTTATGACTTTGAAAATTTAAAGAATATTTTAAAGTCTATCTTTGATTACTCTGTTATGTGATTTTCATGTAATCTCGTGCCCTTACCTGCTTCTTTTGAATTTTGGTCATGTTTTCATGTCTCTTTGATTATTTATTTTTGACTGAATGCTTGAAATTTTATTTTATAAATAATTTTATGACCAGAATTGTGCTGCTCTTCCTCCAAGGAAAATATAAGCTTATTTCTGGCAGGTGGCTAACAGCATTAGCAATTTAGGATAACATCAGCCAATAAGGGATCTAGTCCCAACAGAGACGAATCTAACCAAAAATCTTACTTCTAAGATGCTGCTCTTCTCATTCCCTACCCAAAGCCTCATTAATTGCTAGACACCCTGGATTTCTGTGGTATTTGGACTCTATTTCTTATAATCCTAATTGTAATCGTCTAGCAAAAACTCCTCAGCTTCTCAGCTTCTCAGCCTCTTAATTATATCTCCTGAAATCAGTAGATAGCCCTAGTGAAAAACCTATGATCACTTTTGTAGATTTCTGTCTTTTGTGAGATCGTGGCCTCAGAATTCTTCCTTGCATTGTTAGATCTTTAAGCAGATTATTTCTGGTGTAAGTTTTCTAATTCTCATAAAATATTAATCTAAATTACCTACCATCTACTAACAAAAGCTAAACTGCCCTCTCTAACTTCTGTACCATAGTCTAGAAACATATTGATATCTCTCTAACATTAATATTTTAAAGGGAAAAAATGCACTCTCTTGTTTTTGTGTCTCCTTAAAACCTGCTTTTTTTCTTAATTTCTCTTTGTAGCCAGGTTATGCAAAATAAAAGCCTATAACTGCTCTACTCACGCCTTCATTCCCCATTCACTCTCTAACCACTGGGGTCTTACATCCATCATAGCCCACAAACTGAAGGTATTGGGCCCACTCCCTATAAAGGACAATCTAACCAAACATCTCTTACTCCTACAAGTAACATTTTAATTTTTAAAACACCCTAAACAGGAAACCAGTGTCATTTTAATTTTTAAGTTTTCTTATCATTGAATTTGAATCTCCTTTCATTTTTTAAGCAATATTTGTATTCACTTTGCTTAAATTCCCTATCAGTCATCCTAGGTTATAAACCCCCCAGGACTTCCACTGTCGCTCTCATTTAAAACTAGATATATGGAGAGGCTTCTATCAGGATTATGCTCTAATTTCATCCCCTAGAGGAACACAAGGGTTCTATCAGAATAATCCTAGAATTTAGTGTTAAATGCAGAGCTGTTTAAATCATGATAACTACTGTTCCATAGCTTGCCCTTGAAATGGTATCTAGCCTTACCTCAAAGGCAGTCCACTTTCAGCCTGTTATACCACCTTTGGCAACATGTGTCAGTGAGCTAAAGTGTGCCACAAAGAACCAGAAGCCAGGAGATTTGGAATCTATTTGTCCACAGAAGAAGGTGGTGCAATCTAAAGGGAAGACAATGACTGTCAAATTAAGAAACTTTTATTTTTTGTCCCTATGTTGCCATTTGCTAGTTGTATGACATTAATTAAACTCATTTACCTTTCTGAGACTTTTTAAAATCACATAATATGAGAATAATCATTCGGGCCCCAAATAAGTGGTTGTAGGTATTTTTGTTACTGTAAACTCTAAAATTCCCTGCTCTCACTCCCATCATCCTCTTCACTTCTTTTCTTCATATTTGGCAAAACCGTTTATGCTCTGTCTTTCCGCATGGTGTTTAGGTATAGTATCTTATAAAGACACTACATGTGTAAAAGAGAATTAAAAAGAAATTGATATGGGAGATGCATGGATATAGTAGTAAAATAAATGCCTGAAATAAATCATAATGTACGAAGTTTGAGAGATATGAAGAAACAAAGAGACCCTGAATGTTTCTGAAATGTAATTGAATCTGGAGAGTAGCAGGGTCATATGGGATTCGTTTAACATTAGAAAGTTTGGGGTAAAAATAAAACAGTAATTCTTTGAGTGAGGGAGTGGGGAACAACAGAAGGAAAAATAAGGGATTGATGAAGGGTCAAGATAAGTGGAAGAAAGAAAATGACAAACAGGTTAATCCAAATGCTAGTCACTCCATAGCAAAACATTAAGAAATTGCAACAACACAGGCAAGCTGGACATTAGGGGTCTTGCCTATGAAAAATGAGTAAATGAAGACAACTTCCTAGACACTAAAGAATCCCTAAGACATTAGGATAGTAAATTCTGGGATCATGAATGAAGTGATTAAACCAAAGAAGAAAATCTTCAATAAAATAAATTTGATAGAAAGTATAGAAGAGGCTAAGATGGAAATATTTATTATTCTATCTACTTCCTACCTAACTGAAATTTTATATTATAAAAATTAAATATGTTTTAAAAGAAAAATAGTAGATTTTTTCATGAGAAAAACCAATTTTAATATGAATTTAAATACTTTATAATGCCCCAACCTATTTTATGATTCACACACTTCTTTTTAATGTAATATGCCCTAGAATGCTATAAATTCTTTTTTTTCTTTTTTCTTTTTTTTTTTTTTTTGAGATGGAGTTTTGCTCTGTTGCCTAGGCTGGAGTGCAGCGGCACAATCTCGGTTCACTGCAACCTCTGCCTCCCAGAGTTCAAACAATTCTCCTGCCTCAGCCTCCCAACTAACTGGGATTACAGGTGCACATCATCACACCTAACTAATTTTTTGTATTTTTAGTAGAGATGGGGTTTCACCATGTTGGCCAGGCTGGTCTTGAACTCCTGACCTCAAGTGATCTGCCTGCCTCAGCCTCCCAAAGTGCTGGGATTACAGGTGTGAGCCACCGCGCCCAGATGAATGCTATAAATTATTGTATTTGTGTGGAGTTTCTTAAACAGACAAGCTTGATATTTTCTAGTCTCTCTAAGATGTGTCTTTAAAAATATGTTTCTAGAAATCACTTGAATCCCTCTGAGCTGTGCTTTGAAATTCATCATGTGCAGATGCTTTTTCAATAATCATAATGGAGAGGGGATAGTGGTGATGAGTAATTGTTTCATGTGCCAGGTACATTTGCTTTAAATAGTATTTCAGTATTAATATATCCTCTTGGATACCAGTAGGATGTATTAAGTGGAAGTAGTAAAGTAACATATGGCAGAATTACTTAAATATTACTGGCCTGGTACAGTGGCTCACACCTGTAGTCCCAGCACTTTGGGAGGCCACGAAGAGCTAATCACTTGAGATCAGGAGTTTGAGACCAGCCTGGCCAACATGGTGAAACCCCGTGTCTACTAAAAATACACAGTATTAGTCAGATGTGGTGGCAGGTGCCTGTAATCCCAGCTACTCGAGAGGCTGAGACCGGAGAATTGCTTGAATCTGGTAGACCGAGGTTGCGGTGAACCAAGATCATGCCACTGCACTCTAGCCTGGGTGATGGAGTAAAACTTCATCTCAAAAAATAAATAAATGAATAAATAACTTTCAACAGAAAAATTTTAAAATAATTTGATTTAGCAGGAAATATACTTAATTCAAGGCAGTCAGTTCCCCTGTAGATCAGACACATCTGCTCCACGGGCTGGTCTTTCTGAACTGACAGTTCACCCCTGATGTAACGTTCCCTTGCTAAATACATTCATGAATATCTCTCAAATTCCCAAATCCCCACTGGCAACTTCCCTCCTGGGAGGCCCCAGGAAAGTTGTATTGCTTTCTGGATTATGCCAGATATCATTGTCATTGACTATTTCAAAACCTTTTATCTGCAAATTAGTCCAAGTTAATACCAATCATCTTTTACTATCATGTGTATTCTATGATTGCCTTTTTGCTAGGCAAGTATTGTTCATTGTATCACCCTTTATCCATACATAAAAAGTGAATTGTCATAGTTCCAGCGTGATATAGGAAACTTCTCCCTCTGACATTGTGAAACATTATCCCCAGGTGAAATTGAATTCATTGACTGTCCAAATTTCTTTAAAGTATGATTAAATAGTTACCTTTAAGTAACCTAGTGTGTTTTGAAATATGAAAACCTGTTGTACTTTTTCTGTTAATAAGTAATTTAGGGTGAACTCAGAATTTCAATTGCCTCTGTAGTCAAGTGTTATAAATAAAATTCTGATTCATGATACAACATTATGCAGAAATAAAAGATATTCAATTTGGTAATGTGCATCTAATCCAAATTGATTGTGTTCAGCCCCAGCATTTCAACCACTGAATTATCATTTATCTTTGCCTGTTAATAAACATTACAGGTTCTGTCATTGTGCTTTTAAACCTTTTGAGATTACTGTGTCAACCTTATGCACCTTCAAATGATAACGCTGCATAAATAATAATATTACCTCTTAATGCTAATATTGCCTCTCTGCTTTTACTATCCCAGGGATACCCTGTCATTCTGTCATGTTGGGTGACAATGTATGTGGGAGGAAGTAAAATAGCCAAATATTCAGGGCTCCACAAATCCTATAAATATGTTGCAGGCCATCTGAAGCAAAGGTGGAGGGAGATGTCATAAAATAAAATGAGTCTGCCAATGAACCATTCTTATCCAGCTGTGAGTCACCCCATCAATTCATGGAGAATCCAAGAAAATTGCATTAGAAACAAAACATTTTGGCTGATACAAGCCAATCACCATAGCAGGGCTGCACAGAGAACTCATCAGACAGTAGAAATGAGAACATACAGAATGTGCTATTCATATGAAGTTAAAAAAAAAAGAAAATGTCAAAGATATAAACATTTGCACAAATGTTTGCACAAATGGGCTAATAATCAATCGCCAAATGTCCCATGTTGGCTAGAGTTAGTTAACTAGGCTGAAAATTAGTTAAACAGACTAAGTTAAAAACTTGAAGCTTAGAAGGGAGTTGGTGTGAGATATTTATCAGAAAAATCCGATAAAATTTTTAAAAGGCTGAAATCAGTATCCACCAACAGGAGATACTAGAAATGAGATTTAATGAAGATGATATTGAACTGTGCATGCAGAAGGAATAGCAAAAAAAGAATAAGGATCTGGAGACTTTTCACGTAAGAGAAAACAACGTTTATGCTGCAGTTATTGAATTTAGAGAAACTAACCATGGAGGTGCGCATATTCTTTGATCCTTGGTTATGTGTCCAGCACTGCACTGCTAACTAATGTGGACACACACAAAAGCAGAAAACCTATCTTCTGCCAAAACATGCTCAAAAATCTAGAGGAAGAAAGAATTCTAACAAACACAAAGTAGAGAAAGAAACTTAGCAGTGAATAAGCACTAAATTGTGTGTTGCAAACTACAAATGCTATAAATACAACAGAAAATAGAAAGTAAAATAGGGTGCATCATTCTTGAAAGATAGCTTCACAAAATTGACTCCATTAATTTTAGGTAAAGACTAGATCCAGAGACATGGGCTGGAGAGCTTGGGAGCAGAGGACAGTTGGGTTATGGTACTATATCCCAGAGGAACTCTCTGCTAAATGAATGAATATTGTTTTAAGGTAAACAAAAATATTCTTGGAATTATAGGAAAAGCAATAGAACTAGAAAAAAATAGAATTTGTTTTATGCAAAATGAACTGAAACAATAAGGTTAAAAAGAAGCATAAATATGAATAAAAATAGAACAAAAGATGGATCTACATGAAAAAGAGAAAAAAGTATGAGAAACTCAGAAAAATAAACATATATATGTATATGGAAGGCCTCAAATCCCTCCCATCCTTTCATAGATTACCTATTCCAAAAAGGAGAAAGAAAGAAAAATTGTATGTTCTGTATTCATGTGTCACATGAGAAATAGAGACAAAACTCTTTTCACAAAACAAGCAAGAGACAAGTATCCTGGTCTGGTGATGGGGGAACTCGGCTCTTAGGACAACCGCTAGAAAACTCATTCTGTCCCAGAAGCTGGCTTGACTTCCTGCAGCACCTCTCAAAGTTTTGTCTGAACAGTGACTGGAGAATGCTGAAATTCTTGGAGCCTACACTTTGGCTGCTTGACTTCTTGCAGCACCAGTCCCTCCCAAGGGATTCACATGGGTAGTGCTGAGCAAAGGAAAGTTGACTTTATACTCTAATTTGCTGGGGACAGCCCAGTTTACACCTGCTTATGTGGCATAATTATTACACATCTCTAGAATGTCTTGGTTTGGATAATAAATTATATGATCACGGTAGCTACAGGGCCAAAGCGGAGTTACTGAGGGTAAAATCCTGGCACTGATATTTATTATATTAAATACCCCAATGCTCCTGTATTGAAGCTAGAGTTGGAAGATAGCAAAATTCAGGAGAGGAACCATGCCTTTTGACTGATTCAGCTCCAGAAGGAAAAGACAGTTTTAATGCTGTGGGAGAAATAGAGGGAATGGCCACAAAGTGACCAGTCCTTCTGTAGTACAGGAATCCAGGAAGAGAAAACAGAATCTGGTCTGACACCTACTCTAGCATTCTGAAAGTGTGATTCCAGAAAAAGGAGGCTGTGATATTCTACTCAGAGACAAAGATGAAAGAGCTGTGAGACAGCTGGACTCTTCTGTCAAACTCACCAACCAAAGACCACCAGGTACACACCTGGAGTCAAAGGTGGGCTTATATGCTAATACCATGGGGAATGGGGTGGCAGGGGGTGAGGGGTCCTTAGAGATTTGGATTTGTGTTATGTCTCTTCAGGGCTTAAGGAAGCACAATTTTGCTCTGGAATGGGTACTGTCAGGAAGTAGGGGTAGTTTAATAGTTGGATATTTTAATGATTTTTATCTAGGAGCAGGGCTAACTTTGCAGCAGACAGCCCTGTTAACTGGGAGGGGGAAAGCTGGTCATTTCTGTGCTATGTGCAGTGTTCTGATCCGCACTCAGCTATGACTGCGGAGGGCCTCAGCGCCTTGGGTCACTGAGGGCTCCCTGTGGCGTTCCCTGGCGTGTTGTGTTCAGCGCCCTGGCTGAGTAGCACCGGCCAACTCTCAGCTGACGGCGGCCAGGGCTGCTTTTGTCCTTCTCACCTGATGAGACCGCCGCCTGTGACCTCCCGAGGGGAATGTTGAGAGGCATGCAAGACCCCAGGGCACATTCACAGAGATTTCTCCCAAAAGCTCAAAGGTAAGAGTGCCACCGTCTCTCAAAGACGGAAATTTAGCGCAAGGGATCCTCAAGATACAGCAGTCCAACACCCTTGCATTACGAATGAAGACACTGCATCCTACAGGGATGTGCTGACGCCGATGAGGCGGCACTGACTCGTTCTCAGGCCTCATTCTTTCCAACGTTGTCCCCGCTTTCCCCAAGCCTCGCGTTCAAGCCCAAGGTGGATGCAGGAAGCCTCAGCCCCAAATGAGCTGAGCCTTTGATCGGGTAAAAAGCATTTTACAGAAACGTCTTTCAGAGCTGCTTCTAGCAAGCACGTCAGTGATTTTCTCTGCGGCCGAGGCAGAGATTCTAATATTAATACAGAGAAGGCAGACTTACTCAACTCCTGATTTACTGCTTTCATTCTGCTTTTTCCTCACCCATTCAACACTGATTGACTTTAGAGTTCATCAAGGATGGTCTCCATCCAGAAAAGGCAAATTTCACAGAGCAAGAAGCCGAGCTCTACACAAGTAAGAGGGCCTGGAGTACAAGGTACGGAGGCTCTGCCGCCACATTTACCACCTGCAGGTTCCACCGGCCAGGATGGGGAAGCATGCTCCCCCGGGGTCTCCCTGCGCCATTTCACCACTCCCCATGGTGGAGTATTCAATGGGGGAGGCGGCCTTTTCCAGAGAGGCGAAGACCATTCCCCAGTCAAGACTAGGGAAACTCAGGGCTTCAGGCGTCTCAAATCACACCATGTGCTACTGAAAGAAGCAGCAGCTGCAATCATGAAATCTTAGCGGAGAAACTTCTGTGGGGAACATTCGAAGGTGAACCTACGTAGTGGAACCTTCCGAGGGGAACCTTTGGGAATCACAGAGAGTGAGCTATGGGCAGACCGCTGGTGAAAGCTTTTGGTGGGCAGAGTGTGCGGGGTTTTCCTGCCCAGCACCCAGTCCCCTCTTCTGATGACAGCAACCTGATTTCCTTGGGAAAGTGTCTCTTCCCACCTTTAATCCATGCGGTTCAGATGAAGCTGACTTGACTCCCTGGCTCTGCAGGTGGGTACCTGACTCGGGCCTGACGATATAGGCAACTCCGTCCCACTAGCCAGAGCAGTTGTCTCAAGGGTAGGCAAGAGATCCCAGACATGCTAACTGAACAGTTCCAGGACATTTTTTTTTTTTTTTTTTTTTTTGCAAATTGCTAGCGTCAAAGCATTCTTTTGGCACCGTCCTTGACAAAGGTAGAATGTTAACCTGGAACTGCTAAGGGTCATCACATGGAGGCAGCCAGTCTGGGCTTGAGGCCCATATGTGTAAAGTAAAGCTGAAAGATTAAATGAATAAATACCAAGTCCTCACACACCATAAACCTAGAGCCAACTATACCTGAAAAATATCCCTAGAATGTTCAGAATATACAGATTTTTAAAATAGCCTTTTTGTTTGTTTGTTTAAGCCGATTTGAGTTGTTTCTAGCTTAAAACAGAAAAGTAAAAAGGAAATAAATTGAAAATACAAAGGCAAAAGGGGAAATTATCAAGGGCAAGCCTGTCATCTATCCTCAATAAAAATGTAGCATCCTATATTTAGACTGGGGCTATGAAACAATTTTTTTGATTTGCTGACAGAGAAAAATTGAAAGATGAGAAATTAACATTTATTAAATTTCTACTGAAGAAGGATAAAAAAATCCATCTTCTACTACATCCTAGTTGTGCAAAGATAAAAAGTTTATCTTATGTGTAGCTATTCTCTTTATGACCCTCTATCTACTAAGAAGTAGATAAAAATTTAACTGTGAATCCACTTCAGTTTGAATTTACTCTGTTATGTTAATATAATTAGTCGCATTTAAAGGGAATGCACTTCCAACTTTGAAACCTAACTTATCGCTGAGTGTAGAGAAAATGTACAGCTAAGACACTTCCATGGCGGCAGGATAGTGTCAGTTGTTCTGGGGAGTGACTTCTGTTTCCTCTGGACTAACACTAGGAGTTGAAACATGAAGTTGAAGTGATGTCTGAGCTGGCCTCTCTCCGGTGATGTCCCTGCTGGCACAGGACCATCTAGGCTTCCTCTTCCTTTGCTCCACGTGGGTGTAGGAGAGTTTGTAAGTCAGTCTGCTCTCAACATCCCAGATGAGCAGAGGGAAATACCTTATGCCATGAGGGTCTCCCTTCTCTTATTTAAACTATCTTCTCCCTTCTGGGCCAAAGTACAAAGTGAGGAAATCAGGAGTTTTTACTTCTTCCCATAGACCCTAGAACTAGAAAGAGGACAGGCTTTTTGACTGTTTGTTTGTTTGAACTTTATCTATGCCATAATTTCCTTTCTAAGTCCAGGTAAGCCCTAATGGTGGACAAGCTCTCTCTCTCCTGCACTATAGGAGAATGCTGTTTATTGAGAATTTCCATAGACTGTAGAAGGAGAAAAAAGCAATGTGGAAGAACAAATCATTTTCTCACTGCAATAGTTGGCCTGAGAAAATGACTCTCTTGCTGCATAATCTTATTTTGATTGCCTTTTCTCTCTGCCTTTCAGCTGTAACAAATCCCAATATCACTTTAGGCAGACGGATGCCAAGGTGAGCCAGGGCAAAGGTCTGGCACTTGGTAAAACACAAAAGGAAAGCTCATTGGATGTTTAAAACCACACTTCCATTGCACTGCAGAGTGGCTATTGTGAAGGCATTTTCACATGTTATCTTAATTAATTTTCTCTATGCTCCAATGTTTTTTGAAAATAATGAACAATAGCCGTACAAGATAGATATTATTGCTTTTCCATTAATGAGAAGATTAATCTCGGTAAAGATAAGAAAGTTATACCAAGCCATACTGTGACAGAGCCACATTTGAATTTAAGTTTACATTTAAATCAAAATCCACATTAATAAAGATTGTATATGACTCAAAGCCAGGAAAAAGGGCTAATACATTTTATGAATCAAATTTATACAGTTTCCAACAGGAATATGTCCAAGATTGGAATCAAATCAAATAAAATAGAACAGACATAAATGTACAGTGAGAATTTAGTTTTAAAATTAATTTGCATATGAGAAGGATGGAGAAGGATGGAGAAGATGAGGTTTGATAGCAGCTCACATGGAATGGGTGTTGGCAGTGGCAGTTAGTGAACTACAAGCTCTGTATGAACCATCAATCTGACATGAGTGCTAAAAAGAATAAGTTGGGGGAGCAGCATTGGAGAAATAAAGATGGCCTGAGAGTGTTTTCTGAGTTTGGGATTTTTTAAGGTAATTTCAACTTTTACTGTAGATTCAGACAGTACATGTGCAGGTTTGTTACATGGGTGTTTGCATGACACTGAGGTTTGGGGGGCACAAATGATGCTGTCACCCAGTTAGTGAGCATAGTACCCAAAAGGTAGTTTTTCAGCCCTTGCCCTGCTTCTTCTCTCCCTGCTCTAGTATCTTCTCTCCCTACTCTAGTAGCCCCCAGTGTCTGTGGTTCCCATCTTTATGTCCACATGTACCCAATGCTTAGTTCCCAGTTATAAGTGAGAATAGGCAGTATTTGGTTTCCTGTTCCTGAATTAAATTGCTTAGGATAACAGTCTCCAGCCACATCCATGTTGCTGCAGAGGATATGATTTTATTCTTTTTTATGATGGTATAATATTCCATGGTGTAGATGTACCACATTTTCTTCATCCAATCCACCATCGATGGGCACCTGGGTTGATTCCACGTCTTTGCTATTGTGAATAGCACTGCAGTGAACATACAAATGCATGTGTCTTCTTGGTAGAACTATGTATTTTCCTTTGGATATATACCTAGCAATGGAATTGTTGGTAGTTCTGTTTTAAGTTCTTTGAGAAATCTCCAGACTGATTTCCATAGTGGCTGAACTGATTTACATTTCCACCAGCAGTGTATAAGTGTTTCTTTTCTCCACAGCTTCGCCAGCATCTGTTATTCTTTTTACTTTTCGTAGTAGCCATTCTGATTGGTGTGAGATGGTATTTCATTGTGATTTCGATTTGCATTTCTCTGATAGCGATGTGGAGCATGTTTTTCATATGTTTATTGGCTGCTTATATGTCTTCTTTTAATAATTGATTGTTCATGTCTTTGCCCATTTTTTAATGGAGTTATTTATTCATTCTTTTTTTTTTTTTTTTTTTTTTTTGCTTGTTCAATTGTTTAAGCTTTTTATAGATTCTCTGGATACTAGACCTTTCTTGTATGGCTAGTTTTCAAATATCTTCTCCCATTCTATAGATTGTCTGAATATTCTGTTGCTAGCTTCTTTTTCTTGAGACCTATTTTAATGGAGGAGCTTCACTTAAATAGGTCTCACTTGTCAATTTTTGTTTTTGTTGCCATTGCCTTTGAGGACTCAGTCGTAAATTCTTTCCCAAGGCCAAAGTCCAAAATGATATTTCTTAGGTTTTCTTCTATGATTCTTATACTTTGAGGTCTTCTGTTTACATCTTTAATCTATCTTAAGGTAAGGGCTCACTTTCATTCTTCTGCATATGGCTAACCAGATATCCCAGCACTCATTTATTGAATTGGGTGTTCTTTCCCCATTGCTTATTTTTGTCAACTTTGTTGCAGATCAGGTGGTTGTAGGTGTGTGGCTTTATTTCTGAGTTCTCTATTCTGTTCCATTAGTCTATGTGTCTGGTTTTGTATCAGTGACATGCTGTTTTGGTTAGTGTAGCTTTATAGTACAGTTTTAAGTCAGGTAATGTGATGCCTCTGGCTTTGTTCTTTTTGCTATTTGGGCTCTTTTTTTGGTTCCATATGGATTTAGAATAGTTTTTTCTAATTCCGTGAAAAATTACATTAGAAGTGTGATAGGATTAGCGTTGAACTATAGATTGTTTGGGGCAGTATGGCCATTTTAATGATACTGATTCTTCTAAGGCGTGAGTATGAATTGTTTTTCCATTTATTTATGTCACCTGTGATTTCTTTCAGCAGTAGTGTGTAGTTTTCCTTGTAGAGATCTTTTACCTCCTTGGTTACACAGCAAGAGAAACTAGAAAAACAACAACAAGCTAACCCCAAAGCTAACAGAAAAACAAATAACTAAAATCAGAACAAAAATGAATGAAGTTGAGAACCAGAAATCCATACAAAGAATCAACAAAACCAAAAATTGGCTCTTTGAAAGGAAAAACAAGATTGATAGACTGCTAGATAGATTAACAAAGAAAAAAGAAGAGAATATCCAAATAAGCACAATTAGAAATTACAAAGGTGACCTTACAACCAATCCCACGGAAAGAAGATCCTCAGAAACGTTTATGAACACCTCTGTGTACACAAACTAGAAAATCTAGAGGAAATGGATAAATTCCTGTAAACACACAACCTTCCAAGATTGAATTAGGAAGAAATTGAAACACTGTAACAGACCAGTATCAAATTCCAAAACTGAATCATTAACAAAAACCTACTTACCAATGTAAGCCCCAGACCAGATGAACTTATAGCTGAACTACCAGAAGTACAAACAAGAGCCGATACCAATTCTATTCAAACTATTCCAAAATAATTGAGGAGCAGGACCTCTACCCTAACTCATTCTATGAAACCAGCATCACCCTGATACCAAAACCTGGCCAAGAAACTATAAAAAAGGAAAACTGCCAGCTAATATTCCTGCTGAATATACCTGCAAAAATCCTCAACAAAATATTGGCAAACCAAATGCAGCAGCACAACAAAAAGTTAATTCACCAGGATCAAATAGGCTTCATTCCTGGGAGGCAAGGTTGGTTCAACATATGCAAATCAGTAAGCGTAATTTGCCACATAAACAGAATTAAAAACAAAAACCATATGATCATCTCAACAGACATGGAAAAAGTTTTAATAAAATGCAGTATCCCTTCATGATAAAAAAAAAAATAAAACCTTTCACAGACAAGGTACTGAAGAAGCACACCTCAAAATAATGAGCCATCTAATTACAAACCACAGCCAACATCACACTGAACATGCAAAAGCTGGAAGCATTCCTTTAAGTGAAACAATACAAAGACACTTGCTCTACCATTTCTATGTAACATAATGCTAGAAGTCCTAGCCAAGAGCATTCAGGCAAGAGAGGGAAAATAAAAGGCACCCAAATAGGAAAAGAGAAGTCAAACCATTTCTCTGCACTGATGATAGGATTCTATACCTACAAAACACCAAAGACTCTGCCAAAAGGCTCTTAATACTGATAAATGACTTCAATTTCAGGATACAAAATCAATGTACAAAATCAGTAGCAGTTCTATACAACAATAACATTCAAACAGAATTAAACAAAAATGGAATCTCATTTACAAGAGCCACACACAAAAAAATACCTAGGAATATGTCTTCTGGATTTTGAAGGCCCATTCTTTCAGGGGAATTGGAACATGATTGATGACTGCATGTTTTAGGAAGGCAAATTGTAACTCAATGTAGAGAAACATTTCACGCCAAATGGCAAATGGGTACTTGGTAAAGGTGTGGGATTCTCACACAGAAATCAGCTGGGCAGAGGCTAAAGAAACATCTGTGCTTCTATAACACATACACATCACTATGATAAATTCAACCAATGCAGTAGAAAAGCAGCATATTGGCTGGAGACTTTCATGTTGCCCCTCAGACCCGTTCTCCTCCTTTCTCCACCCTGTTCTGGGCTTGTAAGGATCATAGCAGCAGGTTTCCTGGTCCCTGTGGCTCCTGGGGGGTCAAACAACGGAAACACTGGCAGGAGATGAGAGAGAAGACAGAGACTGATGTCAGAGAGTTTATCTTTCCCAACCCCTTACGCCTCTTTCCTGTTGGGGCCACCTGAGGCTGACTGCATCCTGCACAGCTCCCATTACAACCTCTGGTCCCTTCCCCAGGGATCGAATCAGGGCCGTTACCCTCCCTTCCTTCATACCTTCCAGCCTAAGAGTGTAACGAGTAGCAGCACTGTTACCTGCTTTGGGATCCAGCCCACAGCTTTGTAAATCATCTTATTAAAATCTCCTCAAATTCCCCCATGTGGGTGCGCTGCTTGTTTCCTTCTGGAAGCCTAACTGATTCAATCCGTGACTTTGAGGCCCCTCACATTAGAAGAAATGCATACGGCATCTCAGCCATCTAGGAAGAGAAGGCTCGACAGCAGGATTAATTGTGAAAATGCCAAATAAAACCAAAGGGATATCATCGCACACTCGCCAGATTGGCAAAAGTTAAAAAACACTTGATAGTAACACATTTTGGCAAGAATGTAATAGTGGGAACTCTCACAAACCAATGGTGGGAGTGTAATTGGATACAAACACTTCAGAAAATAATTTGACATTTCCTAGAAAAGTTGAAAATGTGCATAACTTATGATCCAGCTATTTCACTGGCAGGCATAGACCAGAATGTACATCCTAGCGATGTTTATAACAGAAAAAATCCTGGGAATAAACAACCCAAATGTCCCTGGAGAGAAGACTAGATAAATACATCATGGTATACTCACAAGATGAAATATTCTCTGGAAATGAAAAATAAATAAATAAACTCACCTGTATTCCCAGCACTTTGAGAGGCTGAGGCAGGCGGATCACTTGAGGTCGGGAGCTTGACACCAACCTGGCCAACATTATGAAAGCCTGTCTTTACTAAAAAAGATATAATAAATAAAAAAATAAATAAGCCAGATGTGGTAGCACGTGGCTGTAGCCCCAGCTACTTGGGAGGCTGAGACAGGAGAATCACTTGAACCCGAGAGGCGAAGGTTGCAGAGAGCCAAGATCGCGCTACTGCACTCCAGCCTGGGCGACAGAGCGAGACTTTGTCTCAAAAAAAAGAAAAGAAAAAATTAATAAGATAAAGCTACACACATCAAAATAGTTGATGTTCTAAACACAATGGTGAAAAACAAAAGCAATTTGCAGAACATCTTCAGTATGATTCATTCATAAAATGGTCAAAGGTGTGCAAAGCAAAATGAGACTGTTTAAAGGATGTGGTAAATCTGCAAACACAAGCAGAGGAGTAACAGACAAAAAAACTCAAGATGTTGTTTACTTCTGATATTCGGGGGTTTGTAGAGGTATACCCAGGGACTCTTTGAGGATTGGTAAAGTCTATCTCATAAGCTAGGAGGTATTTAAATTATTGTTTTACTTTATATTTGTGACATACATTTTAAATATTCTTTTCGCACGTATTCCAATTTTAACAAACTATTAAAGAAGAAGTCAAAAACGCCCACAATAAAAACTTAAGTATGATATTAACTAACAGATTAAAAGAAAACTGTGACACTGTTTGTAGTATTTTAATGCTGCTGCATGGTAAATTACCACAAACTTAGTGGCTTAAAACATCCCACGTATATTATCTCCCATTTTCTGGGCACGTCTCACCTGGATGCCCTCCCACAAGGCTAAAGCCTCAGAGATTTTCTCCATGTCCCCAATTTTTTCTGGGCTCTGTCTATGATTACCTGCTACTGCCTATTTTCTTTACTGTACATATCACTGTTTGCAATTACTTGTTCACTTATTAATGATCTGTGCCTTCCCCACCTACAGACTAAAAGCTCTGTGAGGACAGGGGCTATGAAAAGGATAGTTTGCTCACCCTGGTATTCCCCAGCCTCCCCACATGGCAGAGGCCAGGTGGACTGTGAGCAGAAGCGACTTGTGTCACTTCGGGACCAAATCATTAAGAGCCAAGGTGTCTTCTTCACTGCAATTTTCCCCTGCTGCCATGACTGTTTGGAAGCTGCCTGTTTCAGATGGTACAACCCCAGGAGAAGGAGGGCCTCCAACCTGCACCAGATTTCCATGAGCAAGAAGTACATATTTTGTCATGTTATGCCAGGAAGATAAAAAGCTCAGTTTGATTCCTATAGTACTCCACATCCTAGTTTGACTTTTTTTTGTTGTTTTCTTCATCATTTTACCTTCAATATTTAGAAGAGTGTCTAGGACATCATAAATGCCCACTGAGAGTGGTTGCAAGAAGGAAAGATGGGAAGAATAAAGGAAGGGTGGGAGGGAGGGAAAGAGGAAGAGAGAGAGGGAAGGAAGGAGGGAGGGAAAAAAGAGAAAGAGAGAAAAAGAAGAAGGAAAGAAAGAAAAGGGGGATGGAGGGAGGGAGGAAGGAACAGAGAAGAGAAAGAAATTGCTAGTGAGGAAATTTAACATGAAAGGAGATACTTACATAGGGCCTTCTCCTTCCCCATGTGTACTGTGACATACTCCAATTTGTAGCCATTAGACCTGACTACAGACTCTGCCACTTACTAGGCATGTGACCTTGGTCAAGTCACTAACCTCTCTGATTCTCCTCATCTGTAAAATAGGGATAACAGCACAGGAGTGCTGAATTTTTCCAAAATATGCCCTCTTCTTATTTACCTCATTGTTAAATGTATTCAGCATTTTAATGTGAAGTGCTAAAGCATATTATATATGTATTTTAGTGTCTAGTGCTCATACTTCATTTTTAGAATCTTAAATTTTAAATTGACCTGACTCTGTAACTACTTTGCAAAGTTGTTTGGACGGTAAATGTGTAAAAATTCTCCAAATGCTTTACAAACTGTAATTTAATATATAAATAGGAAGCATTATTGCAGTTCAACTTCGTTTGGCTTTGCTTTGGGCTAAATCTATTAAACAGAAAATTATTATACACATCAATATTGGTTAGTAGAGAGATAAAAGAATGAGAAAAAGTCATAATGGGTATATTTCTATATGGAAATATATATATTTAGTCTAACCACAGCTAAATCAAGGCTATGTCTTATGTGGTTGTCAGTAATAAAATTATAGGTGTTGATCATCTAAAAATGGCTATAACATGGAAGTAACAATATTATACTTAAGAGTAGCTTGTATTTTTTTTCAGGCCCTGTGTTGTCATTCCCAAGAAGGGATGGCAGAGATGGGAGCGATGAGGTGTAAGAGTATTGGCCTAAACAAAGTCATTAGCAGAGCCTGAGCTGGGAGCCCAGAGGGCTGGCACAAGTCCTAGGCATAACATCTGATGTCTTCTCCTATTACTAAGGAAATTAGAAGCAGAAGAAACCCAGGGACACATTCTGTAAAGATTAGAGAACACTCTTCCAGTTGAAAAAGAAACAGAAGTTGCTCCAATAAATGGGTGGGGAACCACATCAGAGACACTGTCTAAGAGAGAAAGTTGAGTTCTAAAGAGTAGTCTGAACTACACTTCTGAAATTAGTCAATTCACAAATACACCTTCATATCTGTCCCGTGTCCAATATAGTGGCTTAATAATAGAAGAGCTGAAACTTTCCTGAATTCCCAGTGACACATCTTTTTTTTTTTTTTTTTCCAGACAGTGTCTCACTCTATCGCCCAAGCTGGTGTGCAGTGGCACTATCTCGCTCACTGTAGCCTCAACCTACCTGGGCTTAGGAGATCCTCCTGCCTCAGCCTCCTGAGTAGCTAGGACTCTAGGTACGCACCACTAAGCTTGACTAATTTGTTTACTTTTTCTATTTTTTTGTAGAGAGGGGGTCTTACCATGTTGCCCAGGCTGCATCCTAAATTTTCAGATTATCAGTGTTAAGTTGAGTAAGAAATGTGTTATATATTGGGTTCACATATTTTAAAATCTTCTTTCATATGTATTTATTCAGCACTCACTGATGAATAAATTAGACACAAATCACATAAATCAACAGAAATCATAGGTTTACACATACTCTGTAAGCTTGATTGTTCATGCAGTGGAGGAACCAATCCTCAACAGCTCCTCTCAGCCATGAGGCACAGTGATTTCTCACAAGACAAAGACAAGCTTTCTTTTCACACCATTGTCATACACAAACATATTTTGCATTTTGCAGTCAGTTGGCCTCTACTCTTCATTTTATAACTGCCTGATGGATTCTAGACCAGGCACAGGAGTGCTGAATTTTTCAAAAAAAAAAAAATGCCCCTTTTAATTTACCTCATTATTAAATGTATTCAGCATTTTAATATGAAATGATACAGCATGTTATATATGTATTTTAGTCTCTAGTGCCCATAATTCATTTTTAGGATCTTAAACTTTAAATTGACCTGACTCTGTAACTAAGAAGAGTAGAATCCAGTAGTTTTGACATCTAAATTCTTCCATTTTCTGGATGGAATCAAGAAGAGTAGTAAACTTAAAAACAAACAAACAAACAAACAAACAAAAAAACTGAATCCACTTCAAAATGATCACATTTAATTTATTTGATGATAAAGCAGAATCTAAATTTGTGGTTCAAACTCAACTTGAGAATTAAGCTGCACAAGCAATAAGAGCACTGTTTTTGATGCTTTGGTAAAACTTTCTTTGCTGCTTACTAGTCTAAATTAATATCTAGTCTTACTTTTGAAAACGCTCAGATAGCCTTGAGTTCGGGGCTGTGGCTTCCCTGGGGGATGTAGACATTACCTTCGCATTTCCAGTATCCACAAATAGCTATTCATCTTTTCTTGAATAAAAGGTCACATACTCTTTTGTGGCTGTCCACCGAAGTCCAGTTTTCTGCCTGTGAAAACAGCTTCAGCTTTCAGCTCATTTGCAGATCTAGATGAAAAGTCAGAGATGAGCTCATTAAGCCCTTCTAAATTTGGACGAATTCCCCCACTTCTCTGGGTTCTCTTTGATAATTCAGCTCTTAGGTGCCCCATAAGGAAGTGGCCTTCCAGAATTCTATTACTGCATTTTTACAGCATCAAAAAGGTTTTTTTTTAATATACAAGTAGAATTTTTATCTAGGGAAAATAAGCCATCGAATATTAAGAAAATGTTACGGAGTTCCAGTTATTATAGCAATAATTTTCAGATACAGTAGCCATTATGAACTGGTTTTTTTGGTTACATTTACAGAGTTAGTAAATATATCTTAGTAGTAGTAAACATATGTTTTAAACTTTAGATTTCAGTAAATAAGTCCACATTTCGAGCTGAGATAACTTGTCCAACCAAATCAGTGTTTAGGTATGTCCTATAATTTATCATTTACTTGTCAGCTTTATTATCCCGCAGTGAATGCCTGCCTAGGGGTGGGGGGCTTTTACTGGGCTTACTTAGGGTGTTGTTGGATGGGGAAGGGGAATAAGCACCTTACAACTAAACCATCTTCCATCTCTTTCAGGAACCTCTTTTAGATCTAAACTGACAGGGAATGGTGGTGTTTTCTATGAAAAGCATGGCTATCTCCGGTTTTCAAACTAGCAAATCTGAGTCTACCCAGCAGAAGGTGGAGGGGCTCCTTGGTAATTGCCTGGACAACGTAGGCAGTAGACGCTATCAAACCAGATTATCATGACTTCAGATTGGAATATGACCAGGCTGCCCACATATTGGGTTTTATTTTTTTTTCTTTTCAGAGACAGGGCCTTGCTCTGTCGCCCAGGCTGGAGTGCAATGGCATGGTCACAGCTCACTGCTGCTTCAACCTCCTAGTCTCAAGCAACCCTCTTGCCTCAACTTCTCAAGTAACTTGGACCACAGGCATGTGCCACCACACCTGGCTAATTTTTGTGTTTTTTGTAGAGAAGGGGGTCTTGCTATGTGGCAAAGGCTGGTCTGAAAATCTTGGTCTCAAGAGATCCTCCTGCTTTGGCCTCCCACAAGTGCTGGAATTACAGGTATGAGCCACCATGCCCCAGCCTGTGCACACATCTGAAATTAACCAAATCGTCTGCTAGTCTCTACTTGACAGACTTCTGTACACAAAACATCCAAGACCGATTACAAAGGACAACAAAAGGCAGCAACAAATCGTTAACTTCTGTGACCTTAATTATATCATCTTAAAATTGGGCTCAAGCCAATCTCAAAAAAATTTTTTTTTTTTTTTTCAGATGGAGTCTCACTCTGTCACCAGGCTAGAGTGCACACAATCTCAGCTCACTGCAACCTCTGCCCTCAAGGTTCAAGTGATTCTCCTGCCTCAGCCTCCTGAGTAGCTGCGATTACAGGTGCATGCCACCACACCCAGCTAATTTTTACATTTTTAGTAGAAACAGGGTTTCATCATGTTGGCCAGGATGGTCTCAATCTCCTGATCTCATGATCTGCCCACCTCAGCCTCCCATAGGATTACAGGCATGAGCCACTGCGCCCGGCCTCAAAAGATTATTAAGACAATATTTTGTTGTCACTTTTGCTTACAGAAAACACTCAATAAATATTTGTTAAATAGATGACCCCAAAGTGCTAGCTTAAAGTTCATTTTTTCGGCTACCAATGGAAACCTAAGTATTTTGGCTCAGAGAAGCCGACATGTTAGCACTTTGATACAACGTAGTTCATTTAAATTAGGTGACCCACTAAATTGTGTTGGAAAGGCCTTGGATATCATGTCCCAGCTAAGAAATCTGGAAATTACTGAGAAGAGAAATTTGTTATAAGGAGCTCTTCAACCAGGGTAGGCAAAAAGCAGCATTATGGCGAAGAGCAAGTTTTAAAAAAGACCCAAGAGCAAGGCCAATCATCTTCCAGATAATCTGGCCTATAGTGAGATTCAAACCATAAAACATTCTCATGGTGAGTGACTTAGTTACAAACATTACCGTTCAAGCGAAAATGCAGATCCTGTGCCTGACTGCAAGCCTTCTTTGTGTTTTTTATTCTATCCTGCAGGAGAACTCTGCTATATAGTTTATTCCATTCCTCCAGAGAGTTAATATGGCGGCTACCTTCTTTAGACTGCATTAAAATTACCTTAAAGTATATTTTATCGTTATAGACCTGAGAAACTCCCATTGTTTCTAAATACTAAGTTTATTATTCATAGTTTAGAACAAGGACAAAATGCCTTTGTTCATTGTTCCAGTCTGTCTTTCTGCCCTGGACTAACCAGTACCTGATTCCTGGAAAGGAGAGTCAGGCTGCTCTAGTTAATTATTTACTGTGAAGCATTTGCATCACATGTCAGATAAAGGTTTACGCTGTCCACATAAATCTCTACAACATTCGGTGTCACGTATCATAAAATATGAGACCAATTATTTTACATGTACAAAGTTGTTCATTTTCCCTATTTCCTCAGTGCTTTGGGATGGGATGGGCGGTTTCTTTAACTCAAGGTTAAACGTGTTGGCATAACTTCGATAAAAATTGAACGTGCTGGCATAACTTAGATAAAAATTGGTGGTTGCCTGGCACACTTCCAGCATCAGAGGTAATCACACCACAGGTTTCTGTTTGCACCATTTTACACGATTACTTTTTGTCTATGGCATCCTTTATAAGTTTCCTGTTTTCATTTGTTTTGTAAGTGACGGGGGTCAGGGGGTGGAATCTTTAGTAACCTAGATCACCTGAGACTCCAGATGCCTTTTTAACCTTAGCTGTGGGTATGACATGCCCACTTGAGCAATGAAAACCATGTTGAGTGTTGGAGACAGTGTCACCTGCAGTGACTACTGAGAAGCATTGTAGACCCATAAACAGGCCTGACCAAACCTTTGCCCTTGCACAGCATCTGGAGACAAGAGCACACATAAGATAACAGAGCTAATGAGTGTCAACGTCAAGAACAATAAGGTAGATAAATCCTCATTCTCCCCACAGTGTGATCTTAGCACAATTGGGCTATATTTTACTCTCCAGAATTCAAAGTTTTGTTTTAAATTCTGCACATCACAGCCATACTAAATATCCCCTTAGACAAGACACAGAGCTGCTGAGTAAGACCCCTGCAAATCAGCAATGCTTTTTCATAAGACCAGCATCCATAATTTATATCTGCATACAATTAGCCTGTTTACATTTACACATTTTTTGCTTCCTTTTATGTGAAATATTCCACAGGATAGTTGGTAATGCATTCAGAATAACCTTTTTAAAATAAAGACTCCAGGACCAAACAGTTTATAAAATCCAATACCTAATAAATACTTCATATGAATAAAAAGTGTTTTCTTAATCAGAAACAGTATATTTTATTTGAGCTATCCTTTCTTGCCTCCCAGGCCAATGGCCCGGCATCATATGGATCTTTACTTTTTAAATGTATGCAGAAAAAAAAAATGCTACGGTATTTCTTGGTGGTTGCTTGCATACAAATACAAACTCCAGCTCTGTGGCCCAGGCTGGATTGCAGTGGCATGATCTAGGCTCACTGCAACCTCCATCTCCCGGGTTCAAGGGGTTCTCCTGCCTGAGCCTCCCAAGTAGCTGGGATTACAGGTGCTCGCCACCACGCCTAGCTTATTTTTGTATTTTTAGTAGAGATGGGGTTTCACCATGTTGGCCAGGTTGGTGTTGAACTCTTGACCTCAAGTGATCCACCTGCCTCAGCCTCTCAAAGTGCTGGGATTACAGGTGTGAGCCACCACACCAGGCCACAACCTTTCTTTTGTTCATCAGATCACTATAAGGACAAGTTTTATGACCATGCTAAGTTGGCCTTGGAAAAGCCAACCCCTTGTACTAACATTATATAGAGAGACCAAAAAAATTAGTCATCCAGAAAGTTAGTATTCATGCTATCAAGATTCTGAATTCCCTGAATATATTTAGCCTGGTAAGTGGATTTCACTATTGGGAATGTAGGCAGCAGAGAAGGAATTTCATAAATTCAGTGAGTTAGGCATTTGCCTGCAGTGGTCTGGATGGCTAGAGGTTTGGCCCATTTGGTGTCAGGGGCTGGGCCAATAAGCAAGCCCTTCCTGCGGTCACTTCCATGATCCCCCCGTTATCCTCTTTCCACCAGCCAACTAGAGCAGCATGGACCTGAGACAAAAGGAGCCATCTTAAGCAGGAATCGGGATGTACAACAGCTTCCGTGCCTTTCTAGGGTGAAGTAAGACCCTAGCCTGCCCCACAGTTGAGCTTGGCAATGTCAAATCCTCCCTAAGCCTTGTGATTCTGGAAAACAGTGAATGTCCAGGGATTCCAGCACCCTATTGTGTTTTGGAAAAGGGCTTACTGCAAATAACCACTGTACCCATAGGACTGAGATTTACAGATACCTGTCCCCTGGTTTACCTAGGACAAGTTAAGACAAGGGAGACACAGACTCCCCAAATTCCCTTTCTTGATTCATAAAGGAGGAGCTGAACTGCTTTCCTCTGCTGATCTATTGAAATAAATCTTGGTCAAGCTTCTCTTCTTCCCCCAGGTCCTTAAACTTCAGCCCTCCCTCAGCGTTAGCCACCAGGCAGCCTCTCCTGAGAACACACTGGCCTCAAAGTCAAACATTCTCTGATCTGCGATCTGACCCAGACCCTTTCATTCCACTACCTCGCATCCAGTTCTTTCTAGCTTTGTCTACTTCTCTCTGTAAATGAAAACTCCTTTTCGCAGACCTGATTGTCCCAGCATTCACTCTAAGGCAATACCTGCCGCCCCGCTGAGTGCAGTCGTCTCTCTCCCCTCACTCCCTTTACAACAGTCTTTTTGAATGGAAAGAATCCTTTTGGATTTTGAATAAAATCCTAAGTCTAGATTTATTTTTTCCTTGACAAGCTTCTACCTGAACACTAAGCCTGTGTGCGTTTGTGTGTGTGTGTGTGTGTGTGTGTGTGTGTGTGTGTTTGCTTGTGCCTACACATGTATAATGTGGGGGGAACCTGAAAAAATATATAATATTTGTGAGAAGTGTAACATTGGGCTGCAAATTGACACATTGCACGTTTCTCTTATTGTTAACAATGATACCCAGAGCTTTGATTTACAAATGGATGAGAATTGTTGGAACAAAGACTTGGAGCTGATTTCCTGATGGATTGACTTTATTAGTCTGCCTCTCTCAAGCCTCACACCTATAGTACTTAGGAACCCTCATGTACAGATACACCCCTCCTGGTCCCTGAGTTATTCTAGAATAGAGTGGAAAGCAGATTTAAGCCCTCGACTCCTCCACATGGAGTTTGAAATTAGCCTTGCCATTTGGAATTTGGCTCAACATCGTAGAGCTGGTGTAGGACAGATCTTAAATCTGCCCTTGGGCATATTTGCTCCCGCCTCCAAACTATGGCCTGCCTCAGATCATGTCATATTAATGCAGGTCCAAATAGAGGCTCTAAAATTGATGTTTCATCACAAGGCCAGCCTTTCTCTTGCAGCATCCCACCTAGGCCTGAAACCAGAGATCACATCACCATCCCATGCTTAATTTTGATCCAAAATCTGTAACATTTCCATTCCTGCTGCAACCCCTATTCCTGCCCAAATTAAGCCTGAGCTCTCCAAGTGCCTTTGGACAAACACATTGGCTTCCAATTGCAAGCCCCAGAACTTGGTAAGTTTCCCCAGACCCATGTCCCTTTCTGGTTCTGGATTCCTCAGCCACAGGATGTTATAAGAACTTCCAGAATAACTGTATAGACTAAACACTGCATACCAAAATTACCGTACATCAGGAATATTCAGCCAAAAAAATCTGTAACATTTCCCAGTCATTCCACATCTAAATAGAAAATAAAATCTTGTAGAAATTTTGCCCAAAAGCCTCAGTTCATTGCAGCTATTAACAAGAAGAGGGAAAAGTGGCTCTTGAATAAAATAATCACTAGAGTACTGAAGTGAGTTTTGAGAACTTGCCATCAGGAAAATGTACATGTATAGAAATTAGTCACTGGAAGTCTTAACTAGTAGCTTCACCTAGTACTGTATCTTCATTAATTAACTCATTTATTCAGCCATTCATTTAGGTATTCATTCAAATAATTACTACTAAGGTCTCTATACATGCCAAACACTGCATTAATATCGGGAGCTCAACAGTGAACAGGATAGACCTGCCCTCACAGAGTTTGAGCAAGGGAGCATATAAAGTGGGTTTTAAATATAAATCAACTTACAGAAATTTTATATGCACATAGATTATAGGGCGAGCTGTACTTGTCCATGCAATGAACTATAGTTACCAACATAATGAGCTAGAAAATACAATTAGTCAGCAGGCTTCCAGTTTGAGATCTTGAGACTTTTTCTTCCTTTTGTCACTAAAATCCACACATCTATGAGCTTTCTTTCTTAATCTAAAACCTGGAGCTCTCTTCTCTTTGATTTCAGGAAAGAGGAATCAATGCCGACACTCAATAGTAGAAAAACAAATGAATGGGCACACACGACACGTCAGTGAAGGAACGTTAAGTGTTTTTTCTTTGACACAGTGTTGGTTTCAGCGTACAATACAAGTTGGTAGGAAGGTACTTTAAATCCCTTGACATGTATTGGAGAGTTTTCTTTCTGGATGTTGGAAAACTCATTTTGAGGATGTCAATGGGGTATAAAATTCTGCATAAATAAATACAGTTACCATTGATTATATTTTCCACTGGGAAGAGTGAATTACAAGGAGATGGCTACATTTATTTTTCAGAATGAAAAATGAGCACATAAAGGAATCGAAGAGTCTGCTGCACCACCCTGAAGACCTGGGCTACTTTCATCATTGTCATGTTTGCTGTTTGTTTGTTTGTTTGTTTGTTTGTTTATACTTACCCTGCCTATTCCAGTAAGATTTAAGGCAGCTGTCTCTCATTTTTCTAGCCTCCAATATACACACACACTTTATTTATTTTGTGATCAGTGATTTAAATTATTATATTCCAGACCATAGCATATGATTGTGAAGCCATTTTTAGTCTTGCTTTTTAAATTCATTGGAACTGAGATAGTGTGTGTGTGTATGTGTGTGTGAGATTCTTTATTTACAGGCACAACTACACAAGTAAACCCTCTCTGCAAGAGCAGAAATGAAAATCTGCAGAGATTAGGAGATTAGAGAATCCAAAAACAGAGATAAGAGGCAGGGTTTCAAGAGAAAACTAGAAGTAAATTTTACGTAAAATTCCAAAATATTGCTTCAAACTTGAACTGACTCAAATATACTAGATAAATATGAATGCATCCTGATATTGTCAGGATGTCAACAGCTTCCAAATTCCCGTGACAAAGATTTCATAGACTATTGGTGTTGGGGCACTGGAATTAAATCCAATTCCAGTAGCTCTTGACTGTGAGTTTATACATTTTTTTTGAAACTTTAATGCAATCTTTAATTGCAAATATAAAAAAAACTCTGCACACTACTTTAGGAGACCCCTCAAATCCTTTCATTGACCACAGATTCAGAGAAGATGACCTTGTGCCCTTTCTTAACAGACAAGGAAACTAAGATGCATAGTATAAAACCGATGTGACCAGTGTCACCCAGACATGATTCCATGACTTGAAGATGCTTCTAAAATTTGCCTTACTTTTCCCCTTGGAAGGGAATAAAGTTCCACTTTTTTCAACGGAAGAATAAGAAGTTCAAAGATATTACAAAGCAGAAAATATAAAGTTTCCATATAGATAATAATAGATGATAAATAAATGCATAGACAATAGACTAGATAGACAGACAGAGATAGATGGATAGATAGATAGATAGATGATAGATAGACAGATGATAGATAGATAATAGATACATATATAGAGATTCTTCTTTTTCTGTAAGTGTTAATTCACTCTGCTCATTTGCTTCGTGGTAATCTAATAATGATATAAAGCAATTTTGCACACAATTTGTTTTCTGTTTATTGTCTGTTCTTCTCCACCAAAATGCAAACTTCTTGTGAATGGAGACTTTTTCTGTCTTACTTACTGTCATGCCTAAAAGAGAGCCTAGAATAAACATTTTAATACATATTTATGGATTTAACCACTAAGTCTATCTGAAGGAGTGACATTGACTGTCTCTGAAGAAATGAGTGGTAAATGACATCCTATTTAGTGTTTGCTTATTGAAAAAAATTATTTGTATTTATTTGTGTTTTCTTATTTTTTTAGTAATGAACTTGTGTTTCTTTTAAAAATAAGAATAGGCCATGTGTGTTGGTTCACACCTGTAATCTCAGTACTTTGGGAGGCTGAGGCAGGCAGATCACCTGAGGTCAGGAGTTGGAGACCAGCCTGGCCAACATGGTGAAACCCTATTTCTACTAAAAATACAAGAATAATAATAATAATAATTAGCTGGGTGTGGTGGCAGGTGCCTATAATCCCAGCTACTCAGGAGGCTGAAGCAAGAGAATTGCTTGAACCCAGGAAGTTGCAGTGAGCTGAGATCCCACCACTGCACTCCAGCCCAGTGAACTAGAGCAAGACTCTCTCAAAACAAAAAAAGGAAAAAAAAAAAAAAAAGAATAAAGGGTTATTTTTAAGTAAAAAATTCGGATAACTTAGAATTCCAGAAATCATTCAGCCTTAATATCCCCGTCTTGGCACAACTGAAGGAATAGTCAACTAGTGACGCTCCCTGTACTGGGATGGAGGAAAGCAACCAACAAACAAAACAAGCAAAAGCCTCCAGCCATCCATTAAGTTTAAAAGTCACAGGCTATTTTTTCAGTGTCCTTTTTCTCTCACTGGTCTTCAGTGGATGATTCATGGAACAAACACAGGAAAGGGTGGAGTAATCACTGACAGAGCCGGAGAATAAGCCAAGGGAGTGACAAATTTCATCCTTTCAGTCCCACTTTCGTAACACAAATCTATACAAAGCACTATTAAAGAAAGTTTTTTTTATTATAACTTTAGGGAAAAAAACTCATAAGAACACACGCAAAAAAGTTCATAGCTGTTAAGAAATATAGATGACTTCTCCCCTTCTCCCCTCTCCCAATACTTTTCAGTATTTTTTAGGTTTTCTATTGTATAAAGTGTTACTTTTTTTATAGAAAAAATATAAAAATTAAAAAATTAAATGTTAGAGTTATAAAATGAAATGCTAATTCAAAATTCTAGAAATTTTTTTTAAAAAGATAAATATTAAAAAGTAATCAAAATATCACAATTCACATTTTAATAGGAAATGCTAAGTAGGGAGGTCGATTGTTTAACAAAGGAGAAAGAGGAAATAGAAAATGTGACCTAAAAATTTTAATTGAAACCCAGCAAATGGACTCACATATCTCACAGAGATATGATGGTAGAGGACTTTAAGATGTTCAAAGAGCCTTGAGAAAAATTTCTGAAAATTCTGATGCCTTTCTGGCTGTGTGGAATGCATTTTATATCTATTTTGGAGACCTCTGGGGTTTAAATGCTTGTTGCTAGAGCTGGGGAAATTGAAAAAGATTTGTTTCTACCTGATATTACAAAAGAGTAAGATCTACAGTATGATACACTATCAAAACCTAAGGCTGTTCAAATTGAGGGACTACCTTCTTCATAGAGTTTCAGATCAGCTAGATTAGGAAATGCATTGGTGTGGGAGACAAAATACATTGTTGTAATACATATATGTCCATTGCTTATTTCTAGATCTTGCTGAAGAAAGCAGAGATAGTTACTTATTGGCCTTAGAAAGAGAGAAGAAGCCACTGCAATTAACTAATCTAATAATGTAAAATATTAGGATTTCACATTGTCTTACTATACTTTCTCCCTGTCTTACTTCATTTCATGCTGGTACAACCAAACAGTAATTTATGAGGACCAGAAATCTATTGGCTCACAGTTCTGGAGGCTGGAAAGTCCAAGATTAAGGGGTTGGAACCTGGTATGGGCCTTCTTGCTGTGTTGTTCCCTGGTGGAAGGGTAAAAAGAGACGGTGAGAGAAAGCAAGAGCTCAAACTCACAGCCTCAAGCTCTTCTATAATGGACATTAATCCAGTCATGAGGGCTCCACTCGCATAACCTAAACACTTCCCAGTAAGCCCTACCTCCCACAACTGTTGCACTGAGGATTACGTTGCCAGTGCATGCTTTTGTAGGGACACATTCAAACCATGGCATGTCTCTAGGATGCCATGAGAATTATGGGATGATACGTTCTATTAGCTATGAGTATGTGGTGAGGTCTAACTAGCTTCTTGTTTTTGCCCTTGTAAATTAGAATGAATGGTACCTGGAAGTCAAGTGGTAACAATCCACATCTAAGCAGCTATAACCAGGGGAAAGAAGCACCACTTTCCCCCATGAAGTAGGAGATTCCAAACCAAATTGCTCCCCCAAAACTGTCTCTGTGGAGCCTAGCTGGTCATTTTGAAGGGACAAAGAACCTTTCATCCCCTTTTTGATGTATCCTTCCTCATGTAGGAAAAGCCACTTGCTTAATACTCCTGGGCAACCCATAACCTCCTCCTCAACCCATCTGCAAGGGAAGGAGCAGAGGAGGAACAATAAGCTGGAAGGATTTAGGGCAATTTGCTCCTCATGAAAACCAAGGGAATGGGGAAGGAGGTCCTCCAAACCCTTAACAATAACATTTCTCTCCATGTTCCTAGATTATGGACTTTAACCAAAAAACAATCATTAAAAAAACTCATTTTGTACACATTGAAAATAATCAATTATTGAAACGAATCCTGCAGTGATCATGGCTAGTATTTTCTCCAACCTAGTGTACATTGTATTTTATGCATAATTACAGTTGATTTGCCTGGCCTACCAAAGCCATGGATCACATTCTTTTTATTACCACCATCTCTAACTCTTCATTTTATTATAGACTATGTTTTAATGGCCAGGGTCTGAAAGAAAATAGCCTTTTGTGAGTATGTGAGATTATATGGACATGTTAGTGCCTGTTCTAACTAATTAATAACTGTTATGCCCAAAGCAGCCTATATTTTTCTCAACAACACATTGTTTCTCCAACATAGGGATCAAGCCACAAATGACCAAAGCCGTTTTGAAAAAGTAGGTATAGATACAGTTGATATTTTCACATATTTAAAAATGAAATAGATATTTCGGTATATAGAAAGAAAATGGTAGCTATTACAAGATGTTTAACATTGTGGCCATTGTCTTTTCTTTATATACCCTCCAATATAGCATATTGATTTGAAAATAATGTGTTTAATAAGTATCAATTAAATTTATTTGTAGAAATATTAAGACAATTCAATGCAAGATGTTTTATAAAAATGCCATTTAGACATAGTAATGTGGAGCTGTGACACAATATATTCTTTTAAATCACATTTACTGCTGTCTTCCTTTTCTAACAAAAAAAGTAACAAATGCTTAATTTATAAAAGTAGGAAACCAGTGTTAAAGGGTAATTTTCAGAAAATGTAGAATCATAACTGTCATATAGATATAAAAGGAACACTTGTCAAATATTTTATTTAGCCTATTTACTATACGTGGGAAGCAGAAAAGATGTTTTAACTAGTTCAAAGGACAAGTCAAAGAAGCACAAATGTATGTGAAGTAAAAGAATATTCAAATGGATTTACAAATGGACATGAACCTGATTTTTCCCACAGAAAAGAGGACTGACAATTCCACTGAACAGAATAAATTCGCATTTCCAAAGACAAAAAAGATTTTTACATTGCTCTCAGTTTTCTACAAAACTGTAGAGTAACTCAAAGGCAATGGAAGGCTAAACTCAGATAATTCAGAAAGGTACACTCAAAACAATGCAGTTTTCCACTGAAGATACTCAGAAATCTTTTTTACTTATTTCAAATCTTCTTACAAGAAAGAAGAGTAGAAAGAACAAATGAAATAAAGAGAGAAAGGGAAAGAAAGAGGAGAGAAAGAAAGAGACATAAAGTAATTTTTAAAAAGAAAGAACGAGCTTGTCTGAAATCCACTACACAGATTAAACCACAGATAACATTTTAGTGTGTTTTTTTCCAGAAATAGATCTCAATAGAGTTGAACAGCATCACACTGAGCATACTGTTCCACAGACTCCCTTTTTTACTTAAAAACGCTCTATGAGAACAGCGAACATTTTCTCATGTCAGACGTTCTTGTATAACATGGTTTTTTTTTTACATAATCTATGTATGTCACCATTTACTTAACTAATCCACTATTATTGATGTTTTAAAAAGCTTTCTTTCTATAGATAACTGCATAAGTAAAATCTCAGGACAAATATCTTTACACATATTTTTAATACTTTCCTGAGTAACTCCTAGGAAATGCTAGATACATTTTACTGTATTTTGACAGATGTTGCTAAATTGCTCTAGAGACATGCTATACCAATTCTAAAATCCTGCCAGCTGTGGAAAATTATGCCCATTTCCCCACACCCTAGCCAACACAGAGCATTATCATACTTCTTAAGCTTTGCCAATTTGATGGGTTAAAACTAGTGTTTCTTTGTTGTTTTAAATCTGTCTTGTTCAAATTATTGAGGTTAAATTTTTGTGTTCGCTAAAATAAACATTTTTTGAAACTTCATAGGAATATGGATGGAAGGGATAAAAGATAAAATTATTTATTTCCTCTCTTTGTTCCCAGTTTGGAATAGCCAAAGACCATTGACAACTAAAGCAAACAGATATTCTCATTTCAAAAAGACTGGACCAGGCTAAAATAGGACACTGAGATCCCACAGAAATTTGTCTTCTAGAAACTTGAAGAAAAAAATAAATCAAGCAAATTGAATGTATCCATGAAAAGAATTTCTAAATTGTGGAACTGAAAAGTAGCATCAGCATTTTATTGGGGAGAAATTTGCTTAATAATGAAGCTTTAGCACTTCTGATTGAATTCTGATTTAGTGAGATAAAAAGCATCTGTGTACTGAATTATACATAAAGGGAACAGTTTGTAGATTATTCTTGCCTGTGTCTACTTGTGTGTACTGTATAATTTAGGCCTTAATATATTTGGAATCCTTTTTCTTTCATTGTTCAGAGGCTGAGTGGTTACCTTTCGCCCGGTGGCATTTGGTTGATTTTATTTACATGTGTCAACTAGAATGCAGAGGCTCCAGCTTTTATCTATAAAAAAAGACACAGATGTATTTTTTAGATTTGTCCTTGAAATCCTGAAAAGTTTCCACCAAGATGAAGGCGAATGATGTGAAAATATATTATTTTATTGTAAAGGGGTCAAGAAAATCTCTAGACCAGATCCAAAAGGAACATTAGCTTGGGTTGAGGGAAACTGACTTTATTTTCATTACTTCTCCTATCTCTTATATTTTCCTTCCATTTGGCTAAGCAAGGGGTCACAACGAGGGAACAAAACTGTGGGGAGCCTCAGGCCCCTGGGTGACTGGCCGCAGGTGAGGTCTGGATGCGCAGGAAAAGACTGTGTTTGCTCAGGGCTCCTACTGACACCCAGAATCATTCGACTGATATTTATTGGTGACGTTGCACAACTCATTTTACTAATCGGAGCCACCTTTGTCTTCTCCATGAAATGGTGGTCCTAACTTCCAGTTCCAGACTGCTGTGATAATGGAAAGCCAAGTCTTTAGTAAATTGTATACTAATAGAAATCTGAATTATTATGAAAAATCTGCTTGGCATCTTTAAATGAGTCAGGAATGGAGTGATTTCTCATTTAATTTGCTGAAGATACTGTAATTTCTCTATTAAAATAAAAAGAAAATGCAGACCTAAATGTGTCCTTAATTTGAGAGGAAAAAGGCTCATATTTAAGAATTGATCAAAATGTGGGTTCTTAAACTACATGAAATGAAAATTATATGTTTGTTTCAAAGGGCAATATTAAAGTCTTATGCTGAAAATGAATTCCTAAGAAAAAGAAAAAAAGTATGGCAATAGGCTCTTAGTTGGAGGAGGCCAAATATCTCACACTATACTATTATCATTAATTTTATGTTAATAGGGTTTGTTAACTTAAGTTTCTACTATTACATGTACTTTGTGGATTCTTTAGTTGAAAGATTAGCTCTGGCCTATGGCCCCTAATTGGATATTGTCTAATTATTAATATTCATTTTTCCAGAGGGATTTGTTTCACAGAATTAAAAAACTTGATGAGTCGATGGAGTTACTATTCCCCTCTGACTTATGAGCCTGAAAGAATATGTAATTCAAACATGACCCTCATAAACAACCCCAATATCATTATTATAAAGCAGAGCTCAAAGTTCTGCTTCCAGTTCTTGCTTTACAGAATATTGAGTAAAACAGGAATTACTGACTCAGTAAATCCCATGAATTCTTTTGGTAAATTTGTGGCTTACTGTGGATTCAACTGTCTATCAATAGATCTATGGTAAAGCTTTTCAGTGTTAAAATTTGAGTAGGAAAGGAAGGAGCTATGTTTCCGTCTCTCGATGGAAGAGACAATTCTACTGAAGAAAAATTATCCCTTTATCACCAAAATACAAATGGCCTATCCTCAGCATTTGAAGACAAAACAATCCCTCAATGGCAGCTCTGTGGAAATTCACAGCCTTTTTTCAGAACTGATAATAAAAAAAGAAGAAAGAAAACATTGGTAGTCTGGGAAGAAACTTTCATAAACGCAGTGAGGAAAATCAACCAGGAGAAAATCAAAATAGTCAAGATGAATGATGGACGAAACATTAGTGAGAATTTTAACTGGGAAAGGCAAATGTACATGTCTCCATACAATGATATATCTCATTGTCCATGATCAAACATAGTGAAAGGAGAAGAAAGAAAGATGTCTCACATGATAGAAATACTGTGCTTGGTTTTTATTTTCACATGATCTAAGTAGAGGTCTGTGAATTTCTTAGATCAGTCACTTAGAGGAAGAGGGAGCTCGCTTCATAAATTCTATCCAGTAAGATGAAAAGATGACAGGTCTTTACAACTTTTTCACGATGGGTTTTAAAATGATTTTTTAAAATGGCTTTTCAAAAGCTAGAATCGATGTAATAATGATGGGAAAAGTCAATTTACATGCTATGCATAGAGAAAATATCAATGAGGCTTTTTATTAATATGCGGGTTAAAAATTAACTTTTTCTCCTAATTACTTTAATTTCTGTACATCTTCATTTCTCTGTTGGAAGCCTTAGAGGTCAAGTCCAAATATATCTGTATTCATTCCTCCAATATGTACCAAGAACCAGATATGTTATCTGTGAAGGACCATGAACTAATGACAATAAGGCTGAGATTTAAAGTCTGGGATCATGACTATTATGTAACAGAGGGACCTGAGCTTCCCCCAAAGATCTTGGAGAGTTGTGAGAAGGCTTTCAAGAATAAGTCTGTAAACTGTATAGTAACCCGTCTCCAGATTTAAGTATTTTAGGAGGCTGTAATGTGTACCGTGGGATCCCATACATGCACTTGTATGTCTGTTCACTCAAATTATTGTCCTAGCTTCTTGTTTTGGAATCTGGACCCTTTAGCAACTGAATAATGGAAGTCTAGAAAATGAATCATCACCCTAGTTAGAAATTTTACCACTGCAAATCTGAATTTGAATTTTATATTGATGGAGCCAAATATTCTTTTTTTGCATAGAGGAAACTGTCCTCTCTCTGCCTTTGGTAGCACCCAGTCCAGGATCCCAGAATTGCCTGCTGTCACGAATTCATTCTTATTTCATGTTTTACCTGATACATGTTTACTCATCTGAAGAACAGAGCAGCTCAGAAATTCACTGCTCGATGCCTACTGTGTACTGAATAAATGGAGACAGTCTGCTCCTGGTCTTTGACAAATAGACCAGGACCAGGAGAGAGAAGTGCATTTCCTGCGCACTTGTTGAGGCCATCTATAAATAGATTTACATCAACCCAAGGTTCAGGCTTTCAGAAAACGGGTTTTTCTATTGCATGGCTCCATTTGACCTGACAGTAGGCAAGAACCAGTTGATGCTAAGAGATTTAATTCAACAGATTATGAATGTTGAAGTCACTAGAAATGGAACTTCTTGTTCTTAGCTGGGTAAAGACCACTATCAACAAATTGTGGCAAATTAGCGCCCATTAATCTCATGGTAACATTTCATTTTTCTCACTTAACACTGACCCCACTCATGTCATGTAGTGAGTGTCCTTTCATGACAAGGGTATACTCCATGACTATCAGTTCAAAAATGACAAACCAAACTTCAACATTCTAGTACTTTCTTCTTAGTATTTTTAAAAATGCTTAGTATTTTTTAAAACAAAGTAAAAACTAAAAAAATCCAAAGAAATGCGTATGAGTCTAATGTTAGATAAAAATATACTAGAATAATATAATAATATTAGAAGAAAATATGTATATTGTCTCTGGTTACTTGTTTTGAAATTGCAAATAGCTATTTGCAATTTTAAACACAAATATTGACTAATAAAAATATTTCTGCTCATACTCTAAAATTGTAGATAACACATTATATTTCATTCTATAGAAAACCAAATGGCCATCATGCTTGTAACTAGTGCTTTCGATTCATGTGGTACTATAATGCCAATAAACTAATTTGTTTGCAAATATCTTGAGATATGCCAAATAGTTCAAAAATCATTTTTTTGGAGAATTTTTTTTTAATATTTTGCCCGGATTCAGAGAAATTTGAATTTTAACCTTTGGGTTAATTTGTATATAAGTACTCAACAGGCTGGTCTACAGGGTAACATTTTTAGTCCATGGTTGTGTTCCCAAGCTTCTCCTTCATCACCAATTACTGTTATTTGTGGTGAGATTATGTACATATTTACAATAGGGAAACAAAATTGTTCCAGAACCACTTAATCCATCCTCTGGCCGGTCTCTCTTTGGCTGCACCCTTTGTTCTCTAGCAGACATCAGATGTCCTCTCATGGCATGGTTAAAAGGCTCCTACACTTCTACCTTCTGCCTTCTTCCTGCAAGGCCGGGTAGCAAAGAGATCCAGAGTAACATCTCTGGAGGCAGTCTGTAATTTCCTCACTGGTAAAATGGGGGTAATAATAGAACCTATCTCAAAGGATTATTTTGAAAATTAAATGAATTAACATAATCAGAAGTTCTGAGTGGTGTCTGGAAAATAGAAAATACTTTGTAATGTTTCCTAGTGGCAGAGGACCTAAAATTCAGATCATAGTTGCTAAGAAGGTTCAAGTGTCGTGGTTAAGAACAAGAACTCTGGAGCTAGACCGTGTTGATTCAAATTCCCCACTTCCTTCCTTATGAGCTGCGTGATCTTAAGGAAGTTACTTAACCTTTCTTAATCCCAGTCTCCCCTTGTATAAAATGAACTTAAATATAATACCTGCTTTACAGAGTTGTTATGAGGGATTCACTCGGTTATTACATTATTACATTATGACAATGCCCATAATGTATAATTACAATGCTCATAACATATAATAAATGTTGAGTAGATGTTACCTGTCATCATTATATAGTACTAACGTTAGTACTGTCAAGATGTACTCTTCATAATCCTTCAGCTCTCACCCAAACTCATCTTTTCTAGAAGCAGCCGCGGCAGACCAGATCAACTCTTCTGTCTGCTGCCTCTTCCTATCATGCTTGTAATTTTGTCTATGATATTTTATAAATGTCTCTCTCATGAAGCTCCATGAAGGCAGGCAACTGGATCTGGTCTATGCTCACCACTCTTTTCCCCCAAGCTTTTAGGGTATGGTACATGGTGGGCACTCAATAATTCTTTGTTGAATGACTAAATAATGAATATATGGTATTAAAGGCTCTGATCTCAGTGATTCCTCTTGCTAACTTGAATATCGATTCTATAAGATAAATGTGATGGTGCCAGACAGGGCATGGAGTTACGAAGTTAGAATTTGCCCTGACTCCAATCCAACAACCATTCCTGCCCCTGCTCCATGCCCCATACCCTTCCACAAGGTTGAATCTTTTCTCTCATGGTATAAATGCAGTCCCCTCCAGAGTTCCTCTCATTTCTCGCTCACGCAGCTGTGTGATCACTCATGACACCAGCACGCTCCTCTGTTTTAGGATTTCACTGCAGCCGGCAGATCAAGACCAGCAGGTTAGAAAATTCAGCTTAACTGAAATGTGAACCTTGCCAGATTCAAGTAACAGAGCTAGACAAAAATGCTAGCCCTCTCTACCCAGTAAAATAAACCAAGGTTAAATTGTTAAGCTAAAAGATATTTTCACAAAACCACAATAGAGAGGAGGGAGAAGAAAATATTTATTGAAAGACTGTTCAGCAGAAAAGCAAGGAGGAGTCTCATTTTCATGAGCATCCAAAGTGCAGAAGGCATAAAATCATACAGTTCAGTTATGGAATACCAACACTTTAAATCATGCTTACATATATACAAACAAGATGTTTTAAAAAATAAATGTAACGTTATTTCAAATCATCAGTCCTTCCCTCCAGGATAAATTTAACAATTTATTCCTTATAACCTTGGCATAGTTTCTATAAAAGTATAAGCAATTTTAGTCTCAATTGTCAGATACTAAATATAAAAACTGTATTTAAAATAACTGTATTTTAAACATTAAAGTGTTTCTTACTCTCACATATCAAATAAAATTGAAATTATATCTCAAAACAGGCTATTTTGAACCCACTGGTCATGCTTGTGTTGGATTGGCCAGATTTAACATTTCTGATTTAACCATCTCACAAAACTAAGTTTTAAAAAATATTCAGAAAGCTTGAAACTATCTGCAACAACCTGGCCAATTGAGCACACAAACTAACTTTTGCCTAATTCTTCCAAGTTATTGTTATAGAAGGTTTTGGAGTTTTTTGTTTCTGTTTTATTGGCACGCATTTTTATTCTTGCTTCACTCTAACATCCAATTTTTTGTGATCTTCCATCGCTCTAAGCTATTGGTAATAATCTATAACATATCAGGATAAGTAACTGATTATAAGAATTGAATGATTAATAGCAGTTAAATATAAAGTTCAAACCGATTACAACTTTTCCTCTTAACAATAATTAATTGAAATAGTTTAAACAGACATTGACATAGAAGAGGAAATGAATTTTGGAGTATGTATTAAAAACATACATTATTGACTCAGCAGACCATAATGAGCCTTTCATTATCATCAGGGGCCATTGTATGAAAACACATTTGGAGAGTTTTTTAAATGAATATTATTGACCTGATAGACCACAATAGTTCCAAAGAGGGCATTAGTATCCATCTTCAAGCAAGTATTTATATTGTTTAAAACCATTATTGGCATTTGTGCATAAAATCTCTTTCAACTTTAGTGCAGAGGTTGCAGAAGAAAGTAGTCTAGTTACATTTATTTAGAAAAAAAGTTAAACTTACTCTTTGTTATCTTTTCAAAGCAATGAAACTATGTACTATAACAGATTTATTTCTCATTAGATTGTATTGAACACTTTGGTTCCTTTTATTTAAATATGCTTTTAATGTAATCAAATGCCAAAATTAATGTAAAGTAGTCTTTTTGGTAAGAAAATTAAATTGATCTTCACATTAACTTGTTGAGTATTTAGGTTTGGTCTTTGTGGTAACAAATTACTTCTGCCATCAATGACTCATAGTGAGAAGAGATCTAAAGTCATCTTTAATATCAGCCCTGACTATTGCTATGTAGACCAATTCATTCTTATTTCATGTTTTACCTGATATACGTCTACTCCATCTGAGGAACAGAGCAGCTCAGAAATTCACTGCTTGATGCCTACTGTGTACTGAATAAATGGAGACAGTCTGCTCCTGGTATTTGACAAATCTGCAATGCTGGTGGCTTGAAAAATAGATTGCTGAAAGGAACACAATACCCATTATAATTCAAAAGTATTCTGATATGAAGATGTGTTATATGCTTACTAGACTGTAAGCCTTTTAAAGGCAGAGTTTCTGCCTTTATAGTTTGGGTTCTTTGATTGCAAGCATTGGAAATGAATATGGTTAAATTAAGGAAAAGAGAAAAGTTTTTGGAAGAATAAGAAGGAACTCACAGAGAGGACAAAAGAGATGGCAGAAAGAGAAGGTTTGGAGTAGACAGGAATCAAGAAGCACTAACAGATCTCAGAGGCAGGAAATGCTCAAAAGTACCCACCCCCCAACACCGGAATGAAGTTCTAGTCAATTGCCTGTGGGAATGTCAGTTTCTTCAGTTTATCACTCCAGGAGGGAGTGTCCGATTGATCAAGTTCAGGTCAGATGCCTGCACTTTGGATGTTCCAAGGTGGTGATAGAAAAAATGTAGAGAACTGAGCTTCTGTGGAGCCCTTACACTTCTGTATAATAGGAGAGAACTTCTTTGATTTACCACCCAAACAAGGTTTCAAACAGTGGAGGGAAGTTGATGGCCTAGAAGGAAATCAGGGGCTCCTAGAAGAAGGAATGAATATTAAGTGGCCAGAAATGTCCACACATAGTAGATACTCAAATAGTTTTTGAGTGAATGAAAAACTAACTGAGTAGGAAAAAGTGAAAGAAGGAACAATTGAACTGTTGTAAAGGAGACAACAAAAAACCATAGTTTATTCCCTTCCTTTCAAATGTAAATCATAGAATGGCAAATATAATCATAGTAGGAATTAAAATATTTCTTATCATTGACCCAGAGGCATTCCAATAGTTTTCTGTAAGGTAAATTTATGCCAGTCGAATCCTATCCTCTAATTTACTTTCTTTGTGAAATAAGGGAAAATGGACAGCTTATTATATTGATTCCTGAAAATCTTAAAAATGAAACAGATTTATAATAACAATATATTTAAAAGGATTATAACTTTTGTTTAAAAGGTTAATAATACTACTCACCATGTTAAGAATTATGTTTTCCCACCACATTTAAATAAAATGAGCTAATATTATCTCTTTTTTAATAGTGAGGGTAATTTATTGGTAATGCTGTTATTAAAATTATGCTACAAAGAATCACATCTTTTAAAACCTTTATATTGCTTTATTGCTGAAATGTCTTAAGTCATTTTCCCATCCTGATGGTGACAGCTGGGTATAAGAGTGATAGAAGAAATGGTGCCTACATCACATAAGGAATTGGTAATTCTTTACAAATCACCACCCAGTGGTGCGATATGGTATGCGATAAAATATTAGGACTGTACATTATCAGACAGAAAATTTGTGTCTTAATATGTGAGTTACTTAGGCTCCAATTTATTTTAATAGAATTTCTATTATGCACGAAGTCCTTGTTCCAGAAAACAAAATGTAAGTTAAAATACAAAAGAAGATTGATGGAGGGGGAGGAAATTGGCCATATCTAATGGGAAAGGAATAAATATAGAGAGAACAGCTGAATCTCACTGACCCCCAAAGATACCTATCTCCACTGGGGACACCACACCCAAAATAAATGGGGTATGATCCCCTATCCTCTAAGAATGTACTTTTCTGAGATTTTCTTTTGTTTGCCTCCTTTTCAATGTGGTAAAATTCGGCTTCTGCTGTAAATTTTTCATTCTGCTCCCAGACACCGATATTGTAAGTAGCCATCCATGCAGTTGCTTAAGTGATCCTTGCTTCCACTCTGTCCCCACTGCTAACAACTCCATTACCAATAAGGTTTAGTTCTGCGGTTTTTAAATTTTTCATTTTTCCTCTATCATTCTTTCCTAGCCCATGCTCTCTGCATCCCTCTTAGCACTGCTCTTGTTTTCAGTCTTGCTACCTCAAATTCATTCCCAAATACAAATTTGCTTATACCATTCTCCCATTTTAAATGCCTCTGTGCGTTTCCACTGCCCCTAGAATCAAGTCCAAGTTGCCCAGATGCCTGACGCATGGTGTCTCTCCACTGTCCCCACTGAACTCTTCACCAGAGCTCTCAGATGTTCACTCCTGCCTGACACTGGTGCCTGTTAGAGCTTTCCTTATTGATGCTTATGTGAAGAGGTATTGGTTCAAATAGATGCTGTGACAAGACAGGAAAAAGGAATTATTGAAACTCCTGGGACTCAAGGAATCCATGAACCAGACATTCCTCATGGCTTGGGTACTACCTTTAGCTCAGTCGCCCATTTGGCATTACATGTTTGAACTGATTTGAGGACGGCAAAGTCCCCTTTACTTGGTGCTCAATGAGGTACTAATGAGTTCCTTAAATCCTAGAACCTTAATTAATGAGTTAGTGGCACCAACATGCCACTTACTTTTGACTTTTTCTAGATTATCTCATTTTGTAAATCTTTTGATTCATCTGTAAGTAAGCGGGTATGTAGAAAATAACAGAATTAGAATACACAGCAAAAGTTCTAAATAGTTTGGCAGGACAAGAAGTATTTCTATATGTGGGATAAATGGTCATCTCTTTACTACACACCCATATGCAGGGGAGTTAATAGTGAACTTTAAGAAAACAATTTAAAATCTGAAGATGTATTCCCCTAGTGGAGGATCTAGGTTCTGTTTACTTCTAAACCAACAAGCTTTTCAAAAGTACAGATAATGTAATTTCTGAGAAATATTGCAGAACTTTCTGAGCTATATGCAAAAAAAAAAAAAGTAACTAAAAATTCCGACAGATCTCTTTGGGCTTAAAAGGTAATAGCAGCTCTTGGCTCAGCTAAACTGTTAAAAGTCCTTATTGCTAGAACTCTTTTTCATGCTGAATAAGTGGATGCATTTTCACAGATTCTCAGGTTTCTCTCAATAAAACTGTTTGAGAATCCAAAAACAGAGCTCCTTAGTTGTGTAGTTCAGAATTAATTGTTCACACTAGATTCGGATTAATTTGCATGAATTTCTTTTTCTTTTGGCCCAGTGTCGCTATTGTTTATTTCCAAAAAATAATATTTCCTTATCATGTAAAACACAAAGACAGGTTCAATCAGAAACTTCAATTTTTAGAACAATCACAATTTTCATTGATTTATCTCCTCGGAGCTGAGAAAAACAGTTCAGTGTTTTCTGTCAAGGCAGCAAAGCATGGATTTTGATTGGACATAGAGGGAACAGTTCTGTTTCAAGATCTCATTAAAAGCCACCTGCTGCCTTAATAATGATAGCATAATTAAAATGCTATTTCCAAATTTGGTATTACTTAGACATTGTGGACAGAAAGAGAAAGCTGATTAAAACTATCTAATTTGAGACTAAGGTAGCAATTTGTGGAAAGGGTGTCTTGATTGTGTTTGACAAATGCAATAGGAAAATACCAAATATATATTTTTGATTTGGAAAGGAATTGGGCCTAGTTACCCAGTCATGAACCCATGCCATGGTATCACCTACAAAAGAACCCTTTACTTCCCCTGTTTTATTCTCCGTTTGACAGGAAACTTTCCTTAATTTTTATTTTTATACTAAACCAACTAATGATTTTCTAGAAATGGTTTTTTTCAGAAGAACTGAATTGGCTGTATCCCAAGATAATTATTTCAATAACAAAGGCGTGGAGTTGTGACACAGGAATAAATTAGGAATTAAGTAGGGAATCGTGGAAGAACTTGTCCCAAATGAACAATTGCACTGAAACTTCAATGAAGCCAACATTGCTTTTGTATTGATGTGACAGACCTTATAAATAACACAGAAGCAATAATCAATGGATTGTCAAATCAACTTATGCAATATTTATTAAGTGCAAGGCACTGTTTTAAATGCTGTAAGTGGTACAGAGATTACTCTTTCATCTATCTCAAAGTCTTATTCCTTCCAAGGTGACATCCAAAGCCACTCAACATGACAGCCTCACATCTGCCTGACCTCCTCAGCCCAGTAAGTTGACATCCGGTGCCAGCCATCACACAGCCCTCTCATTTCTTCATGATGTTTGTTCACTTTGGTTTTTGTGCAAGTCTGCACTTTTTTGGATTCCAGAAAATTCCCTCCTCCCCCACCTCCTTCCACACACTATGACTTTCCATTCTTTGGTGACTGAGCACTCCTCGGAGCACACTTCTCCCTCTACCTCCTCTTCTGGATAACACCAACATCATCTTCAAGACCCGACTCAGAGGTCATCTTTTCCAGGGACTCCCTCCAGTTTAGAACAAGTGACTCTCCCCTGTACTCCCACAGAAGCCTGCCCATAATCCTCTCATTATGATATTATATTAATAATGACCACAAATGTTTACTGAGAGCTTATTGTGCGTTCAACACTGCTCTAAGTGATTTACATAGGTTAGTACATTCAATTCTTACAATAAGCACATGAGTTAAAGAACTATTACTTGCATTTCAGAGAAGAGGAAACTAAGAAATAAAGAGGGTAAGTAATTTGCTCAAGGTCGCACAGGTAGCCTGACCCCAGAGCCCACTGTTAATGACCAGGCTCCACAAAAACATCCACCTAGGCAGAGCAAACCTCTATGACTATGGGACCCTCCTGCTCACCCTCTCTGTCCATATTGCTATAATCTCCTTTAAGGCAGAGACTGTGTATTATATATTTTTATATCAAGCATCTATGGCATAGTGCTAGTTGTAGCATGTGCTTAATAAACATTTCTTGAAGTTCAAGTGAAAACAAAGGTCCCCGACTCAAGCAAAGGGCAAGGTACACCTATATGAAAAATAGAATACTTATTACGTGTTTAATTCTCAGTATAGCTTTTCTTTATCTCCTTTACGACAGTCTCATACATATGTTAACAAGATATGGTCCAAAATACATCCCAGTGAGGCAAGCACCAAATTGACTAGCTTTTCGTGTCCTGGAAGCTGCACTTGGCTTTGATAATCTACAGTTATTTTTCAGGTAACTGATGTCAAGTGGGAATGTGTTGGGGTAGAGGTGGTCTTAGCCGTTTCAATCACTGTCAGAAGTGAAATTCAGGGCAACTAACAGATATATATCCCTTGTCTTTTACTGGTGCTGTGAAAATTGATCTCTAAAATGCTTTGACTTGAGGTGAAAGTAGCTGTATATCATAAAAGCAGCCTTGCAAATATCCTTTCACCCAAAGTAAGTAACAATTTTCGATGGGCAAATAGGAAAGAAAACTTATCTTTATTTTATGATCTTTGGCTATTGGAGTAGAAAGCAAGCTGGGGGAACCGTTGTATTTCTGTTTGTGATCGCTCGCTCATCTGGATTACTTCTTTATCTTGTACATGCTTTTTATGATTTCATGCATCATCAATTTACTCATCTTCTCCACTTCCAGGCTTTAATAAGCTCCACAAGAACAGAGATGATGCACAGGGAAGCCCCTGGCATGCAGCAGGTACTTAATGCATACCTAAAAGAAAATTGATGGATCTGACCTATTTCCCTAAATAGGTGTCAGTTACCCAGGATTAGCCTGAAGAGCAGACCTAGGGGGTCCATTTTCCTTTAGGTAACAAACAGTATTCGCAACCTCTGAGATGATAGTGAGAGAAGAAATTGGATTAGGAGTGTTGATAACGAGTCTACAACTTAGAGTAGAATTCACACATTCACATGCCCGTGTTCTGGAACTCATTCTCAACTGAATCTAGTAGATAAAGTAGCATTTGATAAGCACATATCAAAAGAAGGCCTTGTGCCAAATTTGAGAATAAGAGGTGGTCCCAGAACCACAGCGAACTCTGGGGTAGGACAAGTGAAGCCCTATCCTCAGGCACAGAATTTACCAGGGTTCCAATAAACTCTCCCTAATTAAGATAAGTACTCGTCTAATGCAAAATTTAAAAAAAAATAAAATTAATGCAAAAATCAATGATGAGCAATGTACCACCATTTTAAATAAAGTCAGGATCAGAAATATGACTGTGCCAAGCCATATTGGAGCCTGAGGCAAAAAGAAAATTCAGTAACACTGATCCTGTCTTTACTTAAAATACCGAAATGTTGCTCATTATGGATATTTTTGCATTAATTTTGATTTTTAAGATATTACATTAAAAGATGACTTCCTTTGCCTAGAGAGGGTTTTTCTCGCCCCTTACATGCACCAGGATACCGCCGCGGCAGTTTCACCCTCACCCTGGCCTTGTCCACCTCTCACAGCGAAGTCAGATACTGAGAGCAAATGGAGCTTATTAAAATTAAATGATCTTATGGAGGAGTGCTGGGGATGCCGCAGGAGCTCAGAGCACCTGGTCCATCAGGGGGAAATGGCAACCTGGGAGTTGCTACAGAGTGAGTTGGGGGTTGAGCCAGGGCAGCCCTGAAACAGCAGCGTGGTGGGTGGAAGGGAATGAATAGAACGTGATAAGGCAAGGGGCGCCATCACAGTGTGCTAAGGGAAGCCCAGGCAGGTGGGATTCATCAGAAGGAAACCTGGCCAGGTAAGGTGGCTCACGCCTGTAATCCCAGCACTTTGTGAGGCCGAGGCAAGCGGATTACCTGAGGTCGGGAGTTTGAGACCAGCCTGGCCAACATGGTGAAACCCTGGCTCTACCAAAAATAGAAAAATTAGTTGGGAGTGGTGGCAGCTGCCTGTAGTTCCAGCTACTCGGGAGGCTGAGGTAGGAGAATCGCTTGAACACGGGAGGTGGAGGTTGCAGTGAGCCGAGATCGCTTCACTGCACTCCAGCCTGGGCGACAGAGAGAGACTCCGTCTCAAAAAAAAAAAAAAAAAAAAAAAAAAAAAAAAAAAAAAAGAAAGAAAGAAAGAAAAAGAAAAAAAAAAAGAAAAAGAAACAAAGAAAGAAAGGTGACTAACATGGCGGCTGGGAGGTGGGGAGGCTGGGAAAAGAAGGCAGCTTCCGGGTGGCCTACCTTGCCCCACGGAGGCTTCAGACATCCTGCTCCCCGTTATTTTCTGGTGCCCTGGCTTTCTCACTGCCCTTTTGTGGCTTGGCATTCCAGCTGCAGGACAAACCCCAGACCCATCAAGGTTCTGTGTTCTACATCCAGAGAGAGCCAATTCCCATGACAACTAACTCCATGCTAAAGGAACGTATGTTTGGGCCAGTTACACATTCTCCCTTTCGATTAGGGAATACATTTTCCCGGCGGTTTTCTAGAAACATGCTTTAATCCAGAAATGTGGTTCCAGAAGTGGGAAATTTGCTCAATGTAGCAAACGTGAGGGCAGACGGAGGCTTAGTGTATCCACCACCAGACACTCAGAGGTCCTATGCAAAGGGCCTGTGGCTGGATCCTGTGTTCTAGAGACAGTGGACACCTGAGAGTGAATTATTTTAAACCATCACTGAATGAGGAGTAAGCACTCAAAACAATGCCACGGGTGAGATGAGAAAAGAAAAGAGATATGCAGGACGGAACTTTCTCTTCGTTTGGGGAGGTGTGAGACACACTAATGGGATGAGACAGTTTAAGTGACAATATTACTGGTATAGATAATGAGGGCTGTAGCATTTGAGGGATGGTTTAAAAAAATCAGTGATGATACTCAGTTTATGCTCCTAAAACTCAGAGCAGATTATCAAAAGCCTTTCTCATCTGTTTCCCAAGCCCCATCACTAACCTCGTTTCTTGATGCCCTACATCGCAGCCTTGCATCCATTCCTCAGTCTGCTCAACACTCCCCAGTCCCCATTGGTCAGCCATGGCTTCACTCATGCTCTTCCTTCTGCCCCCTGAGCCCTCTGGGAAGGTCTCCATTCTCCTGCCCTCCAGAGTGACGGAACTCATCCCAGTGCCCTCTAGGGCTCTAGGACATGACCTCAGCATGTTTCTTCCTATCAGGACCATGACACTCATTGATGCTGTTTCCATTTGTTGTTAATATAACTCTTACACTTTACATATATTGAATGCCTGGGATAGCACCGACTGAAACGAAGTATTTTGGTTAAAGTAATTAATAGACATTAGCAAAGAAAATTAAAATGATTGACGTGTTACACTATTAAAAAGATGAAAGGGGTTAAATTCATTGAATGTTTATCTGAAGAAGGCAAGCTAATTTACTAATAACGATTTTCTGAACGTTGAGTGGGAAAACCTGGACTGGCCTTGAGTCTCTTACAAAACCAGCAAACTCTTCACAAGTAGTGTTACTCTCAGAACACAAGATAGGTTTGTAGGAGATGTGTCAATATAGAGTGTATTACTCAGGGCTCTCTGGAGCGACAGGACTAATAGGATAGATGTATATATGAAGGGCAGTTTATTAAGGAGAATGGACTCACACAGTCACAAGGTGAAGTCCCACAATAGGCCATCTGCAAGCTGAGGAGCAAGGAAGCCAGTCAGAGTCCCCAAACCTCAAAAGTAGGGAAGCCGACAGTGCAGTCTGTGGCTGAAAGCCCGAGGGTCCCTAGCAAACCACTGGTGTAGGTCCATGAGTCCAAAAGCTGAAGAACTTGGAGTCAGATGTTCAAGGGCACGAAGCATCCAGCATGGGAGAAAAATGGAGGCAAGAAGACTTAGCCAGTCTAGTCCTTCCACGTTCCTCTACCTGCTTTTATCCCAGCTCCACTGGCAGCTGATTAGATGGTGCCCACCCAGGTTAAGGGTAGGTCTGTCTTTCCCAGTCCACTGACTCAAATGTTAATCTCCTTTGGAGACACCCTCACAGACACACCCAGGGATGATACTTTGCATCCTTCGATCCAGTCAAGTTGACACTCAATATTAACCATCACCTATAACCTATCTTTTTTTTTCCAAGCATCCACCCAAATCATGAGAGAGCTCAAGTTGGAAAACTAGATTGTCAGGAATGTTATGATATGAACACCAGTCAGGAAACAAACACAAAAAGAGTTAACAGAATTTAAAAAACACATTTTAGGCTACATCTTTTCTTCCTTCTCCCAAATGTCACAAGCCAAGGGCAAAATGGGAGTCTTTACTTGAAATCTTCAGTCATTTGTCACTGCTTTATTACAATATTAGCATTGTTTAAAACACTGATGTATTTTTTTTTTTTTGGCCGTGAAAATGGATGTGTAAGTGCAGAAAGACCATGCATACGATTAGCATAATAATGGGAAACATGCACAAAGCTCTGGCTCATCTTGACTTCTCTGACCTTCAGCACTTTAGCTGGAGTTAGAAATGGCTCTGGGTGTTTAGCCTTAGTATGCAGAGGTGGGTGGAGATGGCATAATTTCTTGAAATCATTGCCCTCAGAGAGTGACAAGGTGTAAATTTCCAAAATGTTTGAAATTTCCGTCCACTGGCTGAGTTCTGATGTGTTGCAATGCGGAGAGCAAAGCTCTAGTTAAGGATTTATCTCAGGCTCCAAACCCGCAGGCCAATGAATGCCCAGTGCTGTGAAGGTGAAAGGCACAGTCTCCAAAGCTAAAGAGCTATCCACATCAATTTGCAGCCAGCTAAGTGGCATCAGCAGTGGGAGAGCTATTTACACTCCCTTCTCCGCTGACAATGATGGGTCTGTAACCAGGAGGGAAGCCAGGGGAATTGACAGGGCTGTTCAGAATATAATGGTCATTTATGGCTAAAGTACCCCCATAACAGTGGGCCCCTCACTCTCATCTGCAGAATACTTGAGGAACTTGCAATAAAATACATGTTCACACCAAACACAGCCCCCTCTAGAGATTTTCTGCAAAATGCCCATTCACATTAAAGCACCTGGTGGCATTTGCTTTGCTTATCCAATGGGACAAAGCCAAGGGACCTCCCTAAATGTTGTCCTCCCCCCACAGATGCTGATAGGAAAGGCTCAACCCAGCACTGACAACTGGATTCTTATCATCTCACAAGCAAAACGAGGGAAGAGGGAGAGAACTGGGAGGAAAATAATTAGACAACATTTATCATGCAATTCGTGAAAGTACTGTATTTTGCAGCAATGTAAATTATAGTATTGCATTATCAAGATAATAATTTGTTTTTGTGACAAGAAATCACACCATTATGTGTTGCATCTGTATTATTTTTTAAATTAGGCTTTTTAATTACAGAGATAAATTATGTATGTAAGAATCCCACTTTGAAAATTTTATACAACATGTCATCTAAGATCCCATTAACTGTTGGAATCTACTCTTCTCATCTCTAAATGCTCCCTAGTTGTAAGAATTAACTCTTTCCTGGGTGGCCAGGAGCCCTGTGGCACACTCCTGCAGCTTGAATCCACCTCACCTAGGGACAACACTGTTTGTTCAGTTACAGGAATAAGGACACCTCTGGGTCTCCCTGCAGCTCTGCCACAGGCTCCACCCCAAGTGAAGCTGCTCAGACTCGAAAATGTCTCTGTAGGGTTGCCCTTCTGCATTCATTTTGTATGCCCTGAGAGAAAGCTGCTTTTCTCCCCCAGTTACAATTCCCTGAAGATTTTCAGATGTCACAGAGGTCCAAAAAGTGAAATCAATATGAAGTAAAGGTTACCATCATAGGTGGTTGTCTCAATCTAATATGTTACGCGGCAGCATAGACTTGGGAACCCATCGTAACTGGGTTCAAGTTCTGGTATGGTAAATAACCTCCCTGGGTCTCAATTTTTCCATCTGCAAAAGAAGCACAATAATAATAATTCATATAAAAAGTAGGAATTAAATAAAATAATGTCTATAAAGCACCAGGGCAAGGTCTGGTACATAACAAGTATTTGTTACATGAGAATAGTTATTCATATTCCTTTGTTTCAAAGCAACGATTTGAGACTAAGTTCAATCCAAAGTTCATCTTTGGGTTTCTTTAATTTCCAAATGGTCCATATCAGTTTCATAACTGTACTTGATGCTATTGATCAACAGAAAATGAGTTTAATATAGCCACCTTTTTTGAGCCCAGCAAGAGAAAAAGATAATCTGGAAAAGGTATAAGCTTAGTGGCCAGTGAAGCACCTTGAGCCATTCTGACGATGATTGTTGTGGGCACAGATGATGTCAATTCCATCTTCATCTACCATCTTGTCACTGTTTGCCTCTACAGCTTGGGCATCAGTACCTTGCGGTCAGCAAATAACAGAACAAAGAAGCGATATTTCCAGAAGATGACTCAAGAGGGGAGAGTATGCCTGAAAAGACACATCGTAGATCATCCAACTACATACTTGCCTAATTTTTCACATTGTTTTTGCCAGTCCTGCCCTTAAAACCATTTCCTGAACTTTCCAAAATGCAGGCCCACTTTGAGGAATAGTGACAAACTGGATAGGCCTTGAGATCTTACAATTTACTTCTACCCCTGCCACATATTCTTCCTGTTAATCAAAACATCGGATTTCCTCCTCAGTCCTCTCTTCTCTATGAAACATACTCTCCCCAGATGTGAGATGAGAAAGGAAATTAGTAAAAGGTAAGTTCAAAATTAGTAAAGTTAAGTTCAATTACATTGCCAGAAATAGGGGCGGGGTGGGGAGGGGATAAGACAGCACAGGGAAAAAAATAATAATAATAATCAAAGAAAAACATACATTTTCAAACATAAAGAGCTGCTTTGGGTCTGAGGATGTATGTATAAAAGAGGGACTTAGATCACAAGAATTGGCATTCAAACAAATAAAAATGTAATTACATGAAGAAGAGAACAGGCGGAATGTACAAAAATTCTCATACTTGGTTTTCAAACAAGAACAAAACCTGAAATAGTAATTTTCAGTGAAGAATGGGAAGAGAATGATCTTTGTTTTGCTTCTCATGTTGGAGGTTCATTACTACGGGAGAAGGTAGATTGTCTCATCCTTAAGAAGCAGAATTATTTCAATATAGGAATCAGAGTTAAAATGGAACTGATGTACCCACAGAAAAGGCTTGAAGTGTAGGTCAGTCTTAACCACACGGATTACAAAACGGAGAGGAAAATATGCTGAAGGAAATGAGAAAATGAGGTTGACTAAGTTATGCCTGAGGAACCCCCTTCCCCATTTCCAAGAGGATTGCTAAGTTCTCCAAGCTCTAAGAAGTGAGTTTACAATTAAACAGGTTTGTTCTTATAGGTTCAAGGACGTAAACAGGACAAAGACATTAAAATATAATCTGTGTCACTACAAATGATGAGATAAAGATTCAACCAACAATCATGGTACAGACCTGAAAACTTTTTACTTTATTTTATTTTTGAGACAGAATCTCACTCACTCTGTTGCCCAGGCCGAAGTGCAGTGGTGTGATCTCAGCTCACTGCAATCTCTGCCTACCAGGTTCAAGTGATTATCTTGCCTCAGCCACCAAGTAGCTGAGATTACAGGCACCCACTCCATGCCCAGCACATTTTTGTATTTTTAGTAGGGACAGGGTTTCGCTGTGTTGGCCACACTGGTCTCAAACTCCTGACGTCAAGTGATCCACCAGCCTCAGCCTCCGAAAGTGCTGGGATTACAGGCACGAGCTACCATGCCCAGTCCGGAACTATAAACTTCTGTGGTTCGATACATTTCTGACTTTTTGCCCACCCACCTCTTCTGACATTTTGCAGCCCACAGGTCAAATCCAGCCTGCCGCCTGTTTTTGCACTCCCTGCAAGCGAAGGATGGCTTTTACATTTTTAAGTGGTTGGAAAAAGATCAAAACAAGGTAATGTTTTGTGACTCAGGAAAATGATATAGAATCATATTTCAGTGAGCACAGATTTAGTTTTATTGGACTCAGCCACACCCATTTACTATGGTCTGTGATTCTTTGTGCACCGCAAGAGAAGAATTAAGTAGATGCGTCTAAGACCACACAGCTCTTAAAGCCTAAAATATTAATGTTTACTATTGTGCCCTTTATAGAAAGTTTGACAACCTGTGACTCAGAAAAAAAGCACAGGCTTCTGAATCAGAACATCAGATTCCAATTCTGGCTCCATCACTACCATACAGTTGTCAGATTTTGATAAGTTAACTTCTCTGAGCCTCGGTTTTCTGATCTGCAAACTGAGGTTCACACCTGGTTTGGAGGCTTGCTGCATTTATGAGATATAAGGCATTCAGCTCTGGCTCTGTTCCGCAGAAGGTGCTCATGAACGGCATTCGTCACTTCTTCCTTTCTTCCTCTCTTTCTCCATGTGACTTTCTTTCTCCCACTCCCAAAGTGAAGCATTCCTTAAATTTATTCTTTAAACCTCTACCTTGATACTCTGCTCTAGACTTTCTCCCTCGGGCTTCTCATCATTCCTCTTGTCTGTAACTGCATTGAGGCAGGCGATTTCCATATCTGCCTCTCCAGTTCTACTTTTCCTCTAAGTTCTTTATGGAATGTTTTCCCTGCTCTGGGATATCTCCACTTGGACATCTCATGAGCACCCCAATTTCAACTTCTAACAAAACAAATAAACGTATCTTCTACCCCATGAATTAAACACACATAAAATAAGATCAACATAATATAAACACAAGATTCTGTCCTGCTGTTGTTGCCATTGGCTATCACCTAATTCTAATAGTCACTGAGATGCAAGAATATTGAAGGCACGTTTCACTCCCCACCTTCCCAGCTCTACTTTTTTGGTTCTTAACTGAGCTGGTCCCTTCTGTCCATCACAGCATTCCTGGATTAAGCTGCCTAAAACACAGCTGCAATCATGCCATTCTCCTATTTGAAAACTTTCTAGAGCTCTCCATTAAGTACAAATCCTGTAGGCAGGTGTGGAAGGCACCCAACAATGTCTCCTGCCCTACTTTTTCATACTCATCTCCTTCTACTTTCTTTCATATGCTCCCTGCTCCCCACAAATTTGACTATTCGCTTTTCCCAGACTTGTCTTCTCCCTTTCCCCAATGCCTTTTCCTTGCCTAACCTACCCCATTCGCCAGGAGTGCCGTTTATTCCCACTTGACCCAAACCCACCTGTCCTTCAAGATTCCGACTAAATGCCACCACTTCGGTGACATTTCCCTGATTATTTGGAGTTATAAGCAATCTTCCCCTCCTTGGAAATGTCATGATAACTGATTTGCTGCTCTCTTATGGCATGAGTGACCATCTTTCTTGGATTATGAGAAAACCCTGTGTCTGCGTGACTATGTGTAGTCAGGAGCAATATGTGATAGCAAGTCAGAGCGACTTCAACCTCATTCCTGCCACTCCCCAGCTATACAATCCTCAGCAAGTTATTTTACCTTCCTCACCTCAGTTTTCATACCTGTAAAATGGATATAGTCATGCCTAGCACATAACTTACTGGGATAATTAAATAAGAAAACGTATATAAGGCATCTGGCACAGAATCTGCCGTAGAAAAATAGAATTTTTATTCTACTTTCCTTAAAAGGTAGTCTGTCTTCACTGAGTAGAGAATCAAGCAGCTGATATATTTTTCATGAAGGAATCTTCCCTGAAAATGGCCTTAAAGTAGGTAGTCAAAAAACATTTGTTCTAATAAACTGAAATAATGATGAGGTTTTAATCAAATGCCAAATGGTATTTATGTGAACTCTGGAGTATAGGTTGAAAATAAAATTGAGTAACTATGAATATATAACATTGAAAATCACTTAGAATACAGGCAAGGATATTAATTCTTTCTGATTTCTTGAGCTTACTAATTAACAAAGGAAGATACTAGAGAGTGAATTAATGAAATACAATATGACCTTGGCAAAAAAAATTCATTATTAAATTGATTAAAACAGTCCTTCATTGATAGGACTCAGAAAAGAGTCCAAAGTAAATTTTTGCACTTCCAATGATCACGGTGCTCTTTAAAGATCAGTGTATTTATTTGACCTAGTGAGGAATCGGGATGGATACTGTCAGGTACAAGTGTCCTTCACCTTTCAGCCGGAAAGGTTTCTTCATAAAATACTGCGGTCACAGCTGGTGTGTTTTCTTGGGTTCGTTCTACTCCTTGCCATAAGAAAGTGAGGCTGATTCAAGAACTTGACACAGACTTACGAAGAAACATTATTTTCTAAATTAAAAAGACAGAAGATGATCTATTTACTTAGGGTTATAGAAGAGCTTCTCATCCAGCATTAGCCTGAAGGGCTGTCTAAAGACAGACACACTGGGTACTCAAAGGGTAAAAAATATAATCCAGAGTTCTGAGTATACACTGAGCGCACAGTGCGATTGTACCTTTCTTGCAGTGGACCTTGTAAATTAAAATTTCACACATCCAGGTTAGATTTTTCTGATATTTAGGTTTACATCGAAATTTGTCATAGTTCAGGTCTTTAACTATTTGCCAACTGATATTCTGCCGCCAACTTATTGTGGATTAGTAAAGTCTAAGGAGGCTGAAGACAGTGTCATTACTACCTTTAGAGAAATCTCAGATGGAATGAACTCCCAAGGGCATCTGTGGTTGCATTTTTAACCTTCAACAATTGTTTAATGTCTAACTGTTAAAAATAAATCAATGCCTTTCAGTTTAGGAACGGAGAAAAAGGGATGCCTTCTGCTCCTTTCCTAAGGAGAAGGGATGCTTTGGAAATAGCAAGCCTAGAAGTCCAGACACCTGGACTCTAGAGCCAATTCTCAGGCAGATGAATCACATGACTCCAGGTTAGTTCCTGTTAAGTGCCTTGGAGACCGTTTGGATTGTGTGGGAGAAATGGCATTATTTTCTGAAATATTGAAACGCGAAAGTGGATGTAATCAAGGGAAAAACAAAATGAAACAACAATAACTGATCCTTTATGTCTTCTGGGAGGATTCACTAGTTTGTTGCACCGAGGAGCCTACCGATATAGAAAACAAAGTCCATGAGATTTGGAATGATGAGAACAAGTGAGGTTAGTAAGGTTAGTAAGGATACACTAAGCCTGGATCCATGCTGAGTGTTTTATATGTAATTTTCAAAGCCGGTAAGGTAGCCCCATTTTATGGATGGAGAAAAGAGACTCCGAGGATTACTTCCTCAAGGTCACAGAGCTTCTCAGAGGCAAAGCATAGATTCAGATCTAGAGGTAATGGTCATACAATATTACCTCCTTTGTAGCTGAATAGGTAACATTTAATAAACACTGTTAGGGACAAACAGCCCCAGAAACCTTCTTGGTACTACAGACACCCCCCCCCCAAACATCTCCGTGCCACCCCTCCCCTTCCCCCAAGTCTTTTTACATTTCTAAGCCCTTATCTAGGCGCCACGGTGGAGCCAGCAGACTTCACTTATCAGACCTTGCTGCCATGAGCAAATCCCAATTACAAACCATCCCAAACCGCACAGCGGGAGGTCGCAGGAAGCATAAACAAACTTTCCCTACACCCCCCCCACACCGTAAACGTCACAAGGTGATATATGGCAGAATTAACCAGCAAACAACGCCAAAGTCTGTCTCCCCCATATAAATCCCTCATTTTGTAAGTTCAGGGCTGCCTCCTCTGTCTGTAGTGAAGCAGCCAGCAGGTTCAATAAACTTACTTGCCTGACTTTGAGTCTATTCTTCCTTTCTCTCAGCTGATCTTACAAACACCAAGTTTTTATTTAATTATAAAATAGAAAGCTTTCCTTTCCAATTGCCAAAGCTTTCGTTTCTAATTGCCAAAGCTGTCCCCATGCTAAGATTTTACTAGGTGAAAGGTAACTGTGGTAAGAGAGACAGTAGTTTATATCTGAAGTTCTTTCCTGAGAAATAAAGTCCCAGACGTGGAGAATTGTTAGCAGGTAAAGGAACAAAACATATTTTGGAGATTCAGCTGGTTTTTGTATAACTGAAGACATAATTTATTCAGTTGTATCAAAGCATAAAATAGTGATAGTAGAGCCAACTCTAGTATCAAAATCATACTCAACTCAAAGAAAAAAAGAAAATGCAAGTTAGAGTAGTTTGAAGTGATTTAACCCAAGTATCATGGTGCTTAACAAACTCTGAAAGTCATCATGCACAGGACTTTCATCTTCACCATGCATCCTTGTGTCTAAAAATACTTGCTGATGGTTCTTAGGACTATTGAAGATGCGTCCTGAAAAAATACTAAGAATGTGTCTTACAAATTCACGTGTCTTAATCAATGCTTACTCCATCAATACATGTGACTCCCGTTTATCAAAAATGGCTGTCTGAGGGTATAGATTCTGTCCTTTTTCCTGTTAGAGGCTCTGAAATTATGAACACTTTTTTCTTCTGTATTTAAAAAGCAGAGAAGCAAATGTTTTAAATGCAGCTAAAGTGATCTCCCTTTCCACATTCTATGCAGATAACAATACCTTCATTATTAAAGCACTATTATTACTATTTAATTGTCTGTTTCATTGTTTAATGAATAGGAACTAGTTAATTATGGTGATAGGGAAAGACAAAGGACAGTTTTCCAATGGGGGATGCGAAGCTCTAGTTTTTACAACGTGGGCTGCAAATTGCTTTATTTCTACTTCTGAACATCAGAACCCAGATTCACACATCCTTGTCAAATTATAAATCTCTTTCAGCATGATTTGAAAATGTGTTTAAGGAAGACTTTTTTTCTAATTTTGCATATTTAAATGATAGCAAATTTATTTCTTGATAGGTTAGAACTGGCTATGCTGGATTCATTCATCGTACAATTCTGAGAGTGAAAAAGCCAGAGCATCTTTTTAACAACTCCCCTGCAAGGGCAGTTTTCAGGCACGTGAGGTCAAGAACTCACAAAATACACTGAAATAATAAGACCGATCTAACAATGATAAAACTCATCCTGGCCAGCTGTCTGCACTGAGGCTTAAACCTCACTGTTGCTAGACAGAATCTGGACCTTGATGCAGCATTCTCATTGTTGCTTCAGGCCACCAATGGCAGAGTTATACTCACGTATTTCCATGTCTGTGGGTACCATGTTGAAAGACACTTTCATGTTTGCACAGGGCTTCACAGTTTTAAAAACCACTTTTCCGACTATCATTTTATTTGATCATTGTACCCCATGAAGCATGCAGGTCAGATATTATGTGCATGTTCCAAATTAGGGAACACGGCCAAAGAGGTTGAATGACCTGTCTTGATCTTGTGGCTAATAAGTAGTACAGATACCTCTTCAGACCTTCTAGAAAGATGGGTAATTACATAAAGGAGTTATCAACATGACATTGATGATTGATGTCAATGTTTTGCCGGAGCAACAGAGCAGGGAACAATAGATAATAGAGTGCCTACTTCATGAGCCTAATCATCATCATGCAGAAAGATGTTGGGAGTCACTCTAAATAGTGATATACAAAACTTTGCTAAAATTTAGAAACATATCTCAATGCAAAATTGTTCTCTGATGGAGATTCAATCAGAAATAAACATATCTGAGATGAATTTATTATCTAACAAGGTTTGTGTTCAGACATACGAGGCTACTTCTGGTTAGGAGATAGGGAGTCTAGGTAACACGTCTGAGGACATTAGGGGAAAATATTAATTTTATTATGGAGAAGAAAATAAATCCTGTAGGGTAAAATTATGTTTCTCTTTTGTTTTCCTCAGTGGCACACTAGAAATGTCACCAATATATACACATACTGAAGGCTGCCACCTTCCTTCTATCAAGGCTGCCACCGCTGCAGACTTAGCTTTTCCTATTCCTACATGCAGGCTGGAAATAACACACGTCATATTCGACAGATGTATCATAATCTCCTACATGAGTAAATGCCAAAAAAGGAGGGGAGAGGGTTGGAAAAAATCCAATACTGTAACATGTACTTATTAAGCTGGAGTTTCTTTAATGAGAAAGTCTTGCACATTGTCAATGTCACTAATACAAATTTCTTTATTTAGCAGCCGCATCATAGAGAAAATATGTGAAATTTTTGGTCCCTAATATTGATCTCCACAGATTTTTCATCTGACATTTTCTTTGGCGCAATACATATTTGTGCGTAATATTGATTTTAATATGTTTCTTTGCTGCTAAAAAGTTTGGTATTGTGTTTGTATGTGTAATAGTAAGTATTAAACTAGAGGTTTCATATTGATTGTTCTCCACTCCTGCCAAATACTATGTGTAGAAAATATATTTCTATCCATTTTTGTTCTCTCTGCACTGATTCCATCCTTTTAAACAGTAAGAATTCAGAGGTGATGTTTCCAGGATGACTTTCTTTAGCAATCTGAGGATTAAAATATGGTTATAGTGACTTATTGACCAATCTTAATCCTGCATGAAAATCAATTCTAGTGGCATTATTATAACTTTTATTATACGGCACAGCTTATTGTGTCCTACAAACAATTTAGGCAAATAAACTAAGTTAACACCACAGAAGTATGGTAGGCTTATGGAGATGTGAGGGCATTATTTGATATTTGTTTAATGACACTATTATGTATCTAAAATATATGTTCCCTAAAAGTTGATGTTTCTGATTCTAACCATACCTGTAACACAGTCAGATTACCCATTGCCAAGTATGTTCATCTCTGCTGCCCAAAGCATAGGTATATTGACTCTGTCAACTCAAAGTTTAGGAGCAAAGTAGGTATCATTTGTCTGTATTTCCTTAACTATTTTAAAAGTGTTAGGAATCAGTTTGGGGATAAGTGGCCTTTAATAGGTAGCAACCTATTTGAAATCTATGGGAGGCACAGTGACAAGTAAATTTAGAGAACAGATGTATTTGCAGGTATGGAGCAAACTATCAGCGGGGAGCCAAGCTCCCATCAAAAGTAGGAGACAAGGAAGATAGGCAACATCAGGGAGAATCAACAGCAAGCCTCCATATGGACAAGAACCACACTGAGAGAAATGAGAAGTACCAAGCCATCAATGAGCTAAATCAGGGACACAGGCATGAGAAGAAAAAAAAAGGACACTTTCGTTTGCTAAAATCAGGAAGCAAAGCAGCATGATATGAGAGAGCTGTTGATGCTATGCCAGTAGAGTACTGTTTAGAGCTCCATATACGCTTAGGACATATATGGGTCCCCTAGTCTTAGGGACAGGATAGATCCTTGAATTTGCCAAAGTGTAAAACATGCAGTTGAGAGTTCAGTAATATCACAAGGCTGTAGGAATAGAAAGGAAAACAAGTTCCTGGCAATCCAGGTTGGTGCCTGGTTTTATGAAGGTCCTTTCTCTTTTCTTTTAATGATTTTGTGTTAAAAGAAAAGCATTGGTTCACCTGCCTGAATCCAAGGCACAATGACTGAGATATGTGCTACCCAGAAGACCTTATTGTTCTGAAAAGGGTGAAGTCAAAGATAGAGTTAGTAGATTAGGGCTGGAACAGGGAAGAAGCAGAGACAGCCTGCAAGAAGAAAGATCAAATTAGCAAGACAAGCATATTGTATTAGTCCATTTTCATGCTGCTGATAAAGACATATCCAAGTCTGGGAAAGAAAAAAGAGGTTTTAATGGACTCATAGTTCCACATGGCTGTGGAGTTCTCACGATTATGGCGGAAGGCAAGGAGGAGCAAGTCACGTCTTAATGGATAGCAGTCAGCAAAGAGAGAGCTTATAAAACCATCAGATCTCATGAGATTTATTCACTATCGCAAGAACAGCATGGGAAAAACCAGCCCCCATGATTCAATTACCTCCCACTGGGTAGCTCCCACAACATGTGGGAATTCAAGATGAGATTTGGGTAACCAAACAGTATCACCTATGAACCATGCAAAGTAATGTAAGTATTAATGTAGATGCTCACAGAGTGATCCTAGGTTTGGCAGAGATGGACTACCAATCAATCAGCAAACTCTTCCTAAATGCCTGAATTATCTGGAATAATGTATAAAATGATGAAGTATATACAATTACAGAGACATGATCATTGACTATCAGACATTATAGATTAGCTATAAAGAAAGAATATGCATACATATATACACACACACACATATAGCTACCTATATGATATATATTAATCCAGTAGTGCTGGAGGAATGCATTATTAATGATATGAGCAAGAAGTAGTATAAGCATTGGAAGAAGAGAGAGTATGCTAACAATTTGGGATGATGAAGGAGATTTCCTAGAACTATGAGGAAAGTAGCCCTAAACATTTCACTAGATTATTTTCTACAATATTCTGATGTTGTGCTCTCTTAGGGTACAGTTTGATGTTGGGAATGGTAAGAAAGAAGAAAAGAAGACAGAGCTTGAAAATTTCTGGATAATGTTACAACAACTGTTGTGGTAAAAAAATAAAATAAAATCCCCATGGTTTTGGCAAATGAGTTGAATATGACGTAGCTAGGGTGTTGATATGGACCTAACAATCCGTCTTTTAATCCTCTGCATCTCCAAGTTGGTCCATTGACCTCCCATTAGCCAGCTTTCTCTGGCTAATGATATTTTTAAAATCTAGAGTCAAAAAAGTAGTTAAAAATGATCCAGGGCTAGAGATGCCCCAGAGACCTTGCAAGAACAAATACAAAACCTCTTAGAGGGAATGCATCCCCAAGGCAAGCCTTAAGTAATTCCCATGAATAAAGGTCTAATTAAAAAGGTTTATTTAAAAACAAACAAACAAACAAGTCATATAATATACATGAATGACAATGGCACATAAGCAAGAACCAGGAGAAATAACAGAAGAATCAAACCTGAAAAGATATTAGATAGAGGACTTAACAGACACAGAACAAAAAAACACATACATAATGTTTTAAGAAGTATAAGATATAAGTGTTATGGTTCTTTTATAATTTGTCTAGCAGGTTTTCCACTTTTCACCAGAAACTGCCTGTCTCTGCTCTACACACAAAAAAATATAAGATATAATTTAAAATATAACAAAGAAGAGATTATCCATTTCAAACCAGTGAGTTTGAAAAATAACTTAATAAAATGTTTAGAAGTAAAACAGATACATAAATGATAACATAGCAAAATGGAAACATTATAATATAAATGAAAATAAAACATGAAAATATAATAATACAATGAAATGTATAATTTATGTTATATGAATATAAAAAATGAAATTAAAATATTAAACTACGTTAGATTTTGCTGAAGAGATAATTAGTGAACTGGAAGATAGAGCTGAAGGAATTACTAAGTATATAGCAGCCCAAAGAAACAATTAAAATGGAAAATGAAAAAGAAAGGTTAAAAGTCATAGAGCAAAGAATGAGAGGGTCTAAAACATGCTTACTCAGAATTACAGAAAAAGAACAAAGAAATGGAGGAAAGGCAATATTTTAAAAATAGCTGAGAATTTTCTGTAATTGGTGAGAGACATAACATGTATTATGCATTAAGCACAATAGAAACCAAGTAGGATAAATAAAAGACAAACCCAACCTGGTCACATCAGTAAAATGGAAGAAAAAACACAAAGAAAAGATCTTAAGAGTAGTCAAAGAGAAAAACAGATCCCATGTAAGATTATGACAATTATCCCATTTTTAAACAGAAATTGTGAATGCCATAAGCAAATAGAATAATATTTTTAAAGTGTGTGAGAAAAAAAAACAAAACTGTCTACTTAAGATTGTAAAACTACCCCTAAAGACCCAGATGGAAATAAAAATAAGTTTAGATGACAAAATAAAAATGTGTTCACCCTCAGAACTTCTAAAGGAAGTAGGAATATGTTTCCAGAAGAAAGGGATGATACACACACACAAAAATGATGAGCAAATAGATTTGTAAACATGTATGTAAACTTAAATATAGATTCAGCCTAATTTGTAGAGTTATTCGAAACAATATGCAGTTCTCTACTGAACAAGTATCCTTTTATTATCCTATATTAATAGTGAGGTGAGAGAAAAAGCATTTTGAGCTCCATATATTTCTCTGGAGATTGGTAAAACTATTCAGATTAACTTTAGATTTTGGTAGGCTGGGTATGGATTATAAAATTCCAACAATGCTTTGTTCTGTTGTCTAAACTTCTTTTTATTTCCATCTTGGTCTTTAGAGGGAGTTTTACAATCTAAATTAACAGTTTTTTCTCTCACACTTTAAAAATGTGATTAACCATAATAATAAATAAATTTAAAAAAAATAGTAGAAATTGAAATAAGTGAAGAGTAATAATATGATTGATTACATGAAGCTGATTAATCACAAAAAGTGAAGAAGGAGAGAAAAGAAAGTAAATGGCAGTTGTAAAACACAAAATAAAATCCTGGAAGTGAATGTAAATATAGTTCTTATAACTGATATAAAGGGACATTGATTGTTAGACTCAAAAAGGTAGAGAGATATGTAGAGATACAAACACAGACATAGACATAGATCTCTAGCTCTATCCCATTATCAGGTGCACACTTAAAACATTAAGACACAGCAAAGGTGAAGGTATAAAGATGGAAAATTTTCCACCAGGTAAATACTAACAAAAGAAATCATGTTTATAATGTAATATTAAAAACAGACTTCAAAGAAGAAAGTATTACTAGAGATATAGAAAGATGAAGACTTATTCACCAAAGATGTATAACACTCAGACAAGATTGTAAGTTTTACAAACATTAACTATTTCAATCCTCTTAAAACTTGATGAAATACATTTTATTTCCATTTCACAGATGAGGACATAGAAACACAGAGGTTTAAGTAAAAGTTGAATTCATCAAAGATATAATCATTTCAAATTTGTAGAAGCCTAGTAGAAGAGTTTCAAATTATATAAAGCAGAAATTAACACAATTCGGAGAAATAGAAAAAGTCATCATCACTGTGAGTTTTTTGGTTGTTTGTTTGTTTGTTTGTTTTTGAGACGAAGTCTTGCTCTTGTGCCCCAGGTTGGAGTGCAGTGGCACGATCTTGGCTCACTGCAACTGCTGTCTCCTAGGTTCAAGCGATTCTCCTGCCTCAGCCTCCCGAGTAGCTGGAATTACAGGCGCCCGCCACCACACCCAGCTAATTTTTGTATTTTTGGTAGAGACAGGGTTTTACCATGTTGACCAGGCTGGTCTCGAACTCCTGACCTCAGGTGATCCACCAGCCTCAGCCTCCCAAAGTGCTGGGATTACAGGTGTGAGCCACCACGCCTGGCCCAGTGTGAGATTTTAATATACATCTCTCATTGTCATTAAGTTGAAACAAATATAAAAGATTTGAATGATATAAAAAACAAACTTGATGTAAAGGATATATGACAAACAGTATACTTAAACAAATGGAGAATACACATTCTTTTCAGGCATACTTTAGCCATTTACATCAACTGATCATAAAGTAAGTCTCCACAGATTTTAAGAAATTCATATTATTCAGATTATGTTTTCTGTTCCCAATGCAATTAGATTTGAAATGAACAAAGCAGATAACCAAAAACAGGAATAAAATATGTTTGTAAATGTAAATATGTATATTGTATAAATATATAAATGCAAGTATATAAATATATATGTGTGTATAGACACACATACAAATAACTCATGTGTTTAAACAATTCGAATGCACATTTAAAAACACTGAAATCTGAATTACAATGAAAATACTATATAGCAAAGTTTGTGGGGTGAATTTGTCTATTAAAAGACATGTACAAGAGTTTATCACCAGCTTTATTCATGATAGACAAATAATCCTGGAAAGAACCAAATGTTCACTAACATTAGAATGGATAAAGTATGGTATACTGTGGTATACTGACAGCAGTAAAAATGAATGAATCTCTTACACACACAATAAGGATAAATATCACAAATATTGTTTGGGGCTAAAAAGACAAATACAAGAGACTATATACTGTATGGTTACATTAAAAAGTAAAGAAAAAGCAAGAACTAATCTATGGTGATAGAAGTCAGTATAAGGGTTCTCTCAGTAGAATGTTATTGACTGGATTCAGATATGGAGGAGATTTCTGGGTGCTTGAAATGTTTCATACCTTGATCTGGGTACATTCAACTATAAACAGAGTATCCTTCATATATGATGATATAGTGTATAGTCTCATATCCGTCTTTTTAACCCCAAACAATATTTGTCATATTTATCCTTATTGTGTGTGTAAAAGAATCATTCCTTTTTACTGGTATCAGTATACTATACTTTATCCATTCTGATGTTAGTGGACATTTGGTTCTTTCAAGAATTATTTTTCTATCATGAATAAAGCTTGTGTGTGTGTGTGTGTGTATACATATATTCTTTGTGTGTATATATACACACATGTGTATATATATATATATATATAGTGTGTGTGTATGTGTGTGTATATATATATAAGTGTGTGTATATATATATTCTTTGAACTGTTTGCTTAATATGAGTGCATTTTATTTACTTTACCACGTGGTTTTGTCCTTAATAAAATGGAGAAAATGTAGTTGGTTGTAACTAATGAAGTTCTTAACGGGAAACATGTATCCACAAAAACATACCTTTAGAAAAGACAAAAGCTAAAATTTAATGAGCTAAGCATATTATATAAGAAGATAGAAACATCAGGGATGGGAGAAGCAAAGAAGTATAAATAAAAACCTTTAAAAAATAAAAGCAAAAATTAATGAACTAGAAAAAGAAAAGAAAATGCAGTAGAAGAAATCAACAATTCCAAAATAAAAGTGGGTTTTTGAAAAGACTGATAAAAATCAAGAAAGCTCCAATAAGCTCAAACAAGGAAAGATGGGACAAATTAATATTAGGAATGAAGGACAGAATATAACTACAGACAGAGCAGAGATTTAAAAGGCAATAGTACTGATAATAATACCTAACATTTATTGAATATTTGATAAGCTTTAGGCTTGTTCTAAGTCCTTTATATATTTATCACTTCATTTAATCCTCATGGCATAAAATACCCTGAGGTGTGCATTTTATTATGTCCACCTTTTTTTTTTTTACAGATTTATGCCAATACTTTTGAAAATTAATGAAAACTTGGCAAATTCCTGGAAAAACATAATTTAGCGAAGCTCTCAAGAGGAAATTTAAAAGTCTAAAAAGTTATATAATGAAGTTGAATAGTTGAAACTCTTCTACTATAAAATCAAAAAACAACTCATTCCTTTTTTAAATAATCTGTTCCATGAAATAGAAAAATGAAAAACTTCCCAATATATTTTATTAAATACTACAATACCAAAAGAAACAAACAAGAAAGAAAAATTAAAGGCTAGTTTCATTCATAAATACAGTTGCAAAGGCTCTAAACAAAATACAATCAAACTGAATCTACCAGTATATTAAAGAATAATGCAACATACCTAAACTGAATTTATACCATGAAAGAAGGGTTAAAATTAGCAAATCTATTAATGTAATACACCACATTAACATATTAAAGGTGAAAAAATGTAATCATTTAAATAGATGCAGGAGAAGCATATTACATATGCTCCTGAATCCTACTGAAACCACTGAGAGATAGATATTATCCTCATTTAACTAATAGGTAAATCAATAATAACTAATAATGAAAATAGCCAACTTTATAAGGTGCATGTTTTATACTAAGTACTACGCTAAGTAATTTGCAATGATTATTTTATTCTTAATTATAGTCTTAAAAGCTCTGCACTATTATGATTCTTATTTCACAGCCTGATTATTTTTGTATTCAATTTTCACAAATTTGATTCTGAAGCAATATTATTCTGCATCTTCCCTGCCCAATAAGGGAAGATAACTTGAAACACTTAATTAAAATAGTGTGTTTTAGTTATATCTAATATAGAACAACCAACACCACAATTTTTTTCATTAGCTATAGGTCCAACTTAAAATTGTTTCTAATTATGAAGAAATGTTGTACATGTGTATTTCTAATGTGTGTGTATACTATCTTACATTTAAAAGATGATGAATTTTTGCTATTGTTAAGCTTTAAGCATTTTGGCACACTCCATTGCTGATTTACTTTTACAAAACAAAAAAGGAGAAGCTTTCGATTATACACAGATATTTGTATAAATTTCATTCCCCAACATCTGTATCCTATTATAATTGTTCAGCCCCTAAAGTGAATGCTTTCAAATGCATAATGTGAATATATTTTTATAGATTATTGCTTCAGTAATTATACATTAATATGAATTACAAAAAAATCAGTTATAAAATGTAAATCCAGAAAGCTCAGGAAATAATGTAGCTCAAGGAATTTAACATTTAGCAAGGTTGGAAATGTAAAACTTTATTTTAAAGCAAAACCATAAGGATGACTCATATACGGCCAAGAATTTTTGAATTCTCGGTTCAAAAATTGATATGAACCAAGAAACAATGATTCCACCGTATCTTTAGAAATATAACTTAAATAGATATTTTCATATTTGATAACATTCCCAAGTTATACAGAAAGCCTGATATAAAAAAACCTCTTTCAAGTGTTCTAGAGCTCACATATCTTTCTTATAAAAGCAAAGCTGAAACCTTTCTGAAATTGTTTCCTTTTTGTGTGCACATGTACGTGTGTGTGCGCACGCACATATATTCTTTTAAGTGGTGACTAATCTTAATGCATCTAGTCTACCTTCTGTGTCTGGTGAATGCTTTTATGCTTTTCTTGCTCCTGGGATGTTACCAAGCTTTCAAAATCTTACTCAGGTGATGTGAAGAATAAAAAAAAAAAAATGTTATATATGCCCTTTCATGGCTGCCCTCGTAATGTGCAACACAGAACATCACTTAGGATTTAAAGGCCCATAAAATAGAAAGCTTGCTTAACCCCTTGACTGCTCCGTGCATGCAAGTTGCAGCACCCTGTGATATTGGAATTTTATGAGTGTTGAAAGCTGAGGTGTTTTAAGCCTCAGCAGCATACATTCGTTCTGTTATGGTAACCCAGGTCAAAAGCAGCACAGGATTTTTTAGCTCTTTCTATTTTCTTTGTCTTTGAAACTGTTCCTAGACATCCTAATTCTGCACTGCAAAATGCCTGCAAGCATATAATAATTCAGTTAATTAGTAACAAGAAATAAAAAGTATATATTTTCTTTCATTGAACAAAATAAAAATGAATGTATTTCCAAATAAGTCAGGAACATCAAAAATAGTGGCATTTTTCCTCTTTAAAATGGCATAAGCAGACTATAACAAGTTAGGAACTTAAAAAAGGAACAGAAATCAATACTATTGTATGCCTAGTATTGTCTAATTTTAGAAAGGTATAATCTGCTATAAGAGAACCCAGTTATGGACATACCAGGAATGTCAGCACTTTAGGACAATGTGGGATGTTGTAAGAGAAATGTGGAAGCTAAAATTGGCTGAATATGTAGACTGGAATCCTAAGGGAGGATGAATCTGGGAATATGAGCCACTCCTGTGGCTGGGTCTCCAGGGGCTGCCTCTTGGAATGCTTTGGCCCTTCTCCCTGACCTTACAATTTGATAACACAAAGGCTTATGTGACCTGAAATCATTGTATGATAATTCTCATTTACGGTTAATGAAACACTCTAACATGTATCATTATGTTGTGCTTCACGACATTCCTGAACAGTAGATACAGCAGCAGGGAAAACTGAAACTCATAGAGGTTGAGGGACCTATCTAAGGTCACATAGCTTGTAAGCTGCAGAGCTGGAACTAAACACCATTATTCTTATTTCAAGTCCCGTTTTCGTTCCATTACAAACTTAGTATATACTTGGCACTCCAATTTTCCCTAAGCAAAGCCATGTCAGGTAAAGGGAAGAAAGAAAGGGAGAGAAAGAGAGAAGAGGGGGTGGGAGAGGGAGACAGGGAGAGAGCAAGCAGGTGGAGAAAGAAAGAAAAGACCAGTGGGAAGGGAAAGATGCAACAGGAAATCCGAGCACGGGGCAGGAAATGTGTTTCTCCCAATTGTGCCCCACCCACCAATGTTTCTAGAGCCCCTTCAGTTCTATAGCCTTTCTCATTCTGTTTAATTTAATGTTTATTTCCTCCTTCAACAATTCTCCCTCGTGGCTGAGATTTCATAGTTTTTAAATGAAACATTCTTTGTCTAAAATTGTTTGCCTTGGACCATCTGAAAGTTGGATTATCCTTTCATCTTATCTCACTTTTCCTTTCCACACATTGAATTCTTTTTCTCCTCCTGAGTTTCATGTGCTGCCTTTAAATTAAGTTACTGAGGGAGCTGTGTAAATTCTTCTAGGCTTTAAGAATCCATATCCTTGTTTTGAAATTCTGGAGACTCATCTAACTGTCAATGTTTCACAGTCTCATTTCAATATTGAAAAAAATCAATTGTTAAAAAGTTATAATGCCCATAGCCTGTTTATAAGATCAGAAGACTTGGTCACATAATGTAATTGATGGTTATAAAAATAGAGAAATTTACTTGTATAAGCCTTGTATTTAATAAATCCATGACTAAAAGTAGAAACTATGCAATACAATATTAATGCTTGCAACTTTTAAAGATAATAATAAATAAAACACTAAAACCTCACTTTAATTCTTAAACATGTTAATGAAGAGAATATACATGCCCCAGTTTTTATGAAATAGATAACATGCTGTGAAGATGGGAATCTATCTTATGGAAGTGAATTAAATTCTGGATGATGAGTTCTCTCTTGGGGAAGTTTTGTGTGGTGTTGGTGTTGTTTTAATTATAGACGACCACATAGTTAATGGAAGAGGTGGGGTATGAATGATGCCGTTGAGTTAGATATGTTTTGTCCTGATCTCAAGTTTAAGGGCCATCTTTATGGGTGATGCGTCACTATTTGGAAGGCATTTTCAGCTCCTTTATCTTGAAGAACAGAACTGAAGGGAAATGTCTTCAGTTTCTGGATCACCTTTTAATAGGAAGTATAGCTAACTTCTGACTGGAATTAATAGCTCAACCAGAAAGTTTGAGAAGAGTTTAATTAGCCTCCATGGTTCCACTTCATGATTTCATAGAGCAGTTCTTTGAAAGTTACATCAGTGACTATCAGTTTACTGTCTCCGTCAGCATTTTGTGAATTCCAGATTACCATTTAGCAACGGCACATCCTATGCGTGTGGCACTCAGGACTAACGGAGAAGATGGTGCTGCCCGAATAGCAGTGCAGGACTCTGGTGGACAGACACATTCACACAGGGGATAGATAACATAAAATTGAAAGCCTCTAATCGTGGTGTGATCTTGAGGATTGCATTGTTTCAGCTAAAACCTACTTTCTTTTGCAAATGGTGGGTCAACACACAGTCTCTAACTTTGACAGCTGAGATAGAATATGTGGGGACAGAGCTTTCTTCATTTGTTCTCATGAACTAAAAAGCAGTAGAATTTTCCCCTGTATTTTCCTGCTATTCTGTTCAGCTAATATGCATGCCAAGCTACTGCTGGAACACAAAGGAACATTGTTCCACTAGATTGAAAATTGAACTAAAAATTTATTTGAAATGATAATTTGTTTTCCTCATATCCAAGATGTGGGAAGCTTTACAAGTAGATTTGCATTTTTTAGGGTTTTTTTGTTTTGTTTTGTTTTGTTTTCAGGCAGTATGTCTGAATCCAGCACAAAATCTAGGACAAGTCTGAACAATGACGTTACTAGACCAAGAATAGGTGTGCCCCTAAGTGAGCAAATACGTTACTTGAAAACTCATCAATCAATACTAAGGGGAAAAAAGGGATGATTTAGAAATTAAGTTTCCTAACATGATTATATAAATTTGCCTAATAGTAAAATCCTACAAATCAGGATACATTATATCAACATAAGAGAAAGTTAAGTTCTAATTATTATTGTTAATTTGTGAGGCAAGTAAAAAGAAACCAGTCACTATTTCTGAAAATTCTGCCAATGTAACTAATATGCTAAGCCTTTTGACAATATATCAAAAACAAGTAAAAAAGGAAGCAGTTAAAGCATCTGAGGGTTCATCAGGCATGTTTTTAAAAAATCTGAAGAAATGGCTGCTCTTTGAATTGTATGAAATGTTTGACACCCTGTATTCGAAACCTTTGTTTCAAGCTTACTGTATTTGTTGTGTGCTTCTCTTCTAGTTTTATGGGTTATTTACTGGATGGATGACTCACAGAAGAAAATATACATGTAGTTTTACCTTCTAGTCTTTGACTTGATTACTAATCTTCTGTGCTGAGGCAATGTTACAAATGTGAGAAATTTAAGTGCATCAGTTACACAAATAGGCTTACTGAGCAGAGTGATGCAGAACAAAGATCACCAGATGGGTCACAGGGCCGAATTCTAAGGAATTGTATGAGGCTGAACCACAATGTTACTGTGCTCTTAGGCTGTTAATAGTCAGCTACTGTTTCAGTTAATTTAATAAAAGCATGAAAAAGAAAGAAAGCAGTTAACTAAAATATCAATATCATACTCTTATGAATTTGTTATGTATAACATAGAAGAACATATTAGACATACCAGACTCAACATCCAGGTATTTTGACAATACTGTTTGGAATGCTCGCTGAAGAATGGGGTGTTGATGGATACAAATACACAGTCTGATAGGAGAAATAAGACCTAGTGTTTGATAGAGAGTAGGGGGACCATAGTTTACAATAATCTATTGTATATTTCAAAACTGCTAGAAGAGAGGAGACAAATACTTAATATGATGATATCCCAATTACACTGATTTGGTCTTTACAAATTATGTGATTGTATTAAATTATCACATGACTCTGAAATTATGTGCTTCTATTTTGTATCAATAAAATTGTTTAAAAAAAGTTTAATTTAAAAAATAAAAATAAGTCCTTCACAAAAATAAAAGAATGGAGTATTGTCTTAATGACTCATTTTTTACTTGATTTATCCAATATTTTCATTGGGCTGACAAGACTCCCAAATCAAAAATGTCCAGAGAGAACAACGGTATGTCTATTGTCTCTACAGTTTAAAATCTTGAATTGTGAGATATCAAGAGTATGGGCAGTCCCTGCTGTTCTATATGGCTCATTTTCCCCTTCTGCTCACTCAAAGTGTCTAATTAGCAGCCACACTTATTTCTCATTGCCTTTAGCTCCTCAATCAAGGATTTCTGGTGAAGGAACCCTGCTGCGGGTGCTAGAATTTTTTTAAAAAAGAAAGAAAACATGAAACTCATCTTCGTGTAATCAGCCCATAAACACCACCCCTTCATCACCAAGGGAAAAGAGAATGATTTTCCATTTCCTATTCCAAAAACACTACTAAGACTATTTTTAGTTTACTTCATCCTTTTATGTCTGATCTTGGTAATTCTTTTGTCAAGATAGGCATAAGGAGAGAATAGAAGAAAGAAAAAAAATTGAAAATTCTTAGAATCAAGTGAATTGCTTATGAAACCTGCAAAGACAGGCAAATGTCCATCTTGTTGTCAAGAACACCTTCAGTCTATAAATATATAAAATATGACCCAAATAACCCAAAGACTTAAAATTTTAAATGAGACAAGCAAAACTATATGTTAGATATTTAATTGGTTATTTAAGCTACAGCATTTTAAAAATATGTCAAAGGAATTCATTCATTCAACAATAGTAGTGTCCAACGTCCCAGGCATTTTCCTAGGTACTGGGGATAAGAGTGAGCAGAACATGATCCCTGCATCTAGGAGTTTAGAGCACAGAGATAAGAAAAAGGTAATTTAAAATGCAGTGTGTAAACCACAAGGCATTTTAGGAGATATAGGAGAGACACAAATCTTAAGAGCATGGAAATGTCCTAGTAGAATTGACATCTAACCTGTGTCCCAAATGATGAATAGAGCTCAGTAAGGCCAAAAAAAATAAATAAATAAATAAAAAATAGTACTTCTGAAAAGGTGAAATGGCAGAGTAAAAACCTCTGAAAATTCATTCTTCCATTAAAGCAAAAGAACACTTGCAAAAATGATTGACTTTTTTCAGAACCCTGAAATTTTCAGAACCCTGAAAATTAACCAACGCCTTGCAACAACGTTAAGAGCATTATTCCAAAAAAACAACTGAATCTCAGTAAGAACAGCAAGTGCTATGGTGTTTTAATTTGGTTTAGTTCCATCCTCCTCTTTCCAGCTCTGAGGCAACTATGGAAACTAATAGCCTCACAACCATAATAGCTATGAAAACCAGCAGCCTAATGGGCCCTGGATAGAGCAGAATGGGATTGCAGCTCTCCAGAAGCCTCATCCCCAGAGAACTGTCTCTATTTGACCTCTCTGCTATCTCCCTGAAAAGCCTCATTCTTAGGGTTTATCTTTGTTTTGTCCTGACTCAGAGCTCACTCTGCTCAAGCATTTGTAGAAAACAATTAGCAGTAACTGTTTAATAGTACAGTTGCCTGAGGCAGTAATTCCAGTTGGAACTAACAAGAAGGTGACCAAAACACATAAAATAAAAACCTGGGAAATGAAACATCCATAGAGTGCTTTTAAAGGCCCCATATCTGGAAATTTGGAGAGCCGGCCAGGCGCATGTGGAAGACTGTTTACATACTCAGGAAAGATCTAAGAAGGTCCTTCTCTCTCATCTCTGACTGACCATGAGGCGCTGTGCAAGCAGGAAGTGAAAGCTAAGGCGGACCTGTGAGCTGCCTGTGAAAGCATTGAAGGCATGCCCCGACACACATACGCACACACATACACACACACACGGAGAAAGAGGGCGGGGGGAGAGAGGAGAACTCCTCTGCAAAGCCTGGGAGACTTATTGATTGCATTCATTAGCTGATCAGTTAAGCTAACTGAACACACCAAGCATCAGTGGATTCAAAAAGAATACAGAGTATACAGGTTCAGTCCAGGAAATTCAAGAAAAAAACAGTCACTAAACAAACACACACAAACAAAAAACCTCACAGAAGGTGGTGGGAAGGTGGGAAAATTGGATTTCTTGCTATATTACTTAAAATGTTCAGTTTTCAACAAAAATTTATGAGATGTGCAAAAACAATGGGAAAGGATGATGCATATAAAGAAAAAAAAGGTACCTGAGGAAGTTCAGATTTTGGACTTACTAAACAAAGTCTTTAAAACAGCTATAAGAATGTGGCTAATTTTTTTTTAATTCATGTGTTAAGAAAAATTGAAAGAAGGTGTGAGAATTCTATCTTACCAAATATAGTATATCATTAAAGAAATACAGATTAGGCTGGGTGCAGTGGCTCATGCCTGTAATCCCAGCACTTTTGTAGGATGAGGTGGGTGGATCACAAGGTCAGGAGTTTGAGATCAGCCTGGCCAACACAGTGAAACCCCATCTCTACTAAAAATACAAAAACTAGCCAGGGGTGATAGCATGCACCTGTAGTTCTAGCTACCTGGGAGGCTGAGGCAGGAGAATCACTTGAACCCAGGAGGCAGAGGTTGCAGTGAGCTGAGATCATGCCCTTGCACTCCAGCCTGGGTGACAGAGTGAGACTCCATCAAAAAAGAAAGAAAGAAAGAAGGAAGGAAAGAAAGAAAGAAAGAAAGAAAGAAAGAAAGAAAGAAAGAAAGAAAGAAAGAAAGAAAGAAAGAAAGAAAGAAAGAGAAAGAAAGAAAGAATATAAAAAATAACTAAGTAGAAATTCTGGAACTGAAAATTATAATAATTACTGAAAATGTTAACTAGGAAAACTTAATAGCAGTTATAAAATACTAGACTATTAGACTGTCAACCAAGAATTCTATGTCCAGCAAAGCTAAAATTAAGAAGGAAATATGTTCCCAGATAGGCAAAAACTGAATTAGTTACTAGCAGCCCTGCACTATAAGAAACACTAAACAGAATCTTTTAGTCTGAAATTAAAGAACATTAGACAGTAACTAGAATACATGCAAAGCAATAAAAAGTATGAGTAAAGATAACTACATAGGTAAATGTAAAGTCAGTACAAAATGTATTTTCATTTGTAATTCTTCTACCTCAACTAAAACTGTATAAAACAATAAGAACACTGTGATGATGGATACAAATGTATAAAGATGTAATTTGTATGATAATAAGAGCACAAAAGAGGAAAAAGAGAATGTAGCTATGCAGCAAAACAGTTTTTATATACTATTAAAACAAAGCTCACGTTACTCCAAAAGAGATTGCTTTAAATTAAGAGGTTAATTTTGAACCCCAGGGTGACAATTAAGAAAGTGAAGATAATATAGTAAGAGAAACAAAAATAAAGTAAAATGGAACACAAGAAAATATCTATGTAACACAAAGAAGGTAGTAACAGAGGAATATCTGTATGCATGTTACACAACCATAATGCAATGAAATTACAAAGAAATAAACGGAAATTTGGGAAATACACAAATATGAGGAAATTAACCAATACACCTATCTCTAAGAGAGAATCAAGAACGCAGAGGGTGGAGCTGTGATCCCAGAGTGCAGAGTTATGATTCTAGAGAGCAGAGGCATGAACCACAGAAAATTACTCTCAAGCCTTGAAACCTCATGCAGTGTGCCCAGGTACATTGCTAAATTACTTGAGACTGGTAACTCCTTCTTTTTTCCTTCCATTTTTCTTTCATTTAACCTAGATGTCTGTAATAGCTATCCTATACCTGCCCATCATTGTATTTTGGGAGCCAATAACTTTTTCACAGGTTCATATTGAAAGAAATTGTGCCTCAGAATGAACTGTATCCAGAACCTCCCCTGGACTGAACTTAGAATATTTAGATAATGAGATTTGCAACTTCTGAGTTGATAATATGTAGATGAGATTTTGGACTTAAGTTGACGCTACATTGGGTTGAGACTTCTAGAGACCTTTAGGTGTGGTAAATGTATTTTGCATGTTGTATGAATATTAATCTTTGGGGGCCAAAGGGAGGGACTGTGGTAAGCAAAATAATGACCCCTGAAAGTTATCCATGCCCTAATCCTCCCAACTTGTAAATGTTATCTTACATGACAAAAGGGATTTTGCAGATGTAATTAAGGATATAGTATATGCCATATTTGCATTTCCTCCTAAACTGCGTTTCTATGGGGCTTAGAGAATAATCTTGCTAATAATTGCTAATAAATTGAAGTCCCTAAATTTTACATATTGACTTTTATTTTTTAACTAATTTTTGTAATGTATTTGGGGTTGAATTCTTGATCAAAAACAAAGCTAACAAACCTTTTTTGTTTTATGGGAGACAGAGGGTTATCCTTCTGGTAAATATGATATTCTATATGTTGACTCAATCATGAAAAGAAACGTAGCTGAAAATTTAAGAGTCGTCAATATTGTTACTTGTAAGTTTAAAAGTCTGTTTTAAGAACTTTTTTAAAAGTTTAAAATATATATATATCGTATACACACATATATTTATATATACACGTACATATATTAATATATATACACATATATAAATGTACATATGCTTATATATACACACATATATATACCTCTATACACACACATATGTAAAGGTGTATATATGCATGTGTGTTTATATTTACATATATATGTGTATATATATAATTATATGTATATACATATACATGGTCATGATTAAGAATATATATATGGTCTATAACATGTTATATATGTACACATAATTATATACATACACATATATAGAGGTAAATATATATATACACACTCATATGTGGGTGTATATATAGAGGTACATAAACAGATATCTATTACTAGATCACTAGGTCTCAGAAAGACAGAATTCTGGGGTAGTGTGAATAGGATGTACGTTGCTTACCTATGGAGTCAAGAGAAAGAACTCTCAATTATAAATGAGAATGTGTGCCTCCACAGGTTCTCTTCTTGAAGCCACACTATCAAAAACTTCGAAGGGTCTGGGATTGTATCCTATTTTCAAGCTAACAATTATCCTGCCACAGTTGCATGGGTGCTGAAAGAAACTGAAAAACCCCTGGATCATAGAACTTTATTACTCACAGCAAAAGTAGTAGCCAGAATGCCAGCCTCTGCACCAGTCCCCCAAGCCCTAATTCCCCTTTGCTATGTGGCAATTAACTTTAGGTGTCAACTGGATTAAGGAATACCTAGAGAAATGGTAAGGCATTACTTCTGGTAAGGCATTACTTGAGGGTGTGTGAGGTTGTGTTTCAGAGGAGACTGGGCTGTGAGTCAGTGTACCGAGTGGGGAAGATCTGGCAGGCACCATCCAATCAGTTGGGGGTCCAGATAGAACAAGAAAAGGACAGAAAATAATTTACTCTTTCTCTCTTCTGGAGCTAGGACACTCTCTTCTTTCTGCCTTTGGACATGAGAACTCTAGGCTTTCTGCCCTCGGGACTCCAGGGCACACACCAGTGACTCCCTGGTTTTTCAGGCCGTAGGCCTCGGACTGAGAATTACACCATCAACTTCCCTGGTTCTGTGGTGTTCAAACTTGAACTGAGCCAAACTACCAGCATCCCAGAGTGTCCAGCCTGCAGATGGCCAGTTGTACTTCTCAGCCTGCGTAATTACATGAGCCAATTCCCCTAATAAATTGTGTGTGTGTGTGTTTGTGTCTGTGTGTGTGTGTGCGCACAGTGGGGTACTATTGGTTTTGTCTCTCTGGAGAACCTGAATAACCCGGGGTGAAGTGGAGAGGTCCAACTGATGCCTGCACACTACAGGTTGCATTACAGAAGAAGCACCCAGAGATTAGGTAACACAAATCTTTAAAAACAGACAAGCATGAACGCCTTTTATTTCAAGGTAAATACTCTCTCTACCATCCAAGATCCTCCTTGGATCTGAATGGAGACACTATTCTCTATTTTCTGAGACTATTTTCTACATAAACATCCTTGAAAAGATAGTTCAAAACCAAAGCAGTCAGGGCCTCTGCTCTCATGATGTAGGAGACATGAGAGACCCATGGAGAATTGTTTCCCAACACACAATGAGTGAAGCTTTGTCTCCGAATTTACATTTATTGTTTTCATCCTAATATTTTGATATATACCTTTCTATGAAATTAATCGTTGTACAGATTGAGAAAGCATGCCATTACTTACTTATAAAATTGTTTAATACCAGCAAGTTCTGGATGGCTTCTTCTGAGTCCTTCTTTGAATAAGTCAGAGTCCTGCTTTAAATAAACCATCATAGGTCAGAATGTTGTCAAGCATGAAGCAGCAATGTTGGGGAGTTTTGGTGACTAGAGGTGACTCCTCCAGGGTTTTCTATAAATGTTGACTCATATGGAGATAATCAGATAAGGGTTAACTCTTGTATTACTGTATTCCCTCAATTAGAACTTCAAGAGACCCCCTCAGCTATGTATCTCAGTGATGGTCATGTAACAGTGTTAAGTTGCTGTTATAAATGTACTTAAATACTACATAGTTTCCCTCTTTTGGAAAATATTTTCCCTAGAAATCCGGCCAGATAAAAAAATAATATTCCCAGACCTATTAGCTTCCTGTGGCTGCTGTAACAAATTACCACAAACTTAGCAGTGTAAAACAATGGAAATTTATTCTCGCATTGTTCTAGAGGAGAGACGTTTCAAATTAGCTTCACTAAGCCAAAATCAGGGTGTTCCCAGGGCCATGTTCTCTCTGGAGGCTCTAGAGGAGACTCGGTTCCGGTGCCTTCCAGCTTTCAGGTAGCTGCCAGCATCCCTTGGATTGTGGCCACATCTCCAGGAAAGGTCTTTCATCAGTATGGCATAAAAGGGGCTTCAGTTTCTTGTTCTCTACATGCTAACTGGTTATCAAGTTTGAATTAGAGAACTACATAATAACATGTACCTTGACAATGGAATTGTCAACAAAATATACACATGATGATTTCCAGGAATGGGTTCCAACAATTAATTAATAAATAAGTAGAGGATATATAAGATTTTCCATGTACAGTATCTTTTAATTTAATATGATAATTTTAATGACAACGACCCAACATAAAACCCTAGTAAACAAAGAGCACCACAAAATATATCAACAAGAGATTTTGATGATGTAGAATACATATCAACATCAATAGGAACAGCTGTGCAGTGTTCTCAAAATTTCATGGCTATAAAATCACTTAGACAGCGAGTTTGTTAACACATAGATTACTAGACTTCCCAACAGAAATTCTGGTCCAGCAGGTTAGGGGCAGCATCCATGAATCAGTAGTTTTAAAGGTCACCCTCCAGTTATTCTGATGCAGGTGATCTCACCGTGAGTTGAAAATGAATGATGAAGTGTGGACCAATCCTAAGTGAGACTTCCCACACACTGGAGATGATCATCCGGGTTCTAAGTACTCAAGCTATCATAATGCCATGATTGCTTGGGCAACAGCAACCTACAAATCAAGCTCTTTCTTGCAGTGCTATAAGACCTTAGCCACAGCTCTGCTGCATTTCATAGATAGTAGAAGCACAGGCAAAACATCAAGACTTCATCTTGTATTCATCAATCCTTCAGTATCATTTTATATTTTCAGTAGTCTGGGCTCTTGAGGCTATTAAACAAGGTTAGCTTCCCAGAGAAATTCAATAAAGCTGCTCTCTGATGGTAAGGCTGGTTAGGTCAGAGTTTTATGCAGCTGTACTTAAGGACACAGCAAGAAATCTGATAGCTGGTGAGAAAGCTCTCTTGCACTCTAGGAAAATTCCAACTTCACAGGCTATGAACATCACTAAAAGCCACTAAGTTAACGATAAGGGCCAGTCACAAGTAAAACTGTGAAGTGTCAGGGTGTGGGAGGGGGGGCAGTTGGCAGGGGTCAGCATTTCCTTCTCCAGATCTACATGAACCCTGCCCTGTTCCTCTTCAGGAGCCAGGAATGAGCAGCACAGCATTGGGATGGCTTTGAAGTCTTTCAAATGAGACTACAGGCAGAAGGACTTGCCATTCCACCTCTCTGCTGCACCAGTAAACAGGGCTCTTCCCTGCTGAAAAGTCCTTCAGCTTTATTTCCATAATAATAAAGTCTAAACTCCTTCGCCTGGCAGACAAGACCCCATAATATCTGGTTCCTACTAACATTACTAATTTGTTGGTAATCAATTTTTTCTCCTACTACAACTTCGCATTGCCCATCCCCAGCCCTCCATCTGTAGCCCACAGACACAATCCTCCTGGCATCATATTGAGCCTTTGGACTTCTAGCTAACATCAACTTCTCCTGCAAACCCATCTCCCCTTATCCCTCTGCATGTTGAGTAGACTATGCCTTAAACATCTCCAGGAAGTGTCATTTACCTGCCCTACAGTGTGAATAGTGTCCCTGGAGGTGCATAAAGTGGCCCTGACTCCCTCTGGCACTGTGATGTAGAGGTCTCTCCATGAGGGTTTCCATCTCTCTCAAGGAGCTGAGTTTTCTCCTTACACCTCCAACACCATTATTTTAGTCTTCATCTTGTGAGTCTACCTACCTCTCTCAACTGTGAGCCTCTTGAACACAAGTCCTATGCATGGTTCTATGATGCAGTAAGCATTCTGTAAATCTTCGATGAATGGTTGGATGAATGAATGAGTGAATCAATCAATCAATCAATCAATCAATCACAAGGCTTTTAAAGAGACACTTTCATATGTTGAGACCTGAGACCTCAAGACACTTGGAATGAGTCAAAAATAGTACTGATAACAAGCCTGAAGAAGACTTCTATCATCGTGTAAATCCATGCCCCAGGAAAGCTTTATACTGAGCCAATTATCTTCATTGGCAAGGACAAAGGGAAGGCTGTCACTGGACTCTATTCTTGCCAATAATTAACAGAGTTGACTTTCCAGCAACTGGCAAGGCTGAGAACTAGATAAACAAGCCCACTGTGTCCTTCAGGAGTCTGGCAAAGAATGTGACCAAAAACATCAGGCTCAAGAAGAGCCCCAGTCTGGCAATGATGTCCTCCTTCACTGTGGCATTGAAACATGGATTTGTCGAGCATGACATGCTTGACTTCACCGCCAGTGTCTTTAAGCTGCTTAACAGGAAGCCCCAGGCAAGGTCACAAGCCCTTTGTCCTAAGACGTGCACCATGTAGCAGATTTGGAACTGAGTTTTTGTTGAGTACCTGATTGGATGAATGTCAAGACCACTGACAGTAAACCTAAGAGCTGTGGTGTGGTTAGTGCCTGCCACAGTATCAGCAATTTGCTAAAGGCAGCCTGAGAACATCCCATGTGAGAATTCCCTGATGGCAGGATACCTAGAAAGAGACCCTCTTTCCGAACAAAGGCTCGTGGGTTGTTCTGTACAACTCTTCACCCTCCGCTCATTCTTTGAAAAGGTGGTGACCTAGACACACGCTCTTCACCTCCCAGAACCTGTTACTGACAAATATTAGGAAAGAATTTAATTCAAAAAAAATCTTCATATTTTAGACCCTATCTTTCTTCCATTTGACTTTAAAACATGCAAGAATATGCTCTGAAGTATTATATGTAAAAATAGAAGGCTTGAAAACAGCATAGAAATTCACAGTTCAAAGCAGAAGGAGCTAATTAATAAGCTGCCCTCCTTTCTCCTTTTCTGCAATTTCTTCCCACTGAGCAGCTCTAAATACTTGATGTTGAGTTGGGTTTTTATTTTTATTTTTATTTTTTTTTTTAATAATCGCCTATGCATCACGCAGACCTCTCCCTGAGATATATTGGCCTGGTACATAAACAGCTGGTGTGCTCCAGGGGCAGTGTATATTTTATTCTGGATGGAACCCATGATAAGAAACTGAATTTAGAAAGCATTTTGTAGGAAACTAAAGTCAGCCACTGAATAAAATACAAAGCAGGGGCTTTAAAATGTGTTCTTATTCATTAGAATTTAATGCATCAAAAGTTATTTTATGTCTAAAGTGAGAAGGACAAGAGGAAAAGAATAGGCTGCGCAAAACTAAATCCCCTAAAGACATTTATATTATTCTTTCAGAATAAAGTAAATTCTAAGAGATAAATAATTTCCCATGAAGTAAATGTACTGCATGTTCACAGAATAAACATAACGTGTTCCGTTCTTGCTCTATCCAACCCACAGCAGTGTGTGCTTACCCTCCTCTTGGAAATAGAGTCCTGCAAAGTTTCACGTTGTGGAGGAAAATTGAACTTTAACTGATTGAAATCACTGATTTATTGTAGCCATTGCCCTGTGGTCCCCTAACAAAGAATACATAACCACACAAATATCTAAGGACATGCTACCCTTCCCTGCCATTAATTCCAGAGATCATGGTGCTTTCTGCCCTGCCCAGCATCCTGAGTCTGGGCTGATTTAATTCATGAAGGTTAAGAGGAGGTTAATCAATAGAGGATAATCCATTATAAAAATATCTGCAGGCTTTTGACTGTGAGGGAAATGTGAGTGAGAAAAGGGGAAGCTTTTGACAAAGAAATCTAGCACGTTGCTACTCAAACTGAGGCAGCAGCTTTATCTAGGAGTTTGTTAGGAATGCAGAATCCAGGGCTGCATCTCTGATTCAGTGCTGCAGAATCAGAATCTGCATTTCACAGGGTCCCCAGGGATGCATATACACATTAAACTTGAGAGAGTGTCTTCTCTAAAGGAGCTCACAGACTCACTGAGATGGCGAGGTCAAAGCAGGAGGCGAGGCCTCATATGATCTAAAAGGGTAGCAAGGACTTTAGATATTTTTGAGATTCAGAGGAAAAAAAGACCACAGTCAAGGACAAGACATGACAAAGGCCTATAGAGGTGAGCCTTAATGCAGAAGCGTCAAGTGGAGAAGACTTGGCAAACCAAAGATACAGAGAGGGAGGACATTGCCAGAGAAAAATGAGGCTAGTTTCACGCATGAGACACAACAGACAGAGCAAACGAATAGAGGCAAATAGGGAATTTCTGATCAGAGAGTTGAGTCCAACAGAAAGGGAGCATTGACTCCTCCTCTAACATTTCAGGGAGGCTCTAGTGTCTGTAACGTGCTGGCCTTGCACAGAGCTTCCTCTCAACACGCTTAGAATCATGTCAAGGGGTCTTGTGATGGACTAAATTGTGTCTCTCTTCTTACCGCCACATAGATATGTTAAAGTCTAATTCTCATTGTGACTGTGTTTGGAAATAAGACCTTTAAAGAGGCAGTTTCGCTTAAATGATGTTTTCTTTTATTTGTTGTTGTTGTTGTTGTTGTTGCTGTTTGCTTTTGGGTGTTATTTTTTTAGACGAAGTTTAGCTCTTATTGCCGAGGCTGGAGTGCAGCGACCCAATCTCGGCTCACTGCAACTTTCACCTCCCAGGTTCAAGCGATTCTCCTGCCTCAGCCTCCTGAGTAGCTAAGATTATAGGCGTGCACCACCACACCCAGCTAATTTTGTAATTTTAGTAGAGACGGGGTTTCACCATGCTGGCCAGGCAGGTTTTGAACTCCTGACCTCAGGTGATCCACCCACCTTGGCCTCCCAAAGTGCTGAGATTACAGGTGTGACCCACCATGCCTGGCAGGTTAAATGATGTTAAAAGAATGGGGACTTAATCCAATAGGACTGGTGTCCACATCAGAAGAGGAAGAGACACAAGAGAAGTCCATGCACAGAGACAAGAGTGTGAGGCATACCAACGAGAAAGGTCTCAGGAAAAACCAACTCTGCCCACACCTCAGTGTGGGATTGTTAGCCTCCACGACTAAGAGAAACACTAAATTTCTACTGTTTAAGACCCTCACTCAGTGGGATTGTGTTATGGTGGCCCTAGCAGACCAACAGAGTAAACAATAAGGTTCCAAAGTAATGTTGATGTCGAAATAGAATTTGAACTTGAGCCTTTAGTTCATGAGCAATGTTTGGAGATAATAATTGTATTAGTCCGTTTTCATGCTACTGATAAAGACATACCCAAAACTGGGTAATTTAAAAGAAAAAGAGGTTTAATGGACTCATGGCTGGGGAAGCCTCACAATAATGGCAGAAGGCAAAAGTCACGTCTTACATGGCAGCAGACAAGAGAGAAAATGACAGCCAAATGAAAGGGGAAACCCCTTATCAAACCGTCAGATCTCGTGAGACAACCACGAGAAAAGTATGGGGGAAACAGCTTCCGTAATTCAATTATCTCCCACTGGGTCCCTCCCACAACACACAGGAATTAGGGGAGATACAATTCAAGGTGAGATTTGGGTGGGGACACAGCCAAACCATATCAATAATCTAAGCAGGATGGACTAGAGAAAGATTCGAGATAAGTAAGAAAAGAATTACCATCAAGTCTTTGGCTATTACTTCACCAGCAAGATGGAAAGCAATAATGGAAGCAATTTAGGAGCTGTTGCAGAGAAAGAAGGCCTAGAATCACTGAAGGCCTAGAATTACTGAAGGCCTAGAATCTCCAACGGCCTAGTGTCACTGAATTTTAGAGTGAAACAGAATATCTTAGCAATCACTTAAGTCAACCATCTTCATTTTTAACTCATAGGGATTCAGTGACCCAGGGAGAACAACAGAGACAGCTTCACAGGCTTGTGACCTGTGAAGCCACACAGGGCAGAAGGAGGAGATGTCCTGACATTTGGTTTAATGCTCTGTCATCTCCAACTGAAAATTCTTGATAACTTTTGAAAAAAGGGCTCCATATTTTCATTTTGTATCAGATCCCACAAATTATGTAGCTGTTCCTGGTCAATAGTTTTGTCACAGTTTTATACAAAGCTTTAATTATTAGAACACTTCCCAGTATCCTGACTTCTAGGTCATGGCTTATGCTGCCTCTCATTCTGCCTCAGAAGCTGCTAGAAGGCAGAGGTGGGAGGAGGAGCCAAAAATACATCCACCACATTAAGCTAAGGAAACTGAAGGAATTATCAACCACAATACCAAAAATATGTTAACCCAAGGAAGGAGAATAAATTCCATGGAGTTTGGGGGGTTTGTTCTGTTTGCTTTCATTTTGCTCTGCCTTGGGATTTTGTTGGCTTTTTGTTGTTTGTGTTTGTTTGTCTTGCTATGTTTGGTTTTTGTTGTTGTTGTTGTTTTGTTTTGGTTTTGGTTTGCTTTTGGGAGTAAAATAGGCCCTTCAGTTAAAATAATTGAAGAAGAAGCAAATTTGAATTGAAGGATGGGAGAGATTTGGGGAAAAAATAATATATGATATATACCCAGAATAGTGGGTGAATTCCAAAAAGTGAAGTCTTGGTGATAAGGTTTGGCTGTGTTCCCACCCAAATCTCATCTTAAATTGTAGCTCCCATAGTTCCCATGTGTCATGGGAGGAACCCAGTGGGAGGTAATTGAATCATGGCAGTAAGTCTTTCCCATGCTGCTCTCATGATAGTGAATAAGTCTCACGAGATCTGATGGTTTTATAAAAGAGAGTTCCCCTGCATAATCTTTTTCTTGCCTTCTGCCATGTAAAATGTCCCTTGCTCTTCTGCCATGATTGTGAGGCCTCCCTGGCCATGTGTAACTGTGAGTCCATTAAACCACTTTCCTTTATAAATTACCCAGTCTCAAGTATGTCTTTATTAGCAGCATGAGAGCAGACAAAAACACTTGGAAATTAGTGAAATATCTAGGGAAAGAATCTAAAGACACAAGAGCAAAAGGGAGAGGCATTAGAGTTAAGAAATTAAAGCATGAGTGGCCACATATAAGGGAAGGAAAAATAGAAAGAAAATAAACAGAGCAAGAATTGAGATGAAAATCAATGTAAAGTAAGCCTGAACTCAGAGGTAGAGCGTTTACCAATAAATAATCAGTAATTGCAAATGGTGAAAATATCAGAATTAGCAATTGAGGGTTACTGGTAAACTTGAATACATGTTCAATACTATCATACAGGTTACACTAAGTAATATAGGATTAAAGTCAAAATTCAATGATTGAAAAAAATTAAAAGACATTATTTGGATCAGCTGAAGCAAGCAAGAGTCAGGTTAAAAAAATTTTTTTTTCTAGATGGAAGCCAGTGTATATTTGAAGGAAGAGAGTAGCAGGCTGTTAAAAAGAGAGAATGTAAAAAGTATTGGGAAGGAGAATAGATAAGAAAGAAAGCAAGGGCTCAGAGATACAACAGGCACCAGGAACATGGTCACAGATAGGGTTGCTGGCTTTGGAAAGAAAGAACATTGGTTCTTTCTCTCTGAAAAGTAGAAAAGAAGAAAAATGAACAGATGGAGTCATTTTGAAGGACAATGGGGATGTTCATGCCTCAAAGTCTTCACCTGAGAGCAAAACAGAAATGAAAGTCACTTTCTGAAGTGTTTTTATTATAATCTATAAGTTAATAGTTTTCTACAAATATTGGGGGCTGAATGGACAGCATATGAGTGACACGTTATGAAAATGGAATGTTTAATCATGCCACATAAACCTCTTTTCTAGAAACAATGTTATGCAGCACACATGCCAAGAGAGAATAAACAAACTGCTTATTCAGCAGTATGAAATATAGCATCTTTTGAATATTTCATGGCAAGGCTTCAGGTATAAAATTTCAGGAGTTGAAATCTGTAGAGTAATAAGAAACTGAAAAAAAAAAAAAAGAAAAGAAAATTATCAGCAAAAAATATTGTAGAGGGAAGCCAAACTACTGAACTGACCAAATTATGGAAACAGAGTAGAATTATTTATTCTGAGCCTTGGAGTTAGAGGCTGCAAGGTCAGCCACACACCCATATGCACAGACACACACAAACACACAGACACGCATATGCACAGACACAGACACACACGCATACACACAGACACACACAGACACACACAAATGCACAGACGCACACAAACACACAGACACACATATGCACAGATGCAGACACACATGCATACGCACAGACATACACAAACACACATATGCAAACACATACAGCTTGGTGTTTCCACTTCCACATAAAATACCTGCTATGGTTTGACTGTGTCCTCCAAAGTTCATGTGTTGGAAATGTACACCCCAGCGCAATGGTGTTGAAAGGTAGGACCTTTAAGAGGAGATTAGGCCATGTGGACTCTTCTCATAAATAGATTAATGTCATTATTAGGGGGTAGATTCATTATCTTGAGACTGGGTTTGTTGTAAAAAGAGAATTCAGCCCTCTCTTTTTCTCCTGCTCTAACACTCTCTTGCCTTCCACATTCTGCCATGGGATGATTCAGCTCAATGTCCCTTATCAGAGGCTGTCACTTTGATGTGGGACTTCCCATCTTAAAGAATTGTGAGAAATGAATTTATTTTCTTTATGAATAACCCAGTCTGTGGTATTCTAACAACACAAAGTAAACTAAGACAGTATCTTATCAAATATGTTTGTTTGAAACACACAGATAATCTAACATGACTTAAAAACAGTCACTTGCTGTTCTTACTGGATACCAGTGAATTCAGTGTAAGCTATCAGAAGTGTGCATTAGGTAAAGTATTATCCTACTATTTTTGTATTCATTTATTTGGTCATCTAAAATGTTTACTCTTTGGAGTAAAACAGGCACCTGCTTAACAACTTTATTCTACCTCACCCTAAAATACCTACAAATCTACCAAAAAGTTCATGATCACAAAATACCACAGAACATCACACTCAAAGGAAAACCTGTAGTGATTCTGGGAGGAATTCCCAATATGGGTGACTAACAGAGCTGGATTAAGAAAATTGATCGATGCCCTGCATTTCACCATGTAAAACCAAGCAGTCCACAAAGGAGGGACTATTCAAATACCCAGGGACTGTGCTTTTATATGCAGGAGAGTCATATCACATTTAGGTAGAATTACAACCTTGTTACTGTCATTATTTGGAAATTAAGTGTAGTTTAAGGAGATGCATATGGGCACCAAGTTGATAAGGGGTAGACTTGTGCTAGTAAATTTTATGTGTCAACTTGACCGGGCTAAGACATGCCCAGAGAGCTGGATGTGACAGTGAGGGTGTTTCCAGAAGAGATTAGTGTTAGAATCAGGGAGCTGAGTAAAAAAGATCCACCCTCACTAACATGGGCAGGCCTCATGTAATTCACTGAGGGCCTGTAGAGAACAAAAGGGGAACTCTAAGCTGTCTCACTTCTCGGCCCCATCGCCACCCTGTTTTGTGACTAAACTCTTCAATTCCAAGAAAGGGTAGGTCTGACGCCCATCACTGGGATTTCAGGGAAAGGTGTGAGAACTTAGGGCTTTTAATGGAAGGAGTATAGGGCTTGAAACTGCTTTCCTGAGCATATCTCTTTTCTGTTTGTCTTCCTGTTCAATTGTTTCGTGTGTTTTCTCTCCTCCCTTCCGCACTTCTAAAACGTTAAAACATGTGTGTGTTTGGGGAGCAGGGATGGGGTGTGTGTGTAAGAAGCTTCCTAAAAGATCAATGGCAACTTGAGGAGAATTCAAGGGAGGGAAGACACGCAGCAGAGCATTTAAATTTGCCTTAAATTATAGCCCATTCCTACAAAGGCAAAATAAGGCCAGCTCAAGACATCTCAGGTCTGCACCTTTCTTTCTCTTTTCCGTTTTCCTTTTTTTTTTTTTTTTTTTCTGAGACAGAGGCTCGCTCTATTGCCCAGGCTGGAGTGCAGTGAACTAATCTCGGCTCACTGCAACCTCCATCTCCCGGGTTCAAGTGATTCTCCTGCCTCAGCCTCCCGAGTAGCCGGGATTACAGGCACGTGCCACCATGCCTGACTAATTTTTTGTATTTTTAGTAGAGACGAGGTTTCACCATGCTGGCCAGGCTAGTCTCAAACTCCTGACCTCATAATCCACTCACCTCGGCCTCCCAAAGTGCTGGGATTACAGGCGTGGGCCACCGCGTCCAGCCCAGGTCTGCACTTTTATTTCTAATACAGCTTATGAAATTCATTCTCCACTTCCCACACAGCCTCTCCATGGATCCTCTTAACTTCCCTTGTATCTTATTATTTAAATTTAATATGTTAGAGATTTGGTGATTAGCATTAAAAGCAAATGAATTAGTAGCTTTTAAATAAACAACAGCAAATGTTCATATGATTACAAAACATATACATAAGTCAATTTCTAGGAGATAATTTTTTTATATTTAAGAATATTACACCAAACTCTATACCTTAACTGTCTTGTTCTCTCTTTTCTGATATCAAACCCTGAGAAATACACTATTTGTCATTAGTTAGAAAAGATGAGTAGAAAGGGTCAGAGTGTTGATGCCTCAATAACCCGAAACCCAGGAAAATGTGAGATGGCAGAGTGTGGTTGAACTACCATTTAGCAAAACAGTATGCCACATGAAGAATTGTCTTAGTCTGTTCAGGCTGCTGTAACAAAATACCATGAACAGGATAGCTTATAAGACAACAGAAATTTATTTCTCACAGTTCTGGAGGCTGGAAAGTCCACAAACAAGGCACAATTGGTGTCTGGAGGATGGCCTGCTTTGTGATTCATTGATGGTGCCTTCTTGCCCTGTCCTTATATCATGGAGGGGGCAAGAAGTCCCTTCGCTCTCCTTTATAGGGGTACTAATCTCATTCATGAGGGTTTCGTCATCATGACCTAATCATCTCCCAAAGGTCCTACCTCCTAACACCTTCCCCCAGAGGGTCAATATTTTAGCCTATGAATTTTGGGGAGACCCAGATATGCAGACTACAGCAATAATGCTGTATCAACTTCTTTTTTTTTTCTTTTCTACTATGGTCTCTCCATTTTGTTTTTAATGAATTCACTGTAGTCTAGATAAGAAGGAAGAAGTTACACAACTTAAGGTAGCTGTCTGAAGAAAATATCTCTTTTATTATACAGGCAGATGCAACATGCTCATAAACAAGATGTTTTATTTCATTTGAACATGAAGGCTCATATTTCAAGGTGTCCTCCACCAATATAATTACAAATGAGGTTCAGGAATGCCAGTCTAACTGTATAATTTTTTTTTCTTTTTTTTCTTTTTGAGATGGAGTCTCACTCTGTCACCCAGCCTGGATTTCAGTGGCGCAATCTCGGCTCACCGCAACCACTGTCTCCCGGGTTCAAGTGATTCTCCTGCCTCAGCCTCCTGAGTAGCTGGGATTACAAGTACCTGCCATCACACCCGGCTAGTTTTTGTATTTTTAGTAGAGATGGGGTTTCACCATGTTGGCCAGGCTGGTCTGGAACGCCTGACCTCAGGTGATCTGCCTGCCTCAGCCTCCCAAAGTGCTGGGATTATAGCTGCAAGCCACTGCACCTGGCCTAACTGTTAATATTATCCCACAAATGAGCCCCATCCCTAAAGATTAAAGAATGCTGGAGATGGTCTTGGGCAGATTCAGGACGAGAATAACATCATAATCTTTAATGTCAAACAGACTTGGATTTGAGCTTGGCTGTGCCATTCATGAGTTGTGTAATCTTGGAGAAATTATATATTTTTCCTAATCCTGTTTTCTAATGCGTCAAATGGTGCTAATAGCAATCCCCTCTTAGTGTGGATATGAGAATTAAATAGAAAAATAAGTACGTAGCCAGTACCTGGTACAGAGTGGGTTCTTGGTAAATGTTGATCATGACCCGTTGACTTCTTTTAGAAGGATGTGCTATACTTTAGCAGATGGAGGAGACAGAGGATTTATGATGCAGGCTCATCACACACCTCAGATCAAAGAGTAGCCACACTTGTCAGGTGACCCACTTAGGAAGAGCAGAACCCTGGGGAAGGGAAACTGGCCTCCACATGAAGAACCGGCACATTCCAGAGATTCTGGAGAAATGGCATGGATTGTTCTCAACAAGCATTCATGCAAAAGGGGAATCTGATTGCGTCCTTTAAATTGCAAAAGAAAGATACCACTGCCCTGCACGCCTGAATACACAGGTACTTGTAAACTGTGCTACAACCAGCATTAAAAATGTGGAATGTTTATGTGAGTCTCTTCAGGAAACTATTATAATGCTTTAACCGTGATCAAAAAGTGTCACCAAAAAGGGAAGCTGTATATCAACTGCATAGTGCCACCTATATTTTTACTGGGGCCTCCTTCCCACCCAATCACAACCATCTATCTATATATTTCTACCACTCCCAGAAACAATGCAGTAAGTGGGGTTGCGCAGGGGAGTTAATGACAAATGATTGTGTCTTGGAATACACAGAGCTCAAAGCATATAGGCTGGGTAACATGGAGCTAGCAATACATGGCAGGGGAATATAGAGCTAGAAAGAGCCCTGTGACAGCCGGGTACCGTGGATCACGCCTGTAATCCTAGCACTTTGGGAGGCCAAGGCAGGAGGATCACAAGGTCAGGAGTTCGAGACCAGCCTGACCAAAATGGCCAAATCCCTTCTCTACTAAAAATACAAAACTTAGCCAGGCATGGTGGTGGGCACCTGTAATCCCAGCTACTCGGGAGGCTGAGGCAGGAGAATCACTTGAACCTGGGGGGGCGGAGGTTGCAGTGAGCCAAGAACACACCACTGCACTCCAGTCTGGACAAAAGAGCAAAACTGTCTGAAAAAGAAAAAAAAAAAAAAAAGGAAAACGAAAGAGACCTGTGAGAAGAATACACAGAATGTTGTGGTACTGCATGAACTCTTTCAGTTCAGAAGGAGATTTTAAGGAAATGCTGAGATGTAAAAAGTTGTGGCTTTGGGGCACTGGGAGCAGGACACTGTAAAGATGATTATGATGAGAAAAGATGGAAAAAGATCAAGATGAAAAAGAAGGGTAGGCAAAGGAGGAAATTTATTGAAACTAATGATGAGTATGTGAAAGGAAAATAAAATTGGGACCCCAAACTCACTATGTCTGATAAATGAAATGTTCAAACGAAATGTTGTGAATGGCATTGGGAGAAAAATCGGTAGATTTCGCTATGTGAAATTTAAAACTTTTGTATCTCAAAATATAATATCAGGGTCCTACTTCCAGCAAATAGCTAACCACATATGCAGAGATTCTGCTCTGAGTTCTGATCGTTGCAAAGGTGATCAAAGAGCATAAGAAGGGAAAAGTTAAACTTGGGAACTGAGTCATGCAAAAAGTGCCTTTCTTTGTTCCCAAACAGACAGCTGTAATTGCACATGCTTACCTTATCTTATGTAAAATGTAGATTTACTGAGCATGTGAGGGAATAATTGACTTCCTCCCCATTCCTTTTTTTTCACATGTAAAACGTAGATTCATTGAGCTAATCAAAGCTTTCAAGTAACCATTTGCCTCATTGCCTACCCTCCCCGGCCTTTCTTTCCTTTCTTTGTTCCCCTCCTGCTTACTCCTTCCCCCTTTAAATATTGAAGTCCTTAAAACCCTCTTTGGAAAAAGCACAGGCCAGCCACAGATCCTACTGTAACTTGTGTTTCTTTTTCCCAGGTGCATCTTCAACCTTGGCAAAATAAATCTCTAAATCAACTGCAATCTGCCTGAGTCACTTTAGTATAGTAAAACTCCCAAAATTCAACCGCATAAAATACAGAGTTGTGTTATTACAAGGGATCACACTGCACCATCCAAATCCATGTTGCTCTTGGCCACTGTTTGGCACCACTAGGTAATGACTGTTTATGCCACTTCAATGTTGAGGGGCAATTCTAGGCCCTGTGGCTGTTCGGGACTCCCAGGATCATGGCAGCAATTCCAGGAGTCTCCTAAGTTGATGATGCTTATTTATCAGCCTAAGTTGGCAAATTTGGACTAAAACAACCCTGAGAAGAGGGAACTATCCCTCTCCCTCTGCGCTTCCTAAACAGCCTATTATTTCTTTGTTGGCCTCCCCTTCCCAGTCAAACCCTGTTCTCCCAAGAGGATAAGAAATTTAACTTTCTCTACTTTAGAATTTGGCTATGCAAAGGAAGGCAGACAATTGTTATATGAGAATTAGCATTATTATAGAGCAAATTGTTGTGGGATTTACAGTGTTTATATTCAAATTAATGACAGTAAATAGAAAGATCAAACTACAGAAAACTGAATTAGTAATGTTGAATAAGTTCCAAAATTCTCCCATGTTTGAAACAGCGGAAAAGAACGAAGAAACAAGACCAGGGAAATAAAAGACAACATAAAAGTTAATATTACAGATAAAATTGCACAGAATAAAATATTAAATCATAGAATTATAGTTGTTTATGAGGACTATGGAACAATTAGAACAGACAAGAAAGTCAGACATAATTCAGATAATTTTTGTTAGCCAAATAAACACATTAGCACACAGACTGAAATAATTCACCACGCTCAAGACAAAAATCAAATAATTCCAATGTTACTGGCAGACTGGAAAAAAATTAAATTAAGTTGGTAGGAAAAATATCCTACCAATATTCAGCCAATGAAAAAAATTTATAACTGTTCTACATGATGCACAAATTATCTAAAATTAGGCATACTTCAATCATTTCTGCATTACTATATTTTAGAAAAATAGAAGAGTAATAAAGTTTTGAAAGAAAAATGTGAAGGCTCAAGAATGTTATTCTTAATCAAGATTTTGATGTTTGGGTACATTTGTATGTGAAAACAATAGGACTCCATTTCAGATATGTATGGCTCATAGAGTATGCCAATCGTTTACCCCTCCAGAAAAAAATTTAAAAGTGTTTTCCATCTGGCCACAATTCAACATACAAAAATGAGAAAGTCACGATATATAAAGACTGCCAGAAAAAAAGCTGATAACCAGCTAAATATAAATTCGTGTCTAGAAAATTATAGCAACACTATTTTATATTCGCATTAAAAAGAGAAAAAGGATACCTACTAGCATTATGATTATCTGCCATTGGTCTAGCCAATTCAATTGAATCTAAGATATAAGAGACATCTCATCAGAAAAGAGTGGAGAGGATTGTCATTGTTTGTACATATATATTTTTTGTTTGTACATATATATTTTTTGTTTGTTTGTTTACCTAGAAAGTACAAGAGAATCAAATGAAAACCAGTAGAACCAACATAAAATCATTGAACTGGGCAGCAGAAAATGAAACAAATATATTTAAAAATCAATAATTGTCCTATATGCTAGCAATAGCATGTTAGAAAATATAATGTAAAATTAGAGCTCATTCATAATAAATACATAGTAAATTCACACCATAATGAAGTGTGTCAGCATTACCAACAGACATAAAAGAATATTTGGAAAATTGAAAGATAAGCCACATTCTTTTATTGGCTGGCTATTTTAAATCTATTCAAATATATTTATACAATTCATGTACTTCTAGTTAATATTCTAATGGAATATTGGGGTGGGGTGTAGCTCTAGTGTTCTAATATTCACCTGTAAAAAAAATAAAATAAATATTAGGAATAACTAAATAAATTTTCTAAAGAAATGCAGGGAATAGTAAGGTGGAACTTGCCTTAACATATATTAAGAAGTACATAATATAAAGCCATGATTATCAAAATAGAAGAATAGACAGAGCAATGTACTGGTGCTTGAACAAACAATAAAGTGGAGAGAATGCTATAACCCAGAAATTCCATATAAATAAACTATTCTGGAGCAATCAATCAACTGAAAGTCACAGTACATGATCTAAACCCAAACAAACCTCAGAAAGTGTATTTACAATAAACCTAGAAAATATTATAGAGACACAGCTGTCTGATTTTCTTCAGATGAAATGGCAAGAATAACACTGGGAGAAAATCGGTCAATTTTGCTATGTAAAATTTAAAACTTTTGTATCTCAAAATATAATATCAGTGTTCTACTTCCAGCAAATAGCTAACCACGTATGCAGAGATTCTGCTCTGAGTTCTGATCATCAAAAAGGTGACCAAAGCATAAGAAAGAACTCTTTTGGCTTGTCCGTGGGCCGTGTATAAATGGAATGCTGCAGTGTGCATTCTCTTACATGTGGCTGCTTTCACTCAATATTATGTCACTTAGGTTAGTGATGTTGTGGATGGTCATTGTCACTTAAGCCAATTGCTCTGACCTATCCCGTCATGAGTGGGAGGAGGCACAAGAACAGACTCTGAAAAGCTGGTAATAATCCGTCTGTTGATCGGGTGCTGACAAGGATATGTTCAGTTTGCAAAAAGGTATCATACTGTGTACACTTACAACTTGTGCACTTTTTCGTATGAATTTTTTTAATTAAAAAATACAAAAATAATTTTTAAAGTGACTATTTGAAAGCAAGGTTAAGCTAGTAATAAAGGAAAGTAGACCACTGCAGCCATTAATGATAAGTAAGAATAATTCCACAAGGGTAAGGTGACTCTGGAGATGCCATACGGCATTTGGCATTTGCCAGTCTCTGATGGCCCAGTGCCTGGGTTTTAAAAGGCTGCACTAGAAAAAACGGACAAGAGACAAAGCCTGGGCACTAATAGGGCAAGAGGTATGGATCAGAAACTATATAAATCTAGCACTCTCTGAAAAGTGATACCTTCAATTAATAAACTTGGGAAAAACCAATCCACAGAAGTAGGCTTGCCTATTTCACCCTTAGCTCAGGATAGGAGTTGGGAAAGAATACATATCCCCTAAGAATTTCTGACTATAAGATTGTGTTTGTGGCTAGAATTTATACTACCTATGTGGCCTGAAAAATCCAAATCAAAAATTTATCTCAAGCTGGTCTCTAGGCACCCGAGAGAGCACATGTAAATCATTTCTAGTGCAATACTCTTGAAAGTCAGGTTTCAAAAAATTCTATAGAAAAGCACCAAGGGCCATAATCTGCTCACAACCAAAAAGCATAAATAAATGAGGTACCATATTATCATTATTAAGAGTCAGTTTTAAAAAATCCTGCAGAATCAGATCCACAAAGGCAGAAAATACGGGAATTATCAGAAACAGAATGTGAGTGTATTAACATATTTAAAGAAATCAAAGAAGGGTTGGACTGTATAGTTAAGGAAGAAGAGACCAATCATCAAACATTTTAATACCAAGAGATATTATAAAGCCACAAGCAGAAAACCTTATACTTATAAATATGCTTACTGAAAGTAGAAATACAATGATTGTTTTTTTCTTTTTTTTTCTTTTTTTTTTTTTTTTTTTTGAGACAGTCTTGCTCTGTCACCCAGGCTGGAGTGCAGTGTGCGATCTAAGCTCACTACAACCTCTGCCTTCTGAGTTCAAGCGATTCTCCTGCCTGAGCCCCCTGAGTTGCTGGGACTTAGAGGCATGCATTACCATGCCCAGCTAATTTTTGGATTTTTAGAAGAGAGGGTTTCTCCATGTTGCCCAGGCTGCTCTCGAACTCCTGACCTCAAGTGATCCACCCGCCTTGCCCTCCGAAAGTGCTGGGATGACAGGCATAAGCCACCAGGCCTGGCCACAATGAATAAATTAAATAGCACATTAAAATTCAGCTGACAAAGGAATAAAGGTACTGGGAGAGAAAGAAACATCTATAATGCAGCACAAAGTCAAAGTATTAAAAAAAATATAAAAGAGAGGTCAATTTAATATGAATAGAACAAGAGAGTCAATAACACATTACTTCTTCCAAGAGGAAAAAATAAAGGAAATAATGGAAACACAAAATTCAAAGATATAGTGGGCTAAGGATATTCCTGTAAAAGACAGCAACTCTCACATTCAGAACTCCTGGTGAAACCTGAACAAAATAAATAAAAACAAAGTTGCACCTAGAAATATCTTCATGAAACTACAAAACTCCAAAGAAAAAGGAAAAAGTATTAAACCATTATTTATGCCAAGGGAAATGCAAATTACAACTACTTTAAGATACTATTTCTCCTATATCAGATTAGCAAAATCCAAATGTTTGACAAAATACTTTGTTGGAGAGGCTGTGTGGAGACAGGAATTCTCAGATATTGCTGGAGAGGATGAAAAGTTATATGGCCTTCCACACCAAACCAAATTATGAATGCACGTGTTCATTGATCTAACAACCTTATTCCAAGAGACAATCCTCAAAGACACACTTGCAAAAACATTAAAGATTTTACGGAAGGCTATTAATTAAAACAATTGCAACAAAAAAAGAAGGAATTCAAATATCCCCCTATAGGAGACTAGTTAAATTAACTATGGTTCACAACATAATGGAATATTGTACAACTGTTTAAGAGAACGACGAGCATCCCTAACTGCTACTATAGAGTGATCTCCAGGATGTTTTCTTAGAGAAAAAAGCGAAGTGTAGAAAAGTGAATATTGTATGTTATCATTTATCTGATAATTTAAGAAGAATTTCTTTTTTTAATATGAGGATGAACTGAAAGCCATGTATGTGGGCAGAAGGATGTTAGATTTCTCTAAATATTCCTTGTTTTGGAGATTTGACCTTGGCCCTGTGTATACATTTTAAACAAATATAAAACAAAAATTAAATATAGAAGCAATTCTGAAAAATTGGAAGCATTATTTGTAGATAGTATAATTAATTAAAAAGTCCCAACATAGCCTATATAAGAGTTAATAGGAATGTTTAAGTTTGCCAATTGTAAGATCAATAGACATGAGCAACAAACAGGAAAATAATGTTTAAAAAATGATAATATTTATGGTAGCAACAAAATAATATAAGCCACCTAGAAATAAATCTAACCAAAGATGTGCAAGACCTTTACAAACAAAGTAGGAAACTTATTAAAAGGGCTTAAAGAAAACATAAATAAATGAAGAGGACCATAATGTTCACAGGAAGAGTTATTATTATTATTATTATTACTATTATTGTTATTATTGAGACACAGTCTCACTCTGTCACCAAGGCCAGAGAGCAGTGGTGTGATCACAGCTTACTGCAGCCTCGATCTCCTGTGCTCAGGTGATCCTCCCACCTCAGCCTCCTGAGTAGATGAGAATACAGGCACATGCCACCATACCTGGCTAATTTTTTTGTAGAGATGGGGTTTCGCCATGTTGCCTAGGCTAGAAAGAGTTATTATTGTAGAGTCGGTTTTGCCTAATTTGCTCCAAATATTTAAGCAATTCTAATTAAAATAACTATAGGGTGCTTTTGTTTTTTGGCTTTGGGTTTCTTTTTCTGAGACTTGACGAGATGATTTATAAACTGATGTAAAAGCATAAAAAAGGCCAAGCCAAGAAAATGCAATTTGTCCTACCAGACAGCAAGACTGATTATACTGTAAAGAAAAAAAGAAAGAAAAAGGTGGACCATGTGGTATTGCAAGAGAGATGGACAAATAGACAACAAGAGCAGAACGTAGCACCCAGAAGTAGACATATACATATGGAAATTCAAAATATGCCAGAGGCAAACGTGTGGCTCAGTAGAGAAAAAAGAAGTAAATGATACTGGAGCAAATGTTCATCCATATGGAAATATTTTAAATAGATCCCTTCCTCAAACCATACACAAAAATAATTTTTAGGTGAGTTGAAGACTTAAACGTGATGATCAAAACTGCAATATTTTCAGAAGATGATATAGGAAGATATATTTAAAACCTTGCAACAGAGAAAGATTCCCTAAGCCAGACACAACAAGCACAAACCATACAGCAAAGATTGAGGGACTCAACTATATTCAAATCAAGGTTTTTCTGTTCAGAAAAGGCATATAAAGACAAAAAAAGACACACAGAAAAAGTAAAAAAGACAAGCCATAAACTGAAAGAAGATAATTGCAAAACATGTAATAATCCAATAGTTATTTTTCAGAATATATAAATATATGAGTCAATAAGAGAAGGTACACAATTAAAAAATAGCCAAAGGACACAAATGAAGAAGAGGAAGCAGGAGTGACCAACACATACAAATCAAAATCACAGTGAAATAAAATTCCAAACTCATTATGTTGGCAAAAATTAGTTTGACAATACTACATAGCAAAGACATGGAGCAACTACAATTCTTATACATTGCCAAAGGTGTTAGAAATGAATACAATTAGATTGAAAAGCAATTTTGTATTACCAAATAAAGCTGTGTATAAGCATACATGAAAGTCTGAGCAATTCCACTTTTAGGGATATCCCTAGAAAAACCCCAGAGCATGTCTACCAGGTGATAGCCATCTACCCTACACAGATGGCATGTGTTGGCAGCATTGCTTATAAAAACATAGCGGAGTAAACATTCCAAACGTTTGTCAATGAAATAACACAAACAATGGAAGTGAATGACCTACAACTTCATGCATTAGCATGAATGAATCTTAAAATCAAAATTCTGCAAAAATACATAAATAAGCCATAGTACAGTATGTACCATATTATCTCATAAAGTGCAAAAGCAGGCAAAATTGAACATAGATAATTTTAAACTATAAAAAGGAAGGCAACAATTTATACAAATTTCAAGTTCATGGTTACCTTTGAGGTGGGGAGAGAGGAAAAGTGATAAGTAAGGAATGAACATACAAGAGGGCTTAAGGTCCTGGTAATCTTCTATTTCTCAAGGCTGTTTTGGAATCATGGGTATCTACTATTTTTCTTTAAACTGCATATATATATATATATATTCATACATATATATACTGTTTTAAGTATAATATACATAATAACAAATGATAAAAGTATGTGTAGGACAAATTAATGTCTTTAGCATATTGAACCATATGAATCACTAAGAAAAACTCTAAATTGACATTAGAAAAACATGAGGAGAATAATAATAAGGTAGTATGTTTCATCTATAAAATTAAAAATTTTATTTTTTTAGGAAATTGCCTATGGTTGTAATAGAGGCAGGAGACAGTCAAATGCTGCCCAGGTCATTATGCACAGGGGGCTTGACTAAACATGCCCACAGTGAGAAAAATCCCGTCCCTTAACACATCTACAGTAAGGAAAATAAATCAATGTGGAGTGGCTCAAACTAAGGACCAGCATGTGCACTGGAAGAATAGGGTGGATCTACCAGGAATGCGCACCTTATGCAGTGGGGGCATCAGGCCTCTTCAGCTCATGTGTGGTGGCCTGGTATTCAGTTTTTGTAAAGTGGAAAACCTGCATACAGGACCCCTCTTTTTGTGGAGAGCTTTCCTTTCGCTTAATAAATTCCGCCCTCCTCACCTTTCAATACGTCTGCGTGCCTAATTTTTCCTGGTTGTGAGACAAGAACCCAGATTTAGCTGAAGTAAGGAGCAAAAAATCCTGTATCACTGCGGTAACCCATACGGGGACATGAGGAAGGGTGAGTAAAATGCAGACCCAAAAATCTCGTTCCCTTTTGTTATTGAGCTTTCTCATCCTCAGATATTTTCTGAGGGTAGGGCAAACTGGCCCCCCTGCAAGGGGTTGGGAATGTCAGCCTCAGTTCAACCCAGTCTTTTCTATGGATTTTCCTTCTTTTGCAGGGGGACTGTAATAGCACCTATATTTTCTCTTACAATATTTGAGGTGTTCCAACCCCACCCCAGTGGCCACAGGTGTATGCACAAGATGGATGGGCAAACAGCTGCTCCCTGCACCCTCATCTTCCCTCCCTGCTAGGGTGCATGACTGTGTCTGCTGCCTGTGTATGTGGCATCCAATGGCCATGCAGGACAGGACTGAGCCATAGCCACTGCCCGAGCCCCAGGGCAATCTCAGGGGCCTAGGCCCTGCATGGCTGGCTGGCCAGTGTCCCCCACCATATGTCCACAGAGTCTTCCCCTCCCCCACTGAGGGGTCCAGCTTGGTCTGACAGCAATTAAAAGTTTCTCTGCCTGTTGTAGAAACTCATTTGCATAACTGTAAGAGATTCTTCCCCCAGGCATCTTCTGTGCCTGCACTTAAGCTGTTTTTTCTTTTCTCCACCTTGTCAGTAGTTAACACAGCCCTGCATTTAATCTGTTAGTTTTTTTTTTTTTTTTCTTTTCTCCACCAGGTCACAAGTTGGTGGGTTGGTGTGAAAGTAGTTGTGTTTTTTGCCATTACTTAGAATGGTGGGGACCATGATTGCTTTTGTACCAACTTAATAGCACATCTCTGTGAGTAGTGGGAGCTTCTATAGCTATACCAGAGGTTTTTTCCTCTTGGAAGGCATCTTATTAGACCAGGACCCCAATTACAGGATACCCTTTTTCCCTCCCTTGTTTGAGAAGGACTCAATTCTACAGTTTCACCTTAGCATTCAGCTTAGGATAAGGAGGCAACAGCCAAGCTGTCAAGGGGCACCTGGAGCTTGATGAGTCTGTGCTCCCCCACCAAGGCAGTTCTTTTGTCCCAAACTCAATTCCAAGCTTCGGATTGAAGCCCTAGGAAAGAAAAATGGATCTGATGGATTCACAGGCAGATGACAACAGAATTTAAAAGACACATCACATGTGAGTATGACTAATTCCTGTCTATTAAGCCAGGCCTCCCACTTCATGAATAAAGGTCATGCTAGTATCCATGGCATAAATGAGGTCTAGGGAATTTGAAGGCTACCGACAGCAGAGAGAAAGGCAGTGTGTGAGGGAGTGTAGATATTCACACTCCCAGACCTCCTGTTAGTATGGGTGAAAGTCACATTGACACTCATGGGCAGTGCCCTGTCAAGGTCACTGGGACTTGGGGATATAAGGACAGAAGAAGGAAAGAGGACAGTTTTTCCTTCTCCCCCTCACATACCCAGGGTATTCACTAGGAAGAGAAAAGAAACAGATGCCTGCCTCCTCTCCTTCTAGATGAGTAGCCATTCATCTTCAGTCTATCCCCATTTCAAATGCATTCTGAAACCCTGGAGATCCTTTGAAGAAAAAAAGCCTTCTTTTGTTCCTTTTTCCTCCTCTGTTCACTCTTCACAAATGGGTAATTGTGTCTTTGCACTATAGGACACTCACCTCAGATGCATCCTCCAAACTGAGAAAAGTTAATGTCCCAAACTTTAACTGGCTTGCTTAGAACTGAGCTCAGGGGAAAGGAACCCAGAAACCTGACATGCCAGCTAAAGGGTAAAAGCTTTTTTTTGCCAGTTGGACTTTTGACCTCTCTTTCCCTCTTGCAAACTGGTAAAAGGAATGATAAGAATCACTGTTTAAATTCTCTGTAAAGTTATGATTAATGAAAAAGAATTTATGAAGTTGGCCTTAAGCTGTAGCCAACCTGGTGTCTTCATTGAGGCTTATTGGTTTCAGCTGTAAGGTAACTTTTGGTAAAGTTCAAGAGCCAGAAATATTGGCCACTATACTGTGGCCAAAATTGGGTAATAAGTGATTTAAAAGGATTTTCTTAAAGAACACTCAACTTAATTAAAAGTGTACATGTGAGTTATAGGTACACTTAAAAGGCCTTTATGTTTTTCTCTTCTTGGATCTTGTTTTGCTGGAAAAAGGTTTTTTCTCAGTCAACTGAATTACTCTTCTCCACCTTGTCTTGCCACTCTTAATGCATGCATGAGAGGGCCTAAGATAACTTCTGACGCCATAGGACTCTTTGGGGAAAACAGAAAAGGCAGCATGGATTTCATTTTGGCAAAAACCTCTGTTTTCCTCATGGAACCCTAGGAATTGGAGATGGATAAATCCCTCTCAAAATCTCTTTTTGTCTTCCAGCTATACCTGTTTATTAGGCCCCAGAAATGGCATGTTTTCCTAGCCCTGCTCTTAAAGGGCCCCACCCAAAGGCCAATAATTCAATTAGAAGATTGACAAATGAAAAATCTTATAACTACTGGATTTTCTCCTGTTTGTCTGTGTAGCTATATATGTGTTGTGTGTGATGTCTATAAAAAAAGAGCTCTAATTAATTGGCTCAAAGGAAAATAAGTGTTTAGATCAAATATATTTTGAAGGAAAGATAAAAGCTGTAATATCTTTTAGTTCATATGACTTTAATCTTTGACAAATAAAAACAGTCTTAAAGATTATGGGTAAAATGCAAATGTCATTAAAATATAAATAGGTGGTCTAAATTATGCAAGTCAGATCCTAGATTTGCTAAATGTTTTAAGGTTGTAAACTGCTTCTTCAGCCTTTGAAATCTGTTTGACTTATCAGCTTTACAACTTGGTAAGGCCTGGGGACATATGGAATTAACCACACCCTTAACTATGCTGGAAGGAATCAAACTTTATTGGCACCTAGTGCATAATTAAAACAACTTACCAGGCTTTACACTAAAACTAAAAAGTGCTAAGAGTTACCATTATAACATGTAATTGAGACCACTGAAAATGGATTTCCATGCAAGATGTGTAAGAACAGTAAAATTTGTTTTTATTAAAAGATTATAAGAAGGCATGCAAAGGTAAAATTTTTGCCTAGGGTTAAAGGATTGTTTTAAATTACGTAAGATAAAACTAAACGTTTAAACAAGTTGTGCAGGGTTTCTAAAAATTACTCTTGCAAAAGAAATTCCATGTGTGAGCATTGACTAAATTCCAAAGGGTATTATATGGTTTTTCTGTAAATTGAGCATTGAAATAAAAGCACAACAAAGTTATCTTAAGGCATAAATCTGCTCTTTAGCAGGATTTGTAAAGTGTTATAAAAGGTTTATAAGAATCTTACCTCATGGTCAAACTGGTTAGGATTGGATAGAATTGTCTGTAAGATTTCATTTAAAAACTTGGGTTGATATGAATAGCAAACTAATTTAAGGGTAAAATTTGGCTTTCTCTCCCTTTTACAAGATTTTCATGTAATAGTAAAAGATAATGAAAGATTTCTGTTTGCCTTGCAGATAGACTGCTAAGTGAAAGCAAGAGAAGACAGAAGACAAATTGTTTGGAAATCTAAGTCTTCCCTTTTAATGAGTAAAAGCTTTTGCCTTGTTTCAAAATTGTTGAGTCATCATTTTGGCAAAATAAATAATTTATGGTAATCTGAAATTCTATTTCATACCATCAAGTGTTTTAAACCTCAAACATATTTAACAGGCTTCCCAAAATCAAATTTCAGCTTCAAGCTTGTCTTTCCTGTCTGCTAGCTTTTGGATGCTACAGACGGCCCCTAGAGCATCCAGATGAAAGGTAAACAGAATTACCTGACATGTTTAGGTACAGGGGATTGCCTAAATGATATTTAATCTTATTCAAGTTATATTTTAGTGAATAATATTAAGTTCCAAAATTGTCTGAGATTTCTAAAATTCTAATGTCTAATTTTATGCTATTAATCAAAATGAAGTGTGTTATGTTAAATTATTGTAAACCACAGAGATAACCAAGTTTTTTTTGTCAATCGTGTTTTAGACTGTAGTTACCCTGGACAGTTTGTTATTCACAGACAGTTGGTGTCCTGTTTTGATCCTCTTCAAAAGATGGTTTATAATCAGCTACAGAACTTTGTCAAGTGCTCTCAGATGCAGTTAGCTGATAACTTTGGAGACTGTGACACTGGAATAAAGAAAAAATGTACAGGACTCATGAAAAGCTGAAATGTTCATGAATATCAAGCAGAACTAGAGTTAACTGAACTAATAGAAAACTGAAATAATCTTTTTTTAACTTTTGCTTAAAACATTGCTGGTCTTTGTTTTGTTTTTTCAGAGTCAAGGAAACTTTCATTTTGAGATATTTACAGTCTTTGATAATTGAGTAAGGCAGACTCCTGTGAACAAAATTTGGAGCATATTTGTCTCTCTCTGCCTGATTCCTCTAGAATTTGGAATCTATCTGTGAGTATCCTTCACTTATGGCAATATGGTTGTTTGCATCAGTGCAATAAGAATCCATTTTCTTTTGCAACAGGATGCAATTGGAGCAACTGGTTGTATTAGTTCATTTTCATACTGCTGATAAAGATATACCCAAATTTATATTTAATTTAAAAAGAAAGAGGTTTAATGGACTCACAGTTTCATGTGGCTGGAGAGGCCTCACACTCATGGTGGAAGGTGAAAGGGACATCTTATACGGTGGCAGGCAAGAGAATGAGAACCAAATGAAAGGTGTTTCCCCTTATAAAACCATCAGATCTCATGAGACTTATTCACTACCATGAGAACAGTATGGGGGAAACCACCTCCATGATTCAATTATCTCCCACCGGGTCCCTCCCGTAACAGCTGGGAATTATAGGATTTACAATTTGAAATGAGATTTGAAGGACACAGCCAAGCCATATCACTGGTGTTTTACCAAGGTTTTGACTGGAAAGGTATGCTTTACTCTAAAGAATCAAGCTTGACTTGCAGAGTCAATAAAAGCCCCTTAGGAAAACTGGCCTCATACCTGGTCTACACAGTCCCTGCACAGGGTTCCTAACTGGTGGTGAGTAAATAATGTCACTTTCTAACAGGCCCAGGAACCCCATATTCTTGGGACCTCAAGAAGAGAGGAATTCACCCAACTCACAGGTGTTTGAGGACACAAACCCATGGCTGGGCTGAGCTTTAAAAAGTCCTATGTGAGATTCCTTGTGGAACAAAGTTCCATCACAGCAAATTTAAGAAGCCTATGTAAAAATAAATATCCTTGCTGCACTTTGGGCAAATAAGCAGGCCAAGTATAAGACTAAGTTTATTTTGCAAACAACTTAGTCCTATCATGATTTGTTTTCAATAAAAATGAGGACTAGAGAGAGAAATTATGTTTCAAAACTTATCATATATTTGTCATTAAATTCTAGATTCATCAGTAGTTTTTAAGTTTTTCACCTACATTTTAAACTAACCCTGCTTATTCCTGTGAACCAACTAGTGATCTCCAGCTGCCACTTAGAAGAAACAAAATCTTTATCAATATTTTAGTTCTGGGAAATTATCCTGCAAATCCTACTAGGTGACAGGAATAAATAGGGTGCCTACAACCTGGAGGTTTCCTTTTTGGGAAAATAAGACCAAGGGAGCCAACCAAAGCCAAGCCCCATGCACCCAAATCTTAGCATGCATAACTATGGCCACTAATTATCTGGATGTGCTGGCAGCCTCAAGATTTTTGAGCTGTCCATATCCACCATTTTTGTTTCATTTGCTACATATCTTCTAATAACACAGTTTGTCTCTTCTCACCTTCAGGCCATCAAACTCCAAATGATCATGCAACAGGAGCCTCAAACCATGGCCCCCTTTTACTGGGGACCCTTAGATAGGCCTCTGAGGGAGATCTGACTGCTGTTTGCTCAGAACAGTGCCTCCTGTCAGCAGGAAGCAGTTACGATTAGTCATTGTCCTTATCCTTATTCTAATGACAGTTAGACGTACTTCGTTAGACAGGGGAGTGGTAGAGGGAGGAGACAGCCAAATGCCGCCCAGGTCATTGTGCACCAGGGGCTTGGCTAAACATCCCCACAGTGAAAAATTCTGTCCCTTAACACATACACAGTAAGGGAAATAGATCAATAAATCAATGCGGACTTGCTCAGACTAAGCGCCCACATGGACACTGGAAGGACAGGTTGGAACCACTAGGAATTTGCACCTTATGCAGGGGAGTTGGCTGGGCCTCTTCAGCTTGTGTGTGGTGGCCTGGTATTCAATTTTTGTAAAGTGGAAAACCTGCATGCAAGACCTCTTTTTTGCTGAGAGCTTTCATTTTGCTTAGTAAATTTCACCCACCTCACCTTTCAATGTGCCCATGTGCCTATTTTTTTTTTCTTTGGTGCTGAGACTTGAACCTGGATTCAGCTGAATTAAGGAGCAAAAAATCCTGCATCAGTTGGGGGGATTGTATAATAGCTACTCTTACCATTCATAACAAAATAAATTGGTACAAACTTTCTAAAAATAATATATTTCTATAGTTTTATTCATTTACTTCTAGGACTGTATATATATAAAAATGTTTATTACAGGATTATTTATAATGTTTATAAGAGCAAAATATTGGAAACAATCTAAAAGTCCAGTAATACAGAGAGGAAATAATAAATTATGACATAGCAATGTGATAGAATATTGAATAACATATAAAAGTTGTGACTTAGTAGAATAAAGCAATGGGAACTTCTAATGATATATTAAATTTTAGAAGTCAGATACCAAATTGTTTTTACAACAAGATACAGCTTAAAAAATAACTCCTCAATAATTAAATGTTTGTGTATATATATTAAATTTACATGGAAAAAATGATAAAAGGAACTGTCCTAAAACATTAACAATGGTAATCTCTGGGTGATTAGATCTTGGCTAATTTTATTACAGTTCGCTAAATGTTTCTGCAATTTCTCTTTTTCTACAAGAGTATGTACTATTTTATGATCAGAAAAAATAAATTCATTAAGTCTTAAAGGTTTATGAGTAATTCCAATGTGTAAAAGGCTTTGAAAAATGTGGTGAGGGATACAAATATGTCTCAGATTGTCTCAAAAGTCCACTGGCTCAAGAAAAGAGTAAGGCTAGTTGAGAACATGCAGAGTGCCAAGTTAAACCTACCAGGTGCCACCATGGAAACCCTGGTAAGAGAGAAAGCCCTCATCTGGTTGAAGAGGCTGAAGAAAGGGTAGGAAGACCCTGCTTTGTAGAAATTTAAGCATGTGTGTGGATAAGCATGTATAAGTGGAGAAAACATATGCTTTAATCTATTCTGTGTTATGGACATCTAGGCCTGTGTGTGTGCATACATGCATGTAGGTGGGCTTTTATTTAAACAGAGAATGAGGTTTCCTGGAAAAAGTAAATAATTATACCAAAATGTTCCCTTTCCATTATTTATGGGCCTTGTTTCACACATCTAGATTACCTATTTTTAAATTAATCCTTCATTCAGAAGTTTGTATTTTTTTAAAATTGATAACCTAAATAAACCTTTCTTTTCCTTAAAAAAAAGTGAACGTTCTTCCTTAACAGCAATATGAGCATGATATTTAAAGTTACAAATATTGCATGCAGTATTTCTTCATGTTAACTATGAAAATCACATATTAATTAAATGAGCTACCCAGTTCTTGGTAACTCAAAGAAATGTAACGTATTTTTACAATTTATATTATAGGGAAAAATAACTCTGAGGTGACAAATACCCTTAGGTTGAAAATAGAATCTCCTTCTTGTAACTGATTGAAGTGGAGTCATGTTTGTTTTTACCAATGCAGTGGAATAATAAACACATGGAAGTCAGTCCCATAGTAATGCTTGTTATACAAACAAATGATAATATACATCAGTATATTGACTATCTACTGTAGGTTAGTTCACAGCCAAATTCCAATCAATGAACATTTATCTATCTGCTATATTGAGCAACATGTGCTAGACTCTGGGGCTGTGGAAAAGTTTGGGGTTAGGTGTTTTTGGTATAGGCATGGGGAAGGTCAGTTTCTGAGAAGGGGACTGATGTGCCAATGATTTCTTAAGGAAATGCTCCCAGGGCAGAGGGTGGGGAGCAGTGGAAATTTCAGGCCAAGTCTCAGAAAGGAATAGATTCAGCCTAATCCTCAGAGGTGCCCTGGAATGTAAAGGACTATCCCAACCTGAGGCAAGGGTTCCTGTCAGTCAGCCACTGGCTAAAACCACCCCCCAGGGAAGGTAAACTCCCTGGCACTCCTTGAATTCTGTCTTTGGGATCCAGCTGCTATAATAGCTTGAGTCTATAGGAAGAAGAGGATTTGCAGGGGACCATTGAAGAAAAAAGGACACTGACCCAGGACTCCAAGTGGCATTCCAACAGTGTCTCCTCCAGAAAGTATAGAGGAGAGAAGAGGAAAGAGACAAGCTCAGACACAGCCTTCACCTTCAGGTTGATTACAGCTAATGATGGAAGTGAGAGAAAGAGAAATAACTAAGGCTGTAGGGTGGTGAGATGACCCCAGCTTGGGCAAAAGACTAAGGCTGTGCTCTGACCCCTGAGTTAGTGAGCTTCTCCCTGAAATGTTCTTTCTCTTCTGTCCATCAAGGACCACAGGATACTTATAGGTTTGTTTTGACCACCAAGAAGATACCTGGATGTTTAAGTACTTAATAGGCTGTAAAATTCTAGATAGCAAGTCATATTAATTATGATACTAGATGGAATAGAAGTCACATGCTCACTGAAAGCACATACCATATGCTGTGAGAACCCAGAGGGTGGACAGTGGGAGCAGAATTCGAGTTGTTGTTGTTGTTGTTGTTGTTGTTGTGAGACAGGCTCTCACTCTGTCACCCAGACTGGAGTGCAGTGGTGCAATCACAGTTCACTACAGACTCGACATCCTAGGCTCAAGCGATACTGTCACCTCAGCCTCCCAAGTAGTGGGGACCACAGGTGCATGCTACTAAACCTGGCTAATTTTTGTACTTTTATAGAGATGGGGCCCTGCTATGTTGCCCAGGCTGGTCTTGAACTCCTGGGCTCAAAATATTCACCTGCCTCATCCTCCCAAAGTGTTAGGATTACAGGCCTGCATCACTACTCCCAGCCTGGAGTTGGTTTTTAAAGGATGAATAACATGTTGAGAGCAAATTAAAGAGAAAAGAAGGAATTCCAAGTGATATGGTTTGGCTCTGTGTCCCCACCCAAATCTCATCTTGAATTGCAATCCCCACATGTCAAGGGCAGGACCTGTAATCCCCACATGTTCAGGTAAGGAAGTGATTGGATCATGGGGAGGTTTTCCGCATGCTATTCTCATGATAGCGAGTGAGTTCTCATATCTGATGGTTTTATAAGACAGTTTCTCCTGCTCTTACTGGCTCTCTCTCACCTGCCACCGTGTAAGACATGCCTGCTTTCCTCTCTGCCATGATTGTGAGTTTCCTGAGGCCTCCCCAGCCATGCAGAACTGTGAGTCAATTAAACCTCTTTTCTTTATAAATGGCCCAGTCTTGGGTATTTCTTTATAGCAGTGTGAGAACAGACTAATACACGAAGTGAAGAGAACATTATCAAAAAGACCCAGAGATATGAGGGCCCAGGACCCTGACTTTCCTTCAGTGCTCTCCTCTGCTTGGTGGGTCCTCTGTGGACATGACTATCTTCCTGCCTGTCACTTTTTGCTTCCTGTTCCTTTTCAGACTTGCTGAACTGGGTCCCACCTCAGGGCCTCTGCTCTTGCTCTTACCTCTTTCTTGAACCCTCTTCTCCCTGGTCTTGGCATGGCTCCTTCCCTTATTTCTTTCAGGTCTTTCCTCAAAAATCACTCCCCTGAGGGCTCCACCCAACAATGTAGCAAATGCCTGAGCAAAATTGGATCTGAAATCCAGCCACTGAGGACTGGATTAGACCTGAAATTGGAAACCTTTGTGGGGACACAATAATTACCATCTCAGTTTAAAGTCTACCCACATTTCCCCACTGGCTAAGAGCTGAGAATTTAGACCAGTTTCCAGGAAAATTAAGAATCTGGGTTTCTCCTGATAGCTTCCCTTTGTCTTTGTTTAGAGTAAAATCATGTTCTTTGTGATTTTTTCTGTAAAATAATCTAAATGTAGTAAAGGCATTACTATTAAGCTTATTTTAAAATATTTGTACTTTTAAAAATAAAATATGACACCATTCAAAAGAAACTATATTTAGTGTAACCAGGTATATTTTAAAATAAAATTTTAAATATAGTAGATATATAACACATACACTATTAATTAAGTTTTATGATGATTTTATGATCCCAAATGACAAGTATTGCAGAAATGTAAAGAATAGTACACATAAAAATTTTCAATTACAAAGTTATTTAATTATGGTAATAACTGACACTTGAATATTTGAATGATGAACATTTGAATAGTATCTTACAACGGGCCTTTCTTATTATTTAATCCCTGGTACAGCCCTGAAGGTAGTTATTAACATAAAGATACTGAAGTATAGAGCTCTCAGGTAAAGTGTCAAGGGTTGTACAGCTAGTATGTGCCTAAATCAGAACACAAACCCAGTCATTCAACTCCCCACCTGTACTTCTTAGGTCAGGTTATACAGTCTCATATAGAAATTACTTTTAAATACATATTATATACATGTATATATATATGAATATATATATTTATTTTTCTAGCAGCCTTATAGTTTATAACCTCAAACATATATAACCTCTGGCTTATATAGTTTGTAAGCTCACACATAGAAGGCAAAGACCATAGCAAAATGTGGGAGACAGTAATTCTCATTGTCTCATACTCTGTTGAAGAGGGAATGCTTTGTTTGGTGGCATCCTTTATCATTGACCTTCTGACTCAACATTCTTCATTAGACCAGTCATGGACTTCAGACACAGGCCTTCTCAGCTTTTATCATGCACCGGTGGGGTATGCCTGATATCATAGAGCTACTTGAGATTGTCATTTGTTTGCTCATTTACCATTTGCCTAGAATTTACAAGAAGTGGCATGGGTTTCACCCCTAGTGATCCACTAGCAAAAATTTTGCTTGCTGTTCCTGTGACATTATGTTCTGCTGGCCTAGAGGTCTTAGTTCCAGAGGGAGGAATGCTGCCACCAGGAGACACAACAAGGATTCCATTAAACTGGAAGTTAAGATTGCCACCTGTACATTTTGGGCTCCTCCTACCTTTAAGTCAACAGGCTAAGAAGGGAGTTACAGTGTTGGCTGGGGTGATTGACCTGGACTATCAAGATGAAATCAGTCTACTACTCCATAATGGAGGTAAGGAAGAGTATGCATGGAATACAGGATATCCATTAGGGTATCTCTTAGTATTACCATGCCCTGTGATTAAGGTCAATGGGAAACTACAAAAGCCCAATCCAGGCAGGACTACCAACCACATGACCAGCTGCAGAAATGAGGACTGTAACTAGCATGAGTACTTCCTCCTCCTTTTGTTAAAAACATGTTTGTGCAGGTATACACTTGTACTAAGAAAATATCTTCATTTGATTTCCTTGTCCTTTATCATGTGACATAAGATTCATTGACTTCATATCAGCATTTAAGTATTGTTAACTTTATGTAATAGTATTTGGGTTGGAGATTGGTGTGCTTCCAGTTGTACAAAGGATAGTTGTATTGTGTTAGGTGGAATTATGACCTTATTATTGTCTTTATTTGAAAATTATCTATAATCTCAGGAGATGTGTATGAGTTCAAGCTGACAAAGGGTGGACTTGTCATGGTTAATACTGAGTGTCAACTCGATTGGATTGAAGGATACAAAGTATAGATCCTGGGTGTGTCTGTGAGGGTGTAGCCAAAGGAGATTAACATTTGAGTCAGTGGGCTGGGGAAGGCAGACTCACCCTTAATTTGGTGGGCACCATCTAATCAGCTGCCAGCGAATATAAAGCAGGCAGAAAAATGTGAAAAGGCTAGACCGGCCGAGCCTCCCAGCCTACATCTTTCTCCCATGCTGGATGCTTCCTGCACTCAAACATCGGACTCCAAGCTCTTCAGCTTTGAGACTCGGATTGGCTCTCCTTGCTCCTCAAGCTTGCAGACAGCCTGTTGTAGGACCTTGTGATCATGTAAGTTAATACTTAATAAACTCCCCTTTATATATATATATAAAGGGGAGTGTGTATATATATATACACACACACATACACATATCCTATTACCTTGTATATATGTGTGTGTGTATATATATGTATATAGAAATGTGTGTGTGTGTGTATATATATATCCTATTACTTCCGTCCCTCTAGGGAACCCTGAATAATGCAGTGTCTCATGACTCTTGTTATCACATACTATGGCTCTAACTCTGCCAAGTATTTGCATCTTGAGTATAGATAAAAGGTAAACGTCTCCCTCTTTTCCACCTTCAAATGCATACAAATCTCAAGGCAGGGGAGGGGATGGGTGAGCAAATTCAGGTAATTATTAGTTATTGATTAGTTCCTCTATATCAGTGTATATTCACTGGTTTTTTTTATCTACATTATCTCATTTTCATTCTCAAATAAACCCATGTGTTATCTATTTTACAGATAAAGAAATTGGTAACAAAAATCTGAACCTAGGCCTATCCAATGCCAATATTAATTATCTCTGCACTAGAGTACACCTGGACTTTAAGTTTAGAGTTCAAAGATTGCTCATTCGTCTCTTTCTCCATTCCTTGGTAAATATTAAGTACCAATGGTAAGTGATACCAGCACCAGAATCATAATAACTAGGAAGTGATATTGACCTCTGAGGATTAAAAAATATATCAGGAAAAAAATAGGTAGAGTCACCTTAAAGAAACGGACTGAATATTAGACCTGCAAAACTTACTTCAACATAATTAAATACATGAACATATAAAAAATGTGTCAAGCAAAAGGGGAAGTGTCTGCAATGTAAGCCTGGAAAAGAAGAGTGTGTTCTGTATATCTGAGTCCAATCCAGAGAAAGAGTTGCTTGGCCAAAAGCAAACATCTGGCATCATTCCAACCTCACTGGCAATAATGTTCCCATGTTGGAGATGTATGTGCCAATCCAACTTAACCTTGTGCTATTAAACATTTGAATTCTGATTTATTGTTAACGTAGCAAACATTTGATTACAATTTAGCTTTTAAGTTGATGTGTTTACACAAATGTGCTGGTAATGCCAATGCAAGGATTTTAACGCCCATGATAGTTATATTTCAAGTCGTGTGAGCTCTGTTAATATAGGTCTTATCTTAAAAGGTAGAATGCCTCTCAAGTTGTTGACAAAAATTAAATTTCTAAGCCTTGTGGGATGAAGATGAGAACTAGCATAGGGTTGAACTGAACAAGATTGTCTCTTCAAATACAGTCTTCTAGCAAACGTCAAGACCTGTTATGATGGTTAATTGTGTGTGTTCATTTGGCTAGGCTGTGATGCCCAGATACTTGGTCTAACAACAGTCAGTGTGGCTGGCTTAGATCTCTGGCCTCTTAGTCTGGGGTTCCTGTAATGATTTTCTCTGTTAATCAGTTATCTCCAGCCATATTTTTGTTGTTCCTCAGTAAACTGTTTGTTAATATTGACATTTTCACGTAGTAAGGTTTGCTAGCTAATCTGCTAATTGGATTGGATGATAACTTGAAGTGTTCTTCAAGTTTTATAGTAGTATTTTATAAAGAATTCAGGTAGGGTAGGTTTTTCTCTGACCCCTATTGAGATATCTATAGTTAGTTATACCTCCATAATTAGACTGCTATGTTTTAAAAATTTCTACTTAAAAAAAATCAAATGTAGCTTTGTCTTCCTGAATATTTACTGCTTTGTTTGTAAGAGTTACCCCACTCCTGTGGAGTCCAGACTTATTGATCTTTGAGCATGATTCATGAGTCAAAACCAGATTTTGAAATAATTTAATTGGTCAGTAATAATTTGAAATAATTTAATTGGTTAGTAATACATTTATTTGAAAGGAAAGAGGAAAGAAAAATAGTGACTCTTGCCTAGAACCAGGATTTCACACTTAACTTGCCAAGTCCGCATCCTAATCCCAATTGTTCATTTCTTTTGTTTTTTTTTTTTTTTTTGAGACGGAGTCTCGCGCTGTGTCACCCAGGCTGGAGTGCAGTGGCGCGATCTCGGCTCACTGCAAGCTCCGCCTCCCAGGTTCACACCATTCTCCTGCCTCAGCCTCCGAGTAGCTGAGACTACAGGCGCCCGCCACCACGCCCGGCTAGTTTTTTGTATTTTTAGTAGAGACGGGGTTTCACCATGTTAGCCAGGATGGTCTCGATCTCCTGACCTCGTGATCCACCCGCCTCGGCCTCCCAAAGTGCTGGGATTACAGGCTTGAGCCACCGCGCCCGGCCCCCAATTGTTCATTTCAAAAACGAAAACATCGTGTAAGTCAACCAAACCCACTGTGGTGTGGGAGTCACTCAGCTTTATTGACATTCAGAGGCTATGAACAAGTGACCCTGGACTTTTTCTCCCTACTCTCATAAAATCTTTATCTACCAGCAATAGTGGGTTTAGTTTGAAGTCTGGTAATATGTATGAGGAATTTCAGCCTTTGTTAATTTATTCATTCACTCATCAGACCTTTAGTAATTATGCCAGGCAGTCTATGTGAGTTGGATAAAAGCTAACCTCATAGAGCTACAATTTTTTAGATGCTGGTGATGGAATTCTGTCTGAGAGATATAAAGAACTGAAGTTAAAATGTATACCTGTCAATGACTGACTTACATTTTCATGTGGATAGAGATTAAATTTCTAAAGAAGCATAGGAAATTCAGGATAGGCTTATCACTGATTTCTTCTTAATTGTTTGAGACTATGTGTCTTTGTTTTAGAAAAATATAGTCTCCTGCCTATGGTCAGTAAGGTCTGACCTAAATTTAATTCTCGATGGAAAATAGTCCCTTCCTTGCAAACTACCACCCTGTGCTCAGTGAACTTTTATGAGTAACTCATCATGTATCTAATTATTTGGGTATAACATTTACTATGTATTGCTACATAGAAAGCACCATGTGACTATACTGCCTCCTCAAGAGAGCTTGCAATCAAAATCCCATTTGAATATACAGCCTAGGCCCCATTTGTATAGGAGGAAACAAAAAATTGACTAAACGCATTCCCCGAAGCCATCTCTGAGATATCATCTGATACAAGACAGTTCTTACAACCGAAGAATTCCCTAGTCGTTTTCCTAGATTTAGCGGGGGCTGCTCCTACAGTTCACTTGTGTTTACAGGAGAGTTAACCTGAATTCACAATTTTCTCCATGTCTTCTATAGACAGAGCACCAGGGCAAACTCAAGAGCTTTAGAGGTCAAGGCTTACCAATACAATAGGGGCTCATTAGAGCTGTATGAAAAATGTTGGCTTGCACAAGAATCTTCACTCAGGTCTAATTCTAATCTATATGTTTAACAGCTGGTGAATCCAGACTGCTGGAGCCTCTTTTTCCCAATACAGGAAAAATCAGCTTCTTGCCATACACATGTAAGTTGTTGACAGTATTACAAGGAGGACATAGACAGGCTTTTTTACCAAGGAAGTGAGAAGAGCTTCAGTCAAAAAAACCTCCCTGGAGATGTTGCCATAAGTGACTCTTCTTATCCCTTAGGATAGAGACAGCTGGGTACAGACCTCCTTCCCTTAGATGAGTCCAGCTGACTTTTAGGGAGATGTGGTAATTAGTGGGGGGGAGCAGGAAGTCCCGTTCCAAATATGAATAAGCCATATTAAAATAACAAGTTATTTGGAAAACAAATATTAATACAAATAATGCACCTCTTCCAAAAAACATCTCTAGGGAAGTGCTTAGTAAAATAACATATTTCAAAACCCACTAGTGAAGTTATTGAAATTATTTAATGTATACTGAACCAGCAATAGTATTTTCAGTGCCGTATAGGTAAAAGAGTGGCATCTTTATCAATCTTCTATTTAACCATCAATTTCTGTATTAATGGCTATAAGAAGTCTCACTCCCACCCAACTTTACTGTTTCTTGGTGTTGAAAGGGGAATGAAATACATGTACACACGCCACTTCAGGTCATGTATTTCCATTTTATTTGGAATGCAATGGATAAATACCAAGGGAGCATATTTCTCTGTTTTTCACGTGTATGCTATGTTGTACCTAAGAGCCTTATTCTGAGTATAAATGGACAGGATTTTCCCTCACACCTGCCAAAGTCTTTTAATTCTATCTCTAAAATCGTGTTCTCATGGATGAAAAGGAAGTTTGTTACCTTTTACATTATTTATCTGAAAATAATTTAACCATGGAATTTCTGATGAAACCATCACAACATTTTTGCTTATGACTGTGCCAGGTAATATAAAAAAAGAATGACACAGTGCAAGCTTTCAATCCAATAAAATTACAAAACTTCCTCTGAAAGCTTTGAGAGATAACCTTTTTCCAGATTAGCAAGATATTCTTTCAAGATAAGGGAGTTAACCTAAAAGGAAGATAATTTTAACTCAGTAATATTTATCTCAGTGGTACAAATCTTAGTGACAAGGAGACTCAGTAAATCTTAAAGTACAAGTCAACAAAACGGTGATTCGAATGAAGCCAGGAGTTTTAGCACTCCAGGCTATAAATTGTTGTCACTGGGACAATAGGGAAGGTCTCCAGGGCGGGACAGTCTTACTACGCCCTTAGAGATCACTAGAATGTTAACAAGATCTCTATTGTCCTGTTTTCAATGAATGTTCCGGTCTTTTGTGTGTTGGGATCAGAAATCCCATGACATTTCTTGAAGGTTGCAGGGGAGGGAAAAGAGGGGATGTTGTGTGTGTGTATGTTAGTGTTTGCGTTCATTCACTGCCGACTTTATTTAGACAGGTGACTGCAATGATCTCTAGAGGCTATAGGAACGTGTTGAAATTAAGGAGAACCACCCCTCAAAGAATAAATGTTCTTGTATGTAAATTTAAAAAGAAATTAACTTCAAACATCAATAAAAACGTTTGAAATTTGAATAAAAATTGTCATCCCTTTTCCAAGTGCTTTTCCCCAAGTCAGTTTACAATTGCTTTTAGACACTGGGCTTCTCTCATCAGTGTCTGTTTAATGAACTCCTTTTAGGTGATGACACTGCTTCCTCTTCTCTTTCTTTGCCTCCTCCCTTCACATAACTACTTTTGCATTGTATTTTTTCTTAAAATATCTTCCTAACCCATTTCCCACTATACATTTTGATGTTTGCCTTCTCATTCATTCAGTCTTATTTGCAGTATATGGATAGGTCCCAAATGCTCCTCTGGAGGAAAAACTGCTTCACAAACATTACAGCAACGTTTGCTAGAGGTAGAAAAAATCACATTCAGTAAATATCTAGATAGAGGGAAACTGTAGTTTTTAAAAAAATGTTGCTTTATGTTTAATGTTTGCATTTGAATGTTCACAAGATCAGCAATGAGTTCATTCCAATTCTCTATTTTAGTCTATCTATTGCCTGATATAGATCAAGTAGGGGGTTAGAATGAGACATCAAACTGTTGGTATATGATGCTTTGAAAAACACTAGAACTTTCTCCACTGATTATGGACTTTGTAGTATAACATGAATTAGGAATGATGTGGGCTTATGTAAAATAGGAAGGCTGGATTTTTGGCCCTCTGGGAATTGGTAATCAAAAAGGAAATGCAGGAATTTAAAAAAAAAAAGATTTCAAAAAAGGGAAATAGTAGGTAAACTGGCAAATATTTTCTGTAAATATTCATAAAATGACTTATAATGAAATATTAAAACTTGTATATGAGTATTTTTTTAAAGTGAGACTGATATGAATGTGTATGAGAAAGACTGAGTGTGTGTGTGTGTGTGTGTGTGTGTGTGTGTGTGTGCATACATGAGTGAGTCAGCTTAGATTGTTGGTTATCTGAATTTATTTTATTTCATGGCCTATTGTACTGCAGTTACTTGAACACACTTTGAGTTTCATAATTTTGTAGGTGTGCTATAGTGGAATAACCTTGCATCAAAGGGAATATCAATAAAGCCTGAGTCAATGGAGTAAAATATAGAGATTTTACTGTAAATTGAGAAGAAAGGAACATGAAGGCAAATTTGTAAAGTTTCTTTGAACTTCCTATGCATCTGAGAAGCAACAAAATATGTTATATACATAAAATGTCCAAAATCTGTCCCCTCTTCCTAAAATCCTCCCACTAAGTCACATTATTTTTGTAGGAGCTCAGTTGAGATTTGAAGGCCAAGCTATATATATGCTACATACACTAAAATCAATCTCAATCTATCTTAGAAAATTACAGCCATCACTATTGTATTATAAATGTCCAGTGTAACTCTCTTCTCATGGTTTGGCCAGTGTGTTCCTCAATTTAGCTATTGCTATTGCTCCATACATACAAACCAGCAAGCTTTAGATAGAGATGACAAATGCCAGCTGCCCTCGGTACATGTGTGAGTTATATTAGCCCTATAATTAAGGGCTGGTAATCTGGAGTCAAATATGTGCCGACCAACGTGTCTCTTCATCCCTCCCCTGAATTAGATGCTGCCATAGCCTTGCTACCACCTGACTTTAAAAGATTCCGTCTTGTGAAATTCTGCCTTTCCTCCTCTATTGGCATGCTTTGTTCTCCTCTTTTCCTCGTTGACAGTTAGACATCATAATTTCCTAACAGATAACTTCTATATACAGCAACAATAACACTAAAACATTTATGAGTAAATGAAGCAAAAGACCTTCATGATGAAAGTTGTGAGACTTTCTAGAAAGTCCACATAGGAAATATAAGTTAAAAGAGAAAAATGGGAAGAATAAATATTATAAAAGCTATCAATTTCCCAAGATTAGTCTGTAAATTAAATTAATCTCAATCAAAACCCTAAGAAGGATATCATGAAAATTGATAAACTGATTCTAAAATTCACGTAATAGAATAAAAGGTAAAGAATATCCAGCAAAATTTTCAAGAAGAACAAAAATGGAGACCCTATTTTGTATCAAAATCTTCTACAAAATTACAGTAATTAAAACAGGGAGAAATTAGAAATAGACAAAACTTTCCAAAGGTACAGAAAACACATCATGGAAATATATAATTGAAATCTTAATATATGGCAGAGATGGCAATACAAATCAATGGAGAAAGCGTCATTTATTCAATGAATGTCAAGGGGCAATTATCGTGCATACAGAAAAAGACAAAAATTGATCTCTACCTCACACCATACACAGAAATTTATCCTAAAAGGATTAAGACGTAAGTATGCACTGAGTTTTTATTAAATACACAGTTTACTAAGAAAGACTTTTAATAAAAAATAAAGATATCAAACATTTAGAATAACTTCATGGCATTAAGACAGGAAACAATTTCTCAAATATGACATGAAATAATATCTAATAAAGAAAAAAATCATTAAATAGGACTCCATTGAAATAAAAAGTTTGAACTTATAAAAGATGACTCAAAAAAGAGAGAGTCATTTAGGAGGAAAAATATTTGTGATCAATTACCAAGGAAACCATTTGAGTATAGAAGATATAAAGAATACCTACAAATCAGTAAGAAAAATGCAAAGAACCTATAGAAAAATTAGCAAAGGATATTACCACGCAATTCACACAGCAAGAAACCTGAGTGGAAATTAAACATATATGAGCAAAATTTAAAACGGCACCACCAAATGCTGATGAAAGTGTAGTACAGTGGGAACTGCTGGTTGGAGTGTAAACTGATAAAAGGTTTTGAAGAAAATTTAGCACTATTGACTGAAGTTTAATTTGGAAATATTCTATTATCAAGCAATTTTATTTTTAAATAAACTTTTTAGAGAATGTCCATATATCTGCATAAAAAACATGTGAAAAGGTGGTCACATAATATGGAAAAACAAATTTAGAAATAACCTGTCTTAAAGTAAAAGATACAGAGATTTACTCAGAAAATTTGAGTGCTACAGAGCAATTTAAGTGAATAAACTAGATCTGTGAATATCAACATATATCATAAATCTAAAAACATTGTTATTAAGTGAAAAATGCACAAAATGATGTTTACTATATGGCAAAATTTTGGAAATTAAAACCACGAAATATGGTACATATTGATTTTAAATTCATAAATGTATTTAAAAAGAAGTGGAATGAGATACATCTACCCTCTTAAGCAGGAGAAAAATGGAAGAAAACAGAGGCGAGTTCTAGCTTTACCTACTGTTTCATTTATTTTAAAGTTAAAAATGAAATGAAGAGAATATGGCAAAACTTTGGTATCTATTAGTATTTAATCTTTCCTGTAGGCATGTAGGTAATCATATTATTGTCAGCTTTCTATACATGTAAACATTTCAAATTTTCCAAATTCACATTAAAAAGGAAAGCAAAGAATGATTTTTAAAAACTCAGATATAAATGACAATGAATATCTTACTTATCAAAATCCGTGAGAATTCATATCAGAGAAAAATGAAGTCTTAATGTATAAAATGGCTTAAAATGAATCTGACTGATAATAAGTGAAATAAGCATTCAACTCAAGATGATTGAAAATAAACACTAACTTAAGTTACAAGGAATTAAAATAATTTTAATTTAGAAAAATTAGACTAATTATAATAACAAAAGCAAAAAAGAATTACATGGAAAGGCAAAGAACAGCAGACTTTACTAATAAAACCAAAAGTTTTATTTTAAAGTTAAAAACATATATATGAAAAGCCAATCCCTGCCAAATCTAAACAGGAAAAAAAGAATGAAGACCTGAATTTAAAAAAAATAAATAAAATAAAACATAAAACAGTGGAAGTGAGAAAAGAGATAATAACAAAAATTATGGGGGAGATTTTCTTCCAATATAAAATTCAACTTTAAAAGTTATAAAATAATAAAACTGGATCAAGAGACAGATAATCCTCACATTCCAGAGCATGAAAACATGTACTACATGTTCCACAACCTCTAGAGAATGTAGCACATAACTCCATTACCAAAACTTGCAGTTAGCCGTCATACACTCATACACAAAAGTATAAAGCCAATCTCAGTAATACAGAAGCAAAATCCTAAGTAAAATATAAACAAAATAGATTCAGCAATGTATTAAAATAAATTTTACATCATTTCCAGTACAATATACACCAGGACATGAGTGCAGAGATCATTTTCCTGTTCTGCTCTGCGTGGGAAAGGAACTTAATCTGAATACCTCATGTCTTTGGTTTCCTTGAGCGCTGGCTTCTGGTGAGGTTTAGCCAATGGGAGGTATTGCAGGAAATTGGAGGGCAGAAGTTGCAGAAAATACGTGGTTGGTTCTCCAACCTTACAATTCCTGGTGGGATCATCAGGAGTGGCTGTCCATCCTCAGAGGTCCCACCTCCTGCTGGTCTGGGTAAACTCCTCTCCAATGACTTAGCGACCTAAGGCTTCTGCTTGTCTCTCCAGCTCCAGGGATGGTAGTGGCTCCTGCTATCACAATCTGTGGGTTAATTTAGCATCCCCAGCCATCCCCTTTAGCCCTCCCAACACATCTGTAACTCGTTCCCTACATTTAATTCCCACTTTTGAACCACCAGACAGGGTATCCATCTTTCTGACCCTACCATGACTGATACAAAAAGAATGGTTCAATCAGGTCATTTTTATGAGTATAATGCATTTGCTAACTGATTATGGGAGTAAATCATGATAATCTCACTGAAAGAGGGTGAAAATGCTTTGACAAAATCTAACACTTGCTTATAATGAAATAAAAATGAAACCCACACTCCAAAATAAAGTCTAAAGAAGGGAAAAGAAGGCTAAAACTATAGATATTTTAAGATGATATCACTGCCCTGTACAAATTTACACTCTCACCAGCAATGAATGAAGAGGCCAAATCCTTAGTCTCAGCAATAGAACATACTATCAAATTTAGGTATTCAGATTACTCTAATACAAAAAACAAAACACTTTAGCTTTATTTTTAGATCCCTACTATGATGAAAACATCTTGTCATATGTTGATAAAGCCTTTTTCTCAACTGTCTGCTTCTATATATTTTGCTTTTTTTTATTGATTTATGAGAATTCTAAATATATGCTCTTTGTCTATTACATAAGTTGAAAATATATTTTCCCTCTTGGTCATTTGTCTTTTGACTTTACATATGTCCTGTTTACAGCATGCATAACATCATTATTTTTAGTGAAGTTTATCAGTCCTTTAGAGCATCTGAATTAAGAGTTATATTAGAAAGACATTGTAGTTTCAAGAAATTATTCCACGTTTTCTTCTAGAACTTCCATAGTTTTATTTTCCACATCTAATTCATTCATTCATTTAAAATTTATCCTAGCAAGAACTATGAAATACGGAATCAATGTCATTTTTCCCCAGATGACCATTCAGTGGTCACAACACTGTAAGTTAAACAATCTGTCTGTACCCACTGTTCATGAGGCCATTTTGTCCTAAGTCCTACATTCTTATGTATTTGGTGTTTATTTCCAGACTTTATTCTATTCCACTCTATTCCATTCTTCTTTCTATTTTACATATTAGCAGCTGAGACATGATAATAGCTTTTACGATTTTGTATTGCTATTCAAATCTAGAATCAAATGTTACTGTGAAGAAATTTGAAGCCAGGGTGATACTTTCCTCTTGCAATCTGGTTGTACAGAGATTTCTTTTTTATTTTTCTTTAAAGACCAATAATTTTGTTAGGCTATATCTCAGTGTTGACCATGCTGATGTTCTTTCCCTCACCATGGGATACGACTTTTAAATATATTTGTAAATATTCTTTTATTTTTGAAAATATGTTTGAATTATATTTTTAAATACATTTCCCCTATTTTTTCTTACTTCTCTTTTTAGACTCCAATTATGTATATGCTGTACCACTTTTGCTTTACACTATATTGGAAGTTTGCCTCTAATCTTTTAAAAAACATTCATAATTTTTCATCCTACTTTGATCACTATTCTTGGTTCCACCCTTTAAATCTCTGTCTTTGCTTACTACAGTGTATGTTTTTCTTTGCGCAATTTACGATTTATTTTCTGCAGTTTTTATTCCACTTTTTTTCCCCTAAGTTCTGCCAGGGTGTTGCTTCAATTCTCCCTATTTTCTCATCATCTTTTATTTATGTTCTTGTATTTCTGTATGGTTTGTCTTCAGTCCATTTATTAGGGTATTTTTATGGTAAATCTCAATCTTTTAATCAGAGGTAGGTTGTGCTGTCTTATCCTGCCTACTTTCCTTAGGCATCTTTAAATCAATTCTATGATAACTCCTTTTTCTGAATCTTGGCTCAGACTTATGCCAATATTTTCTTAGATCTGCTATGTCATCATGCTCCAAACTTTTTCCCCCATGTATCTTCTGCTCTATCTCCTTGTGGTTCGGAAGCTTTTGTTGTGTGGCAGTGATATTGGCTTATTGCTTTACAGTAACGCCTCCTCTCACTAATAGTAAATACATATTTCTTGACTTTTTTGAGATCTGCCACCATTGTGTCTATCACATTTTACTTTTTCTAGTATGTCAGAAAGAGAGAAATTGGTGCTTAGAGCTGCTAAGCCCATACAGAAGGTTAGTCAGGACTGTGAGGCCAGACTACATGGTTTGAATCCAAGCTCTGCCATTTATCAGCTGTGTGATCCTCAGCAAGTTACTAGTTCCCTCTCTGTCCCAGTGTTCTCCTTTGTAAAATGATGATAATAATAATACTATGTACCTCTTTGAGGTTTATGGTAGATTAGCAATTGTAGAAATATCATCCACTATTGCTAGGTTAAGCAGAAATTGATTGATCAGTCACAAGTGTCACTTCCCTACAATAGTAACACACAATCACATATCTGCTGTGGTCTGATGGAGGCACCGGATATTTTCCTACTCTCTGACTTTGAGTTTGGTCATTTGACTTGCTTTGGTGAATAAGACAATAGTGACATGACAGAGCAGAGACTTGGGATGTGACTTTACCCATTTGGGTTTTCTCTATTGAGCTTCTGCCATTTCCATGAGAATATACATCAGGTAGCCAACAGTCTTCCAGCCTGAGCCTCAGAGTGAAGCATACCCAAAGGAAACTTACAGCATGGCATTACCCTAGCCAATGGGCAGACCTGCATCCTGAAGCCGACTCCTCCAGCCAGTTGAGAGGAAGAGAGAAAGTATGAGTTTTTATTATTTTAAGTCCTTACCCACAAAGATTACATGGAGTGTCAGAACTTGAGATAGATAATTTAGCATATCTCTCCTATTGCTAAAATTTTATGTGTTTTATGATAAAGTTTGAAGATCTATAATCCATTAAAAGATTGTTCATGTTTCAAAAGTCAGATTCATGATGAATTCGAAGTAATTTGAAAACTGTTGTCAATTAGTTCTGATTTATATTTAGAGACAAAATTGATTCACTTTTATAATTCTGGAGACTAAAAAATGAATCATAAAGATAAATCAAAAGAAATCCTCTAAAGATAAAATTTAGGAGCTCAGGATGAAACCATCTGAAATATCTCTGAGTTCTTCATTCACCTTTTATAACCACAAAAAGTGTGTGTGGAGCAGAGAGTCAGATTTCTGAAGGAATTGATAATACGAAGCAATGAATAACATTCTCAGAACTTCTCTCTGACAACTGCCTGGTTTGTCATCCATTTCCTTATCTCAACCTTTTGGATATCATAAAACTATACAAAAAAGACATCTGTATCCTACAATGAAAGTTTAGATTTATTCAATAAATTGCCACATTTTATGGGTTGCATTGTTTAGAAAATGACAACTTTCCAGTTTAAGGAAACCACAAAGAAGATGTCGAATCAGAAATTTTAGAATTTACAAATCTACAGTTTTGGAATTGAAACAACACTGTCCTCTTCAATGAACTGTACTATTACATGTATAAAACATAGATGAAGTTTTATACATGCACAGTGCAAGGAAGCCCATTGACACCCACATGGGCATTGTTAATTATCAATATTGTCAGCATGGAATAAAAAGAACAACAACTTAAAAAGAACAAAAAATGGCCTGTCATTTGCAGCAACATGAATGAAACTGGAGGCCATTATATTAAGTGAAATAAGACAGGCACAGAAAGACAAATATCACATATTCTCACTCATATGTGGGAGCTAAAAAATTGGATCTCACGGAATTAAAGAGTAGAATGATAGATACTGAGGCTGGGAAGGGAAGAGATGGGAATGAAAAGAAGTTGGTTAATGAGTCTAAAAATGCAGTTAGATGAAAGTTCTAATATTCAATGTACAGTAGGGAAATTATAGTTAATAACAATTTATTGTATATTTTAAAATAGCTAGAAGAGAAGAATTGAAATGTTCTCTCTCCCTAACCAAAAAAGGTGGATGTTTGAGGCAATAAATTTCCCGATTACCCTGATTTGATCATTATACATTGTGTGCATGTATCAAAATATCACATGTACCCCAAAAATATGTACAATTATTATATATCAATAAAAAACAAAAAGAACAACAATTTGACAAAGCATCAAAACAAATAAGCATGTTTAAATTTTAGAAAGTTTATTGTAGTGTGAATATAGAATACTTAGGTGTCTGTATCTTGTTTGAAAAGAACAAAGTTACCAACTCTAGTTCGTAGTCTCCACAAAGTAGTGCCGCCTTGTAGCAATTTTGGAGTAATTTTATTTCACGTAGCAAAAAGCTTAGACATACTTGCTGAATTAGGATCAGATTCTGCCATCATACAGCAACACCAAAATCCACTAGTATCAAACAAAAGTTTCACATTTGGAACAATGGTGGTTCGAGACAATGCGGTGAGTATAATACGCTTCCTATAAAAAGCACGCAACCTCTTATTCTCTGTCAGCACTCACGGCTACACTGAAGGTTATGTTTGCTGCTGCTCTCTGTTGTCCTTAACCACTGACATTTTAAAAAGTGTAAACGCACTGTGCTGTGGGACTCCTTTGTAAAGGGGGCTTTATAAGTGTAAATGGTTGTTGGTACAACCTCTCTTTGACTTCTGACTGTCACCTCCTGTTCCAAGTGGAACACGTTTTGCTGCCTTTGCAGAGTCCTTAGCAGTCCCCACATTTCCTTGGGGAGTCCATATTCCATCTGGCAAAACCATCATTGTAATTTGTCAAGGCAGGAAGAATTGTGCCCCAAAAAGCGCATGTGCTAAAGAAATAGTATTGTCTGCCTGGCTTCTCTAGCATAACACATTCAAAAGCCTTAATTAAGTGAATGATCAACTAGACGCAGACAATGGTTTGGTGTAAATATGAGCTTATGCTGTAAGCATGTATTGCAGGAGGATCCGTTAGAATGGAAAATGGGTGGGGCTTTTGCTATGCACGAGACGTGTTCCATGGAGTAACGTTAATGCAGATGCTAGAGCCTGTCTTAACTCCGGATAGAACTCTGCACTGATAAAGCAAGGGTCAAGGAACTTGATTTGCATCATTAATTTGAACCTTTTCTTTGTAATAACTCCCTCAAAGGAGCAGCCAAAAAAGGTACCAGATTATCCTCCATAAACATTACTCTGTACATACACACACAGTGGATAGAATCCAGCAAATTGGCTTCTTTCCAAAGAGATACATTGTTGATCCTTTTTTGGAGTTGAAAATACAATGAATACCTGAGGACATTACATCTGAAGATGTCCCAGCTAGCAACCCTCTGCCACTAACATCACTGTACTGTCAACTTTGATGACAGATGAGCCCAGATGTTAGTCCTGGCTCTGCCACTTACAGAAACTCTGAGCCTTAGGCAAGCTACATGTCCTTTCCAAGTCTACATCCCCTCATCTATAAACTACTCCTCCCTGCCTCATAAGACTGTAACACATATCAACACTTAGCACTTAGTGTGCTTGTAATAAGTGTTAGTGATTGCTAGATTCATTGACACCCCTTGAAAGAATTGGAGGTCATTTACAATGAAAAGCAAATATGTAATAAGAATAAAAGAATGCAAATCTTATCAAGCAGAAGGAATAAATAATTATACCAGAAATATAGTGAAAACATAGCTTTTGGCAGCCAAGGGCAAAGTAAGGTGGGAGAAATAATTCAGTACTCCTGTCCCTCCAGGATAGCACAGAGCATTGCACCAGCCCTGAGAGCCCTGCCACTGCCTCCACCTGGCTGTTCTCACTCCCATTCTGGCAGCTAGAGCAGCCTCATGGCACCTGGTCATTAATACTTCTCCAGATATCAAAAAATAAACTGATCGCCCAGTATCAGATGTAGCACAAAGATGTCATTTGTTTTCTAAGAAAGTTTGAAAAAAAAAAATACACCTTGGAGTAAATGAAATGATGTTAATTTTTTCCTTTGCACATATAGCCTTAAAAGAAAGGAAAACAGGGGCTGGGCACAGTGGTTCATGCCTGTAATCCCAGCACTTTGGGAGGCCGAGGCGGGTGGAGGTTGCAGTGAGCCGACATCGCGCCACTGCACTCCAGCCTGGGCGACAGACCAAGATTCCATCTCAAAAAAAAAAAGAAAAAGAAAAAGAAAAAAAGAAAGGAAAGCAGGAATTATTTCAGAAAAATTCCAGTATAATTTTTATAGTAGAGCTGACATTCCCACCACAGCAATTCTCAGTCTCTGTGTAATGCTTCAAAATGAAAACTTTAGAGTCTCTTGCCTTTATGTCATAATAGCTCTACCTCTAGCTCCTTCTTTTAATTTAGTCATTGGATGAAGACCTGCACCTCCTGAGTTTACGATTATATAACTCTCCTCCAAGAATACAAAGAACTCTATTATATCTGTGTGACAAAGTCTTCTCTCTGCATGTATTGGATAGGCAGAAAGAGTTTATAGATGTCTGATGGATTCTAGAAGTAATCTTACTGCAAAAATTCTGCTCAGCAAATTTTTATATATTGCATGTGCCTCTATCTTCAGTGAACAAAATTTTCTGCCTGTCATTGAGTACTCATTTATATAAATCCATACAAAGATGATAGATTAACTAAATTAAATGGTCATGGAGGATAACAGATCAAAAGTTCATTTCATAAGACAGTCACATTAGACCATACCATGTGTAGTAAGTATAGCATAGATGGAAACAAATGATTAAGTTCCAAATTTAGAAATAATGTATTTCTTACTTCCCTCCCTGTATTAGTCTACTGACATAACAAAATATCATAGGTGGCTTAAATAGAAATGTATTTGCTCACAGTTCTGGAGTCTGGGAAGTGCAAGATCAAAGTGCTAGTCAGTTCAATTCCAGGTAAGGGCTCTCCTCCTAGCTTGTAGATAGCTACCTTCTTGCTGTGTTGTCACGTGGCAGGGAGAGAGAATTCTCTGGTGTCACTTATAAGTACACTAATCTTACTGGGTCAGGGCCCCACCCTTATGATTTCATTTCAGCTTAATCACCTGCTTGGCCTTATCTCCAAACACAGTCACACTGGGGGTTCGAGCTGTTATGTATAGATTTTGGGGGGATGCAAACCAGTCTATAGCACTCCCAAAACAGATAATTATCTCATTGTATTTGATCCCTTTTCCCTCCTGGTAGGTAAATAAGTAAGCTGAATTACGAGCTGACCCAGGTGAAAAGTCAACATACGAAGAGAAAGTTGTAGCACTCAGAGCCAGAAATCTCTCACGTGAAGGTCAAGTGCCAGCCAGTCAATATTAGATGGTGACCTAAATGGAATTCCTGGCTTAGGGTGTCCATCATACTTGTGGAAATCCATGGACACTCAAAATAAACATTTTAGTCAAGTTACAATGTGAAATGGAAGCCCAAGGCTCCTGAAAGAGACGTGGGAGTGGGGAATGGGGCAACAGTGTAGTCCTAAGAGATAAAATTGGTAGTGATCCGAATGGATCCCAAAGACTCTGGGCAATACCCTCAGCAGCTCAAATTGTGCACATTTCTCTATGTGAGGGCAGCTTAAAGGCACTGGATACAAGTAGGCAATCGGATTGCCATCTTTTCATTGTTAAAGTAAACTCCAGAATCAAACAGCAATTCTGTGGAATCATCCTTAAACCATCTTAGGTAAATAAGAAGATTATGTGCATTTAAAACAGAAGAAGTCGCCTGATTCTTCTATTTGAGTGGAGAGTATATTTATATTTATATTTATTTATATTTATATTTATATTTATGGGTAAAGTACATTGCCCTTTAAATAGCTGGGGCAAAATAAGTTCTGAACTGCATTAAATGTGAATAAAGTCTTCAAATAATCAGAATTGACAACAATAACAAAGCAAATGTATTTGGACGAAATACAATTTCTACAGCATCAACTACATTTTGATAATGTAACATTTAACCTCCACCCAATTAGAAGAATCACGAGAGGGATTAATTTCTAAAAAAAAAATAAAAATCTTTTAAAATTACTTATTTCCCATCCCTTTAATTCACTCTTTGCTACCTTAATGGTTCAATAAGTGCATGTTTATGGAAATAAATCCCTTTCAAAATTTCTGTTGAGTACATTTCTTCTTCATTTGTTTTTTCCCTTCAAGTTTTCTGTATTCATTTTTAATGTTGCTGTCTTCTATACAAATGTCGGTGGAGGAGCTGGATACTAAGACCATGCCTAAAATGTGTCAGTGCTATCTATGAAAGTTAAAACTGCCAACTTTGGTGATTAATCAAATTTGCTCTAAATGGGATTAATTCGGGTGTAAGTATGAAGAAGATTGTCAGGGTGCGTGTCCCTTTTCTCATCTGTCCCCGGGTCTTTTTCTCCCCCTTTGCTGAATTGAAAATGAAGCTGAGCTATAATCTTGCTTGGCAGATACTGGATCCTTCCTTTGATAAACATCTAAAATGCTAATGAATGTGGGCTGCAGTTCTGAAAGAGGGAGCATAGGATTTGACAAGAATCTGGAGGGTAAAAAAGAAGAACTTTCTGACTTAAAAGAACTCTTTTTGTTCACATTTGGTATTGTTTCCTGAAGAAAAAATATTGCTCCACAGAAAAACAGAAAAAATTCTGCTACATCAAAATGCGGAAGCATGAAAAACTGATGAGCTTTCAGATTGTCCTCTTTTGCATGCAAATCATATCAGAAGTTCTCATTAGCATAAATGCATGAGCAACTCTAAATGCTTTTAATTTCCAATCTCAGCCAGCAGAGGAGTAATTTGTCACTGTCAGGGTGAAAATCTAAAGAGAAAAAAAAAAAGAGAGAGAGAAGGACTCCATGCTAAATTGGAATCATATAAATTTTTGATTTGCTAATTGACTGATGTTGCAGTTCAATCAGCTGCCTTGAAGGTGTAAATAATTCAATGTACAGTCAGAAATAAAATCATAACGTGCCTCTACCAAAGGCGTTTTAGTATTAAATGCAATGGGACATAACTGACCATGTCTTTTTTATGGATACCCTCTTTAGTCAAATTATAATTCTTCTGCAAGCAGCTATACTCATATAAACCAATAAAAACACCTCTCATATACCCCAAGTTCTGCAAGTAAGAGTCATTAGAACCCAGGAAACAGAGCTCTGCAATCTTTAACTGTGAGCCTCCCAGCAGGTTACAACCGAGGTTTCATGATCCACCTTCTGATGGTAGCCCACTAATGCAATCATAAAAAGAAACTACTGAAATAAAAATCTTATTCCTACTCCTGCTAACTTTCAATCTTTCCTTTCCTTTAATCTACTGCTTTAAATGTCATATGCAAAACGTATTTATCACAAAACTATCTCATTAGGGCAGGCATGATATGGATATTTTAAAAGCTACTCCTTGTGGTTTATTTTTATCATATAGTTCTTTAATATTATTATCTTTACTTTGAAACATTTTAATTTGCATCATCCAAAAGTTAGTTTATAAATAATTTAAAAATATTGCTTAATTCAAAGTCAAGTAGAATAAATACGACTAAAGTCCCAACTTATTGGAACTCTATTTTATCTAGTAATTGGTATTTTATTTAGTAATAATTTTAAATAGGAAAATTGAAGAGTTATGCTAAAACCATGTTCAGGCACTTTCATTATGAAAAGTGAGCCTGATGCTCCAGTGAAAATACCAGTGCCCTGTGAGAAATGCAAATCGATTAAATTCAAATAAATTCATTCGAACTGTTTTTCAGTTATACAATATAGACTCTACCTCTAATTAATGTATGCATCTAAAGAGCTGTAAACAAAACCACAACCTATTGGAAAACTGACCTGTACATACTGACATTTGTGCCTAGAAAGAAAAGAAATACCAGACTAAGTTCTGTAAACTTAATTCAGCAATCAGTGTGTTAAAAGAAGAACTTCAGACATTAAATTTAGCAAAGTTTCTTTAAATAAAGAACAATTCAGGAATCAAGCAGCCCTCTGAACCAGGAGATGTTCAGAGAGCTCCACCCAGCAACATGGGCAGGGAGTATTTATAGACAGAAAAAGGAAGAGACATATGGAAACAACTTGATTTGCCCCATTTGAGCATGGTGTGATGAGGCCTTTGCCTTATGTGGACACGGTCCAATCAGTTGGCAGTCTGTGATTGGCTGAAGTTGGGCTGCTGTGATTGGCTGAGACTCAGCTATTTGTTACAATAATATACTCTGGTTGCAGTTTACATGCTGAGTTAGGTAGCGTCTCACTAGGTACAGAGGCAGATTTAGGCCAAATTTAATTTAATTGAACAAATGTATCATATTAAAAAAAGAAAGATGGCTTCCCTCCACCTAACCTGAGTTTTCATAAGGCCACATGGTAGGTTCTGCCTTCAGCCCTGTCTCTAAAACCTTGCCCTCCAATAATTTTCCATCATTCTAGGGTTGTTTGGAAGTCCCGGGTAGAGCAACTCCATATCACGTACGGCAAATACAGTAAGTCTTGTGAAGTATGGGTAATGGGCTGGCTAATTTTTTTTTTTTTTTTTTTTTTTTGAGACGGAGTCTCGCTCTGTTGCCCAGGCTGGAGTGCAGTGGTGGGATCTCGGCTCACTGCAAGCTCCGCCTCCTGGGTTTGCCATTCTCCTGCCTCAGCCTCCCGAGTAGCTGGGACTACAGGCGCCCGCCACCATGCCCGGCTAGTTTTTTGTATTTTTAGTAGAGACAGGTTGTCACTGTGTTAGCCAGGATGGTCTCAATCTCCTGACCTTGTGATCCGCCCGCCTCGGCCTCCCAAAGTGCTGGTATTACAGGCTTAAGCCACCGGACCCGGCCTGTGCTGGCTAATTTTTTAAACGTCCTTCCTCGTCATTGCCTCTGGGAAAGGTTAGTGCAACAGAATAAAGAGAACAAAAGCATGCCATTCCTAGCTTTTGAATTTTCAGGGTCAAGTCTCAAGAACCTGAACTTCTGAGCAACAAAATCTTTAGCCCCTTACCTCATAAAATGTTTGTTAGAAACAATCGCTTCGAATGAATGCATGATCAATGAAAATCAATTTTTTCTGCCCCAGACAAAAATAACCAGAAGTTAGAAAGGAAGAGATAAACAGAAGGAAAGTAAAAGCAAAGCAAGAGGCGAAATCTGAACATACAAACAATGGCTGGACCAATGTAAAGATAGAGCTTGGACCCACTCCTGTAGCAACCTGCCCAGGAAGGCAACCCGGTTTCTATTAGGCACCCAGAGAGCCAGACTGCTATCTTTAAGAACAACCCAGGAAACGAAACAATAACTTCTCTAATAATCGGCCCAAAATGGCCAGGCACTGATTAATATAAATGACAATTTCACTCATTTTTGTCTCTACTTCCAACTCGGGACCCACCAGAGAAATCCAAACATGTCCCCTAAACCCATCCCACAGGCTGCCAGCTGCTGACACCTAGAGCTGGCCCTTTGCCCACTTTCAGAGCCCTCTGCCTACCTGGGAGCCTCTGCCAAAACACGAATGACTGTGGCCAACCCACTTGCTATAGCACGTTCTCAAAAAATAGCCTTTGTCTTTCTCATGTGGTTTGTTTTCATCTACTTCCAGAAAAAGGAGCCAAAATGTACAAGGCAGAGCTCATCCCCTCCTTGGCAGGGTGCAGTTGAACCTCTGAGTCAGGCTGTGGGCTCCCAGAGCATGGAGAACTTCTGCCTTGATTTCTGCATGGCTCCTCCCAGAGGTGAGCAGCCTTACTGGGACCCAGCCCAGAATGGGGGACAACAGAGTAACAGCATCAACATCAACAAGCGTTTATTGAGTGCCTTCTATGCACCAGCATAAGAAGCCCTTGAAGGACTAAAAAATTCCACCCCCCACCCAGCAACTCCTCCCTCATTTCAAGGACCCTTTCTGAGCAAATATTTCCCAAACTAGCTGAGCTTCAGCTCAACCCTCTTTGCTAAAGCCCTGTAAAAACTCTATCCTCAGCCAGGCATGGTGGCTGACACCTGTAATCCCAGCACTTTGGGAGGCTAAGGCGGTGGATCACCTGAGGTCAGGAGTTCGAGACCACCCTGACCAATATGGAGAAACCCCATCTCTACTAAAAATACAAAATTAGCCATGTGTGGTGGTGCATGCCTGTAATTTCAGCTACTTGGGAGGCTGAGGCAGGATAATTGCTTGAACCTGGGAGGTGGAGGTTGTGGTGAGCCAAGATTGAGCCATTGCACTCTAGCCTGGGCAACAAGAGCGAAACTCTGTTTAAAAACAAAAACAAAAACAAAACCCTCCATCCTCCTTCCCCATGGCAGAACGTCCCTCCAGCGCCTCCTCCAGCTGTGGCATTCTGCATGAAGGTTCACTCTTTCCTGTGCCTCCACTGATTTTCCTCCCCACTGGTCTAAATGTTGTGCATGTTTGATTATATTTAATTGTCATAACAACTCTATGAGGTGGATCCTGTTATTATCCTCATTTTATAAGGGGGGGAGATCCCGGCTTGAAAAATTTTCCTGGAAGTAATATACAGGACATAAGATACGCAGAGAGATACACTGGCTGTGTCAACATAAGGCCAACTTTCTTAACCTGGTCACTGTTGACATTTTGGGTGGAGAATTCTTTGTTGCCGGGGAAGGGGGGCCAAGAACTAGAAAGGAAAAGAGGTTAATATTTCCTTTTTACGTGCTTTTAAACTTTTGTTTTGGCTTCACATTTTAAAACCAGCATTTATTATTTTGTAATTTGAAAAAAACGTCAGAGAAGGAAAATTTCACGGAAAAAGAAAGATCACCTTTGTTTTCTCAGCAGCCACATCACATTACTGGTTTATACTGAGCTCATGATTAATTAAACTTTACAAGCCTTCTTTTACGTAAATCATTTTGTCTCCTCCAACCCGTACTCATAAAATTGATTTTCCCAACAAAATTCAGAGCCTTATATCTAATCTGTGATAAATTTCACATTCTTTGTTTTGGCCTTTCATTGTAAACTGGCAATTGCTTTCTTTAATTTTGACTCTTTCATCCAATTTACAGCCTATCTCTTCCAGTTATTTATCATCTGAAATTTAGGTCACTGCATTTCAATGCCAAAGTAGTGCTGCCAGGGAGGACAGAACTATGGAGCCCTGAGTTACCTCACTAGAGACCTCCTGCCAGGAAGTGGTAACACATTGATAAACATTATTTTAAATTGTTCTGCCAGCCAACTGTCACTGGGCCTAACTATGTCATGTGTGGGGTCCCAGCACCACTGTGACTGGTACCTTCTGGGGCTGTGCACACTTTACATGGCCATAGGTGGTAGCCCTGATCACCCAGCTCACAATCCTCCAAGTATGTCTCACTGGAATGAGTAAGAGTCAAAAGACCATTCCACCCTGAGATTCTAGAACCAAATATGGGAGAATGAGGGGCTGTGTAATTGGGACCTCTTCCTTCGTCATCAACAACACCCTTGCGTGAAATATAGGCCTCTCTTTCACTGTTAGGTGTCTGGTACAAAGAACATTAAATTGGATCTGTATATGCAAGTAAAACAGTTAAAATTTGGAAAAACAGGAGTTGTTCTATATGATCCCATTTTTGAAAATCAAGTTGTTATCATCCCCAATCTTCTGGAACCTCTTCCATCTACCATGGTGTCTCAGAAACTGCCAACAGTGAATGTGTGATCACATAGGCAGATGCCCTCAATAGCACCCGGTGTGATTTTGGGCCCTTGAACAAGCATTTTCTTCTACCAGAAGCGTTCTTCTCCAACTCTACCCTTCACTTCCTACCTTGTAGAATCCTACCCATTCTTCAGGACTCTGAGAAGTCTGTGAGCTCAAATATTCCCTTCTCCACACTAGATTAGGCCTCCGTTGAATCCTACACACGACCCTAACATGGAATACTAGGCATATGAAGTATCCTAGAGAACTTCATTTGCGTTTTTCCTTTCCTGACTCCTCCACTAGAGGATGAAATCCTCGAATGTGGGAACTGAGAATGACTGTTTCTTCCTTGTTCAGCGCAGTCTATGGCCCATGGTAAACACTCAGTTCATGCTCGATGGATGAATGCACGAACAAACAGATGACACTGACTTTTGAATTCATTCAAAGCGGGGGCTTTATGACTCCTTCACTTCCTTGGGCTTCCATGTCTTTAAACATATTTGTTCTAAAATATCTTTCCCATTGGAACACAATTTTCCCTGAGGAGTAGGATTAGCAGAATTGAAGCTGAAGAGCTGTGCTCTTTCTGTCATCTGCTAGCGTGACATCATTTGCTCCCAGCAGAGGGCCTCTCTTCTTTGTTTCTTTCTTGCTCCAAATACAACTTCAAAGAATCTTTTTGTTGCCATTGCCATTTTTTGCAAGCCTCAGCTCACTCTCGGTGTCACTCTCCAGAAATCAGTTTTATAAATTTGAACATTTATCTTTATGTTCAACTACTCTCATGTCTAGCACATGCCATTTTCCAACAAGAGCTCAATAGTGCAATGAGAAAATATGATTTGATTTTATTTTATCTTATTTTATTTTATCTTTGAAAATGTAGGGAAAATATGGAGTTTCTTGTTTGATTAATAATACAGATAGATACCTCCTTGTTCTCCATACACACAACATTAACCTAATCAAATAAAACCTTGAATATCTAATACCATGAGAAATTGGCTAAATTTTTTGTTATAATAAAGGCTCATTCAGAGGGTTCTTTTACTTCAGTATCTCTAAACTTTAAAAATTTTTTAAATATTAAAGGTAAAATAACACTTAGAACTATTAAAGTTCACTCATCACCTTGATTTCACAAATGTCTACATACATTTTACGTGCCCTTCCCTATAAATAGAATTTAACCAACGTAATGTGGATGTGGTGGCTTTGTGCCATGTAAACTTGGTGCAATGCCCTGAATTCTCTTCTCTTTATGTTTGTGGGTAAAGAATGACCATAAAAGAAACGCCTGTGAGATTTGGAAGGCAGAGATAAGCAGTAGCCATTATGTTCCAAAGGTTGATGAAGGCCACCGGCACTGTTGCATTTCATGCACATTGCTGGAGACCTCTAGCCACCTCATTGGCAGGAGTCAGCAGTGGAGCAGTTCAGCTCCTTGAGCACCTGCTGCATCTCTAGTTTGGGGCAAGGTACTCTGTGCCACCTTTTCACAAAGACCAGCCATTTCTTCTGCAGATCACCTTTGTTGTAGAGGTTGGGAGCAGTGAGAAACAAGAACAGGCTCCAGTTTGTCCTCAGGGATTCCAGAGTGTTCCTGAAGGTTCTGACTCCCTCTCACTCATTCCCACTTCACGTGCAGCTTTCCTTCCTGACTGCCACATCTGCTAAGCTATAGCAAGCTCGGGCCCTTCGCCAGACACCGAAGCAACTGTCTTCCATAGACTTCTCCAACAGATCCCCATTCGCTATCATTCATAGTGGTTCTTCTTTCCTGTTGAACTCTGATACAATGTATTTACAAGGTTACTTTTTCATAGATGTTATTGCCCTCTGAAATATAGCAATACATACCTGTGAGTACACTGCCCATATGCCTTCATCCCATCTCAGAGCTAACCTGCATTTGGTTCTTGTATATGCCATGGCTCCATGCATCACCTTTTCAGAATGATTTCTTTGGTTATGGGGGAATGTTCAGCTCCTGTCTGGGGAAAGGTAGAATTGTTAGGAACTTAGCACTGCAGGAATGATCCTCAGACAATTAGGGATAGCAATCAGTGGATAAACACTCAAACTTCCTCACCTCATTTGAGGACAATTCTGAATGGGGTTTCACACAGTTTTTATGAGGGTCCTTATGTGGCTTGAGCCCCTGTTGCCCACTGCAATGATCTCCTTAAAACACATTTCATTGTCTGTCTTCCTATCCCTACCTTCCTTCTCCACTATCACGGGGCATTTTTTGAGAACACTTCCCAAACTACTTACACCCAAATCCTTCTTCAAGGATCCGCTTTTGGTAAAATTCAAACTAATAGAAACTCTTTATATTCTTCTTTTAAAAACATCATTCTCTTGTGAAATGCAGAAAGGTAATAGCCATCTTACCATGTTTTGAGGTCATCATTTTATTATAGCTCTTTGTAGAAAATTTAATACAAGATTCCCAACATTTTCTAAAGACCTAATTTTTGTTTCTTCAAAGGTTCATAGCCTATATATTGCTCTCTTGTGCTGACTCTAGAGTTTCAAGGAGTAAAGATATAGGCACCACACCTTCTTCCAGGTGTGGAATGGTCAAACCAAAATTACCAGCTGAAAATCAGTACTTGACAAGGTGGTGAAAGGCATTTGAAAAATGAAGCATGTGGCCATGTCCAGATCTCTTGTCACATCGTAACCAAATTTGTGGAAGAGCTGAGTAGATAAAATCAGTCTGAATTTTTTATTTCCCCATGATACAGCTTATACAATGCTTTATAAATACATTTGCTTGCCTTTCTTACAGTTTTTCTAAAAAAGAGTTTCTGTATATCACAGACATTTATATAGTTTCCATAGAGCTAAGTTCGTGCTGTTCCAAATATATAATAAAAGTCAGAATTATTTCAACTAGTTCTTTCAAATAAAAAATATTACCAGGAAAACTATCACCATGTGGAAGTCCAAGGTGAAGTTTGGGTTTGAGAGTAATACTTAAGAGGAACAAAGATACAAGCTTAAACGATCATAAGAAATAAATACCTTATTTTCTTCCTTGTTTCTCTTTTTAAATGAGTGATAATCCTACCAATTGCATTAAGGTAATAGAGGCTGACAGAGAGGGAAGCAGCTACAACAGGGGCTGAAGATTCAGAAAATATGTGTGGGACAGGTCAGTGAGGCCAGTACTAAAGCTCTTCTGCCTGGGAGTTCACATGACATTATGGCCCCAATGAGATAAGGACTCTATAAAGAGTCAATGCCCCAAATACCCGAAAGATTGACATCATCATTCAATAACCCAGCATATTCCAAATATTTTCCTTGTAAGTAGAAGGAAGTTATTTTTTGTATTTCCATTCCAGCAGAGTCAATTAGGAAACTTGGATTTGAAAACAGAATTTGACAAACAAACACTGTAAGTATGCTTATGTACTTTGATTAAAAAAAAGTGATTGTAAAAGTTTACTTCTGTTTCCCAAGACAGAAATTCCCCTGTGGGTGAATAATTCCACAGGAAAGCTCAGAATAGATACACTTTAATTATTGGAGGGATATGTGCCACATTGGTTACCCACGAAAATTAGAGGAAGCAAGCATAGGTTAAAATTGATGGCCAACAGTCATCCAAATGTAAGTAGATTAAAGCAACAAAAATCTTTTTCCCCTTTGGCTAGCTAAAACAGCTGTTTCATATGCTTCTGGCTTCTTTTCATCAAAGGCTATTACCTCTTTCTCCTCCATGAAATACAGTAATACTTGCTAACCACAATAATAGGAATAATATAAATGTTGTAATGAGTATGATTTTGAGTGCCTCACTGGGAATCATTTGAATGTAGAAAAAGAGTTTTGATAATAAGAGAATTTCAACTTATTATATTATATTGCTCAGTATTAGAAATAATCAGATTCTCTATTTTCCAAAAGCCTTAGAGTCTTAACTCAACAGCCTGTTATAATCATGTACATCAAAAATATTTTCCTTAATTTGGAGAGTGAAATTTGTTTTGCAAATCAAAAAAGAGCTTCCAACACAACTAGAACATGGTGAATGGAGAAAAATTATTTGGGGGATGCACCTTGTAGTTGCTCCAGTTTTAATTTGTAATATCCATTTACTATTTTCACAGTTTTGTTTCTAATGAAAGTTTTATGCTCTGCAGAAATTCAGTGCAATGACACAGGACTAGTATTGTTTTTTGTTATGCATTTACAATCCAATCTTTTTTTTTATTTATGCTAAGCTATTGTTTTAGATGATTCTTAGTTTTTGCACAATACTATGGCTCACTCCTGAAAAAAGTATGCAAATATTTTTATTTTGTGAAAAATGGAAGGTAAAATCATGCATTATACTGCTAAAAAAATTATTAGCTCTTGCCGAAAGCAAAATAGCTGATCTTTTGCCATGCTGTTGTATATGGTTACTAATTTCCTATTAAGCATTTTTCTGTGATAAACAGACTAGTCCTTCACAATGCCAAAAGACAGATGATGCTTTAATAACTCCGCAAGGCTTCTTCTATTTCTCAAAAGGGTCTTTTCAAGGAAATCACATCTATGGCTTTCTCAGAAATGCCAGGGATATAACCATACCTCAGGCAGATTTAATTGTAACATTAATTAAATGATCCCTCATTCACTACTTAATAATAGACTCATACAATGATAGGGTTGAAAGAGGCCTTGAGAGGTCAATGGAGTCAGCACCTACATCCTCTGTAGGGACCACAGATAAATTATTCTAGATCCACGAAAAATGATCTTATGTTCAAATCTTAGCATGGAGATTGCATCTACATCCACTTTTCATGATGTAATTCATGAATTGTCATGCTGCTAATAAAAACATACCTGAGACTGGGTAATTTATAAAGGAAAGAAGTCTAATTGACTCACAGTTCAGCATAGCTGGAGAGGCCCCAGGAAACTTACAGTCATGGCAGAAGGGGAAGCAAACACATCCTTCTTCACATGGTGGCAGGAAGGAGAAGTGCTGAGCAAAAGGAGGAAAAGCCCCTTATAAAACCATCCGATCTCATGAAAACTCACTCACTGTTATAAGAACAGCAGCAAGGGGATCACTGCCCCCATGATTCAATTACTCCCCACTGGGTCCCTCCCAAGATACATACAGATTATGGTAACTACAATTCAAGATAAGATTTGGGTGGGGACACGGACAAACCATGTCAGGAATGAGCAACACAGAACATGAGAAAATTCTTCCAGTAAACTCTTTAGTGGCCACTTTCAGAGTAGCTTGAGAGCATCTGGTGTCCAAACTGTAGGTCAGCTCCTATTGTTTAGTTTCTCTTATAAACTGTTCTCTGTCTGGGTTAAATATGCCCACTGCTTTCAACTTATAAGCAGTAGCTCTATTTTTCTTACTTCTTAGTTGGCATTGGTTACTCTAAATGTTCTTAAAATTTTCCATATTTTGCTTTATTTCTGAAATTTACATATGGAAAATGTACAGATATGACCAATGTAGAGTGACAAAATCACCCCTGACAAAACTCACCAAATTATGCAGCAGAAGAGGTTTGCTTTAATGGTCCATTCTGCCAACCACCAACAGCCTGGGAGTTAGCTCTACTTACCAATCCCATTCCTAATTTGTTTTAATTGCATACATTTATCAGTATGCAATATGATAAATATATGCAATTTATATAAATATATATTTATATTTTATTAAATAAATATATAAAAATGTGATAAGTATATGATAATAATTGCATTTATCAGAATACATGCTTTATAATTTCACTATGAGTTATGTATTAGAATCTGATGAATTTATTCATGCACAAACAAGTAAATGTACCTAATTTTAAGTAGAACTTCAAGAACTTGGTTCATATTCTGTTGTTTCCATTGATGGTGATCATGATAATAGTAATAAATAAAGTGAATGTATTTATACTGACTTTTATTTGCATCAGTAATTACTTTATTCCCATAAAAATCAAAGCATTACATTACATCACAGCTATCCCCCTAAATCCTTGTATTATGCTTGGAAAATGTCAAACTGGAGGTAACCTGGCACATTCAAAGAAGAATAAAAATGATGTGGCTGAAGGGTAAGAAGAAACAAGGGAGATTATAGGAGACTATGAGAGAAGAAAGGCAGCCAAACAGTGTAAGTCCCTTTAGGACAATGCAAGGACTTTGACTTTTACTCCAAGTAAAATGGGAAACCATTGGAGGTATTTGAGCGAAGAATGACATGATTAAAAACAGAACATTCTTGCTGCTATTTTTAGAATACACAATGAACAAAAATGGAAGCAAGATAAATTAGGAGGTTATTGCAAATAAACAGGTAAGAGATAACGCTGGCTTGGATCAGGGTATCAACATTGGGGGTGTTGAAAATGTCGTATTTCTTTTAATATAGTATGAAGATAAAGCAAAGAGGATTTCATGATGGGCTAGATATGAGGTGTGAGAGTGAGTCAAAAGAGGGCACTGAGTTTGGGGCTAATGGAATTGGAAGCATTAAATTATGATCATTAAAATGAGTAAGACTGTGAAGGAACACATCTGGCAGAAAGATGAGGGTTTTTTCCTTGCATGTTATGTTTGAGATATGCTCTGAAATTCAAGTTTAGTAGTTGATTGGATATGTGAGTCCAGAATTCAGAGGAGAGGACAGGCCAGGATTTGGTACTTAATGCCACAAGATATGATGAGATGGTTAGTAGAGTCAGTATAATAACAGGCACAAAAAGTAGGCACAGCATTCCAAGGATAGGGAGATGAAAATGACAGAAAATTAAGAAGAAATTACTGGGGAGACAGGGAGATAAACCAAGGAAGTTAACTCTCCGGGAGACGAATTAAAATTTTTTTCAGGGAGAAGGAATTGATCGCCTCTGTCAAATGCTGCTAAGAGGTTGAGTAATTTGATACTGAGAATTAACCATTAGATTTAATAACATGGAAGTCATTGGTGATCTTGACAAGAACAAGTTCCATGATTTGGTGGAAGTGAAGACCTGATTAGAAAGAGTTCTAGAAAGAATAAAAGGAGAGGAATTGAAAATACTACATAGACTCTTTTAATGGAGAGAAAAGATATGGAATGGCAACTAGAAAAAAATATAGAATCAATAAGATTTTTATTTTTTAATGACAGATACTATAACACATAAGTGAGATTAATCTAGAAGAAAGAGGGGAAAATACAATTATCCAGGAGAGAGAGATAGAGAGATAATGAATTGCTGGAGTTATTAATGAACTAATGTAGTATTTGAGCTAGATATCAAGAAAAAGACAACATCTACATAGCCAAAGATATAGTGAGGGAATTCTATTTAAAATCAACAAACCATGGACAGATGCATACAAAAGACATATACAAGGCATATGTGGTTCAACTAAGATGAAGTTGTAGGAATGGAAGTTCAGAAAGTAAATTACAGATGTGGATGGCTGAAAATTTAAAATTTTCTTTTCAGAAATAAAATTCTCAGAAAAAACCCTAAGGGTGGAGTGAGTTAAGTAGGAAGTTATTAAAACTTCATAGGTTGTATTTAAAATACATGAGAGTTTCAACAAATGAACAAAAATTGATAATTTGAACATTATTTTATGCTATCCTCACACCTTGTGAACTTGGCAGAGACATGATCACTATTCCTATTTTAAAGATAAAACATTTGCAGCTTATAAATATTTACTGACTTACCCAAGGCCACAAAACAAGATAAACAGTAAAATCTTATCTAGAAGACTATAATCCATATTTAAATTCAGAATTCTGATTCATGCCCCAATTTTCATTTTTTTTTATTATCACTATCTAAAGTGTTCTTTTGAAAAGCACCTTAATTTGGAAATTCAGCTTCTGATACGGTAGAATAATCTCCCTACAAAACAATCTTCCTGCTGAAAACAACTGTAAATGCTGTACAAAATACAGTAGACAATTGTCTGAGGATTCTGAAATGTAAAGAAAAGCAGGTAACCAGCATGAGAGTGGGCTTCCCATTTTTTCTTTTCTTTTGTGAAAAAAAGCAGTGTCATAAAGCAATATGATACAAGTAGTTAAAATTCAAATAGAAACCCAGTGTCTTTTTGGGCTAGAGTGATCAGGAAAAGGATGTTAAGCAACTCCTGGAGAGTGAGTGGGATTATACTAGAAAGAATACCGTCAAGGATGTAGACCCCTCATTCTGTTTATTACCCCTATTCCTAACAAGACTCTGGCTGGCCTCTCAATGCAAACATGAAACCAGCTAAAGACTACTCATTAAAGAATAAGAGGACTGAGATGAAAATTAAACAATCATCCAAAGAAAGCAAGACACTTCTTAAGTTTGAGTCTAACTCCATTGATAGCCCAATAAAACAAAAGCATCATCATTCTCCATATAATCTCAGCAAAAGCTGTACTAAGAAGAAAGCTCATACCCTTAAATGCCTATATCAATCTAAGGTCACACCTCAAGGAACTAGAGAAACAAGAACAAAGCAAACACAAACCCAGCAGAAGAAAAGAAATAACCAAGATCAGAGCAGAACTAAATGAAATGGAAACCAAAAAAAAAAAAAAAAGCAAAATACCAATGACATAAAACATGAGTTTTTTAGAAGATAAATAAAAATAATAGACCATTAGCAAGAATAACCAAGAAAAGAAGAGAGAAGATCCAAATAAGCTCAATTAGAAATGAAACGACAGAGATTACAACCAATACTGCAGAAATACAAAAGACCATTCAAGGCTACTATGAACACCTTCATGCACATAAACCAGAAAATCTAGAGGAGATGGATGGATTCCTGGGAATATACAACCTCCTAGATTAAAACAGGAAGAAATAGAAACTCTGAACAGACCAATAACAAGCAGCAAGATTTAAATGGTCATTAAAAGGTTACCAACAAAAAAAGTCCAGGACCAAACAGATTCACAGCTGAATTCTATCAGACATTCAAAGAAGAATTGGTACCAATCCTATTCCAAATGATAGAGAAAGAGAGAATCCTCTCTAAATCATTATGTGAAGCCAGTATTACCCTAATATCAACCCTAGAAAAGGACATAACAAAAGAATGAAACTGCACACCAATATCCCTGATGAAAAAGTCCTCAACAAAATACTAGCTACCTGAACCCAACAGCACATGGATAAGATAATCCACCATGATCAAGTGGGTTTTACACCAAGGATGCAGGGATGGTTTAACATATCCAAGTCAATAAATGTGATATATCACACAAACAGAATTAAAAACAAAAATTACGTGATCATCTCAATAGAGGCAGAAAAAGCATTTGACAAAATCCAGCATGACTTTATGATTAAAACCTTCAGCAAAATAGGCATAGAAGGGACTTACCTTTAGGTAATGCAAGCCATCTATGACAAACCCACAGACAACATTAGACTGAACAGGAAAAATTGAAAGCATTTCCCCTGAGAACTGAAACAAGACAAGGATGACCACTCTCACCACTTCTGTTCAACGTAGTACTGGAAGTCCTAGCCAGAGCAATCAGACAAGAGAAAGAAATAAAGGGCATCCAAATTGGTAAAGAGGAAGTCAAACTGTCACTGTTTGTTGATGACATAATTCTATACCTAGAAAACCCTAAAGATTCATCCAAAAAGCTCCTAGAACTGGTAAATGAATTCAGCAAAGTTTCAGGATACAAAATTAATGTACAAAAATCAGTAGCTCTGCTATACACCAGCAGCAACAAAGCTGAGAATCAAATCAAGCACTCAACACCTTATACAATATCTGCAAAAAATTAAAATACTTAGGAATATACCTAACCAAGAAAGTGAAAGACTTCTACAAAGAAAACTACAAAACACTGCAGAAAGAAATCATAGATGACACAAACAAATGGAAACACATCCCATGCTCATGAAAGGGTAGAAACAATATTGTGAAAATGACCATACTCCCAAAAGCAATCTACAAAATCAATGCAATTCCCATCAAAATACCACCATCATTCTTCACAGAACTAGAAAAAACAATTCTAAAATTTATATGGAACCAAAAAAGAGCCTGCATAGCCAAAGTAAGACTAAGCAAAAAGAACAAATCTGGAAGCATCACATTACCAGACTACAAACTATACTACAAGGCCATAGTCACCAAAACAGCATGGTATTGGTATAAATATAGGCATATAAACCAATGGAACAGAATCAAGAGCCCAGAAATAAAGCCAAATACTTACAGCCAACTGATCTTTGACAAAGTAAACAAAAACATAAAGTGGGGAAAGGACACCCTATTCAACAAATGATGCTGAGATAATTGGCAATCCACACATAGAAGAATGAAACTGGATCCTCATCTCTCACCTTATACAAAAATCAACTCACAATGGATCAAAGACTTAAAGACCTAAAATCATAAAAACTCTAGAAGAAAACATTGGAAAAACATGTCTAGACACTGACTTAGGAAAAGACTTCATGACCAAGAAACCAAAAGCAAATGCAATAAAAACAAAGATAAATAAATGGGACTCAAACTAAAAAGTTTCTGTACACCAAAAGAAATAATCAGCAGAGGAAACAGAAAATCCACAGAGTGGGAGAAAATCTTTGAAGTCTATACTTCCAACAAGGGACTAATATCCAGAATCTACAAGGAACTCAAACAAATCACCAAGAAAAAAAAAAAATTCCATCAAAAAATTGGCGTAAGTACATGAATAAACAATTCCGAAAAGAAGATATACAAATGGCCAACAAACATGTGAAAAAAATGCTCAACATCACTAATTATCAGGGAAATGCAAGTCAAAACCACAATATGATACCACCTTATTCCTGCAAGAATGTCCATAATCAAAAATTTTAAAAAAAGATGTTGGCCTGGATGTGGTGAAAAAGGAATACTTTTACACTTTGTTGGGAATGCAAACTAGTAAAACCACTATGGAAAATGGTGTGGAGATTCCTTAAAGAACTGAAAATAGGTCTACCATTTTGTCCAGCAGTGCCACTCCTGCGTATCTACCCAGAGGAAAATTAGTCATTGTATGAAAAAGATACTTTCACACACATGTTTATAGCAGCACAATCGCAATTGCAAAAATATGGAAGCAGCCCAAATGCCCATCAGTCAATGAGTGGATAAAGAAAATGTGGTTTTATATATATGTACACACACCATGGAATGAATACTACTCAGCCATAAAATGGAATGAAATAATGGCATTTGCAGCAACCTGGATGGAATTGGAGACCATTATTCTAAGTGAAGTAACTCAGGAATGGAAAACCAAACATGTGTTCTCACTCATAAGTGGGAGCTAAGTTATGAAGATGCAAAGGCATAAGAACAATGCAATGGACTTTGGGTGGTGGGGGGTAAGGGATAAAAGACTGCATATTGGGTACAGGGTACACTGCTTGGGTGATGGGTGCACCAAAAACTCAGAAATCACCACTAAAGAGCTTAATCATTTACAAACATAAATAAATAAATAAGAAAAGAAAAGAGAAAAAGAATTGAAAAAAATCAAAGATTGTCAGAATGGATAAAAAAGCAAAACAGTCATAAAATGCTGCCTAGGACAGAGGCGTTTTAAATATATAAACAGATTTTGGGAAAGAAAATGGATGGAACATTGAAAATTTTAAGCAAATGAAGATTGAAGGAGCAGTGTTTATAGTAGATAAAACAGACTTTAAGACAGAGTATTTCCTATTATAAAGATAGACATTTTATAACGATAAATGCAGACAATTCATCAGATGACATAATAACCATGCATATGTATGTACCTAACAACGAATCATCAATATGAAGGCAGGATAAATTGGAAAAATAAAAGAAACAAAAATGAGACAATTCCACAATCACAATAGGAGATTTTAGCATCCCTCTTTCAGCAATAGATGGAATGTTTACAGAGGAAAAATCAGGAAATACATAGAAGATTTAAACAATCATATCAATCACCTTGATCTAATGACATTTAGAGAACAATTTATCCAAAACTCTACAGAAAATACAACATTTTCAAGTGCACATGACACATTTGCCAAAAATAAATGTGAAAAAAAATCTGAAAACTTTTAAAAAACTGACATAATATACTGGATATTCCCTGGACACATGGAATTAAATTAGAAATTAATAACAGAAAGATACCTTGGAAAACCCCAAATATTTGGCAGGTTAAAATGGTTCTAAATAGCTCATGGGTTGAAGAAATTTTAACAACAGAAAAAGAAAATCAAGCATGAATCATTTTACAGATGAATCCTAATAAATATTCAGAAAAAAATAAAATCAATCTTACAGAAATATCTTCAGAAAAAATGAAAAGGTGGAAGGACTTACAACTCATTTTCTGGGTATAAACCAAATCAAATACCCTTCATGAACATACATAAAAATACTTCTTGCAAAATACTAGCAAATGGAATCCAACAATGTATATAAATAAACATTATTGCCAAGTAAGTTTTATCTCAGAAAAGCAGATTGGTTGAACATTTTTTAAAACTCAAACAATGTAATTTACCATATTAAAATAATGAAGAAGAAAATTTGTAACATCACTCCAGTAGATGCAGAAAAAGCAGTTGGCAGAATTCAACACATATTCACATCTACATTTTTAGCAAACTAAGAATAGGAAGGTACTTCCTTAATCCAATTAAAAAAAAATCTAGCATCAAATGGCAAAAGTACTGAACTCTTTTTTCGAAAATCATTAACACAGCAAGAATGCTCCCTTTCACCACTTCTACTTAACACTATAATTGAAGTATCAGCCATTGCAGTAAGGAAAAAAAAAAAAAAACAGATTTATAAGTCATTAAAGATCATAGAGAAAGAAATAAAACTGTTAAGAGCCAATATCATTAAGATATTAGTTATAACTAAATTGATATATGAATTTAACACAATTTCAATCAAAGCTTTTTTGATAGAAGTTATCTAGCTATTTACAAAAATATATGAAAGTAAAAGAATATAGAATAGCCTAAGAAATTATTTAAAAGAACAAATTGTTGAGACTTACCTGATGAAAAAGTGTTTAAATTCAAAATACACAAAGAATGCTTAAAACTTAACAATAAGAACACAAAGAACCCAGTTAAAAAATGGGCCAAAGATCTGAACAGACAGCTCACCAAAGAAGAGATGCAGTTAGCAAACAAGCATATGAAAAGATGGTTCACAGCAGATGTCATCAGGAATATGCAAAGTAAACAATGAGATACCACTACACATCCATTACAATAGCCAAAATTAAGAACACTGACATTACCAAATGCTGGTGAGGATGTAAAGCAATAGGGACTCTCATTCATTGCTTCTGGGAATGCAAAATGATATAGTCACTTTGGAAGTCAGTTTGGCAATTTCAGATAAAGCTAAACATATTTTTACTATATGATCCAGCAATCACACTTCTTGATATTTACATAAAGGGGTTGAAATTTTGTGTCCACATAAAAACCTGTACACGAGCTGTTTATAGCCACTTTGTTCATAATTGCCAAAACTTGGAGGCAACCAAGATGTCCTTCAATACGTGAATGGATAAATAAACTGTGGAAGATCCAGACAATGGAATATTCCTCTGCACTAACAAGAAATGAGCTATTAAGCTATGAAAACACATGAAGGAAATTAAGTGCATATTAATAAGTAAAAGATGCTATATTAACCCATTTTGTGCTGTTATAACAGAATACCTGCGACTGGGTAATTTACAATGAACAGAAATTTGTTGACTCAGTTCTGGAGGCTGGAAAGTCCATTATCAAGATGCCAGTGTCCCATAAGGGCCTTCTTGCTGTGTCATCACATGGTAGAGGGCAAGAGGTCAAGAGAGCAAGACAGGGCTGAGCTTAGCATTTTATAACAGCACCAATCCCATTCATAAAGGTGGATCCCTGATGGCCTAATCATCTCATAAAAGTCCTACATCTTAATACTATTACAATGCCAATTAAATTTTAACATGAGTTTTGAAAAGGACAAACATTCAAACCATAGCAAAAGTCAATCTGAAGTCTACATACTGTATGACATTGTAAAAAAGGCAAACTATAAATACAGTTAAAAAAATAGGGATGGGGTGAGAGGAGAGATTAATAGGTAGAGCACACAGGATTTTAGGGCAGTGAAACTACTCTGTATGATATGTGAATATATGTCATTATATATTTTTCCAAACCTGTAGAACGTCCAACACCAAGAGTGGATCCTAAGGTAAACTATGGACTCTGATTGATAATCACATGTCAAGGAAGGTTCATTAATTGCAACAAATGTACAACTCTGGTAGGGGATATTAATAATGGGGGTGTGTGTTAGTTCAGCCTGCTATAACAGACTACTATAGACTAGGTGGCTTATGCGCAACAGAAATTTATTTCTCACAGTTCTGAGGGCTGGAAGTCCAAGAAAAAGGCACAAGCAAATTAGTTGTCCTGTGAGGACTCACTTCCTGGTTCATCTTTTGATATGGTTTGGCAGTGAACCCACCCAAATCTCATCTTGAATTGTAACTCCCACAATTCCCACGTGTCAAGGGAGGAATCTAGTGGGAGGTAATTGAATCATGGGGGTGGGTGTTTCCCATGTTGTTCTCATGATAGTGAATAAGTCTCACAAGATCCGATGGTTTTAAAAACTGGAGTTTCCCTGCACAAGCTCTCTCTGTTTGCTTGCTGCCATCCATGTAAAATGTGACTTGCTCCTGCTTGCCTTCTGCTATGATTGTGAGGACTTCCCAGGCATGTGGAACTGTAAGTCCGTTAAACCTCTTTTTCTTCCTGGACTCAGGTGTCTTTATCAGCCACATGAAAATGGACTAATACGTCTATGGTTGTCTTTTCTTTGTGTCCTCACACGGTGAAAGAAGTGAGGGCCTCTGGAGTCTTTTTTATCAGGACACTAATCCCATTCATGATTACCTAATCACCTCTCAAAGGCCCCATCTCCAAATACTACCACATTGGGGATTAGGTTTCAACATCTGAATTTTATGGGAACACAAACATTTGTTCAATAACAGGGAGGTTATGCATGTTTGGGGTGGGAGTACATAGAAAATCTCAGTATCTTCTATTCAGTTTTGTTATGAATCTAATCTAATCTAAAACTGCTCCAAAAATATATTTTGTAAAAGTTTTTTATAAAGCTACAGTAATCAAGTTAGATTGGAGGTAGCCAACAGAAAAACACAGAGACAATCAAATGCAATAGATAGTATATAAATACACATACATATATATAATGTATAATGTATTTAAATATATATTTAATATATATGTTTAATTATTGTTAAAGGTGTCGAGGTAATGAGAAGACTCTTTATTAAATGGTGTTGTAACAACTGGATAATCTATGTATTTTAAACAGTGAACATTAAACTTTATCTCCCACAATGCATAAAAATGAATTAAAATAGATCATAGATTTAAATCTTAAACCTAATAGTGTGAAACTTCTAGAAGAAACATAGGATAAGATTGTTGTGACCTTGAGTGAGGCAAATATTTCTTAGGTCACAAAATCCACAATTTGTACAAAGTTTTGAAAAAGTTAAAACCTCATCAGAATTAAAAGCTCTTGATCTTCGAATGACACCATCAAGATACAAAAGCAAACTTGCAGTTTTTGAGAAAATATTTACCAAACATTCTTCAAACAAAGGACTCTATTTAAAACACTGCATATAAAAAATGCTTGTATTCAATAATAAGTCAAATAACTCAATTTTTAAATAAGCAAAAGATTTGAAAAAAAAAAAAAACTTACCCAGAGAAAATATAGGAATGGCCAATAAACACATGAAAAGAGCTTCAATATCAATACCCCCATTACATGCCTAAAACTAAAAGACTGACAATGCAAAGGACAAGCATGTAGAGTGACTGCAACTCCCTTACTCTGCTGGTGGGAATATAAGATGGTACAACCACTTTGCAAAATAGCTTGCCAATTTTTTAAAAAGTTAAACATATACCTACCATATGGCCCAACCATTCCTTTCCCGGATATTTACTGAAAGAAATGAAAACATATGGGCATACACAATGACTTGTACATGAATGTTCATAGCAGCTTTATTTTTAATAGCCAAAAACTAGATAAAAAACGAATGTCCACAAAAGTAAAAGAAAAAAATATGATATGTCTAAACAATGGAATACTACCCAGCTAAAAAAGGAATGAAATATTGATACACACAACAAATGAATGAATCTCAAAATAATTATGCTGAGTGGAAAAAGACAAAATCTGCATATATGGCTCCACTTATAAAATTCTAAAAAATGCAAGCTAACCAGTCATTTCCCAGAGATAGGGGTGCAGGAAGAGATGGATTGCGAAAGGGCATGGGAGAACATTTTGGGTGATGGAAATGTTTGTTATCCTGTTGGATGTTTATTTATAGGTGTCTACAAATGTCCAAGATCATCAAATTGTACAATTTAAATATGTGCAGTTTATTGCATATGAATTATCTTTCAATAAAGTTGGAAAATGCCTGTAAACTGCCTCATCCTAGACTAAAAATGATCCAGTATAGCCAAGATTGCAATAATATATATTACAAATATGAAAAAATAACCAGAGCAAATAATTGTGAGGTATTCGAACTTTGCTCAGTTATGCAAACAAAATAAAGCCACATGGCCAAAACATTCCACATCAGTGGTTTACTGTTTTGGCTCAGCTTTTACTCCGAAGATCTATTTAGTTTATATTTCCAATAGGAGCACTGCAACCGTGATTCATTCTTCAATTAGAACCATCGGTGTGAGTATAGTAAAGCTAAGGAACTTGGCATCAATTTCCTGCATGGGAAAAAAAATCTCTGACAATAACAGCACTTCTATTTAGTGTACAGATGTCAACTTTATTAAACTGAAAACATTCTCCTCCCTCTCCTCCTTCTTCACATTTTCTGGGCAATACTTCAGCTCTAATAAATGATCTATTTCATACTTGCAACCACACAATTAAATGTATCAAACATTTATAATAAAATACAAATTACAAGGGTGAATTCCAGCTCCCTTTGGATTTTTAAAAATAATTTTTGAAGTTTTCTTTTTCTGTCACAGGTATACAGAATTGTCTATATAAATAAATTACATTTATATAAAATTTTAAGTTATATTAATTAAGACAATGGGTCTCTTGAGAAAACAGTGGCCAAGGATCAAGCAACTTGAAATGTATTTCAATTTGTATCGTACTGGAAAAGGCAAAAAAAAAAAAAAAAAAAAAAAAAAAAAAGATTTTCTCATATCCGTAACAGGATTCAGTATTCACTGGTCAGACAAACAAATTACTTTATATTGGTATGCTAATCAAGTCTCTAGTGCATATTACTCATACCTAGTATATTATATAAATCTTGTTAATGAAGAAGACAAAAATAGCTTAAAGACTGAGAATAAAGTGACTTTAAAAACATTGTGACAGTGAGCATGAATGACACAGAAGAATAGATCATTTTGGATCTCAGGCTGTTAGCCATTTTCCTACCTCTAATGTCATCTACTAAGAATTATATCTGGCCGGGCGCGGTGGCTCACGCCTGTAATCCCAGCACTTTGGGAGGCCGAGGCGGGCGGATCACAAGGTCAGGAGATCGAGACCACGGTGAAACCCCGTCTCTACTAAAAATACAAAAAATGAGCCGGGCGCAGTGGCGGGCGCCTGTAGTCCCAGCTACTCGGGAGGCTGGGGCAGGAGAATGGCGTGAACCCAGGAGGCGGAGCTTGCAGTGAGCCAGGATCGCGCCACTGCACTCCAGCTTGGGCGACAGAGCAAGACTCCGTCTCAAAAAAAAAAAAAAAAAAAAAAAAAAAAAAAAAAAAAAAAAAGAATTATATCAATAATCAGTAAAATATCTGTACTCTAAAACTCCACTTATATGATGTTCAAGAGCAGGCAAAAGTAATGCTGAGAGAAGTCAGAGTAGCAGTTAGGTTTTGGGGCTAAGAATGATTAACTCTGAAGGAACACAGGAAATCTTTTTATGCACTAGAAATATTCTGTGTAACCTAATCTCAGCGGGTGACTCTGTCCTTATGTAAAAATCCCTCAAGTTCTACCTTTAATATTAGCATACTTTATGAAAAATATACCTCAACAAACTTATTTTTAATGAACCAATAAATGGAGAATAAGAATGGCATCAAGCTTCTTGACAACATGAATGAAGACTGTAAGGTAATGAAGCAACGCATTCAAAGGCCTGAGGGAAATTGATGTTTCAACCTAGAATTCTACACTCATCCAAACTGTCAATTAATACAAAACATGGAAAAGTTCAAGTTTTACTTCCCATGATCCCTCACTTAGGAAAATAGAGGAGGATGTGCTTCACAAAAGTAAGCCAAAAAAGAGAAAGTTTGAGGATCCAAGAAATGGGATCAACATAACAGAAGAAAGTTAAAAGATTTCTCAAAATAGTAGGAAAATGAAGTGTCAAAACGATAGCTATGTTGCAAGTGTAGGCTCTGCTACCGTCCTGATTGGAAAAGGAGGGAAGGAGAAGTAGCCTGAAAATGAAGTTGAAGAGATAATTTTTCTAATACCTTGACCATGAAGCATTGAAGAATAACTGGCAATAAATAAATAAATAAATAAATAAATAAGCAAAAAATTGCTTTAATGAGGTAATTATTGTTCCCTTGCCCTCCTCACAAGAACTTGGAAAGAAAAAGGAAAAAATATCATAGTATACAACTTAGATCAAAAACAAAAAATATTTAGTCATAATATAAATATTGAATATTGATTTAAATGAAAACAGATATAAAATATATTGGTAGGGTAGCCAATGAGAAAGTGTGTGAAGCTAAATCCTCATCTGCCATTATAGGCAGTCAATAGGTAGTAACAAAATTGATGAATGTAAATAGAAGTTTAAGCATGTTATTTTGAATTTTAATTTCAAAAAGCAAAAAAAAAAAAATAGAAAGTAGTTGCCTTTCGGTAGTATGCCTAAAGAATTAGGGAAAAGAATTGTTATTTTTGGTTTTTGGTCTTTTAGCATTATTTCACTTTTTGAAAATGTTAATATAATCCTTAATTATTAGAAAATTTTTAAAAAACTGAAAAGTTAAAAACAATATTTTGAAAGGGTTAGTTTTATTACATGGTCCTATGGGTGAGTATGTATAACTTACTTGGAACAAAGACTTCTTTTGTTATTTAAACTATTGCAAGGTATAGGAAAATACAGTAAGTTTTCAAATTTGTCACAATAGTATAATCTTCAAGAGAAAATTTTAGTTATGAATACAGATGCAAATTTGAAATAAACTCTTACCAAATTAAATAGAGAATTATATAGCAAAAGGATTTATTCCAAAATGATTCAACACCAGTATTTGGTGTTTCTTACTATACTTAAAACTTTAAAGAAAAATGAAGAAAATGTGATAGCCCCTTATTAATTAACAAAAACAAGTAAAACAAAAATCCAAGAATATTTGTCTGTACAAAATAAAGTACACTTTTCAGAAACTAATAGCAAATGCATATGTAATGGGAAGTGTGACAATATACCTGTAAGTTCAGTGCATTTCTGTGAAATAAGAAATCAGAACAGTGTACCCATTACTCGCATTATTATTTAACATTGTTTTAGAGGTGCTAGCTAATTCAAAAAGGCTGAGAAATTAAGTCATATAAATATAGAAAAGTGAGAGAGAATAAATCATCATTATTTGCAGCTGAGACTGTATACCCAGAAAATCTAAAAGAGTCAAAATCATTATTAATGATATGGTTAATAAGATGTTGTCAGGAGACAATTCATGGGTCTCTCATGTTAATGTGTGTCTTGCAAGCAGAGGCACTGACTGTAAGCAGAGCTTTTGCTCCCAATTATCTTTACATGGATGGGTGTCTAGCAAACCCCCATGGGAGACAGAGATGGTATCTCTCTCTGGAGCAGACAGCAGGTTTGCTAACTATCCAGTAAAATAAAGATAATGTCTCTCTATAGCAAATTTCATGCAGGTTTGCTTGCAGCTTGTTATAAAAATTTGGGTTCCTTACCCTCAGAGTTTCTCATCTGTGATGCAAACCCACTGTGTGCTCAGCATTCACCTGGGTCAGTCAGATGTCTCCTACAGGGCTTGGGGACAAATGAGAACTGACATGAACAGGAAGCTCATGCTGCTTGCTGTGGTGTGAATAGCAAAGGCCTTTGCCTGTGACCTAGGAACAATGAATTGGGGAACTAAGGTTGCAGGGACAAGGTAATGTCAGTGTCTGGTGACACCTGGAAGATACAGAGACCACTCATGCCCAGGAGACACACAGCCGGGCATCTCTTTCTCTACTCTTTCTGAAGGTGTCCCAGTAAGCCGCAGTCAAGTAGTCTGCCTCTGCCTAGCCAGCAGGGTGTGAAAACAGATTAAACAGTGCTCTGACAGGGGATCTCAAGCTAAAAGATGAGCAATTAGCATGGAACACCAAACAATGTATAAAAACTCAGTCCATTACAGAGGATAACCATTTCAAGAAAATGAAAAATGTACATGCAGAAAGCATGTATAGACAAACAGAACAAGAGTTTAGAAGAAATATACTGAAGAGTCTCATATTTGTGAGACTATTATTTTAAAATTAAGTAAAACACATTAAATTTAGAGGCTCGATAGTTAAGTGATCAGTTGAAGAGAAAAATATTGATTTGGAAGCCTGAGCCAACAAATTATTTCAGAGTGCCAATAAAAAGACTAAGAGATTAAAATTATAAAATAAGATGCAAGAGACATGCAAGGCTGGTCTAGAATTCCAAATACATATTTCGTAGGATTTCTGACTGAGAAGAATAAAAATAATGCAGTTTAAAAATATTCTAAGAAATAATAGAGAAAATGCTCCCATTACTGAGGGAAAAAAATTAATTCTCAGGTTAAATTGACTCATCTAGTCTTGAGTAGGAGTAAGCGAAATACATGCGCGCGCGCACACACACACACACACATACACACACGCATCCTAGACACATTCTTGTCAAATTTCAGATAGCTATGAATGAACAGAACATCTTAAGTGCTTTAAGAAAAACAAAAAATACAAACAAAAATCAGAGTGACAAGATCTTCTCATCAGCAATGTGAGAAAACAAAAAAAAATCTTCAAATCTCTTAGGAAAAAAACAATTTAGAACCCAATAATCTACACTAGACAAGCCATTAATCATGTATAAAGGTAAATAATGATTTTTAGGTGTCCAAGGACTCATAAAATATATACTCAGACATTCTGGGATAAGTAGTTGGTGTTACATTCTAGACAGAGACTATTCCAGAAGGCAGATACAGTATAATTATACTGGGAGGAGGTCACATCAACATAGCAGCATCAACACAGAAGAAGGAAAATAGAGTTTGTGTATTGAACTAAGGATAACAACTAGAAAAATAAATACAATATGCAACTTCTAAACTAGTAAACACACACAGTGGAACAAAAAAAATGCAATCAATTCAACTAAGAACCCTAGAAAGAATGGAAAGAATAAATAGAAAGTAAGATGACAAGTGATTGGTACAGGTCTAAACTTACAAGAAAGCATAACTGTGAATGGGTTAAGTTTATCTATTAAAAGACAGAGACTCTATAATGTTTAACATCTAGCTATGTGCTTTTTATGAGGTACACCTAAATCAACATGGTGAAAAATAATAAAGGAAATATCAGACAAATGCCTTAAGAGAGAGAAAGAATAAATGAAAGAATATGAAAGAAGGCAGACGTGGCAAGAGTAAATAAAAGGGTAACAAAGTGAAAAGAGACAAAAGGGATACTTCATATTGAAAAAGGGAAAACTTTGCTTAGAAAATGTGACAGTCGGCCGGGCGCGGTGGCTCAAGCCTGTAATCCCAGCACTTTGGGAGGCCAAGACGGGCGGATCACGAGGTCAGGAGATTGAGACCATCCTGGCCAACACGGTGAAACCCCGTCTCTACTAAAAAATACAAAAAACTAGCCAGGCGAGGTGGCGGGCGCCTGTAGTCCCAGCTACTCGGGAGACTGAGGCAGGAGAATGGTGTAAACCCGGGAGGCGGAGCTTGCAGTGAGCTGAGATCTGGCCACTGCACTCCAGCCTGGGCGACAGAGCAAGAGTCCGTCTCAAAAAAAAAAAAAGAAAGAAAATGTGTCAGTCATAACATCTATGAACTTGTCAATATTTCTTTAAATATACAGAGCAGAAATGATAAAACCATCAAGAAGAAATTGACAAAACTACAGCCACATTCATGATGAATCATCTTACCTCTCTCAGCCACATTAATGATGGATTATTTTATTCAAGAGGAGAAAAAAGAAATAGAGAATTTGAATTATACAATTAACAAGCCAGATACAAAAGTTTATAAAGAACTTTGTATCTAACATACAAAGAATATACATTTATTTCAAACACCCATAGAACATTCACAAAAACTAATCGCACAGTAGGCTACAAAAGAAAGGACAAATTCTAAAAGTTTACTGTTATATAAGCATTTATATAACATTATTTTGAACTATGTAGCATGTATTGATCACATTGAAAGAAAATGAAAAACAAACAGAACTGAACTAATACGATAAAACAAGAACATAATGTATCAAAATTTAAGGAATATATAGCCAAAGTAGTGCTCAAAGGAGAAAACAGTTTTTAAAGCATTTAGTAGGAATTAAGAAGCAAATGACTATAAGTGACTATAACAAAATGACTATAAGCTTTTAATTGAAGAATCCAGGTAAACTCCCCAAAAAGTAGAAAGAAAGCATCATTAAAGGCAAAGACAGAAATTTAAAATGTAGGAAAAAAAATGAGTTGATCAATAAAACCCAAAACTGGATGGAAAATATGGCATTAGGATTAGGCCTGTCTTTTGATCTCCCAAAACCACCTCGAAAATAGAACAGAACCAGAGATGCACAACGCTTGGTGACAAGCTGTCTGACTAACCCCAAGATGCCTCGGGACAAACCACTGACAGTTACGAGAATGCAAGGCGTCTGGGTGTGAGGGAGCAGTGAGAACATAACTGGGCTTCTTTCTCACAAGCCTCCAGAACCAAGAGACACACAGCCAAGCTCAGCATGGAAACCTAAGGCAGCCGCGGAAGCCAGGCAAGAGAGCTCCTGGACCCAACTCGCAGGGGAGCACAAGGGTACACATTGAAAAAGGTCTGAAGTGTTGGGCCCATCTGGACCTTAGAACACACAAAACTGGCTAACCAAAGCTCCATTCCAAGACAAAGCCTTACACTGAAGAGAAATTGCTGGGAGTAAAATCCAAACTAAGCAAGACAAGGACAATAGAAGCAGGGAAGGGAAGGTCCGTGTGAAAGTTGGGAAGGAAAGCCGTGAGGGCGGATCTCAGAAAGGATGAGGCTAGGGTTTTTTCCCCATCATTTTTAGAAGATAAAAGATTTCCAAAACTATGAAGCTAAAAAAAGAAAAAAGAAAAAAAAGCTTCCTTTGCTCACTGTTCCACTGCTTCTTCATTTCTATAAGTAAAAGATTACCAATGTTACTTAAAATATAAAGAACAAGAAAGAATTTCAGTCAAATGCCACATAAAGTTATTCTAAGCAAAAAGGGAACAGGGTGGTGTCTTTACCGGCAAACGAAAACATGCCAGAAAGACAAGCCCAGCAGGTAAAACTGTAACCTCCTATTTTAACACAAAGCACCGCCAGAAGCTATGAAAGAACAATATCATCCAAGTTGGAAAAACTCAGCAATGAAGAGATTTTAGAAAATGAAGTGTTACAAAGAGGTGGCAACATTTACGAAAGACAAATTTTAAAAAAAAAATCATACCAGAAATGAAGATATACTAGAAAGAACACAAGAGTTCGTAAACATAAAGGATAATGCCTTAAAAGAAACAGAAGATGGAAAAGAGAAAATTTTTTAATGGTACGGAGACATGAACAAATAGATAAAATACAAAAGATATGATGAAAGAGAGAAATAGGAGTTGAAAGAAATGAAGAGATTTAGACTATGCGCAAAGAAAAGCTAACATATGTATAATGAGGGTACCCAAAGACAATGTGACAAGTACAAAAATTGTAATTCTAGAGTTTTCTGAAATAAAAGATGACTTCAAACTATATATTAAAGAGCCACCATATGTCTTTGGAGCCTAGCCTAAAATGGTCAAAACTAAGACATGATCTAGTAAAACGTTAGACATTTTAAAAAGGAAAGAAAGCTCTTTGGGCATCCAAGAAAAAAAAAAAAAAGCCACATCACTTATTTGAAAAGACATCAGACTTTGACAATATCTCTTTATCTGTAGAACCAAGGCTAAAGAATAATTATAGGGTTTGGTTTAATACAAAATGGCTTTGCTAGCTCTTTTAATATATTCTCCTTTTTCTTAGTTTTGATTTTAGAACCAGGTAAAATTTAAAATTTAATTTGAAGGTATCATTACAAACTTATGACCAATTTATTTAAAAACATATTTTCTAGCTCTTACTACTGAAAAGACTTAGCAATAATGACCAACTCAGTAGCAAAAAAAAATCCCTAATGCCAAACTGCCTTCCCTAAATTTATTTTTCACTGAAAAACAGACAAACAAACAAACAAAAGCCACAACAGGGTTCCTTGGACAAATACGGCTGATATCAGGCCAGGGATAGCAAATATGTAAAATGCACCACACTTTTACTAGAAAAATAAAGTTACCAAAGTCTGCAAGGCAAAAGGATTTAGAATCCAACTGAATATTCTCCCATAGGCTAATGGTGAGACAATCAGACTCTCAATTGCAATCCAGTTTTTCAAAATTTTGAAAACTAGTAAATAAAGTGGAAGAATCAAATATTTATCCTGCCTTCCCTACAGGATCTAACCTCAGGGTAAATCATAAAGGATCCCCAATCATTATCAGCAGCTGGTAACATCACACAAAGAGGAGAACCAGGTTCTTCCATCCATGATAGAAGAACCAACATCGTTACACAGTAGTTTTGCCAAAGTTTAAAAAAATAAAACTGAGTCTAGTCAAACCCCTAAATCTTCCTGCAATTTACAGGGTATTAAAAGGACAGAGGAAAATGTTAAATGGGAACACAATGGGCAAAATCCCAGATGTGAGAAACTCTATAAGACAAATCATGCAAATTGCTTAATAGGTGAATTGCAGCAAAAGAGAGAGAAGGAGAGATAGTACCTATAGCTTAAAGAAGATTCAAGATACACATCAAGCAATTGCAGTTGGTGGGTTTGTTTGGTTTCTCATCCAAACGGGTGTGTGTGAGAGCATGTGCAAGTGTGCATGCACACATGTTAGATCATCTGAAAATCTGAACACTGTAAAGACTTGAGAGAAAAATTATTATTATCCGTATTTAGATGTGATGTTATTGTTGGGATGTATTTTTAAAGTGTTAACTATTGTGTAGAGATACAAACTACAAGAGATGCATTAAATATTTATATTTGCAACGATATGACATCTGTAGAGGTATAAATGAAACAAGGTAGTTCATGTTGATAATTGTTGAAGTTAGATGACGGATATACTGGATTCAGTAGCTATTCTCTCTGTATTTGCATATGTTTGAAATTTTCCCCAATAAAACTGGTTTTTGGAAAAACAAGTAAGCACAATCAAGACAAAACTTTTTTCAAAAGGACAAAGAAAAATTAGGAATGGAAAGGGTAACTATATAAGGGCCATGTTTAAAACTATAAGTACAAATGTATTAATAAATTTAAAGGCAATTTAAATTAGTAAATTTCTCGAAGTTGGCTCAAGAATAAAATCTTGGCTAGACCATTCCTACTGAAGGAATTAAAACCATAAAGCTATAATTTCCTGGGAGAACTACTAGACATGGCTACCTTTATGGTAGAATTCTAACAAACTTTCAAGGAACAGAAATTTCCCATCTTATAGAATATTTTCTAAATCAAAGAAAAATATGGACAACTTCCCTAAGCAGTAACTTTTCTACCATAAATGTACTACATTAAATAATATTAAGACTCAAATTAAATTTTTTAAAAGACTGATGTTCCCACTGTCAATGGTACTATTCAGATATTCCAAAAAATGCAAAGGCATAAATACCAGAAAGGAAGAAGACATATCATGAATTGAAAATAATTTTTAAATTCAAGAAAATCAACTAACAGAATAAGAGTTCAGAATGTAGGCAACTGAAAATTCTCACAGCCAAATCAATTTCTCCTATTTACCAAGAGGTAAATTTGAGATGTGAAGAGAAATAATTAATTACTTTCAATACTTCAAATTCACTGAATTATTTCACTGAGTATGTATTTCTAACTAATACAAATAACTGAATTTCTTATTTAAAACCAAAGCATTTAGTGATGTTAAAAAATGAAAACTAAAAAATCCGAAGCTGGAAAAATGAAAAGAAATAAACAATCTTAGACAGCATTGATGATGATATCACGGGTATGTATTTTATGGAACGTGCTTTGATCCCTTTTTGAAAATCAACTATATTCAGCCATTTTTTCCCTTCCTCTCATCTTAACCATTCTCCTTCTGCACTTAAACTGTAAACAATAGTTGATGCTGCCTAAACTGTGCCTATAGACATTCTATAATTAACTTTTCTCTTTATTCTCCATATATGGTAATTTTTAAACTCTTCTACCAAGATGTCCAGTAACCAAATATTAAGTAGCATATCTTATCATAAAATGTATTTAAATTTTGTATTATAAAACCCATAACTATATATTTTAATATAAAATTATTTAAATTACCTGAACTACTCAACCTCCTGACACACAAAACTGTAACATAAAGTACCACTAAGAAAACTGGCCACATTCATCCTATAGCTTCCTGTATCTACACTGCCAACCCCAGGGTGAGAAATTCTACTTTTGTTCTCAGAGCTGAAGCTCTTTTATCAAACAGCATATCCTGTTTTCTCCCAATCTCTTTCTTTTTCCTATCTCCTCTTTCTAAATGTTTTTTAAATTGGCCTTAAATAAATGTTTGTTGGGTTTAATTTAGCGGAATTTTTTCCTTGCTTTTAGTACTCCCAACAGCCCGATTATCCCAGCCTTTAAGACACTAAGAAGGTATATTTAGTCAGATTTTTAACATTTGGGTTTTTTTGTTTTGTTTTGTGTTTTTTCCCCCCAGAAACAGTCTCATCTACAACTAATTAAGTGGTAAGCCAAGGCTAGAATACAGAACTCCTCACTTCCAGTTTCATGCTCTTAACACAAGACCAAATTCCCTCCCCAGTCATTTGCAAAAAAAAAGGTGTGGAGAAGGCATGTATCTTAGAAAGGAGTCATAAACTTCATCACCTCTGGATAACTTGAGCATAAAAGATTTATTAAAAGGCTATTAAGAGCTTGCAGAATTGACAGGAAGGCTGAGGACACAGGCTTGAAAACAAGAAGGAGGGAGGAAGCACCAAGGTACTACGGTAAGAGCTCCGAGGGTGTTGCACTGTCCGGCACTGGTGGTTTGTCAGGATGCTGCCTGAATGAATGAATGTGTGTGCTAACTGCATGGTGAATATGTGTGCGTCCTGTCTGTTCACCCCCAGGAATGAGCCGAGCTGGCCTGGAGGGGTCACTTCTCTACTCCTCGGCTAGGAGAGCACTGCACACCTGCTTGAGGGTTCTAAAAAAATGTGCTGCTAATGAGTGGGGATAGATGCTGTGAGGCAAAATAAATAAATAAAACAACCCCACCCCACCCATTTTACAGAGGTATTGTGATGAGGGAACTGGGAAACATCTGTAAAACTGCTTCGTAAACTATAACAAGCTCTACAGAGGCATTCTGATTCTTAATTCTTCATCAAGGTAACATTTTAGCAACTCCATTTAAGACCTTCTCTCTAAAGGTGAAATTTTCAGGCAGGCTAATGAAAGAAATATTCTTTCATAGAGGAGGAAAAACTCTATTTGGCTCTTCTTAGATCATACCAAAGAAATATTTTAATCCATGGTCATCTTACTGGTGAGATAGGCTTTGAATATGCAACTTTAAATCTAGCCCCATCCACTGGGAGGTGAGGAGGCACTGCTTTGGGCCAACTTAACAGGGAAGACCACTCATAACCATGCTTTTATACTTTGGCTGGGAAGGATATGCGTTTGCTCTTTACAATCAGGACTAAAATATAAAACAGTCCTGTTTAATATGCTTAGACCTAACGTACACGGGAGCCTTGCCACAAATATTGCATTAAAAATCTTTCTCTAATGGTGAAATTTCCATCAAATACATTTTAATTTGCTAAACTCCTTCTAAATGACTTTAAAAATTCACTTGACTTACAAACCAAATGTCATTCTCTAACAAAGCTTGTTAAAGCAAACCCTACCATGCATTGGTCATCCAGAGAAAATTGTGAATTGCAGGATGGCGCTTGAAAGAGCTGCCTCCAGTATCAAATGAGTTAAAATTTCCAAAAAAGAAAGGAAGGGATCAAACAACCTTTGTCTGTCTTTGATATGTGCATTAATATTCTATTGCTTCTATAACAAATTACCTCAAAATTAGCAACTGTTTCAGTTCTGTAGTTTGAAGTCCAGGTTGTCATGACTGGTTTCTCTACCTCAAGGTTCACAAGGTCAAAGTTGGGATGTCAGCTGGCCATGCCTTCACTGGGAGGCTCTGGGAAGCATCTGCCTCCACGCTGAATCAGGCAATAGATACAGTCTAGTTCCTTGCAGTTGTAGAACTGAAGCTTCATTTCCTTGTGAGCTCTCAGCTAGGAGTCACTCTGAGCTCCTGAAGGCCTCTTTCCAGCCCCTGCACATGGTTCCTGCATCTCAGAAGAAAAATGTGTGGAATCCTTCTCATGTTTGGGATCTCTCTGAGTTTAACTTCTGCCATATCTCACTGACTCATTCTCTCTTCTGTAATCCTCATCTACTTCCAAAGGCTCATGTGATTACCTTGGGCCCACCTGGAGAATCTAGGCGACTTTATCTTAAGATCAGCTAATTAGTAATATTAATTACATCTGGAAGGTCTCTTCACAGCAGTGCCAACATTGGTGTTTGGTAGAATAGCCAGGGGACAAGAATCTTGGAAGAACATGTTTAGAATTCTACCCACTACAATATGTCTTTAGGCAGTGACCAGGAACTCTTAAAAACTAGAATGCTGGAAACCATTAAATTGCTACAAAATATCACAAGTCAGCAATTCAGAATGATTGTTTTACAGATTATAATCAGAAATTATCTAAGAATTTTTCCAATTTTTAAAGACCATTATGAGAGCAATATCAGACTTTAAAGTCCCTATTTGTATCAGAAATATAAGGCATTCCTTAAAAATTTCAAATGTACATTTTCAGTCATAGCTCATATCTATTTCTTAGATACTAGTTTACCTCTAAATTATCTTTCTATTAGGTTTTGTGGAATATTGTTTCCAACGATTTGAGTATATTCAAATTCTTAAATTTGGTTATATTTTACATTATAGTCCTAAACAAAAATTAGTGCATACGGCAGAATCTAGACTCCTTGTTTTTTTCCACGTGGAATTCTCAATACAGTCACAAACCCACATGTTAATCAGTAAAATCAGCTAATAGGTGTTGAAGACCCACTGGACAAACAGCCCCATTTCTAAACATTCGAGATTATACAGTATATAGAAATCGAGAATCTGTTCCTGCCTTAAAGAATTCAGAAACCAGGAAAATATATGATCCACAGGAAGACTGTATTCAAATAAGCATCATATTAAAATGTATTAAGAAGGATGCTAGATGTTACAGCAGGTTGCAAAAGAAAAAAAAAATAGGACAAAGTTTCCTTAAGTAGGCAAGTCCACAGTTGATTCTGGGACAGAGAAATTATCGTGCTGCTACTAAGAGATTGTTTTTTGTGTGTTGAGGGCTTCTTAAGGAGAGGAGAGCCATCATAACTGACATGCAACTCGAAGAGCTGGCTGGAAGAAGGAGCCTGTTTGATGGAAAACTTTCAAGGCTATTATTAGAAGATTGTATTTGATTCTGAAGACTGTGGGATTCTCTGGCAGACTTAGGAAAAACAGGGGGATATAATCAAAGCAGCAGGCCTGAAATAGAGATTTATCACACAGTGCAAAATAGCTAAAAAAAAAAATAAAATAAAAAAATAAAAATGGACTCTGAAAGCAAGCAAGGAGGAAGATAGGATAATCTTGTAACAATTTTCCAGTGGTCAAGAGATTCTGCTGGGGTGATGGTGGCAAGTAATTTGATGGTTCTGAGTGGAAATAGTGAAAGCAAATGGACTTGGAAAAATTGAGATGGAATTAGAATGCAATGCTAGAAAAATATCAGTGAGTACCCTGTGGTTTCAAGGATGTTTATTTTATAAGATGTTCAATTACTCTTACTAACTCTGAGGTAAGTACTGATTTTTATTCAATAGATCTAACATACAAAGGACTTTATCTTTGTAATTTTTTCTATATATAATCCACAATTCCATGTTTAAAAAAATGTTCTATGTATAATTTCCACTATTTATATCTAATCCACAGGGAGCTAGACAACATTTCTCAAAGTGGTTGGCTGCTAAACTGAGTCTGAAGGCTGGATAGGAGTGAACACATCTTGAAAGAATGACATGATCAGATCTGAGCTGTATAATAATCCTCCAGGGTCAACAGTAGACAGGAATGAGGGGCCTAGATTGGTAGCTGGGTGGCCGATTAGGTACAATCAAGGAAAAGCGTGATGGCAGCTTGGACTAGGGTAGCATCAGTGACAGTGGAGGAAGAGGATTAAATTGAGAGATGTTCAGGAGAGAGAATAAATTAAGTAGATCTTGTTGATTGGCTGGAAATGGGGGAATAGTGAGGAACAAGGAGTCATCCAGAATAAGCTTAGGTTTCTGGATTTAACTACTGAGGTCAATTTTATGGGAGGGTAAGTTTGGGGGCAAAATAATGAGTCTGAGAAATGTTGAATTTGAGACACCCTATAATATATGCAAGTGGAACTGTCTTAGTTAGAAACCTGGTGGGCAGTTGGCTCCATGAGGCTGAAATTTCATGGAGAGGCCTAGAGTCTCGGGCATAGAGGCTGTTGTGACTGAGGTGAAAGGAGTGGATGCAATCACACAGGGAGACCATGGCGAGCAAAAAGACACACAAACCCAGGCAGAAACCCAAGGGACATTAGCACTTACATATGCCATCTCTGCTCTGGTCAAGTGGGTATCTCAGACAGGAGTCATTGGCTTCTCAGGATCACTTTTCTCTGAAGTTCTCAGGAAATGAAGCAGAGTGAGTTATGCATGTATCCAACACCTACTTTTGTCCCAGACACCATACAAGGCCCTAAGAAACATACTCAGAATCCCTAAACTGGATATTAACCTCCAGAATGTTGCTCTCAAGATCTATTTTATGAAGCTATAGGTTAATCACACAGTCAATCTCAAACCAAAAGTTCTGTTTGGGGCCAGATGCAGTGACTCACACCTATAATTCCAACACTTTGGAAGGCTGAGGCAGGAGGATTGCTTTAGGCCAGGAGTTTGGGACCAGCCTGGGCCACATAATGAGACCCCATCTCTCCAAAACATTTTTTTTAAATTATCTGGACATGATGGCATGCACCTGTGGTCCTGGCTACTAGGGATGCTGAGGCAGGAGGATCCCTTGAGCCCAGGAGACCGAGGCTGCAGTGAGCTGTGATTGCACCACAGCACTCTAGCCTCAGTGACAGAATGAGACCCTGTCTCAAAAAATAAATAAATAAATAAATAAAAAGTTATGTTTGGGACAGATACTCTTAAAGGTATTCTGAATAATAAGGTACTTCTATTATGAGCATAAATTTGCTGTGTATTTCAGGGTGTCTTTTGTAGCTAACTTTTCAGGAGCATTATTTAAAATTCACATTCTTGGGTGGTTCTTTTTGGATTTGATAATTGATTAATAATATTTGCTCCTAAAACTATCTAGGTTATTTTAACTCTTTTATACTTTGTGGTTGTGAGCTTTGGAGTCTCAGCCAAGCATCCAGCCAAGCATTTCCCTTTTGAGAACATTTGGACACTAAGCCGAGATACCCCTACAGTCTACCTGGGAACAATCGGATTAACATTATTTTGGATGACAAATATGAGTTTATCTTTTCATAATTAAATGCCAGTCTTATTACCCAGCTTTTAAACATGAAAAGCATGTGCAGATTGCTTCCCTCATAGTAACATCTCGAATGTGGCTGTCTTCACAAAACATTTTCCCATACAAAGGCGCTTGTAATCATCACAGTCACATGTTAATGCTGCCTCTATTTTACAGAGGAGAAGGTTGGGACTCTAGAAGAGTGATGGCCACCACCCAGCAAGCAGGTGGCAGAGTGAGAGTCTGATTCTAGATATTTAGTTCGCAAATTAATTATTGTTCAAACTAAACCAATATACGAAGCACCCAACATATGGCACCCAACAATATTCATTCTCCATAGTAGCTGTATTATTTTAATTTTTGGTATTATTTTCCCCTTTTATGTGTTTCTAGTCCTTCTTCTTGGCCTTTTTGTTAATCTTTTATGTGGTTTAATTATGTTTGCTTTAAATCATTTTTTCAAAAAGGTGGATAATCATAAATAAATTAGTAAATAGACACATACATAGATAATAAATCTGAGCCTTGCTGATTCCTCTGGCAATAATGAAATTCAAATCATATTTAGGTGACAAAGGAAGAAAGTGAAAAATATAGACGTGAACCAGATTTTCACACATCCTCAATAAGGTACTTACTCATTTCTGGTAATGAAGACAATTCCCAAATTAAAATTAATCCTAATCAAGAAAATAATCCCTACTACTCCTGCTGGCAACCCAAAGCCCAGAGGATCCTCCCATCTCCTCTCTATATTCAGAAACACATAGCGAAACAATTTGGAAGGCCTGGTGAATCCGTAATTTCAAAAGAGAAGAAGGGAAGAAACTATGATCGCAGAGGCTAGGTAGGGAATTGCTCCAAATATCAACACCCACCCACCCTCTGCCCATCAATAAAACCAATTCTTTGTTCACTTGTCCAAAATTATTCCTCTTACCTATGCTATTTGCCTTGCTCCTTTCTCATTTCACTTATTTTCACATCCAAAATGCTACCACTTATAGATTATCACTATTAGTTAATATTTCTTTCACATAAGTGTAAATGTTTCTGGGATTCATTCATTCGACAGATACTTACTGACATCTACATGCTAGAAACTATGCTAATAACTGGCAATATGGCAACAAAGACAAGACACATTCAAGATGCTGATATGTGCTCAGCCGTTCACAATTAGCAAAAAATAATTATTTACATTAATTTGCCTTTTCTTTACTGGCATTCCTGTGAAATTGTTTTCACTGAGGGAGAAGACTGTTGTATCTATAAGGAGGAAAATAGGTGGTTTGGGAACATGATTGGTCAAATCTGACTGTGCTTTCCTGATTAGAAGTGGGCTAGTTGTCCATTTATTTTCTCCTAGCCCCACATTCACCCTTTAGTCCCTGTGCTAGGATAAAGGACTAGACTCTAAGCATTTCTCTTTTATGGAGCCTGTTGTTAAGCTCTGTCAATAGAAGGCACTGGAGGGACATTGCAGGAGGAAGGGGCTCCCCGTGCTGACTCTGTATCCTGGGTTTTTTGCTTGGTTGTTTGGTTAGTTGGATTTTTGCTGCTTCTATAGTGTTGCAGGTATTTGCAGGACACTTGGTGCTGCTCTGCCTCAGAGTGCATGGTCCCTTGGTGAACTCACAGCCCTGGCCTGAGTTCAGTGACCACTTTCTTTCAATCTGTCCAATGCAAGCACCACACACTCCCAGTCTCCTGCTTATAACAGCACTTCATCTTCCTCTGTATACCTGCCCGCCAGCCCTGGCTCACACACAGCCCAGACAGAGCACACTTGACGTGCCTGTATCATGGAAGGTCGCTTCCTGTTTTCCCAGTGTTGACTGAACCAGCTCAGGCTTAGGCCATCCGGAGAACTTCTCCACCGTCCAGCAGCTGCAACCACACCTTCTGCAATGAGATCTCAACTCCAGCTTTGGGGAAGGGGTATTCCTAACTTTGTTCTTTGTGGGGTACTCTTCTTCAGCCCTAGGGTGCCCTTTAGAGTTCTCTTTATACCGTTACAGTTATTCTCTGATCACAGCTTAATAATTCTTTACATTAAATTTCTACTCTTTAATCTAGTGTGTGGTTTCTCTCTCCCAACTGGATCTAAACTGATACAAGAGCCTTTTGAGACAAGACACCAGGAGAATGGTCAACGGTGAAAGAAGGAATAGAAAAAGATGCCAACTGAAAAACTCCAGCAATTGCAACAGTTTACATAGAGCTAATCCCAACCTAAGGAAATGAATCCTCTTCCTTCTCCCCATCCACATTGTCCTTTCCCAAGTGTGTCTTAATTTTAAGACCCAAGCTAGAGGTTAGGAAAGAGTTAGCCTTGAAATCTCATCACATTTTTTAATCACTGTTTTGTTTTGTTGCAAAACCTGTTTCAAGTTCCAAGTAGTTGACTTATAAACTTTTAGGAAAGAAGGACATTAAGAATGTGGACATTCCCTGTTATGGTTACCACATTTTGAAAATCATATTTAAATATTAAATTCTTAAAATTCAGAGGACAAGAAAACTGACAAGACAGTATGGGCCAGTAGAAGTGTGGCCTTCTGCATCAGGTAAAAAGATTTTCATCCCAATTCCTCTGCTTACCAGCTGGTGATCTTGAACACATTATCCCCAGGGAATCTGTGTCCTCAACTATGAAATGGAAGGAATGACATCCACCTCCCTGGTTTTCCAGGGAATCACATATTATCATGTAGTAGGTGCTAGTTAATAAACATGATTTGCCTTCCCCCTTTCTCTTTTTATTATAAGAAAATTCATTGTTCTCAATCCCAAAGAAGATATTTCTTTTCCTGGGATCTACTGAAACACAGGGGCTGCTTGAGGCATTATTTCTGCCTTTACAAGTTTGCCCTGTGAAATTCATTCTTGAGGAGCAGCAAGTTAAAAGAGTTCCACGTCTTTGATGTGGCCTCTTCATTGGCAGCCTGAGCCAGCTGGAACCGCCAACGCTGGTTCACTGAGCATCTAAAAAGCTAGTATCAAGGAAGTCCCTCTTCACACAAACGGTTTTAGGCTGGGTGTTATTTCAATGCTCCAATCACAAGGTTATACATATTTTCCTTAGCTGCTTTGAGTTCAATAAAAATTTTTGTTGCATATAAGACTATATGGCTTGTAAGGGAGAAAGAAGTTCCCATCTTTCCTACAGGAAATCTGTTGGAGGCAGAGCTCATTCATCTCTTAGGGTAGACAGAAAGGCTGGCAGGAGTTACAATGAAGTGGCAATGAAAAATATGTCAGAAATGTTATTCGAGAAATGCTCAGAGACTTGGCTCACAGCCCAATTAGGATAGAACAAAGATATATATAACCTACTTAAGCTAAAGAATTCTTAATTAAGCTACTGGAAAGCCAAGGGTTTTAAAGTTCAAAGGATATGTAGACTTCTGCAAATTCCTTTCAGAGAAGGGGACAGGAGAAGGAATTCACAGGAGTGACAGACATAAATAAAATTCCCAATGAAACTTTCACATAATTGAAGCCCCCCCAAAAAGAGGAATCGAGTTTTGTATAATTTTCTTCTTTGCTTGTATGTTGGCTTATCTTTGATGATGAAGGAGGTTGCATTGAGTATTTCTTCCTAGAAAAGCACACACACATAGTATTTATTAATAATTAAGCTTGGGTTTGAGAAGTTGTAAATAATTACATTTCTGAGTGACAATAATCCATAATTGATTTGAAGTCTTTCAAGAAATCTGCATATCTTGGAATACCCAAGTGCCAAGTGCCAAGACCACTCTTATGTGGCAAAAGCTACCCCTGGTTTCCAACTTGCATATTCAGATTTTCCTTGGTAGGGCTTGGTAGCATTCTTATGAGTTTTTACTTTTTTTTTTTTTAATAAAGAATAAATAGTAATGACAATAGAAATAATAAAATCACCTCCTGCATCTTTTGGCCACCAAGGTCTACATCTGCTGCCCTCCCCTGATCCTTGAGTCCAATTCCTCTTCATCCCCACAACTGGCAGCTTATTTCAGATTCAACTCCTGGACTGTTTTAAAAGCCTCCTGCAGAATTTCCCTGCCTCCAGTTCCCTCCTGGACAGAGCCATCGTATTGAATACAACACTACTTACATTATCCCCAGCCTATAGTCCATCAGTACATGAATAGCTATCCACTGCCTAAAGGATTGAGCCTGAACTGTTTCATATGTGTCTGGGGTCCTTCACCCCGTGGCACCGTCTGTCTTCCCATCATCACCTCCTGATACTCTTGCAGATGCTTTCTATGCCCCACTCTGAATTTTTTCACCACATATACACAGGCCTGTACACAGGCTCTTCCCTGCCTGGGATAACCACATAACCTTGCTTCAAGGCAAGCTAGCAATTGGCACTGTGTCAAATTCATATTAATCCAGAGAAAAGACTAAAAGCTTTGTGGGGTAAGAGCTCATCCAAATAACCATATAGCAGTTAAGCAGACCCATCTCCCAGGAAGCCACTTAGTGGCCATCTGTTGTTACACAAGCATTGCCCTTGGGAGTCTTACTCTTCTTCCCAGTCAGCTTTTCATAGCATTCCTTATGACTACAATCAGTGTTCTCCCTGGGAGGAGTTCTAATAAATACAATCTTGTAATTGTTAAGTGATGTGTTAGCATCCCATATAGAATGGCACCCTTGAAAGCCGCCCATCTGATCAACCCCCTTATCTACAATGACAAATTCTCACCCATTCTTCAAGATTTAATTAACACAGCACCTCTGTGAAGATTTCCCTACCTAACCCCCAACTCTCTCGCAGAATTAATTAATTTAAGAGACACTTTAAAAGCACTATATTCCAGTGCTTTTTGATTTCTACTCTAATATTATCTCATTTTTTCATTACCGCAACAACTCTACAAGCTACAGGCTATTATCTGTGCCTCATTTATAGGCATGAGCCCTGTCAGATGGCTAGTAAATGGGAGAGGTGGGACCCTAAGGACAGCAGAGAGGCTGCAGACTAGCTCTAACCCTGGCAGTTTAACTGTGTGTTTAGTTTATCTTCCACTCTTCTGCCAGAGCCTCTGATGATTACCTCTCTTATATAGCTCATCTCATCATATACTATGAGTATTTGTTTATGTGTTGGCTTCCCTGTAGATTTTGAGGTCCTTTAAAGTAGTGCTTTCCTTTACCCAGATGCATAACTTCAAGAACTTGCTTGGTCTCAGTACATAAATATCTGTAAATATTTGTTGGATCCTTAATTAATTAGTTATCATCATTGTGTTTGGATCTCTATCTTAAGAATCCAAGTGTATTAGACAACTCTTGAGTTACAATAAAGGAATACCTGAGACTGGGTAATTTATAAAGAAAAGAGGTTTAATTGGCTCACAATTCTGAAGGCTGTACAAACATGGCTCCAACATCTGCTTGGCTTCGGGTAAGGGCCTTAGGAATTCTACAATCATGGTGGAAAAGTAGGAGCATGCATTTCACATGGCAAGAGGGGAAGCAAGTGAAATGGGGGGGTCCCATGCTTTTTTCAACAACCGCATCTCATGTGAAATAACTGAGAGACAACTCACTTATCAATGGAATGATGCTAAAACTATTCACAAGGGATCCACCCCCATGATCCAGTCACCTCCCACAAAGATCCACCTCCAACATTGAGAATCACATTTCAGCATGAGATTTAGAGGGGACACACCTCCAAACCATATCACCAAGAAAGGATTTCCTGCTTATACATACACTAAACGAGTTGCATTTCACATGGGGTAATTGAGAAAAACAGAGTATTTGGTCACTTAAGTCTTCAAAATTGAAGCAAATGGCTAAATTACAGTTGCTAATGTGAAATTCAATTACTATGCTGCTTACGCAACAATGGGATATTTTCCAAAGCAACATTCATAATGCAGAATATAAAAACATATTTCCAGTGTCATCAATATGATTTTTTAAATTAAAATGATTTTCTGATAGTTCCTTATAAAAGAATTGTTACAATGCAAGGATAATTAAGGACAACCAGGGATATAAAAACCTTCAAATTCAAGATTTGAAGAAATGTCAGAGGGTGTGAAACAATTGTTTTAATTTTTCTCATTTGTAAATTCATTTTATGCCTTCAAGTGCAATATAAATTATTTACCAAAATTAGCTGCAATCACTTACAGGGACAAATACAAGCAGATTCACACATAAACCTGTATAGTTGCTTTATTTGCATGTAAACTGTGCTAATGTCTAATTAGAAAGGTAACTATAGAAGTAAACAATGCTTAATGTTGTAAAAAAAAAAAAAAAATCTTCACTCCCTCCCTTCTTCTGATTTAAAGAAGAGGCAGGGAGTGTAAAAGTGCCAGGGGCACAAGGGAAAAATAACATTCCTTTTTTGAAAACATATTCAGGAACCAGGTTTCAAAATAGAATTATGTATGACTTTATCCAGTTTCTAATTCTATGCGTTTTAGACTTGAAATAAGCACTCTTTGTGCAAAGTCTGCCCCCAGAGGCCCACACACTGTAACCTAGGAGGCTGAGCTCTTCCCCTTCCCTCTGTCTATGCTGTACGTTCTGTGTCTCTCTTCAGACTTGAGTCATGGTCTCAGTCTTTCCATGATTCTCATGCAAAAAGACAAGGACAACTTGCTAACTAGCTGATAAAGTACCATGAAAGGTGTTTCAAACTAACCAGCAAGGCACTCCAGTCTGTTATTTGCTAATTTGACTCTCCTGTTCTATCGGATTTCAGATGACCCTTCCTCCTTTTTTCAACCCAGAGTAGGTAGAAACAGTACCTTGTCTGGGCCTGCGTATCCGTATGCATTATTTATGTCATTGTTAGTGCATGTTGTATGTGACTACACATGCAAAGGACTTGGAATGATGGAGAATTGTCCATCTGGTATTGGGGGCAGATCTAAGAAGAGATGAAGATCCTTTCTGAAGTCAAACTGTCATTTAGTCACATTACTGCAAGACCACATCTAAAAATGACACGGGGAAATAAGCCCCACTGCACTGTGGCCAAACTCTGGAAATCTCTTGTTATAATAACAGCAATTGCCTTGTCTGTTTTTCAGGGCAATGCCCCACTTTAAGGAAATCAATGAACATGACATTGGAGAGATTGTTTGGAGGTGAGAAACAGAAGGTGTCCAATATGTTCTAGGCAAAGCCTAATTTCCAATCTCAGATGCAAATATAGAATTCTAACCCTTATCCTAAATTACATACGCATTACTCACATGGAACTTGATTTGATGAAGATTCTGTGTTGAGTTGATAAAAAATAACTATTATTATTATTCATTCTTGCCCATGGACCTCCACTTTCCAGAGTCATTATGCCTTTGTGTGTATGCATGAGCAGACAAACGCATCCGCATAGACTCAAAATGTGTAAACATGCATAGTTTATGTTGGTGATGGGGTAGAAATCTTTTTGGTTGTTAAACTTTTCCTGGTGAATGTCATTTGCAGTATAACCTCAAGTTCAGCAAGCACCATGCATACAAGGATGGTAGGCGCGCCATGGAGCCAGTGTTAAAAGCTAAGTCAATTTATAAGCACTGCCATACCTGTGTCTTTAACTGTGCCTGTAGCTGTAGGCTAGACTGCATTTCAATCAGTTCGAGTTCAGCTGTCTGTTTTATTACACCCAGGCCAGTAACACTTTGGGGATTTTTAGTCCCTTCAATGACAAATGTATATTCAACCACTGCTGAGAGCAGCAACCCACAATGCAGGTCACCAAGGGACAACAAACTGAGTAGGTATGTCAGAGAAATGTTCAGAAAAATATCTCCATAGGTGTCTGCAATTGCCTCTACCCTCAATCTTTTCCATCTTTGAGAAACGTGTTAAAGTTGGGTTGTTTTCAAGCCTTGTAAAATATACAATCCGTGTCTCTTAAGAAGAAATATCTAGAGTGCCTAAGACATTTCTAGCAAAACTATACAAATTTAACTCATTCAGATGACAGACAAAGACAGGATTTTTACACTCCCTAATGTGGTGGTTGGTTGGGTGTAATGTGTTTTAATACAAATCAAGAAAGTCTATTCACAGTGCCACTCTGAGATCTTTATTTCACAAAGCTGAAATAAATGTCCTTAAATTATACAATGCAACAGCTATGTTTAGTGCGACACTGAGAGAAATTCACCTCCATTGTGTTGTCATTTAGCCAACACATTGGGAGAAAGAGAAAAACACCTTCCAATGAGGGCAGTGTCAGGTGATTCAGAAAAGACATTGAAGGGTACCTAATGTATTTACTCTGGCACCTGTACCTGTTGTTAAGACCTGAGCTACACTGATGTACCCAAATTATCTCTGTGAAATTATTGTATTTTATAAAGGAGGTAGGAAATTTTCATCAAGTCTCATCAATCAACAGAAAACTCTTTCTGCTGACCCCAGATCCGGCTCCATCTGTTAAAAAATTCCAATTAATTTGTGCAACATGCGAATTTTATTTAACTGAAAGAAAGTCTGTGAAATTTTAATTGTTGGACTTCAGTTGTGGCCCTCCTACCACAGAATTCCACCTTCAAATACATCTTGTTAGAGAGTTTAGTGCAACAATAACTTTTGATTTGCTTTTCTCAGTTCTTATGCCTATAATATCAGGAGCTAGTCACTTGACAACTAGTGTCAGAACATCAAGAGAATAAACGCTTTTAATGTCTGAAGTCTTTTTTCCCCCAGTAGCTTGTGACAGACATACATTTTCCTATTCTATCCTATCTCTTGAGCCTAAAAAATAAAGCAGGGTACTTTCTATATCAGGGTTTACCTAAAGGACCACATGGTAAAAGTCATGTAACCAGACTTGTCTTAATCAAACTTGGGTAAGGATCAGCCTCCTAGGAGAACAATCAAAGATGGTTTGATTTGCTAATATAAAATTCACAATGGACAGCAAGACTATATCCAAATCAATACTCACTTAATATCACATTTGTTCCCAGCAATAAGCATTACAAGGAGGCATTGAGTGTTAATATGTCAGAGTCCAAAATGAATGTGTCTGTGTGTGTGCGTGTGTGTGTGTGTGTAGAGAGAAGTGTTATAAATATGTATACTGGGTATGTTATTCAATATTTTCCTTTCATGTTCTTTTTGCCAGGAACCTGGCAACACTTCAAAAATTAGGGAAAGAAAAAATTATCTTTAGGGAATATCCTTCTATAATTCTGTGTACAGTTTTCCCTTTTTAAAACCTTTGCAGTGACACAGTCCTCAAAGCACCTATTACTGGAGAAGAGTGCGTCTCTATTTTCGTGTATCACTATATTATTGAAAATATCATTCTTTGTTGTAAGTTCAGTTCGTTTGTTAAAGAAAACTGTGGAGCTACTGCTTTAAAAGAGTGGTTGAATCTCTGAAAGCTCTGTAACATCCCATTTCGGGCTAGGATACCCCAAAAAGCATTTTTCATGAAGAAGATATGCAGAGGCTCCATTATACGACACTTTGACTTTTTTGCCCCATATTGCCCCTCATTGTTAAGTCTTCCTAGAGCCACCACCTTATTTCTTAGAAAATTCTTCTCTCCCTTACTATTACCATTTTTTCACTATGGAAAAACTCTAATAAATTAATTTGTTTCACATACTAGCAATTAATATGCCACAGGAGTCCCGGATGCTTGCTTCATGTGCAGTTTTTCAACAAGTCTTCTTGCAGCACCCACTCTGCCAGGGATTGTGCCACTCACGGAACACACACAGACAAGATCTACACAGTGTTTATCGCCTGCTGAAGCTATTGTCACATGCCCTTTGTCACTCCTAATATTTTTTGTTTTGTTTTTTGTCTGTTCTTTATTTTCCATTGATCATCCTTGCCTGGGGGTCTTCTATACTGTTAGTCTTTTCAAAGGCAACAGTGTTTACCTCCATCAATGCTATCCATTAAACTTTGCCTTGTAGTTTATTAAGCTTTGAACTTAAGTTTATTATTTTCTTCTTTCTGCTTTCTTTACATAACCTACTTTTCCTCTTTCTAACTTCTTGAGTTGGCTTCCTGATCCTTCACATTTAGTCTTTCTAATAAACATAGTCATAGGCTGAACATTTCCTCCTAAGACATCATTGATTTGCAGTCCGCAAGTTCTAGTATGTAATTGTTTTGTTTTGTGAGTCATTTAGAAGGGCATGTTTCATATTTCATCAGTTTGATTTCAATTTCTAACTTTATCAGTCAGAAAACATCATTCATATGATACTGATTCTTTGGTATTTAATGGTACAATTTTGTGGCATAGTAAGTGATATTTTTGGATAAGCTCCATGTGTGTTTGGAAGTCCATTCTTTAACTATAGTCTGCAAAATACTATATATGTCCATTAGCTGAAGCTTGCTTACAGCTTTTATTTTAATCTCTATGGTTTTAGTAAGTTTTTACCTTACATGTTAAAATACCCCAGACACATGTCAACATGTTCCTGTATGACTGTAGATGCAAATTTCTTCTCGAAATTCTGAAACTTCACTTCATAATATTTGTGGCTAGCTATGTACAATTGCAGAATGGTTGTGTTTTGCACAAGAATTATTCCTCTATTGTGTAATAATCATCATTATTCCTAATGTTTTTGCTTTAATGTGATATTAATATAGGTATACTACATTCCTCCCAGTACTTTTCTTGTATATATATGTAACCTCTTTTACTCTCATCCTTTTGAACTATGTTTTTGAACTGCTACTTGTAACAGCACATGGGCAACTCTTTGAGAGAATCTCTGTCCTCTAACTGGTGAGTTTTGTCTGTTTACACTTACTGTGATAGCTTTTACACTAAGGGATATGGTTGACTGTAAAAACGTAAATATTATATGGCAGTGTAGATGTAGCACAATAAAGGGAAAAAACGGGAGAAAAGGGGGAAGAAGGTGAATGTAAAACAAGCTTGGTAAGTGGTTCTTCATATTGTCTACTCAAATGGCTGAGGAGAATGGTAGCAAGAGGAGTGATGATCTTCCCTATGGATCAGCTTATGATCTTTACTATAATTCAAAACTAAAAGGAACACAGGTCCTTGCAGGGAAATGGCTGAGTGGAGTTCTGAGTAAATAAGTTATAATGTGAGACTGGAGTATCTTGTGTGCTAGAACACTTCCAAGATACATGGGGTAGGTGAAAAGGACATAAGATTCAATTTGAAGGGGTTCTTGAATGGCCAGAATTGTGTCAATTGGAGCATTGAAAAGAATAATGATTGTAGTTGTGTGAACCACTTGGCATCTATGAAAATCCGTGTCTTTATAGTGACACTCAAAAAAGAGAAAGTCAAAAAATACATTTGTTATCAATTGAGGTCACTCTTTAAGTAACTCCTTACTTTACAAAGTTGTTAAATAAAAAGAAAAAACTAAGCATTTACTCTACTTTTCAAGCAAGAACTTTAAGATAACCACATAGTCTCAGCTGATGAAGCAAAAGTGCTACTTTTTAGAAGAATGCCAGACAATATATTTAGAAGTAATTGTTGGATTAGAAACCATCACTTCTAAAATGAAACTTTTTATTCAGGAAAAGATTATCAATTATTATTAAGTGAATGGTTAGTGGGGAGCTAAACAGATTTTTGATACCAAAGGAGCACTACACAGTCACAAGGAAAAATAATTCTGTAAAATGAAGAGCTTGTCACCTTTAAATCATTGCTAAGGTGGACCAACAAGTTATTAATATGCTCATTAGTTTAATAAATAGAAAATACATGACATCATTGATAATATAGTCTAGGCAAAAAAAAAGACTTATCTTGAATTCACAAGTTATTTATCTAGCTTCCAATTTGTAGTAAATACATGAAAAAAGGAGCAATATCATCAAAACCCATAAGGTTGCAATAAGCAAATAGATGCGGGGAGATTGGCCTGGTTTCCTCAAGAAATAAGTGTCAAGGACAAAGGGGCCATTGTGGATGAAAAGAACCTTGAGGAAAAAAATAACTAGATATCATGTAAGGACTGAATTCTACTTAGGAAATTAAAATCAGCTCCAAGGAACATTTTTGTAACAGGTAAGCAAAATTTCATTATGTAACAGGTATGAAGAGATATAATGGAATGATTACTAAATGTCATAATGTCATTTTGCATACATAGGGAAATGTTTCCATTTTTAAGAAGCAATCTGAAACATGTAAATAAAATTTTAAAAATATAATAATCATCATATAAACAGAATGCAACATGTCATTTTTCTATTATATCAATTTGTTTTGTCATAGAAGTAGCTCTCAATTCTTTAGGCAGAAAAATGGTTATTTTATGCAACTACACACCAACACACATACATACATTCTATTTATTTTCTCTTATTGATTTTCCTTAAAATTTTAACATGTATGGTAATCATCACATAATCATCATCATGTTAAGATTTCACTCATGTTTACATTTTGCTGACTTATCATTGCCATACCTTCATTTTGAATATAAAATTCTTCTTTCTGTTTTTCATTCTTGGCTATTTCTTTCAGCCTTGTTGCAAGTCTAAATTTTACTGGTCTTTTTTGTCTGAAAAATTTTTTTAATCTCACACTTAAACTGTAATTTAGCTGGGTATAGAAATCTAGTTGAAAGCTATTTCTCAGAGTTCTTTGAAATCTTATTTCTCTTGTTTCTGCTTTTGCTTTTGTTGCCAATTGGAAGTGTGAAGACAACCTAATTGCTATGAATTTCTAGGGGTTTTTTTGGTGTTCTGCTTTTTTTAATAAACTATTTGCAGATATGAAATTCCTTTTATCCTGCTAGAAATTCACTGTATGTTTTGAATTTGAAGATTGATGTCTCTCATCAATTCTGGAAAATCTTCAACCAGGAAAGTCTTTAAACTTTGAATATTACCTCTCTGCCATTCTCAATAATTTCTCCTTCTTCATCTCCTATTTACTGTGTTGAAACTTGCCATTCCGTCTTCCATGTCTCTTAACTTCTCTTTTGTATTTTTCATCTCTTTATCTTTGTGCTTAACATTGAACAAGTCCTTCAAATATATCTCATAAGTCTATTTATTTATTTATTTATTTTTGAGATGGAGTCTCGCTCTGTCGCCCAGGCTGGAGTGCAGTGGCTGGATCTCAGCTCACTGCAAGCTCTGCCTCCCGGGTTCACACCATTCTCCTGCCTCAGCCTCCCGAGTGGCTGGGACTACAGGCGCCCGCCACCTCACCCGGCTAGCTTTTTGTATTTTTTTTTTAGTAGAGACGGGGTTTCACCATGTTAGCCAGGATGGTCTCGATCTCCTGACCTCATGATCCGCCCATCTCGGCCTCCCAAAGTGCTGGGATTACAGACTTGAGCCACTGCTCCCAGCCTCTCATAAGTTTATTAATTTTATGTTCAGCTGTGTAACATATTGGACTTTTTATTTCAAATAGTATATTTTTAACTTCATGAAAATGTATTAATTTCCTTTTCCAACATTTCTAATACCTTTATATACACTAAACATAATTATTTGATATTTTATTTTATATTGCAATCCTTTTATCTCAAAGTCTCAATGTATAATATTCTTTATTTTTTATGCTGACTTTTGCAATTGGTGGACTATTTTATCTTGAGTTTTGAAATACTGTATTGTGAGCTCATCATTTGGATGATTGACAGGATCTTTATCAATGAAATATTTGTCTTATCATCTGGATTTTTAAAGTATTTCTCGTGATTTTTTTTTTCTCTGCTAGGAGGCCCAGGACTATCAGCAGCCTAGGGTCATTTTATGTTCATCTCTTAACTTGAGGTTTCCAGACAATACAGACAATATAAATTCAGTCCTCAAATCACTGTGAAGTGATGTGTAAGTTTATTAATTTCCAGGGTTGAGTCTGAGACACACAGTCATCTTCATCATCTTTCAGAGCTAATATGTAGAACTTTTCTAAGATTATGTTTCACTAAGCACGTAGCCCTTTAAGGGTCTTGGCTTTATGATGCTATAATCTATATCAATTCCACCTCTCTTCCCCGCTAAGCCCCTATTTTTCTTATCTCTATACAAGTGTTTCTGTGACAGTAAAATACTCCAGGGTTACACAGTTTCAGCTCACACTTACTAGAGTGATTTTCATTTCCTTCTTACTTTTTGGCCACTATATCATGTTTCCTTTCAAATTCAGCTCTATATTTCAAAGAACTTTTGTTGTATTTTATCCTACATGTCTAGATGTTAGTTGCAGGTAAGTTTTCAAATCATCTAGTCTGCCATATTGCCATAAATGAAAGGATTTTTTTCTTTTAAACATATATGAAAAAGATAAATTTTCCTCATTGCCTTTACCATTTTCACTTTTATTCCTGCAGGGAAAAAAATGAATTTACATATACTAACATTGAGTTTTCTTTCATGAATGTCTCCCAAGATAAGTTATGTTCCCTTTAAGTTCTTGGTGTACTAACTTTAAAATCTGTTACTATTATTTCATTGACCTATGCTTGGAAAATAAATTTATTCCTGGAAAAGGATATAAGGCAGGGAAAGAGCTCTCTCCTTTCATTTGAAATGATCCTGGTTTTCAAATGTTAAACTTTATTATTGTCAGCCTTAGTATCTTTAATATTGCTTCCTTCTCTATATCTTGAGAATTACACTTGATTTGTCTCTTATTTCTCAGATATCTTTTTCTGGGCCTATATGTCCTCCTATTCCCACCGAAAGTTAAGCCTTCTAGTCTCTTTTTATGTCAATGATGTAGGAAGCTCTTTTCCTCTCCTGATTCCACTGGTGAACCTAAATGACCGTGTCTCTTATTACAGCTTTAGCTACCCTTCCTAATCCATTTCTACTGGACTTGCTGCCTCAGACTTGATGTTTTTATCTTTTACAGCACACATTGCACTTTACGTTCATCACGATATGTTCAAAAATCCTGCAATTTCTTTCTATAGAATAGTATTGTGTCTTCCTGTTCCACTTTATAGTACCAACAAATTCTTTTTGGGGGACAAATAATCTTTTGATGCTTGAGCTTCTGATGTCCCTCCTCTCTTTTCTTCAATCTCTGCCTCATGGATACATCAATGTCCATGATTTATTACTTTCTAGATTAAATTCCCAGAATTCTAAATTTGGGATTCTTAATTCATCATTAATTACAATGTCCTCCCTTCAAATTTAGGCTTATTGAACACCCTAACACAATAATGACGTTTAAATTTCCAAACAAATAATTTAAAGGCTATTTAGTATTACTATATTTAAAAGATGTCTCCAATAGCAATCATCAGCACCAGTTTGGGCCAGATAGAAAGAAAAAAAGTACATATCATCATCTCTTCTTCTTTATGCCTCATCATAATTACACGTGCAGGATTTTTCCTCCTCATCTCCATTATATGTGCAAAATCATTTTTATTACCTTTTAACTTTATCAGATAAGCATTGTATAGGATAAAAGCAATTCCTATATCCTTGTTAGTGCCAGGAGAGTATCTGTGAGAGCCTTAGCAGAAGGAGATCCAGAAGACAAATCAATTAATACGTGTAAATTACACTTAATATTTGACCAGCACCATGGCACCAAAGGCAGAGTTCTTGTCCTAGAGGGTCCTACAACTCATTTAATGACAGGAATATGAGATGAGAAAAGGGAACTGAATAACTGCAGGAGTGTGTGTGTGTGTGTGTGTGTGTGTGTGTGATGAAGCAAATATAACTATACATGACAATCAAACACATTTTCAGATATTTAAAATATAGAAAGATAGCTTTGTTTTGATTCAAGGAACTTGAAAATTTCTAAACACTTTTTTTGTATCTCCTTTTTCTTTTCCATGATGCTTCAAAGAGGTAAAGGAAGACATTGGGTAAATTTTTTAAATTATTGTTGTGGAAATGAAGCCAAACAGGAGCCAACTATGATTTAAAAAAAAAAAAAAAAAAAAAAAAAAAAAACTCATGTTACTGAATTCAGATAGTATCCCATTCTTTATCAGCCATTCAAGTCAATCAAAAGTAAAATATTATTTATTTTTTCAAGATTGATTTTTAATGTGTGGATATTCTTTGAAGCCCTCTAGCTATAATTCATGCAAACACATTCAAAATACGTAATTGAAAGGCAGTTGTGACCACTCTCTAGACTTCATGGCTTGTCACTGAGCTCACATTCGCAAAACCTGAGCATGTCCCAGCATCCAGAATCCACAAGATGGCATTAGTGTTCACTTTTTTCCCCCGTTTTAAAGCAGTTAATTTTATGACTGTCACTAAATTGTCTTTTTTTTAAGAAAAAGATAAATATTTTTCCTCTCCTGAGATATTTCTTAACATGATTATCAGTGATTAATTTGATATCTTTGGAAAGACTTCAAGTAAAAGAAAATGACTTGCCTATTCTTCGTATCTGTGTTTTGAAAGTTGATCACCTCATTCCTCCAATTTCTGTATCACTCCTCTTTTAGAAGACTCAGAGGCTGCACTGTCCAATACAGTCACCAGAAGCCATATGTGCTATTTAAATTTATTAAACTTAAATTTTAAAATTCAGATCTTCAGGCCAGGCACAGTGGCTCATCCTATAATCCCAGCACTTTGGGAGGCCAAGGTGGGTGGATCACTTGAGGTCAGGAGTTGGAGACCAGCCTGGTCAACATGATGAAACCCTGTCTCTATTAAAAATACAAAAATTAGCTGGGCGTGATGGCAGGCACCTGTGATCCCAGCTACTTGGGAGGCTGAGGCAGGAGAATCACTAGAACCCAGGAAGCAGAGATTTCATTGAACTGAGATTGTGCCACTGCACTCCAGCCTGGGTAACAGAGCAAGACAAGACTCCATCTCAAAAATAAATAAATAAGTAAATAAAAATAAATAAATAAATAAAATTCAGTTCTTTGGTTGCACTAGCCACATCTCATGTGCTCAACAGCTGCATGAGGCTCATGGCTACCATACTGTACAGAGCAGATATTAAACATTTGCAGGACCCCAGGAAGCTCTATTGGACAGTGCTAACTAAAGAATAATAACTCGGGGACCTGAATCTATATCCAGAAACTGATATATACAAACAGTATCCCCCTGTTGATTATATCTGTCTTCGTGACATTTACATTCTGATATAAAAATAGAGATGAACAGAAAGTTGAAATTTAAATGCAAACTTTCACCCACCTCTGTGTACAGAGTGTTCTAGAGGCATTGCTGCATCCTTCAAAATATTCACATGTGGGCTGTGTGTTTAGGATGCAAACTACTTTACACAATATTGGGCATCTTCACGGCAGCTATTGATGTCTTGAATTATTTTTAACTCCACTTATATTATTGAAGCTCAGTGTGTAGTCATGGCTTTCAGAAGCACAAAAACAAAATAGTAGGGCTGGAAAGGGAGCTGCAGATCATCTGATCCTGCCTTCTTGTATGATTCATTAGGCTGTAAGACCATAGAATGAGGCATGTGATGTAACAGGAAGTCCTTTGGTCCAGGAGACCAGAAACAAAATCTATTCTGGGAGATCTTGTTTGGACTTTTCTGTACCCAAGTTTCATTACACAGGAAATGAAGGGATTGGGAAAGGTTGTTTGCAGGTTTGCTTTCAGCTCTCAATGTCTCTCTTGTGTTACATTTAGTGTCAGGAATCAAAGGGGTTTCGAAGTCACAAGATAAAAATAGTACATCTACCTTGAGTATTAATTTTACTCAAAGATTTAAAAAGGAAAAGTTAAATATGTTGACTAGTAACTGATTTAAAAATTATCTTTTTATCTCTAAAAAATGCAGATGTGTTTTTGGAGGAGATAAAACATAAAACTACAAAGAAATATTATGCCAGCACTGAGCTATTTGAGATACACCCCCAAACCCCTTCAGGATTTTCATTCATTCTTTCTGCCTTTAGGGACAGTTTTTAAACATTTGAGAAATGCTTCAATAGGCAATAGTACAGGAGTGAAAAGCCTTCCAATGACAAATTTAGAGACTTCCCTGATGTTTGATAAGGAATACAAGTTCAGAAATTACAGTTAAATCCATAACAGGATTAAAATTCGTTCACAAAGAAATACAAAGCAATGATGCAATGCTTAATAGTGATGATGTTGGTAATTATGCCAGAAATCTGGGCTAAATAATTATTAAATTTCATATAAACATAGACTCTGGATTTCCTAGAGGCTAAATAAAGAGAAAACAGAAAAGGTGATATCATTCATTTTATAATAGATGAAGAATATAGTCACATAAGAAAAATAGACAAACATTCCCAAACTAAAAAAAGTAAAAATAAAAATAAATCAAAGGGATTGAATGCAAGTGTGTTTTATAAGAAACATAAATTAATATTGCACTTAATAGCAATTTTACAAATCATAGATATTCTTCATAAAGCCATTTCTTAGATTGACCTTGCATAAAGGTCAAAATCGTGTTAATGTATTGGGAATATGTCAAACCACTTCTACGGACAGGGAAACACTAATATTCTCCAGGAATATGGCATTTGTGTGACCTAACTTGGAAGAAGGGTAGAGCCTGGAGAATTTGAAGAAATGAATGACTAGAATGCTCACTTCTTATTTTTAAATAACAAGTGCCTTATTATTTATTTTGCCCACTAAAATACCACCAATGCCAAAAGAAAGCCATATCATACCAAAAGGAATGAGTTTAGATACACCATCAAATATCAGTTGTTTGAAAGAGAGATGATACAGGAGAAGCATTTATAAAGATATTTCTTGTCCCCAAAAATAAACCCAACAAATATTAATTATCCAAGATCCTACTGTAAACTAAGATAAAAATATATTGCTAATTCTTGTCTTGGATTTTCAAGTGTTAATGGTGATTACATACTAATCAGTATATAACCTTTCTTCCTTGAATTATTTTTTGTTGCAGTAAAAAGCACATGCCATTAAATTTACCATCTTAACCATTTTAATTGTATAGTTCTGTGGTCTTTAGTACATTCCCATTGTTGTGCAATGTATCTGTAGCACTTTTTCATCTTGCAAAACTGAAACTTTACCTGTTAAACACCCTTTCCCTCAACCCTTGGCAATCTCCTTTCTATTTTCTTCCTATGCTTTTGACTATCTTAAATGCTGATTTGAGTGGAATTATACAGTATTCGTGCTTTTTAAATTTTCTCCTTTTAACGCTGAATAACAGTCCCTTCTGTGTATATGCCACATTTTATTTGCCCATTCATCCATTGACGAACATCTGGACTGCTTCTACCCCTTGGCTATTGTAAATCGTGCTGCAATAAACATGTTGCGCAAATATCTCTGTGAAATCCTTCTTTGAACTGTTTCGGATATATACCTAGAAGTAAGATTGCTGGATCATATGATAATTCTATTTTTGATTCTTTTGGAGGAAGTTTCACACTACTTTCCATAGTGGTTGCACCATTTTACATTTTCACCCACAGTACATAGGAGTTTCAATTTCTCTACATCCTTGCGAATACTTATTAGTTTCTATCCTTTTGAAGGTAGCCCTCCTAATGGACAATGGTTGTTTCTATGCTGCTGTATCAACTTTGCCAGCCAGACCTTTTTGAGGAATATTGTACAGCAAGCAATTCAAGACGGAGGATGCTTGGATGATCTCAATTATAGGCTAATAACAGAATTCTAAGGGTTGCAAAAGTCATAAATCTATACATTCATTTCATTTGAAATGGTGTAATAATGGTGAGTAGTTAAATAGTGGTGCCTTCAGTGTACAGTGGCAGTGATCGTTGACGTAACAGCAGCAGCAGCTATGTTGTAAGAAGGAGATAGCTTGGGTCTCCCAGTCCTGTTCATAACACTGTCAAGTCATGGGATAAGGGGAAATACTCAACCACTCTGAGCTCATTTCCCACATTTGTGAATTAGGGATAACAATATCTACTGCACCACACAGTGTTGGCATGAGAATTAACTGAAAGTATGTACATAAAGAGTCTGGCACGTTATATGCTATCAACAAATGTTAGCTTCTTTACCCTTAATCCCGAAATCCATTTCTCATGCAAGTTAATATATTGAGAGATCAAGACCTGAATTTTAATAAAATGCTGATACGAAGTTTCAAGAGACATTTCGCAGCTACTGTAATTTTTAGGAAGGCTTTTCTATGGTAGCCTGTACCAGGCATTCAGCCTGCAGAGACCCTGCATGAAGAGGGGTCTATTCAGGCAAGATTTCAGGAATGCTTCAGGAGAAGAGTTTCCGCCGTCATTGGGTTTATTATAAGATGTTCAATCAAAAGTGTTGTTTCAAGTGAACCATTCTAAAGTCTTAAGCAACTAGGTCTGAGACTCTATACTCCTAAGCTCAAGTGGACAGAAAGAAGGCCTCACTCTGATGTCTTTGATAGTCCACCAGTCCATTTTATTTAATAAATGCAATCTATTTTCAACACAGTAGACAGAGAAGTTTTCCTAAAACATAAACCAAGTTACATCACACTTCTATTCAAACCTTTCCAGGGTTTCCTACTAGAATTTGTAAAGCTGCAGAGGCAGGGATTTTTTTTACTGTGTTTTTTTTTTTTTTTTCCATTGCTATAAACACAGTACCTAGAACAGTGCCTGACAGAAAACAAGCCCTTAATACCTATTTATTCAATAAACACACATGTGAGTAAAGTATTCAAATTGAAAGACTTTCTGCATAGTATTAGTGGGTTCTGCTTGAATGTTGTCTTGCATATTCTTCTAGGCTTTCTTGACTTCGAATCAAGGATACTGAAAGTTGTCACTTCCTCTCTGATGTTTGGATCCATAATCAGTGCAGACATCTCTCCCAAAAGACAGATGGGCCTGAACATTGTCAACTCCTTTTAACTCTTCTCCCAGAGCAAAGAGTTGCTCCAGGTCTGCCCCCAAGTCAGGGTATAGATTCAGGGCCTCAGTGTTGGGGATGAGCAAGTCTAGGACGCAATTAGTACTCTCAACCTGTCGAAGATGCTCCTTTCACAGATAGAGGCAAACAAGGGTAAGTTAAATAATCAATTATCAATAATGTTTTGCTCCCTTTTCATAACTAAGTTTACCCCAAGACTTTGAAGGTTACACTTAACTGTATAGGGTTGTTGTAAGTTTGATCAGTCATTTCTCTCTTTGGATAAGATATCCTTGCAAAAGTAATTGTCAGGAAACAATTGTCAGGAAACAATTTTCCTAAACCAAGTGATCTAGTAACAGAATTTTAGGAACCAATTATATTCTGAACAACCAGGGCCCCTAAAATTACTGAATCAATTAAAGTGTGCTTCAAACCATAATGTTCAACCAACTCTCTACTTGTGACTAGAAAACTAGACTTTTACATACCCACTGGCAGTCTCTGTGTGTGTGTGTGTGTGTGTGTGTGCGTGTGTGTGTGTGAGAGAGAGAGAGAGAGCTCTGAACTGGCTTACCAATTAAGTCAGGAATTAGGGATTCTCATTTGTTTGCCTTCAGATAGTTGAAAAATGATCTGACTAATATTAGCTCTAATCAGGGCAACCAAGAAGTCTTAAACTCTACAAATGTATGTGGGTGAGTGATCCAGAATTGTTAAAAATAAATTTATTCTCTAAAAAAAATATAAGGAGAGTAGAAAGGCTACTAGAGTAAAGGATCAAAGAATGAAGTAGAGAAAAATGAATTCAATGCCTTTGAAATTTAAAATGCACATATATCGCCTGAGAATCTTGTTAAAAACACAAGTGTTCATCCACCAGGCCTGAATTGGGACTGGGATTCTACACTTCTCACACTGTTCCCCAGGCTGGAGTGCAATAGCACAATCTCAGTGCACTGCAACCTCCGCCTCCCGGGTTCAAGCAATTCTCCTGCCTCAGTCTCCCAAGTAGCTGGGATTACAGGTGCCCACCAACATGCCCAGCTAGTTTTTTATATTTCTTAGTAGAGACGAGGTTTCACCATCTTGGCCAGGCTGGTCTTGAACTCCTGACCTCTTGATCTGCCCGCTTCAGCCTCCCAAAGTGCTAGGATTGTAGGCATGAGCCACTGCGCCCGGCCAAGATTCTATACTTCTAACAGGTTCCAGGAGATGCTGTTGCTGCTGGGCCACAGACCACACTTTGGGTAATAGCATTTTAGAACATGAGGATGCAAAAGGCCTAGTTTCACAAGTTGAGAAAGAAGCCATCCACACAACTTAGGTAAAGGCCAAAGTGATTTTGGAAAGTGAATGAATCATTATTAGTTCATTGTCATAACTATGGGTGCATTATGGGAAGGAATAATTATTTGGTTAGTGTGCTATAATTCAAGCTCCCTTTCTCTCACAAGTGTGAATCATTGATACTTAGTCTGGAGTTGTTGCCTTGAGTCTTCACTACTTGAGTTCAAGAGCTACAGGATGAGTCTTTCCTCTTTTTCTCTCACTGCTTTTGTGGACACTGAGGGGATGAGTCTTTTCTTACACTATTTTCACATTTATAGGAAAAAGAAACCCATGAGTATGCAGAAACACTGTATAGATAAAACTGAGTGCCCCAAATGATTGACATAAATAGGGAGAAGTGGTGATTCATTGGAACAACAAAAGCTCTGTTAGAAGTTTGTCTGTGGACAGGATTTGAACTCAAGGAAAAGCTACAGAGTGTGACGAAGCCCCATAGGAAGGCCTGGAGAAGCTCTGCCCCACTTACAGCCCTACAGCTTGGTGCTAACTTGCCTCACACATCGAGTGCCAAGACCCATGCTGGGCCATTGTGATCATCCATGTCTCTCCCCCCGGCATGTTCAGCATCAGAGGCCATGCATTTGACAACAGGGAACAAAAGAAAGGAGACGATTATGTGAGAAAGCTCTGGTGAAAATACCAAATAAAACCACTGAAAAGAAGTTCTTTGGCTTACTGAAATTTCAGTACTTGAATAAAATTCATTTAATTTTGAGCCTTCCCTACAGAGTTCTCTTGGCATGCCCTGTTGTGCTGCAGCAAAAAAACAAGGCAAAGTCAGAGTTATTTTCCTCACCGCAGGCTGAATAGAAGTATAAGTTGGAATAAATGTGAGTATATCCAGAAACAGCAAAATCACCCACCTACAGTAAGGAGAAGACTCATAGACCTTTGAATTTGGTGGCTTCAGGGGTTGAAGCTCTGCAATAAAAAATATGAATAGTGTGTTTAAATAACAACACATGAATGCTATGACCTGACATATAGTTCCAGACACATTTATTTTGGTCATGACATAACAAATCAAATACTAAGTTGAAAAAAATGACTTATCCTTTATTCAACAAGTGTTGAAATCAGTGTGACTTGCCTAAATATTGCAGAATATGTTCTATGGGCAGGGGAGACACTTTGTAATAGGTTGGGCTGGAGCCCTGTAAGTATTGGAATGAAATGGGTGGTAAAAATGAAGGGCAAAGGAATGCAGTTCCTGGAAGAAAGTATAAAGAAAGCAAGACAGAGGGCCCAGGATTTACCTTTAGGAAATTTTATACTTAGTGGCAGGTGGAGAGTCAAGAATCATGCAAGATCTAGAAAAGGAGCGGTCAGAAAAAATAGAGGAGCCAGTAGAATATATGGGCACAGAAGCCAAAACAAGAGAACGGCTCAAGAAAGGAAGAGAGGTGTCCAACAGTGTTAAATATTCAATAAAGTTGAAGAAGTATGAGCACTGATAAAGGTTATCAGATTTCACAGTGGCTGGTCATTACCGTGAGTATGAGCTTAATTAGATCCAATGAAAATGAGATCAGAAAGGTACTATGGTTTGGATCTGTGCCCCAACCCAATTCATGTCTAATTGTAATCCCCAGTGTTAGAGGTAGAGCATGGTGGGAGGTGGTTAGATCATGGGGGTGGTTCCTTCATGAATGGTTTAGCACCATCCCGTTGGTGCTGTTCTAGTGGCAGAGTTCCCATGAGATCTTTTGGTTTAAAAGTGTGTGGCACCTCCCCTCCAACCCTTCCTCCTGTTCCAGCCATGAGAAGGGCCCACTTCCCCTTCACCTTCCACCATGATTTTAAGTTTCTGCGGCCTCCCCAGAAGCTGAGCAGATGTGCCATGCTTCCTCTACAGCCTGCAGAGCCATGAGCCAATTAAACCTCTTTTCTTTATGAATTACCCAGTCTCAGGTATTTCTTTATAGCAATGCAAGAATAAACGAATGCAGAAGGGTTAAACTTAAAGGATGATTTGTTGGTGAGGAAATGGAGAAGTTTGGCTTTGTTCGAAAGAAGATTAAGCAGAAACAACAAAATTAGGGGTTTTGAGAGCAGAATAGAGAGAATAGGTTTATGTCAACATGACATGGAGGGTATCCATGCCAGGTGGCTTCGGTCTCCTCCTCACAATAGATGGTGGCAGTGCCATTTCTGAGAGGGAAAAGTGGGATAGTGCTGTAGTGCTGAAACAGTTGGGAAATTAGCAAGAGAGGAATACAAAGACTGCTGAGCAAAAACATAGGTACACTTGGAGGTGGTATAATTTAGTACTGAAATTATCTTAAAAAGATATTTTATTTTCAAATACTGTCAATTTCTTTATTACTTTAGTTTTAGCCCTCAAAGAATATCTTTAGAAAATAATGTTTATAGAAAACCCTTCCTAAACAAATTTATTATATTCATCTTTCTGTATATAGCTCAGTCAGAATCAGGACACTAAACATAGAAGAAGACATGGCAGAAAAGAGGCCTGAAGTTCTGCTCCAGCCAACGAACCCATTCCTTGAGTCAGTGAATATGCTACACTGTAATTATCACTCCGAGTCATAACCCACGAGCTTCCCTACTCTACCCTTCAGAGGACAAAAAACACATAAAGATCCTACAATCCTCTTAGCATTACATAACCAACCAAAAATAGATAAAACTTCCCAGATCTCGTTTTGAGGCCCAGTCCTTGTTTGTAACTCAAGCGTATCTCTCTTTTTAGCTAGAACTCTCAACAGAGACCTGAGTTCACTCAACATTTGATCTTTTGGCAACTGGTTCACTTAATAGTTAAATCTACTAGGATTTATCAAAGGGGTGTGTCATCATTTTTAAATGTTTAGTCTAGTCCATGGTTGTGCTACACAAAATAACTCTCAAAAAATGATTCTATTGATTATTTTATGAAGTATAGTTATTCCAGATGGACTCCCTGATTACCAGTTCTACATTGTCTTAGTCCATTTTGGCTGCTATAACAAAATAACATAGACTAGGTGGCTTATAAATAACAGAAATTTATTTCTCGCAGTTCTAGAGAACTAGAACTTCAAGGACAAAGTTGAATCAGTATCTGGTGAGGATCCTCTTTCTGGCTTACAAATGGTGACTTCTTGCTGTGTCCTCACATGGTGGAAGGGGCAACGGGTTCTTCTAAAAGGGCATTAATTCCCTTCATGAGGCTCCATTGCCATGACCTTATCACCTCTCAAAAGCCCCATCTCCTAATACCGTCAACTGTGAGGGTTAAGATTTCAACATATGAATTAGGAAGAAAAGTGAACAGAAACTTGCAGATCAAAGTATTCACTAGCTAATTCTTGGTTTTTCTTCATGGGTAAGTTACCTATGTGTTTATGTTATCTTCATATAAAGATTTCCTCCTTCCCTGTAGTCACTAAGATGTGTGTGGGGGGGTGTCTGTGTGTGTGAGTGTGTGTGTGTGTGTGTGTGTGTGAATCTTAGCTATCATTGGCACTGGGCCACCAACACTCTTTTGCTTAGAATCCTTTGTGATAGGGTGTGAATTCATGCAATGTTTGACCTATTTAAAAGTATAGTCTAAATGAAACCATTATTTCTTTTGTATAAAGCTAGTTGCTGATAATGGGATTAAGCCTACAACTTTGGACTCATTACTGTCACATTCAGACTGTCTTAGTAACTCCCAGGGGGCATTATTACCCTGAAATACATTTGGTTATAACACAGAATACAATCTCATAATAATGTATCGGTATTGTTGGAATGCAAAATGCTCTAGCAGTATGTCATAAAGCAAGGAAACAGGAGCAGGGATTACAAAACAGAGGGATATACAAGCATGCACCAAATGTGTGCAACGGTAGACAACCAGAATGTTGGCTGCTTCTCATAAAGCTGAGGGTCAAAAACTGGTGGAGTAGTCCTAGGTAATTTATGCTGGTTGACCACTCAGCAAAGCAATAAATAGATACACAGGCAAGAAGGTAAGACAGCAAGAGTTAGAGAAGCAGCAGGGAGAACCTCTTGCTGAGGTCAAGCTCCACCAGTGAAGCTCCTTCTAGGGAGAGGATCAGTTTTTGTTGCAAACCCAACACACTAGAAATTAGTGGCTTAAAACAACACCCACTCATTATTTATCATGAGTCTACGGATCCACTGGGCAGTTATCTCTGATGACCTGGGCCAGGCTCCGCTGATCTTGGCTAAGCTCTTCTTACGTGTCTGTCTGTGGTCAGCTGGTGTGTTGGTCAGGAGCTGTTCCGTCTTGCATGGCCTCACGGTGGAAGAGTCAGTTTTTCTCCAGGTTGCTCTCTTATCCTTCCAGTAGATTGGCCTGGGCATGTTATCACAGTGAGGTAAAGAAAAGAGGCAGAAATATTCAAGAGTTTCTTCAAGCCTTTGCTTGCATCTAATTTGCAATTGTGCCATCGACCAAAGAAAGTCATGTGGTTAAGCCCAGAATCAGTGTGGGAAGGCACTACTACCAAAGAGTGCTGGTGCAAACTGAAATCATTAGCACAATCAATATTCCACAGGAAGGAGCTAATATCAGGGCACTGGTAGTTCAGACCCAAATGATGAGGACAGGTAAATGCAAATATATTCAGATAAAGGATAGTTTGGGACCTGATGCATGGAAAGAAAGTATTCAGCTCATAAATACTTGTTCACTTTCTCAAAAGTAATTAAAGAAATAAAGACCATTCAAATCCTGGCTGCACATTTCTACCTGCTAAGGTTTAAAAATGCAACATGAGACATTTAGGCTAGATATAAAGAAAATCTTGCTGACAATGAGAGTTGTTAAACACTGGAATGGATTAGTAAAGGAAACTGTAATTTTCTTTTATTTTCAAGTACTTAAAATCAGACTAGCTACCTAGTTATCTGGTGTGTGTTCTTGGACAGAAGCAAAAAGATGAACTAATTGACCTTTCAGTTTCCCTCCAGACCTATTATTGTCATGCTGAAACTATTCACACAGTGGAAGAAAGAGTTTAACAGCCTGCCTTTTATTCCTACCACTTAACACACATTTATTACAGGCCCTCTCTGTGCTTGGCACTTTGCTTGGTGTTAGGGATGTAATCCCAACCTTTAAGGAGATCATAGGCTTTGGTCAAAAGGTGGAGCAAAAAATGCCCTGTCTACATTAGTGTTAACACATAGGGGTGATAGAAGATACTATTTAAAACAGTGAATGTCTTCAAAGGACAAAGGATACTGTGAAAGGAAAAATGTCTTACCCTGGGTCTCTGCCTATCTTTTGTGCTGGCCAGAGGAGCAGAAGACTCTTTTGTTCAACGGAGCCCATTGATGGGTTTGAGACAGACCAAAGGGCTTAGGGCAGAGTTATAGGTTAGGAGCTGGAGAGAGCAGAGTTCTGTGCATCATCAAGCGTGAATTTCTGGCTCTCTAGAAAACCTTAGTGAGAACAGGGGAGAATTAGAGATGAAATTGGAAAGGCAAGAATACCGGCATTGTATGGGACAATTTAGCCACTGAGAAATCCTTCATTTTGTGGTGGCTAAAAGATATTTAAGAATTGAACAATCTAAATTTTTAAAATTCTAACAAAAGGGATTTCGATCCAAACAAGATGACTGGTGTAGACTCAGCTCTCCTTGCTTCTCCCTGTTAAGTACAATGATAAACCTTGTATAGAAGGCAGGAGAAAAATCAAAGGAGAAGTGGTAAGAGGACAGCAAACTGATTTGGGACCTCAAGAGGACTGAAGAGTTATATTGTGAACAACACAACCTCACGGTATCTTGCAACCCCTGCGTAACAGAAGGCAACCCAGGCCTAGCATTCCCCACTCTCAAAACATGACAGAAGGTGGCCCAGGTACCTAACAACATTGGAATCTAATGGAAGTTCTGCACGTGATATTCCAGGAGCCAGGCAGAACCACAGGAACGGAGCTGAAGCCCCAGGGCTAATAGGTGCCAAGGTAAGCTCTCCCTCCCTGTGGTTCTTGTCTTTTTCACCTAGAGACACTGTCTAGTGGGGGCATCGGGCACTGTCAAGGAGGCCTCCACCACAGGACCCAGCCCAGGAAGCTCTCTTTGTCTCCCTAGCACAGAGGTGTCATTCCTCACTTAGAGGCAATGTGAGGTGACTGTCCTGGTGGCCTTCCTTCAGCCACCTCAAGCAGTGCCAGCAGCGTACTCCAAGCAGTGTACTCCAGCAGCCTACCTTCGAGATGGCTGAGGGATGCTCTTCAGACAGAAATGCAATAAAATTGAAGGTTGTATTTGTTTGTTTGTTTGTTTTAGACTGAGTGCCACTCTGTCACCCAGGTTGCAGTTCAGTGGTACAATCTTGGCTCACTGCATCCTCCGTCTCCTGGAGCGATTCTTCTGCCTCAGCCTCCTGAGTAGCTGGGATTACAGGCACGTGCCACTACACCTAGCTAATTTTTGTATTTTCAGTATAGACGGGGTTTCACCATGTTGGCCAGGCTGGTCTCGAACTCCTGACCTCAAGTGATGTGCCACTGCCTTAGCCTCCCAAAATGCTGGGATTATAGGCATGAGGCACAGTGCCCGGCCAAATGAAGGTATTTCTGAGCATTAAGAAGGAAGAAAATGCAATGAGGAATGCAATACCATAGGCTGTCCTCATAAGCTTCCTAACATCCATGCTACGATTGAAACAAAAATTATAACCCCCTCTAATACTTAAGACAATGGTACTTAAAAATGGGAAAGGTAGAGGATAAAAGGGCGTAAAGCTTCCACACTTAACTTGAAAGGGCAAAACGTTGATACTAGTAGTCTGTGATAAATCATAGATGTAAATTGTCATACCCAGAGCAACCACTAAGAAAACTATACAGAGTGATGCACTCAAAAGTCCTAGAGATGCTGCCGGGGGGCTTAGATGAGTCTCCAGATGCCAGGGAGACCCAGCCTTAGCTGGTGTCCAGGTTCTTGACACCATTGTAACAAAGAATTCAGGGAGGAATCAGAATGAAATGAAAAGACAAGAAGCTTTGATTCCAAAGTGAAAGTATGTACTCAAGACCAGGGCTGCAAGCGTACTCAGGAGAGAGTCATGCACGATGGAGTTTGGGTTACTAATTTTATAGGCTCTTCTAATTAGGGGATAGAATAATCTGGAGATTTTCTAGGAAAAAGACAGAAAGTTCTGAGAACTGAGGGCCCACCCATTTTTATGCTAAATATGGCCATGCTCGAATCTGTCATGGCAATGGTGGGTGTGTGATTTAGTATGGTAATAAGCATATAATTAGGACTGTGGTAGGGCATGGATCAAATCCAGTACCTTGTTGGATCTAGCTGGTGTCAGCCAGCTTAGCCTCTGTCCTGTTTGTTAGGGTCTTCTCAGCCCAGGCTCGCCCTTATCCTTAGAGCTAATTTTAACAGCTCCTTTCTTGCTGTTATGTGAAATTGTTCCTTGATATTTTTCCATTTTTCCTGTGGCCACCCAGCATTCCTATTTTATGGATATTTCTTTAATTAGGGGGTGCAGTAATCACTAGGTATTCTGGAAAAGGAGGGGATTTCAGGGACCGCTCCCCCCGGTTACCACCCACCTTCTCCCTCACTTGGGTTTACCTGGAACAGTCATGGACAAGTCACCTTGATGAGAGTTTTAGCCACTGTTTTTCTCTTGTTTGGGATTTTCTGTTATTGTGTGGTTTCTTTGCCTGATTCTTGTTTCAGTTGTTGTTGGGGTTTTTCCATCCCCCTGAAACCACTCAGTGCTATTCCTATCTCAAAAATGCATCAAGGTAGAATTTTTTTTTTAAATGTTCAATAACCCAGAGGAAAGGAAGAGAAAAGAAAGAACAAGAACAGAAGAAACAAACAGAAATCAAAAAAAAATAAAATGTCAGACTTAAGCACTAACATGTCAAAAATTAGTTTAAGGATGAATGGTTTAAATACAATTAAAAGGCGGAAATTGGCAAAGTGGATAAAATTAAAAATGACCCAACTATATGCTGTTCACAATAAATATACCTAAAATTTAATGACATAAGTAGGTTGAAAGTAAATGGATGGAAAAAAATAAATCATGAAATTAAAAAAAAAAAAAAAGGAGTGGATATATTAATGTCAGACAAGGTAGATTTAAAAGCAAAGAAAATTATACAGACAAAGACATTACATTATGATAAAAGGACAAATTCATCAAGAAGACATAATAGTCCCAAATATGAATACAGGAAACAACAGAACATCTAAATACGTGAAACAAAATTGATAGAACTGAAAAGACAAACAGACAAATCCACAATTATAGTTAGGGCCATCAACACCCACATCTCAGCAATTGACAGAACTACTAGACAGCAAATCAACAAGGCTGTAGAATACCGAAACAATACAATCTAATTGGCCTATTTAGATCACCCCACCCAAAAACACACATCTTTTTATGTGCCAATGGAATGTTCACTAAGATAGACCACATCTTGAGCTACAAAACAAAAGTTCCACAAACATAAAAATTATACAGAGTATATTCTCTAATCATCATAGAATCAAGCTAAAAATCAATACCAAAAATAAATAATGGAAAAAGTCTCTAAACCCTGGGCACATGCCTGTAGTCCCAGCTACTCAGGAGGCTGAGGCAGGAGGATCATTTGAGCCTAAGAGTTCAAGGCCAGTACGGGCAACACAGCAAGACCCTGTCTCTTAAAAAAAATTGTTTTGGTTAGGCACTATGGCTCATGCCTGTAATCCCAACACTTTGGGAGGCCAAGGCAGGAGGATTGCTTGAATTCAGATGTTCAAGATCAGCCTGAGCAACATGGCAAAACCCTCTCTCTACAAAAAAACACAAAAAATTAGCCAGGTGTAGTGGTGCACACCTGTGGTTCCAGCTACTCGGGAGGCTGAGGTAGGAGGATGATTTGAGCCCAGGTGGTGGAGGTTACAGTGAACCGAGGTCATGCCACTGGCACTCCAACCTGGGCAACAAAGTGAGCCCCAGTCTCAATAAATAAGTAAATACGTAGAAAAAAAATTTTAATAAATTGTTTTAAATTAAAAAAATTAAAACACTTGGAATTTAATAATACACTATAAATAATGTATGGGTCAAAGAGGAAGTATCAAAGAAAAATTTTAAAAACACATAAAACTAAATAAAAATGAAAGTGCAACATTTCAAAATATGTGGGATGTACCTAACACAGTACTGACAGGAAAATTTATAGTACTAAATACTTATGTGAGAAAAGAGGAAGATCTCAAGTCAATAAGTTGTACCTCTAGAAACTAGGGGGAAAAAAGCAAAATAAACTCAAATCCAGCAGAAAGAAAGAAATCATAAAGATAAGAGAAAAAGTCAGTGAAATTGGAAAGAGGAAAACAATAAAACAAAAAGCTTGTTCTTCAAAAAAAAATTAATAAATCTCTAGCAAAATTGACAAAAATAAGAAAAGAGAAGACAAAAATCTCCAATATTAAGAATGAAATAGGAGATAACAACATAGACACTATACTTATTAAAAAGATACTAGGAAAATACTGCAAAACAATATACTTCTGAAAAAATATAAATCTGAAAGAGCCAATTCTTTAAGATGGATTCCAAGTGGCTAACTGGATATAAACTCCAAATAGACTCAAGCAGTCATTTGCTGATTGGAGGTTACACAGATACTCTGAGTTCCTCCCAAAATTCAACCTTTTTATCGTTGGAACTTTCAGAGCTCACCTGAACCAACCAATCAGAACTTACCTGTATCGCCCAATCAGCATGAATCAAGTTTCAGTCCTTCATTTGCATAAATAGACCTGATTGGGAACCTGGGTTGGGACTTTATAAATACATGAGCCTTCCCTTTGTTCTCTGGAATGCTCCTTTGTTTTATACTAAAGGATGCTTCTCCCTCATTTGCAAACTGTTCACTGGAATAAAGTCTCTTCCCTCCAAATTCCTTTTCAGAAACCTTCTGTTCACATACTCAGAAATTCAACAGCTGGGAAGACATGGGACAATTCCTCAAAAACCACAAACTACCAACTCAATCAAATAAAAGAGATAGCCATATTACAGTGCTATAAACCATTAAAGAAATGGAATTTGCAATTGAAAAGCATCCAGTAAAGAAATCCTCAGGCCCAGATTGGTTCACAGGAGAATTCTTATGAATATTAAAATAATTAATACAAACTTTATACCGTCTCTTCCAGAAAATAAAAGAGTAGGGAACATTTCCCAATGAATATTGTTACTATGATACCGAAAACAAAGATAATTACACACACAAAAAAAAGAAATGTACAGACCAGTATCTCTTAAAACCTACATGCAAAAATTCTCAAGAAAATAACAAATCAGACACTAAAGTGGGTAAGAATTATAGGTTATATCTAATCAGAATTTATTTCAGTTACATGAGGCAGTTCAACATTTGATAATCAATCAACATAATCTACCATAGTAACGGATTAGAGAAGAAAATGTGTATGATCATATCAATCACGCAGAAAAAGTATTTTTTTAAATGTCAAAAACTCATTTATGATTTTTAAAAAACTTTTAGTAATTTAGGGAAAATAAAAGGCAAACTAATTCAGAAATAGGCCCAACAGACATGCTCAGATGCTTATTGACAAAGGAGCAAAATTAATTCATGGAGGACAGCTAATGCTTTTAACAAATAGTCATGGAGCAATTGACTCTCTGTAAGAAAAGAAAGAAAGAAAGAACTTTAACCTAAAACCCAGGCTTCATATAAAATTTATTTTAAAATTAACCACAGACTTAAATGTAAATCATAGATTTATAAATCTTTGAGAATAAAACATAGGAGAAAATACATATCTAGGCTATAAGGCTAGGCAAAATTTCTTTGACTCAAAAGAAACAGAATATTCAACTATCTATGACCCAGTAATTGTACTCTTTGGCATTTACCCCAGAGAAATGAAGACATATTTACAAAAATGTGTACATAAATCTTTATAAAACTTTATAAAATTTTTAAAACTGGAAGCAGCTCAGATGGTTTTCAGTAGGGAATAGTTCAATGAACTTTGGTCCACCCATACCATTGAATGCTACTCAGTAATACCAAGGAACAAACTATTGATACATACAGCAGCTTGGATGAATCTCTAGGAAATTAGGCTGAGTGAAAAAAGCCATTCCTCAGTGGTTACAACATGTTTGAGTCTATTTACGTAACATTCTTGAAATGACAAAATTATAGAAATGGAACAGCAAATTAGTGCTTCTTGGGGAGCAGGAACAGAAAATAGGGTAGGGAAGTGGTGTGACTACAAAAGGGTTTTTCCTGGCAGCCTGTGGTGATGAAAGTGTTCTAAATCTTGACTGTGACAATTTGATTATCCTGGTTGCAAAACTGTACTATAATTTCACAAGATGTTGACACTGGAAGAAAACTGAGTAAAGTTTGGGATCTCACAGGATTATTTCTTACCTGAATGAATCTACAAATTATGTCAAAATTTAAAGTTGAATTTTAAAAAGTCTAACAAGAAATGAACAGTTAAAAACACAGAAAATTTAAAATCTACTAAAAGGCATAAAATAAGACAAACACATTGCAAGCCACTCTGGTTTTGCACAGTAAGATACAATCATAAAATATTATTTTCCTTAACATTTAATTCAATGTGATCCAAGTAAAACTACAAATGAGATCTTGGGGATGGAACCAGACAAGTCGATTTTAAAAGAGACCAATTTAGCCATATGTGTTAAATTAAATATCCGAATACTTGTTAATCCAAAAAAAAAAAAAATCACTTATAAAAATTTATCCAGGGCTGGGTGCAGTGGTTCATCCCTGTAATCCCATAACTTTCAGAGGCTGCGGTGGGAGGATCACTTGAGCCCAGGAGTTCCAGACCAGCCTAAGCAACAAGTGAGACTTCATCTCTACAAAAAATATTTAAAACTTAGCCTGGTATGGTGGTGTGAGCCTATAGTTCCAGCCATCAGAGAGTCTGAGGCAGCAGAATATCTTGAGCCTGGGAGGTCGAGGCTGCAGTGAGCTATGATCACACCACTGCACTCCAGCCTGAGTGACAGAACAAGACCCTGTCTCAAAAAAATAAATAAATTTATCCTACCAAACCTTCAATTATGAGCACATGTAAGCATATTAAAATAGCAGCAAACTGGGCCGGGCGCGGTGGCTCACGCCTGTAATCCCAGCACTTTGGGAGGCCGAAGCGGGCGGATCACGAGGTCAGGAGATTGAGACCATCCTGGCTAACATGGTGAAACCTCGTCTCTACCAACAAAAAAATATATACAAAAAAATTAGCCGGGCGTGGTTGTGGGCGCCTGCAGTCCCAGCTGCTCTGGAGGCTGAGACCGGAGAATGGCCTGAACCCAGGAGGTGGAGCTTGCGGTGAGCTGAGATCACACCACTGCACTCCAGCCTGGGCAGCAAAGCGAGACTCCATCTCAAAAAAATATATAGAGAGAGCAACAAACTGGAAACATCTTGAATATCTGTAAAGAGCTGGCTGGTTAATAAATTATAGTATATCTGATTCTATTAATAGTTGGTGTTTGAAAACAAAAAGAAAAAAGAAATAAGTAAATTACTGAATGTCCCATACAATGAAATACTATGCAGTTACTCAAAGAATAAAACAGGTCTTTAGATACTGATATCAGATTACACAAAAATATTTTTTCATATAAAATGCAAAGTGGTACAAAATATTAAGTATAGTGTGATATCATTTCTTTACAAAGAAGGATTGAGACATATACATCTAAAAATATTATAGGAGAATACAAATAATTATTAACCATAGTCACCTCTGAGCAGGCTAATTGGGGATCTCATGTAAGAATATTTTTTGCATGCAAGAGTAGCCTGGCTGTTGAAAAATTTTAACACGTGTACTAATTAGGTTTTAAAAAAAATTATACAAAACAAACTGAAGGAAAACCAACTTTGGTTTATAAACGGCAAGGATTTTCTAACGTACAATTTCATGCTGTTTACAATTGTTGTACAATGATGAGCCCCCTCACTAATGAAGCTTTATGCAATCAACCTGCATTAATGTTGCTCTAGGGTGAAAAGAGTATCAAAAAAACCAATCGCTGTTTCCCCTTTGTGTCAACATCAGGATTGAGATGTAGGGACAGCCTCAAGGTGAAGAATGAAGAACACTTCATCAGATGCACAAACAGAGCCAAAGGTGATCATGAAAATATAAGCCCAGGCCTCCTCATCCTAGAGACTCACAGAACTCTGGATGAGGGCTTTGCACTTCTACAAGGCCACGCATGGTAGTACAAACTAATTTCACTTCAATCTCATAGAACAGCATTCCTTAGCTGACCACTAGGTTACAGCATCCTGACCTACGTCTTGGCCTATGCCACTTTCATCCATAAGACAGGGTTGACTAATTAGACCAAAATTACAGAGTTTCAAAAACTTTCCGTGATAATGCCTATTGACATGTTTTATTATTTTAATTACTTGACTTTTATTTCTAAATTGTGATTTTAAAAATCATGTTCCTTAGATACAAGATACTTAAAAGCACCTGGACCATTATTTGCAAACATCTACTGCCATTTTCAAATTCAGAAAGGGACTTCCCCATGAGCTGAACCATTAATGACAAATTCCATTCCCTCTCTCATGACAGTAGCAGTGGGCGAGACAGATGACTCGGCGCTTTCATACATTAAGATTTTCCCCATTAGCTATTTATAAGGAGATCTTTTAAAAATGTATATGCTTAAAAGTTTAAAGTGTGCTACTCAGGACGTTACACTGACAAATGGATATGTTGTAGGTTACTCAGTTCTTTCACTTCAGATTTAATTTTATTGCCAAAGGTAACAGAAAATGTATAATGTTTCAAGTTCCTGGTCCAAACTTAAGTAAAAAGAGATATTCTTTCTAGGTAAAAGATATTAGTGTTCAAAAATCCTTAAATAAAAAGGTTTTTTTTTTCCTTTTCCCCTGAAAAATACAACAGTACCAAAAAATACACTTGATAAGGATGATTCAGACCTAGCAAAGGAGTGATATTTAGAGAAACAGAAAGAATATTTAGATTAAATGGGAGACATGATAAGAAAAACACCAAAAAAAAAAAAAACCTGTTGATATGGGGCCCATTCACTATCTTTATTTCCTAGTCTCTTTTTCAAGTGGCCAAAAATAGTGAAAAAAAAAAAATGCCACTTTTAGAAGGGGCAAAATAGTGAAGAAACTATAATAGTGGGCATCACACTGGATTCTATCTACCCCATTATTAAGTGAAATTCATCTGATTTCTGCAGCTAGTTAAGGTGTGTAAATCAATACACTGAGATAGAGTGGGGTTCTCTATATAATCAACTGACTCAGTTGTCAAATTATCCTGCTCGAAGGACGTCCAGCCTATGCATGGCTAATAGTAAGAAAAAACATACTAGGTCTTGCAGTTCCGTGGACCAGCAGCCTTGGGATCCACTCCATTTTCTGGAAGCCAAGTGCACGATATTCCACTTGGCCCTCTACCAGAAAAGCCAAAACTTCTGGCCAATGCAACAATTTATTTTGAGTGGCAATCATCTTCTTGTTCCATGTTTACATTCCTGTACCAAAGTAGATGCAGGAGACAACTGGGACTAATCCTTCAACTTTTGTGAGTCATATCGTTTCATTACTCCAAGAACAAAATGCCCTATATGACTTACATTTGGCATGGAAATACTTTACCTAACAAGACTGGCTGTTCACCAAACAATCTTGTTTTGAAACTATGGTACTATAGTACGGAGATTTTGTTTTGTAAAAAACGAATACTTGCCTGAGAGTAATAGATGAAGTTGCCAATGTCAGCTAACACTGAGTGACCTTGGGCAAGTCACCTTGTATGTCTTCACTTCCTCATCTATACAATGAAGGCCCAGGACTAGATTTATTTCTAAGCTCTATACAATAGAAAATATACATTTTAAGTAGAAGTCAAACATTTTAGCATATATCTTTTGAAAAGAGTAGTACATTGACTAAATATTGTTGCCTTTGGAAATATATTTTTTACCTTAGATACTTTGCAAAAATAATTTTTGTTTAAAAACAAAAGAGAAAGAGAGACAGAGAGACATCAGCCGGGCATGGTGGCTCAATCCTATAATCCCAGCACTTTGGGATACGGAGGCAGGCAGATCACCTGAGGTCGGGAGTTCGAGACCAGCCTGACCAATGTGGAGAAACCCCATCGCTACTAAAAATACAAAATTAGCTGGGTGTAGTGATGCATGCCTGTAATCCCAGCTACTCGGAAGGCTGAGGCAGAAGAATCACTTGAACCGGGGAGGCAGAGGTTGTGGTGAGCTGAGATTGCGCCATTGCACTCCAGCCTGGTCAAAAAGAGCAAAACTCTATCAAAAAAAAGAAAAAGTCATCTGTAATTTTTTCTAAAGGAGTCTGTATTATTAAAATTAGGGAAGATAGGCAAGACTTTAAGTGTCTTTGAATAATGACTATCTTTAAGAATTTTTTAAAATTATCCAGTCTTCAAACAAGGTGACAATAATTTAGTTCAAAAATATCTTCAGATGTTGTATCAGAAGACATAACACCATGAAAAATCTTTTGTCAACTATAAGGCAATACAAAGTGTAAATAACACCATGATTATTTCTTGTGTTAGAAAAGTTCACATATGCTGTCATTGAGTTCTTAGGTTGATGATGTATATCTCTTCATTTTAAGTGACAATAAAATCTAGATGTTAAATTCAAACACGTTTCAAAGATGAACAATTCATATGGATATTCTTCCTCTTTGCTTTTAGAAGATTTGGTAGATCTAGATACTGTCTAAGATTATTCAATAGTGTTATTCAAATACAATACTGGTACTGATTTTAACTGAAGAAGCTATCTATTGTCACTCATGTAGCTCTGGATGAATGAGTTTTAATTTGACCCTCAGGAGTCAGTCTAGCCAAATAATAACAATGAAAATGCATGAGAACAGCAATTTCAACCTGGTTATTTCACAGACAAGCTTATTTTATGCATCAATAGCAAATAAATCAAGAAATTGGATGGACTTGCTGAATGTCTTTCACTGCCCTAAGTAAATCCATCTAGCTAGCTTAACAAGCAGTTCTGAAGATTGGAGTGTAAGCAGAGAAGAAATATTGATTGATTGCTTTATTTAGAGTAGAACTGTAACACCACCTATGCAAGGAATTTAGCATATAGAGCCAGGCAGTACCATCTTGTTGCTATACACTTAACTGCAAGATAGATTAGACACTGGTGAGTGGAATCTGATCCCATAACTTTAAGCCCTCTCTAATAGCAAAACATCTCCTACTAAAGGCATTAACTTTTGGGAGATGCAAGTGACTGCTGACTGGCACATTACATTTCCATAATGCCACACCACCGGGTAACTGAGCATCTGAGGGAATGTCAAAATTCACATGTACCACCGAGCTGTTTCAATCAACCTTGTAAACATTTTAAAGAGGAAGAACATCTTACATCAAGCAACTAAGTTCCAAATGTATGCTTCATTTTGGAGGCTTGGATATCGTAATGTGCAAATAACAACAAAGTACCCTCTAGAACAACCTTCTGCTTCCCTATCAGTAATTCTTCCTCTTACTGCTGTAACTTTTATTTCTCAAATAGTGATAATACTAATAAACCTGAGCCCATAATCTGAGACCTAATAGGCATCTTCCTGAGACCAGGAACATAGCACTAAAAGAAAAGGAAATACTTGTATTAGCAATAGAACTGCCCTGGTAGAGAACTGGCGGAAGTTCTCATTGCAGAATCAGCCGTGTTTTAATAACAATTCCAGATCTACACAAAACTGGAGAAAACATTTACCATCCTTATGAATTTCTACACTAGCCTACAAGATCATCCAGATCATCCAGGTTTCCATACAATGTTTCTCTGGGAACTCTTCATCCACTTTAAAGCCTCGCTTGACCAGCTTCCAGCTGGCACTCAACTCATGGGCCCATGCAACATGACCTACCCCTGGCACCAGTGATTTCAACACACTGCTCATGCTCCAAGCACCATTCCTCACATGGACGTTGTTGGTTTATTGTTTTTGCTTTTTTTTTTTTTTTTTTTTTTTGATTTTTTTGATATGGAGTCTTGCTCCGTCACCCAGGCTAGAGTGCAGTGGCATGATCTTGGCTCACTGCAACCTCTGCCCCCCGGGTTCAAGCAATTCTCTGCCTCAGCCTCCCAAGTAGCTGGGATTACAGGCACCCACCACCACAACCAGCTAATTTTTGTATTTTTAGTAGAGACAGCGTTTCACCATCTTGGCCAGACTGGTCTTGAACTCCTGACCTCATGATCCACCCACCTCGGCCTCCCAAAGTGCTGGGATTACAGGCGTGAGTCCCCACACCCAGCCACATGTACATTGTTGATGCAGACACTTCTCAGTGAATTTAAGATTTGGGAGACATGAACTTTAAATGGAGACAATTAAAAATTTAAGCAATTGGGCCAGGCATGGTGGCTCATGCCTATAATCGCAGCACTTTGGGAGGCCAAGATAGATGGATTCTTTGAGCCCAGGATTTCAAGACCAGCCTGGGTAACAAAGTGAAAAAGATCTTTTTCTTCAAAAAAAAATTTTTAAATATTAGCCAGGCTTGATGGTGCATGCCTGTAGTCCCAGCAACTAGGGAGGCTGAGGCGAGAGGATCCCTTGAGCCCAGGAGTTTGAGGCTGCAGGGATTTATGATCCCACTATTGCACTCCAGCCTGGGCAATAAAGGAAAACTCTGCCTTAATCAAACAAAAAAAAAATTAAGAAATTGGTTACCTAATGCTGGAAAAACAATTTGTCCTAAATAATACAGTAATTCTTGATATTCAGAGAGAACCAAATTCTAATCTACAAATTCATACACAGCACTATAGATTATAAATTATTCTATGTAGTGAAGTGAATTTTAGCTGAAAAAATAAACTCAAATAGCTTTTTCAGTACCTTTAAAAAAGAAAACTACTTTGACTATAAGAACCAGTGAAGAAAAGCAAAGCAGTATTCAGGTTTAGGGTGGCCAGCTAGACTCACTCCCAAGCAAGGTTACCTGCCCTGCACAGCACTTTTACTGACGATGGAATTCAAACTGCTCCTCTAGAAAAATGACACATTAGTACAGATCCCAGGTTTTAAGAAAAGTCCCCTGTAAATGTGGCTGGCCAAATTTATTTTATTACTGCACCAAACCTTATGGGCATTTTTTATTAGACAAAGTCGGTTTTCACAAATAATTTGATCTAATCAATTGTGATGTGATTCAGAAGTAGGATCGTTGGTTACATTTGAAACAAAAATCAAGGGAAAGTATTTGTATTACAATTAAATTAAGAATAGCACCTTGATAACTTCAAAAAATATGGGTGTAATTATTTGTAAAGTCTTAGTTTACAAGTATCTGGCTCCAGTGTCCTTCAGAGACCTCTCCTATGGCACCGATGCTTGTCTACCTCTCACTCTGTAGTAACAGTGCCACTGCAAGCCCATCAAGGATGCCTTCTTTAAACACCACAATTTCCACACCGAAGGACGGCAGAAACAGGTAGCACGTTCTACTCCTGATTTGTACAACTTTCTCTCAGTTGCAGTGATATTAAAGAATGTGAAAACTATTTTTCTGGGTATTTAGTAGCCGTCAGGTACGTCTCCTAGCTCGGTGAGACTCTGCCTTTCCTCTGTGTTCTTGCGGTTCCCTCCACCTTCATCTTGGCATGTAACCCACTGATCTCATCTAGGTGTCACGTCGCTAGACTAGCAGCTCCTCAAGAGCAGGGCTTTCTGTTGTTCATCTTCATGTCCCCAACCTCAAGCAATAGGGCATGTCACACAGAAGGTCACACAGCCTGAGTTTACTATTTAAGCTAATAATGAAGCAACCAGGCATTTGACTCAGTTAACTTTCTAACAACTCATGCTCTCCCACATTTTTTCTCATTGGAAACCCTAGGAAGCATAGCCAACCCCTTGGCAGCAGCTCATAAGATTTTTTTGATCTCATGTGACAGAAAAAAAGCCACTGTAGAAGGTTTGAGCAGGCAGCTAGCACAGCTCTACCCAGCAATGCCTAAGGGCAATCTAAATGCATCTCTGTAAGACACGGAAATGGGAACAGTTTATCACCTAGTAAAAAAAACAGAAAAATGAGCACAATTACTCTGGTTTCTTACAGTACAGTATGAAAAGAAATTGAATAAATACCTATGATGCCAAAATTACTAGGCTTCATACCTGAAATGATTGAGTGAAAAGTAAGAGCCTCAGAAAAGGTTTTTCTAAAATGGGCCTGTTTAAGTAGCTTGTTTCCTCAAGCAAAACTACAAATTTTGATTTATAAAGTGTGAGTAGTTGTGGAAGCACCGCTGAAAAGGCTATTTATACTCTCCCAGGCAGGAATCTGATAAGATCAGCTGGTTATTTTTCTAGAGAGAATGCTGTATCCAACATGCTGGGCTTGCATAGTTACCACTTTTCTCCCATCATTAAGGTTCTCTCCCCAAGTGAAAAGGAAAGAAAATTCAATTCTCATAATCTTTCCTTCTTCCCATGTCAGATAAGAAATATTTAGAAGGTTGCACAAAGCTCATGTGCCAAGAGTTGAGCAGCAACAACATGAGAAGTCAAAGTCTCCATCTCTCCCAATGGTCATGCGGGTGTTGGGTATAGCTCAAAGTGTCACACTCAGTACTTTTAACCCATGATTTCTGTTTTCTGCCACAGATGAGGACAGACTCTCTGTGTCTGTTCTAGATTTCTCTAGCAGTGTTTCTGTTCCTATTTGGATTGCCAACTCTTCTCACAGCATGTCACAGGTTCATTCTCCAGGTCAAAGAGAAGCATCAGCTGCTTACAGTAAATGGTGATATTGATAATTACATCATTTTCCCCATTCCACAGTCCCACTCTATTTTATATATTTTGCAGTTCCTTTATAGGAACTTTACAGGACCAAGAAAGCATTTTAAATTATTAAACCATATTTTGTAAATAAAAAAAACAAATGTTTTTAAAGTCTATTCTGAAGTTGACAGGAACAAATAAAAGTCCCTTTTAGATAGCAAAATCAACACGACGAATATATTAATGGAAATTCAGAAAATTTTTTTCTATTTTTTAAACAGCTGCAGCTAAGAAAAACATAAATTCAAGTCTATACCCTATGAAATTCAGGTCATTTAGCCTATGACAATTCTTCACTAAAAATAATGAAGGGTTGGAGAGAAGGGTTTAGAAAAGGAAGAGGAGGTACTTTTCCACAGTGGGGATTAATTCCTAAGGTTGAACATCATTCACTCACATACAACATGGTGCTGAAAATTTATTCAGACAATTTCCACAAGTATAGAATAAAGAAAGCATTGTCAAATATTCCACTCACTAAAGATTAATGCTATAGGAATTGCCACCTGCTATACACAACTAGAAACCTAGAAAAAATATATGAAACAAATGATTGCAGACAGTGGACATAGGTGATGTATGTCAGTTATACCTGCTAGAGGGGGAAAAGATGAGATAAACTCTGCAATTGCCCCAGCTTACTACCTGAAAACAATCTTGTTTTTTTGTTGTTGTTGAGACAGAGTCTCGCTCTGTCGCCAGGCTGGAGTGCGGTGGCACGGTCTCAGCTCACTGCAAACTCCGCCTCCCAGGTTCAAGCGATTCTCCTGCCTCAGCCTCCCAAGTAGCTGGGACTACAGGCACACGCCACCACACCCAAATAATTTTTGTATTTTTAGTAGAAACAGGGTTTCACCATGTTGGCCAGGATGGTGTCAATCTCTTGATCTCGTGATCTGCCCCCCTCGGCCTCCCAAAGTGCTGGGATTACAGGGATGAGCCACTGCACCCAGCCACAGTTTTAGGATCAAAAGCAGTGAGGCAGAAGACTAAGACGGGCTAGAGAGTCAATGAGTTGAAGAGGTAAGGTTTAGAGTTTGAAGAAACCAGAGTGTCTAAAATTTGTGGGACAGAACAGTGAAGAGGGAGCTGGACAGAGAGACAACTTCAGAGGTCTGCAGAAGTTGCCACTCAAATCATTGTTTAAATACTGATCTGCACATGCATAAAGTAAAACTGTAAAATGCTGGGGAAAAGACTGGAAAGCAGTCAGATAAAAAACAAACTAAGAGAAGGCAAGAAAAGTGGGGCAGGAGGAGGGACACAGACAGAACAAATAGATAGTAACTAGAAAGATGGTAGATTTAAATCAAAGTATATCAATAATTACATTTATATAAATAGTCTAAAAGTTTTGATTTTATTGAATTTGAAATAGTCAGATTTAATAAAAAATCAAAATCCAGCGATACGCTGTCTCCAGAACACCAATTTTAAAACTAAATACTTTTAAGATACATTAAATATAGGCCAGGCACAGTGGCTCATGCGTGAAATCCCAGCACTTTGGGAGGCCGAGGCAAGCTGATCACTTGAGGTCAGGAGTTTGAGACCAGACTGACCAACGTGGTAAAACCCCATCTCTGCTAAAAATACAAAAATTAGCCAGGCATGGTGGCAGGTGCCTGTAATCCCAGTTACTTGGAAGGCTGAGGCAGGAGAATTGCTTGAACCCAGGAGGTAAAAGTTGCTGTGAGCAGAGATTGTGCCACGGCACTCCAGCCTGGGTGACAGAGCAAGACCTGTCTCAAAAATAATAACAATAATAATAAGTTAAAGTAAAAGAATGGAAAAAATATGGACTACTTATAACATGAAAAATAATCAAAAGAAAGCGGGAGTGGCTGTATTAACACCAGAAATAAAAAGGCTGCAGAATACAGAATATTAGCAGGAATTGCAAAGAAAGAACAGAAGAAAATTTTTGTGACCATGGATTAGGCAAATATTTCCTAGGACACCAAAAGCACAAACTAAGGGAAAAATGATAAATTAGACTTCCTAATATTTTTTAAACTGCTCTTCAGAAAATACTGTTAAGAGAATAAAAAGATAAGCCACAGACTTGGAAGAAATATTTTCAAAACATATAACTGATACACAATTTGTGACCAGAATATCTGAAGAGCTCATAATTTGATAATAAGACAACTCAATAAAAACTGGGCAAAAATATGTGAACACTGCTTAAAAGAAAATATACCAATGGCATATAAGCACACAATAGGTGCTCAATATCATTAGTCATTAAGGGAATACAAATACTGCCACATGTCCACTAAATTGGCTAAAATTAAAAAGACTAACTCTACCAAGTGTTGGTGAGGACAGGGATTAACTGAAGTTTCATATGTTGTTGCAATATATAAATAAAATTAAAATTGATACAGCCACTTTGGGAAACAGCTTGCCAGCTGCTTCTCAGGCTAAAAGGACAGCTATCACAGTACCCAGAAATCCCACTCCTCCATATTTATGCAAGAAAAAATGAGAATATATGTCATGTAAAGACTGAAAGTTCATAGTCACTTTATTCAGAATAGCTCAAAATGGAAACAAGCCAACATGCCTAAAGTGGTAAATGAATAAACAAATGGTTATATCTATAAGAGGGTATACTACTTAGGCATAAAAAGAAATATAGTGTCGATAGAGCCAACAGCATAGATGATTCTCAAATGAATTACTCAAGTGAAAGAAGTCAGACACAGAGAATTACATGCACTGTGATAAAAACAACACTATAGTGACAAAAAGATCAGTAGTCGCCAGAGGCTGGGGGGCAAAGGGAAGAACTGAATGAAAAAAGCACACACAAGCTTTTAGAGATGATAAAAATGTTTCATAGTTTGATTGTGGTGATCCTTACACAACTTTATACATTTGTCAAAGCTAATTGAATTATACAATTCAATTTAAATGGATTTATTATATAATTAATTATACTTGATGAAACTAATTTTTTAAAAAATTGGGAGAAAATATAATAAAAAAGAAACTGTCATCATTTATTAGAACACCTGTTCCTCTAAATGAGACTAAAAAAAAGAAAGAACATCTGTATTAAAAGAAATTGCTCTTGTTTCTTATTATTGTGTGTCCTGTTGTGCATTTTATATCTTATCAGCCAGGGGAAAAAAAATCAAACAATTTAAGGCTGAGGTTAACTGTGTGGAAAGACCTACAAATGGCATAAAATTAATTTACATTAAAATGAGAGTACTTTTTGGTAACTGATCACTTTTAAGGTATATTTTAGAAGTGCAAAGATTACACATGGATGCTTATCCTTATTGTGAATTATTAAAAGGTTTGACATACCTGTACATTTCCTCATCAATATGAAAAATTAAGCTTCAGGAACTGACCTTATAAATAGATCAGAGGAAGCAGAAGGACAGTGAGAATAAGTTAATGACATTTCCAGATAATCAAGCCCAATAAAAATGTAGAATTTGAATATGAAATGTGCAGAATAAATCAAATCCAAAGTATATTCCAAGACTTTAAATAGCCCGTGCTAAATAAGAAAAGAATAACCTAGTAAATCTAAATCTTGGTCACATTAAGGTGGTAACTCCTTAAGTACTAGATGCACACACACACACACACACACACTCACACACAGAGTTCATTATCAAATCAATTAAGACAATAGTGAATTAAACAAAATAAAACCAATTTCCTCATGTCAAGACTTCTCAGAATCTTTAATATGCTAAATTGCATTGTGATTCTTATTGAAGAAAAGGCTGTTATAAAGCATGTCCTCAAATTATTAGAATATGAATTCTTTTCTCAAGGATTAGCTATAGGAAATTGTACTTGAATAACAAACTTTGGGAAAGCTAGCTTAGAGCAGTGTTTCTTTTCCCAGAGAAGCCCTTTCTTAAATATGTAAGCACAGTTCTTTAAACCAGGTCTCATCTTTTAATTGCTATGTTGTTTTATTTGTTCTGCTTAGTAAATGTTAGAAATAAATATTTTGTTGCTTGTTTCGTAATAGTCTCTTGGAAAGTGTTTATTTCTTTATGTATATGTATATGCAATTTTTCAAGAAATAATTAATTATAAAGTATGTGCATATAATTTAGGTAATTTTAAATGGTTCTAACATCATTTAAATCTAAGCAAAGCCAGTGTGGTTTGTATCAGACAGGCATGCCCAGTTATCTGCAAAGGGACACTTTTTAAACAAGAAGCAGTTGGAAGACAATTCCTCATGGATCTCTTGCATTTCTGCATGTCTTTTGGTTAGAAGAATTGGCAGCTTTTTACAGCACAGTCTTTTGGAGGATATTTGTATGGCAACAGCCTTGGAAGATATAGTACCTCACTCTAGGGGACAAGGCTGATTTGTCTGCAATTGGGATAACAAAATGTCTCTTTTCAAGCCAAGGTTGGGCAGATTTTCTGGCAGCCCCCTTTAAAAGAGTAGTTTCTGAGCTCCCTTTTAAAAGCTCAGGGTTTCTCAGCATGAGGCGAAGCCACTGCATGTAGAGTATCCAGCTAGGCTACTCTACATCATGCCCCTGAGTATCAGGGTGCAAAGGAAACATTGTGAACATTATGAGGTTCCTGCTTTCTGAGTGCCATGAGTAATAATATCCTTTGTCTCTAGCCCAGGAGTCTCGTATCTTCTGCAAGCATCCATGAAACTGTGACAGGTAAACTTATTAGCTTGCAAATAGGATAAAATCTCAGGCACTTCATAGTTTTGACAGTTGTAACATTTACGTTGAGGTGACATTTCCAGGTGAATATCTTTCCATGTAATAACAGGAAAGGCTTGAAGATGTCAGTAGAGGATTAAATGACACAAGATGGGGAAGTTATAAAGAGGCTTAGTCTTGTTGAAAGAACCAAATACATAATATTGGTTCCCAGGGGCTGCCAATGTAAGGTATAATGTAAAAGTCAGAAAGAATACCACAGAGGCAGAATTTCAGAATATGGTGGTTTGATTTCATGATCTGGCTATATTGTCTACATAATTTGTACAAACAGAAGAGGGTGACAAGAAGCTAGAATCTGGGAGGATCAGGACAAATCTATTCTATAAGTCTGCAAATAAAATAATATTCAGAAAGCTAAACTAGTTCCATAGGACCTCTTTCTTTTGGGTCTCCTGGCATGATCATCATATACACTATATGCTTACAATTCTAGATGGAAGGAAGGATTGGAAAGGTGTGTTGTAAGAACAAGTTACAAATCACAACATTCCAGAAAAATAAATGCTCTGGAATTACAGAAATAAGATTATACTGTCTATACTCATGTTTATTACCTAACAGAGGATATTCGTACATCATTTTGCTTTTTTTTAATTATTATTTGTTTTATTCTTCTTACACACACAAAAAAAAAATCCCAAGGCTTTGGATTATAAAAATTGCCTTGTTATTCAATAGGCGGGATAATAGCCCCATAAAATGCTCATGCGTAAGCCCTAGAACCTGAAATATGTTGCAAAACACAGCAAAAGGGACCTCATGATGTAATTCAGTTACAAACTGTAAAATGGGGTGATTATTTTGGATTATCTGAGTGGACCTAATCTAATCACATAAACCCTTAAAATTGAGCAGAGAGACTGGGCACAGTGGCTTACACCTGTAATTCCAGCACTTTGGGAGGCCAAGGTGGGCAGATCACCTGAGGTCGGGAGTTCAAGACCAGTCAGGCCAACACAGTGAAACCCCGTCTCTACTAAAAATACAAAACTTAGCCAGGCATTTTGGTGGGAGCCTGTAATTCCCAGCTACTTGGGAGGCTGAGGGAGGAGAATTTCTTGAACCCAGTAAGCAGAGGTTGCAGTGAGCCAAGGTTGTGCCACTGCACTCCAGCCTAGGTGACAGAGCAAGACTATTTATAGATATACTATTTATAGATAAATAAACAATTTTAAAAAATTGAGCAGAGAACATTTTTCCAGCTGGAGGCAGCAAAGGTGTATCAGAAAAGAAGCCAGAGGGATTTGAAGCACAAAAGTGACTCAACCTATTGTTCCTGGAGGTGCCTCCTGTGAATGCATAAGAAGCAATATGGGCAGACTAGGAGCAAAGACTGGCTTCCAAGTGACCATCAGCAACAAAATAGAGACCTCAGTCCTATAACCACACAGAACTGAGTTCAGCCAACAAACTATATGAGCCTAGAAGTGGATTCCTCTCTCAGTGTCCAGAAAGAATCAGCCTTCTGGACTCTAAGCACAGGATCTAGCCAAGCTAAACTCTTCCCAGACCTCAGACCTTCAGAGCTATGAGATCATACATGCGTGTTGTTTAAGTGTTAAATTCATGGTAATTTGTTACAGCAGAAATAGAAAACTAATATAAATACCAAACTCCCTCTGTAACCACTGATAGACAATTTGTATGAAGCTTTTATATTTGGGGATTCAAGCAATGATGACCCAGTAAGCAAACCTGTAGAGATGTTGCCAGTTTTTAATTCGAGTGTCAGTTATTTGCCTATAGACATTTGTCTAGTAAATGAAGTAACTTGATGAATAATTGAAACTTTGCTATTTGATGATACCTTTTCAATTATTCACTAACAAAAGAGAGTAACAGTACCATTGCCAGAGAGTTTAGATAAATATTTCTCTCTTGAATTTATTTAACTCTTATACCATGACTACAATGTCAAAGCTATCACAACTGACAGTGAATATTGGAAAACTTCCTTTGAATTATTCTTTTAGGCGTTGAACACGAGGTCCACTGTGGGTTAGTGGAGCACAGAGGTTAGTATTTGCATCTTGCCCAGCAAATAACCTCATCCTTCTAAAAGGGCCTTTCTTGTTACTTTTGAACTATCCTTCCCAGCTAGCTTCCTAGCTAACTTTTCTTTGAGAATAAAATGTTTTGAAATGTCTAAACAGCAGGATTGAAGTATTATAATCTATGCTTTGGGTAGCTGGTAATATAACTGATTATTAGTTAATGCATAGCAGATTAGTTACAAACTTTCAGAATGATACTAAAGAACTGCAAAGAGAGGAAACATCTCTCTAAGGTACAGTGAGTGATTTGGAATGATCACAATTACTTACTTGCTAGCTCTGAGTCAATACTCCAAAGGAGGAACCTCATCTCAGGATTATTAACAGGTCTTAACTCTGCACATGAGTGAAGAGTTAAGACCTGTTAATATCACAGGACAGTGGCTAAAGACATAATTCACCAATTATATCCTCTCAAATGCACATATTTCAGAAGCAAAAGATTCTGCCTTTTTTTTTTTTTTTTTTTGAGACAGGGTCTCACTCTGTCACCCAGGCTGGATTGCAGTGGTGTGATCACAGCCTCTATCTCCCTGGCTCAAGTGATCAACTTAGCCTCCTAGATAGCTAGGACTACAGATGCATGCCAACAAATCCAGCTAATATTTTATTATTATTGTTATTACTTGTAATAATAATACAAGTAATATGTATTACTGGCTATGTTGCAAGGCTTGCCTCTAACTCCTGGACTCAAGCAATTCTCCTACCTGTGCAACATAGTGAAATCTCATCTGTGTTAAAAATCAAAAAATAAAATAGCCGAGCATGGTAATGCACACCTGTAGTCCCAGCCACGCAGGAAACAACCTCAATGTCGGCAGTTGGACAGCCTCTGTCTACCACGATGCACCTAGAACACAATGGTGCTCTTACAGACCTGGAGAACTGAATACCACGGACAGAGGGTGACGTTTCAAAGACAAATATTTTCCATGACTACTGGAGTATCAGAAACACATCTCTGCCAGGTATTCACCTGGCCAAGAGGAAGACGACCAAGTCTGTACCTTTGGTGATGCCTGACTCCTGAGGAAAGAAGGCCCTAGGAAGGCAGGGTGGGGTTTATTCAGCCAGAGAGCATGGTGCTACACCAGCCCAAGCCCTCTATATTAGTAGCTTGGGCTACCGCAGCAGTGAACCACAGACTGAATGACTGAAGCAATAGAAATCCACTTTCTCACAGTTCTGGGTGGCTTGCGGGTTGCAGTAGGCATCAGTACTTCATTCCTTTCTGTGCTTCTCTGTCTTCACGTGGTCTTCCCTCTGTACATGTTTGTGTCCAAATTTCTTGTTCGTAGAAGGACAGCAGTTATTCTGGATTAGGGCCACCCTAATGATCTCATTTTAACTTAATTACCTCTTTAAAGGCCCTGTTTCCAAATATAGCCACAGTCTGAGGTACCAGGGATCAGGCCTTCAACATCAATTTGGGAGAGAGAACACCAATTCAACGTGTAATACCTCACTCTGTCACCCAGGCTGTAGTGGGGTGGCATGATCTCAGCTCACTGCAAACTCCGCCTCCTAGGTTCACAGTTCTCCTGCCTCAGCCTCTCAAATAGCTGGGATTGAAGTTATACACCACCACACACAGCTAATTTTTTGTATTTTTTGTGAAGATGGGATTTCACCATGTTGGCCTGGCTGGTCTTTAACTGCTGACCTCAAGTGATCCACCGGCCTTAGCCTCCCAAAGTGCTGGGATTATAGGTGTGAGCCACCACGCCCAACCATTGTTCAGCTTTTAACTTGTCCTTACATGCTGGACCACAAACCAGAAGTCCAGAGAAATTCCAGAAGCACTTAAGTCTAAAACTAGCCCCTAAGTCCCCTTTTTCCTTTCATCCACCTGTCCTGATCTTGTACTGCCCGCTTCCATTCCCATGGCCATAGGACATGGATTTCTTCCGCCCCTTGTCTACCAAAGAATAAGTAAACCTCCTAGCTTCTCTTGGATTTCCTCAGCCGTTAAAGGATGCTCATGGCCTTCTGAACACTTGTATAGGTTTAAAGTAGAGGGCAGTAAGCATCCTTTCCCTCTCTTAGAACTTAGATCTTGTTAGGAGAGACAAAGTCCCACTAGGAGAGGTTATTGTATATACAACAGGCCAAAGAAAGATTTGCCCAGTTCATTGGGAGCGACAGTAACTAACAGTAACATCGAACTTTACCACCAAAACTACATATACATATATCATCACTTTTGATCCCCATGGTAGTCTGTGAGAAAAATAGGACATCCGCAGTTTATAAACAAAGAATCTGAGCTTCAGAGCGTTTCCATGATTTGCCCATGGTTGTAAGCTAGGTTATACAATGAGAAAGATCCAGGGCTCTGACTCAGACCCAGGGGTTCTTGGCTCCTAATATTGCTCAGATATATTGAGCTGCTGCCTCCCTATTTGAAACAAAAGTGAAGATGTGGCATTTTTTATTCAGAAAAGGCAAGTGAGCCTAGCGAGTGTACTTGTCAGAGAAGTGAAGAGCAGACCTGGCCCCGGGTAGAGGGAGGGAAAACAAAGCAAGTGGACTGCAATAATCAGGAAACACCAAGCTTCAACCGGGAGGGGAAAAAGCAGGTTTCTCCTCTCCCCACCTCTGCTGGCCTGAGGGCCACCAGACAAAAATCAGAAGTCCTAGCTTAAGGGGAAAGGAGAGAGGAGCAGCACACAGAGGTGCCTAGACTTCCTCCAAACCAGTTTCCAAAAGGGAAGAGGGCAGAGACTAGCCAAAGACAGGGCTGCTCTCTTGCTAACCCCATGACCACAAGGGAGCAGGCTTGGAGCGCTGTTTCAGGCATTCCCCCAGGAGTCTTCTTAATTTGCAGCCTCTGTGTGTCAAGCCTGGGTCTGCCTGTAGCCTGTTTACAGAAGAAATGGTCTGAGAAAGATAAACCTAAGGAGAAACCCTCACATCAAAATATTTTGTGTTGAAAGAAATTGTACAACGCTTCCCCCTGTCCTCCAGAAAGGCCTTTTATTTTCTAAAGGGCATGTTGCTTAAATCGCTCCAACCAAGGCTGCACAGAGCTCTTCAAAGGCCTTCTGTGGCTGCCCTTGGGAGACAGTGCCAAAACATATTAGATTTTGAAGCTCTAATTTGAAAAACTGTTTCTAATTCAGATCTCAGTTTCCTTTAGTAAATTTCATAGTATTATTTCTCATTATACCTCCTCTTGGCACTATATATAATCCTACCCTTCTTTTTACCCTTCAGCTGGCAGTCAAGAGGTATTGCATCTATCCAATTCATCACTTAGCTAAGACATGTAAAGCATATTGAGTTATTTTAGCCACTTTCTTCAGGCTTAAGTTCTTAATATGATCACTTTATCGTCCTTAGCACTCTTCTGGCAAAGGATCTCAAAATTGGGAGGAATTTTAATGATCGCTTTAGTCCAGCTACCCAATTGATATCTAAATCCCATCTACCCAGCAGACCAGTGAAGTGAACTTCAAATAGTTACTCAGCCTTCAGGTAACTCAATACTTTGTGAACTGACCCTTTATTTATTTGAGCCACAGAGATATATTTTCTTATAATTCTTTCTTCTGGTGGGGAAAAAAAAAACATCTGTTACTTCCAACCATTGTTCTGTGCTCTGAAGGTGAAACAGAAGTCTACCGTTTACAGACACAGCCAATCAAATACTAAAAACAACATTCAAACTCATTGAATATCCCACGACTCTAGCTAAAATTAGGTAGTAAGTGTGTGCATTAGTTTTAACTATGAATTAAGCCATTTGTTTACTTATCTACTCATCAACTTGACTGGAAAACACAAAGAAAACATCAAAGTGTTATTTCCTGAAAGGACTCCATTCTCCCCAATGCCTTCTTTTGGTCACTGCCTTACTTGTTCTAGGAAAGCCCTTACTTTCTCTGTCATTTACCTACAATATTTTTTAAATCCCTACCAGGTGGTTAGTAAGAAATATAATGTGAATTTGGACTAATAAGTTAATATGGACTAATTTGGATTACCAAGTGAATATGACAGAGTGACTTAGCCTTTTCTGATATTATTATATTTTATCAGAGACCTTCAATATTTAACATAAGTACATGATGTTGCAAGCATCAGGTGACCTAGAAGTTTGAAAGGAGTGAGACTTTGAGTCTGGAAAGTGTTTTTGACCTTTTTAAAAGTAAACTTTATTTGTCTAGCCTAGGGCCAATGCTGGAAAATACTAGTAATATGTCTCCGGTCCTAGAATAAATCCACAATTCAATGTTGAAAGAACTGCTTACATTATTTGCTTGGGGAGATGACTCAAGACGTCTGGCATAAGCCGCAAAACAGCTCAGGCGAATTGAATTTGCATCTGGGAAGTAAGAGGCTTACCATAAGTATTCTTCTGTGATTACTCACATAGTCAAGGGAAGAAAACTCCTGACTAAATTTTTGCACTCATTTCTAGAAATCCCTTTGTTATAAGGATGGAGAGACCCACTAGCTCAGTTGTCTCTCTATCAAGGGAGGACACTTAAACCTCCCTTGACTGGTGAGAGGATCTCCCAGGAAGGAAATGCCACACTTCTTGTGATCGTCGTTGCCAATGTGCCATTAAAAATAAGACTGTATGTCTCCTTGCCCCTCTTGCCCTGATTCCAATCCTTCTGAGTCTCCCTTTTCCTCTTCTTTTCAGAATGCCATTTTCACTCTCCTGACCCTCCTCCCCCCACCCACCCCTGCCCCAGATTAATCTTTGCCAAGTGTGTTAGTCCATTTTCATACCACTGTGAAGAAACGCTAAAATGAACATGCACATATGCCATTTAGTCTTTCTTGATTTCTTTTTCATTGGCATCTGAGTTTGGGAATAAACTCAGGTTACTGGCAAATGTTTGATGCTATCTAATAAGCATTTATTGAGCACTACTGGATGCAAGACACGGTACCAGGGTCTGCTGTAGGAGAGCATGTAGTCAGGGAGGAAGATGGTAAAACAGTGCAAGTTAGACCATGCACATAGCACAAGAAAGGTAAAAACACAATTTCCCAAGGGTTTAGGAGGAGAAATTATGAGCAGCAGCAAACAAATCTTCATGAAAGCATTTGTGCTAAAGGCAGGTAGAGCACACTGATGTGGAAGCAAGTGGCGAAGGGCACTCAGGCTGACAGGACACCAGGAGCTGGTGTGAAAAGGTTTGCGTATACTGCAGGCAGGCACAATGGTTAGCTTTGCCGAACTCAGAGGATTTCTGAAGAGAGTGTGGGATGTCAGCCTAAAAAGGTAGGATTAAGGTGGCTGATGAAGAATATGGAGGACCAGGTTAGTTTGGTTTTTATTCTGGAAGCAAATAGAGTCACCGGAATTCTCTGAGCAGACCAGAGCTTGCTTGGTGATATGGTTTGGCTGTGTCCTCACCCAGAGCTCCTATTTAGTTGTATTAAATAGCTCCCATAATCCCCACATGTCATAGAAGGGACTGGTGGGAAGTAATTGAATCATGGGTGCAGGTTTTTCCCGTGCTGTACTCATGATAGTGAATAAATCTCATAAAATCTGATGGTTTTATAAAGGGCAGTTCCCCGGCACATGCTCTCTTGCCTGCCACCATGTAAGACATGACTTTGCTTTGCTCCTCCTTCGCCTTCCACCATGATTGTAAGGCCTCCTCTCTGTGAGTCCATTAAATCTCTTTTCTTTACAACTTACCCAGTCTTGGGTGTTTCTTGACCTTGGTCACTTAATTCAAGGGAGTTTTGTGGTTGTATCACTGAGTCCTTTGTTATGTACATATGTGGTGATTAGAAGAAAAGGAAAAAAGTTCATAACCTGCCTTCATCAAGTTTCAGTGCTGAAAAAACACATGCTAGAAACTATTCACATTTCCCTTGCTGCTGACTCCCTCACCACTTTTTATTCCATTGGTGCTATTGTGTCCCTCTTAACATTTGTGTGCTGCTCTCTTGAAGTCTTTGGAGTTCTTGCAGAATATCATTATGCCTTATAATCAGTGAGAAAAATGGAACAATTCAATTTCCCACCAACATAACTCTGGGTAATCCTCCTTTGCTACTAATTCTAAAAAGGACTGGAAAACACAAAGAAAACATCAAAGTGCTATTTCCTTAAATAATTCCATTATCCCCGATGCCTCCTCCAAAGTGGCGGCAGAAGCAGAAGAAACAAGGTGAGGTTCCAAGAACTAATGATAGTGCCACCATCCAGGACTGCAATAATTGAGTTTTAATGTCCTGAGCTGTTGCTTGTCATAAATCCTCTATATGTAAAACTCGAGCCTCTGCTATGCAAGATTAATGGTTAGCAGTGTATATAATATTTATTAAACCTCTTTTTATGTTGCTTGGCAATCTGTGCTACCATCAAACAAGTTGAAATAATTGACATTTAGCACATCAACCTGCTTTTGACTGAGAAGCATGACATTCATGTAGATAGTAAACATTTGGCAATTGCTGTAAATGTCTCCAAATTTAACGTCATGACCTTTTCTCAGGTAAATGTTTTTGGATAAAATGTAAATAATGATTCACTGTATGTCAAATACCACAGTATGTCAAATACTGCGCAATGTCAAGTTTACTGTCTTGTTACCCTCCAGAGGTTCATAGATTGGTTGACCTGGTGCATCTTTCAGTAAGTTTTATATTAAAACTCACTATTATTTATTATAATTCATTGGCTTTCCCTACTTTGCCCTCACAATATTTCTGATTAAGAAAAGTGTGGTTTGGTTTCACTGTGTAATTAAATGAAATTTGGCATTTTAAAAATCCATACTCCAGTATGAAAAAATTAATTCTATTTCAGTGGCCTCAAAGCACTAGCTAGGATGCATAACACGCCACAGGATCTCTGGAAGCAGTCACTTTGAACGGTCAAGTGGAAAGTAGGGCTAACAGATTCAAGGGGCCCATCCTTTCACCTTCCAAGATCTCTAGGCTCTTCTCCAATCATATAACAAATGCTAATGTTATGAAAACATAATGTAGCTACTTCTGATTGTGCTGCTCTACAAAAAATTCATCTTCATTGATCAATGTGAAAGGATTGCACTAATAGCCCAATAGTTCCTTCTTACTGACTACTATATTTGAGTAGTTTCCCTACGAGGAACTAGACTTTCACATGATGCTCATTTAGTACACACCAAGTACAAATGGAATTTTTGATGCATCTTCCATTCTTTTGGTTTAATAAAGTACCCTAGACAGAGTATTTTGCAACTGTCAAAGTGATTCAATTACAGTCTTTTAATATAGCAATAGAAATAGATATGTGTTGATGTACTAAAAATAAAATTAAATCTATTTAAATTTTTTTTTCTGATGTTCAAAGATAAGATAGGCATTTAGAAATTCTTAGAAAGATTTCTGGAAACTCATATAATCAGTTGAAAAACAAAAAAGGTATGAAGACCCATTGTGTACCAATATTCACTTTGCATTTTGAGTATCACTTTTTTTTAACATTCCTTTGACAGAATTTTACTGAGTGCCTACTATGAGAAAAAGGCATAGTCTAGACATTGCCACTTCAGTTCTGAAGAAAACACCAAGGTGTCCTCCCTCTTAAAGCCTGCACTCTGGGGAAAATTTCATATTTGTCTTCTCTTTGTTTCCACAACACGAACTGGGAGTTAAAGCTATTGATACTTTAGAGACTATTTCTTCCAACACCTTCGGTTCAGACATGGAGAATTTTAGTCTCAGAATTTATATATGACTTGTCCAAAGTCGCATACTTTCAGTGGCAGATTAAAGTAAGAACTAAGTTCTCCTGCTTCCTAGGTAACTTCACACTCTACCTACTTCATTCTCAAATCCACTCACAATTGAATTGCAGCTGATAGAAAAGTTTGAAAAAAATTATCCAAATTCTCATGTAATCGCCAGTACCTGAAGACACAGCAAACTCTGCCTGTGCATTTTAATATCTGTTAGGAGTAATGTTGGATTATGGGTAAAAATAACAATGATGACAATAATCTTATCAAAAATTTTTATAATGCCTATTAGCTTCTAGATCTATTTCTGAGTCCTTTACATACACGAATACATTGAATCCTCACAACAACCTTATAAGGTACATATTGATATTACCCCCACTTTACAGATGAAAAATTTATTAGGCACAGAGAAGTAAAGAAACATGCTCTTAAAATGTTCATCAAGTTAATGAGTCAGTGTAGCCATTTAAAAGAATGAGCTTACCTTGTGCACTGATATAAGATTTCTACAGTACATTGTAAAGTGAAAAACATGTATTTATCTATGTGTGTAAATATATGTACATACATATATGCACATAGGTGTATGCTGCTATTGTTTATTTTAATCACCAGAGAACTTTGTTAAAATATACTATCCAGAGCTCTAAAAAATCAGAATGTCCCTGCATGGAGGTTATACCTGCGGATTCATAAATAGATTCTAACAAGTACTACTGGTTAAGATTGCCACCCTGGTGCAACTCAACTCAGCAGGGAAATGGGGTTCTAGTTAACTAAGTACAATAAATCATATTAAATTATAAAGTCCAATACTCTTAAAATTCTCAAAATATATTTTTTAAAGCCACAAATATATCTCACATCATGTGCAAAAAATATACACATAACCAGAAACAAGAGCTGGTATCCGTTGCTGACCCTGGACATCCACGAAATCTCTCATGTCACCAGTATGCCAGAAAAACAGGCATTTAATTGTTAATCCCTGATTTAGACCATTGAACTGCAATGCCCTTTAAGGCTAAGCTAAATTTTAAATTCAATTCACTTGAAGGAGTTCATTGGTGACCTTTGAGAAATCAATTGCATAGTATCCCACAAAAAAGATGATCTAACTTCCCTGTAAATTGACGACCTGAAAACACATGTCCTATTCCTTTTTTTTTTAAATTTTTTTATTTTACTTTAAGTTCTAGGGTACACCTGCACAATGTGCAGGTTTGTTACATATGTATACATGTGCCATGTTGGTGCGCTGCACCCACTAACTCGTCATTTACATTAGGTATGTCTCCTAATGCTATCCCTCCCCGCTCCCTTCACCCCTCAACAGGCCCCAGTGTGTGATGTTCCCCGCCCTGTGTCCAAGTGTTCTCATTGTTCAATTCCCACCTATAAGTGAGAACATGAGGTGTTTGGTTTTTCGTCCCTGCGATAGTTTGCTGAGAATGATGGTTTCCAACTTCATCCATGTCCCTACAAAGGACATGAACTCATCCTTTTTTATGGCTGCATAGTATTCCGTGGTGTATATGTGCCACATTTTCTTAATCCAGTCTATCATTGCTGGACATTTGGGTTGGGTCCAAGTCTTTGCTATTGTGAATAGTGCCACAATAAACATACACGTGCTATTCCTACCAAATAGATTGGGAGAGCGCATTCACATTTAAGGTTTAATGACAGTCTGTTATGTCCTAATGGGAAACTTTCAGTCCCCACAAAAAGAGACAGTGAAGGGATGAATGGTGAGAGGCAGCTCTGGATGGAGTACTTTCTGCAGAAACATTTAGCAATTTTTATGGGCATTTTGGGGGCCTTATCCACTCATTATTTTGACTACTTAAATAAAAATTAAAATCTTTTTTTGTTAAAATCTTTAAAACCAGAAATTGTGTTTTGTTGTTGAAGTGAAAGTAGTTTACATGTAGACAAAACTTTAGAGGTAGCCATGGAAATACAATTTTCAGAATGGCGATACAGAAAATAGTAGACAGCACCATGAGTTCTCCTAACTGTCCAGTGAATACACGTCACATGCATGACCTTAGTCTGACTGTGTGCTGTCCCAGTCAGGGACCCAGGATCCCTAAACATCTAGATTCAGGATTCCCTGTGACTGAACTTTGTTTCCATTACCTTTCTTATCAATGCCAATGGACCCTCCCAAATGGCATACAACCTCCTTCTGTTGAGAGTCCTGATATCCCAAGCCTACCTACTCCTGGGGAAGTCCCAAACAGTCTCCACTATCTTAGCTAAAGAGACAGCATCAGTCCTTTCAGACAGCTCTATGATCGACTTCAACCACCAGTTCCTAATTTTGATGACATTTATTCAATTAATAAATCTATCTATGAGGCCTGGCATGTTGGCGCATGCCTGTAATCCCAGCACTTCGGGAGGCCAATGAAGGCGGATTTCATGCCTGTAATCCCAGCAATTCAGGAGGCCAATAAAGGCAGATTTCATGTCTGTAATCCCAGCACTTTGGGAGGCCAATGAGAGCGGATTGCTTGAGCTCAGCAGTTAGAGACCAGCCTGGGCAACATGCTGAAACCCTGCCTCTACAAAAAATACAAAAACTTAGCCCAGTGTGGTAGTACGCACCTGTGGTCCTAGCTGCTTGGGAGACTGAGTTGGGAGGATCACCTGAGCCTGGGAGGTAGAGGCTGCAGTGAGCCGAGATCATGCCACTGCACTCCAGCCTGAGCAATGGGAGTGACACCCTTCTCAAAAAATAAAGTAATTAATTAATAATAAACCCTCAATGAGGTAAACAACTGAGTACAAAATTTAGACAAAACAGTGAGACAATTCTTGTTTTGTCAGCTCAGTATAAGTTTGTAAGAAAACAGAGAATTGGTCCAGAATATAATGACAGACGGGTTAAGAAGTCCCAGGTTTCACCTCATTTCAAGTTGTATTTGTGGATTACCCTCTGACTTAGCAAACGATGACTCAGGCCTCACCTCCTATCTGCCTACCCAGCAGAGTTAAACACTGCTACTCTGGACAGCCTTATATAAATAAGTTATGGACAATATATTGCCAACTTCCACCACCTAATAACATCATGTATTTTTTATGTATTGTTGGGATTCGTGAGTTGGAGCCATATCCATTGAGATGGATAATGGTTGTGCTCTTTTATTTTATGTACTTAGCCTTCTTATTGAGAACTGCATTAATCTTGTGTTTTATAACGCTGAATGCCAGAGAGGTGCTGTCTATTCCTCTCTGTTAAAAAAAAAGAAAGAAAAAAAGTCCTGTTTTGGCTTCTAATATACTTGCTCCTCTGGTTTCTTCTCTGCTTAGACATTTTTATTAGTATAATTGTTTTTGGAAGCATAAGCCAAAAGCTAGAATCTCAGGAAGCAAAACTTCCTATAGAGCAGATTTATGATCCAATATAAAAAAATACTTGTACTTTGAAATTCAGTCCCCAAAGTCAAGAAGGATTTGATGTCAGAATGTTTTTAAATCATTTTCTAGAGGAGATCTAATACAAGTGCCTTGAGACACTAAGGTTCCTACAAATGGAGTTAAACTTCATATTAATTTGTACTGGTATCAAGCAGTATTAGGTGATTTAACTGTCATTAGTTTCACATTGTTATACGGATTAAATAGCTATTTTATTCTAAATGCAAACACAATAGCACAATACAGAGCTATTGTTTAATTGTTTTAAATAGACTGTAATTTTGAATATTTCTAGTATGACGGTTTTCCCCAACTCCTCTGCAATAAGCCATGCTGCAAAATGTAAGAACAAGAACAAGTCAGTGTAATCACACACCATTACACCACCAAAGAGAGGCTTGGACCTTAAGTAGATAAGGGTTTTCTGCAACTGCAAATCTGTATTGACATCCTAATAATTTTCTTGCTTACAGAACATCAGAGATAGATGGGACCTAGAGTAAAGAAAATTTACTCCAGCACCTTTATTGTACATTGGGCAACCTGAGTGGGTCAGCAGATCATCACACAGCTATTTAGAGGAAAAGAGGAGGTAAGAATGCAGGGCTGCTGTCTTCCAGTCTAATGTTCTCTCCACCAGACCGCATCATGTCTATGACCTTAGAAAACCAAAGCAGTCATGTATACATGAAATTATTTGCCAACCTTGAATGAAAATGGAAAAGACCCCGTGATCAATACAAAGGAATCTAATGCTGATATTTTATAAAATGAAACTAGGTAAAACCCAATTTTTTTTTTTTTTTTTTTTTTTTTTGTCCATTACGAAGAATACTAGCTACTTTGTATTTCCTGTGTTCGTTGTCTCATTGTTATTGGCGGTTCATGGGACTTGTTTTCACTGCATCTCTAACCTTGAAACTGCTGTTTTGAAAGCGATGTTTTCTAACCTTTGTCTCTTGTTCTCACCTATGGGGCAATTATTGTGAGTACTTTGTTAAAATTTGAAAAGGAATATCTGTGTCATTTTGCTAACACTATTCAGAGCTATTATATGTCTACCACCAATTACTCTATTAGATGTACACATTTTCACACTAAGAATGTGACTAAGATCACCAGAATAAGGATCTGAAAGGACAAATCTAATTGACATGTTTATATCAATCTTAAAAATTGAGACTGGGCGTGGTGGCTCATGCCTGTAATCCCAGCACTTTGGGAGGCCGAGGCGGGCGGATGACAAGGAAATTGGGGAAATCGATGGTCTCAGGAAATCGAGACCATCCTGGCCATCACGGTGAAACCCCATCTCTACTGAAAAAGAAATACAAAAATTTAGCTGGGCATGGTGGCGGGTGCCTGTAGTCCCAGCTACTCAGGAGGCTGAGGTAGGAGAATGGCATGAACCCAGGAGGCGGAGCTTGCAGTGAGCCGAGAACACGCCACTGCACTCCAGCCTGGGCAAGAGAGCGAGACTCCGTCTCAAAAAATAAAAATTAAAATTAAAAAATAGAAATGTATGAGTCTCGCAATAGCTCACATTTGTTGAGCACTTACTGTGTTCTAGACCCTTGTCAAGTGTCATATATATATATACACATGCTTTCTCAACTTTATCCTCTGCACAAAACTAAAAGGTGGATTCAATTATTGCTCCCATGTTGAAGAAAGAGAAGTTCAGAGAGAACTTGTTCAAGATCATATTGCTAGCAAGTGATAGGCTAGGTTCTGATCCCTGGCAATCTGACTCCAGAGCCCTTACCATTGACCTCTGTAACCTAAAGGGCTAGGGCATACTGCCTCAGCTAGATTCTGCTGCCCTTAATTGGCTCCCCAAGCCAGATCAAAATAGGAATCTAGTAAATCTGACTCAGAAAATAGCATAAAGCAACAGAAAACCAACTTGGTTTCACTGATAGTGAGGCCAAGTCAGGGTCCGCGGGCCTCATTAAGAGCCTCACTGGGAGCAGATTTAGAACCATGCCATCTTCAGCAATGCAGATAACAACTTCATGAGATTTGAAGGTTCTTGTTCCAATAGGCTTCATCAATTGCTTTCAATTTCTTATGAAAATAAATTTACAGATACGGAAATGCCAACTCACTGCAGAAAGAAAAGCCTGGTAAACGTTTAATGAATGTAACCCTTATTAACAGTTTATGGTTCCACTGAGAGGTCTGCTTATAATTTAAAGCAGCGGTGTAATTATTCCATTTTCCATAAATGGCTACTGCAATAATACCAAGTTTATAGTTTATAGTTTGTCACAGGGGTGGCAGCACAAATACATACATAGCTGTTGACTTTTAATAAGTCGGATACATTGATGATATTCTGTAGCATTAGGATTGCTGGATACATATATGAATATGTGGAGACATTTACTTAATGATATGAATTAACACATCAAAAAAGAAGTAAACACAGCAGACAATGAAATACAGCATGCAAATAAACAAAAATGTTTTCACACGTTTCGTAACCTTTGCCTTGCTACTTCTATAATTATCCATTTGCACCATGTTTTTAGTTAATGTCAGAGTGAAAAATGTCACTACAATCACACTACGTTCTATCAATGTATAAGAAATCACTTTCATTGTAAAACGAAGGATGATAAACGTAAAAATCAATCAGCATATGCACATCTGGAAATATTCTGGAGTCCTGTTTCTGAAATGTTAGTATTAAATACCAAAGAATTGCTTAATTATCTGATGCTGTTGCTTTAAGTAAACTTTTTATTATTTCACTTCGAAGTCTAGAATATTGATAATGAGATGATTCATAGACGGTGATGACAGTAACCTTTTACCTTTGTTATATCTTGAAAAGTCACTTGGTTTTATGGACTTTTATAGGCACTCGTTTCCAGTAATTGTGTACCATATTTCAGTGAAATCAGATGTATAACGTCACCGGAGAAAAAGATGCTCCAGCCTAATTTTGCCCTACATCTTCTAGATTGAAGGTCACAATGATGCGTTTTTTACATTAACTTAGTACTCTAAGAGAATTACATCTTGAATACGTCTACAATGACAGAAAATGACATAATGAATCTTCAGTTAGTGGTCCTTAGGTTTGCCTCATAACACTGTGTTTTCTTCTACTATATTGCTCTGTAATTGTCTATTTACTGGTTTGTGCCCTACCCCAAATTATAAGCTTCTTGAGCTGGTGATTGTATCTTGCTCCTTTTAACCTTCATTTTCTTCTTTGGGTCCTCAGTGCTGGCACAGTGCTTTGCACATGGTAGGCCTGTGCTATACATTTGTGAAATGGAGAAGAAAGGACAAAAAGGGAGAGAGAGAAGCAGGAATCACAGGGAGGGAGGAAGGGAGGAATTCTGTTACATCCTCTTGACAAACCAAAGAACTCCATCCTTCAAGTCCAAGCAAGGACATACATATGAAAGAAATATCAATTTCTAGATGAAGATATTCACACAAATAATAATGATACCAAGAAAAGGCATCAGCAGAATGTTCTGCTGCTATGAAATTTAGAGAAAATTCCTTTGGTTACAATATATTCGGAGTTCCATTCAATTAGGTTAATCAGGCATAAGATCATGCTCATCATTGTTTTTTTAATAATAATTTTGAAACACTCAAGTAGTGTTTATTAAGTGTCTAGTATGAGTCCAATATTATGCTAGCCCCTGAATGAAAAGCAAAAGAAGTTGTGCAATCATCCATTCATTCAGCACTTATTGAGTGTTTAGTCATTTGCCAGATGTGCTGAGTGCTTTCCTTGCCCTTGAGATAATTGCATTGCTCCTGGGAAGCCAAAGAATGAAAGTACAAAACAGAACACTATGAGGACACTGAGATACACATCAGCATTTCATAAGAAAGGTAGTACCAGCCAACATTTAGTAAGTGCTTACTGTGTCAGGCAAGATGCTAAGTATTTTATACACTTTATTTAAAGTTCAAATACTTCATACTCATTGTCATTGATATCCCCATTGCACAGCTAAGAAAACTCAGCTCAAAGCAGTTAGCTACCTTGCCTGTGTTAATCCACTCAGGACTATAACAAAATACCATAAGTGGAGTAGCTTATAGACAATGGAAATGTATTTCTCACAGGTCTGGAGGCAGGGAGGTCCAAGGTCACAAGCCAACTGATTCAGAATCCGGTGAGGGTCCACTTCCTTACAAACAGTCGTCTTCTTACTCCAACTTCACATGGCAGAAGGAGGAAAGGGCCTCTCTAGGGTCTCCTTTATAAGGGAATTAATCCCATGCAGGAGGGTTCAGGCTCTACCACTGTGATCTAATTACCTTCTAAATTCTCTAATTCCTAATACCATCACCTTGAGGTGAATTTTAACGTATAAATTCAAGGGAGACATAGACATTCCGAACACAGCATTGCCCAAGTCACCAGGCAACAACTTGAGCCAATAGTCTTTCTGGTTCTGAAGTTTATGTACGTAAACACTATGAGCTACAATTTCTGATCACCTGCCTAAATTTTTGGATGTATATAATACATCTTAAGGAATAGAGAAAGTGTCGGTATTGACTAAAATTATAAGAATAGTTTCATGGAAGAGATAATACTTGAAATACAGGTCTTGAAGTGTTGACACAATTTACGTAATGTGAACAGATGGAAGAAAACAGTGATAATTTCAAGGTGGAGGCAGGGAACAGTAAGTCCCAAAACGTCAATGGAAACTTATGTAAAATGATGAGTTCTATCTAGAAGCAGATAATTTAGTAGGGCCAAAGCTTGCAGTTGTTAAATCTACCAAAATGAATGGGCGTGCTCAGGATGGCAACCTCGAGCTCCTGAACCACCATATCAACCCCCGAGCCTCACCGTCGCCCCATCCTTTATGATACCAAGTTCTGTTCCTTTAACCTTTGAATCTGTTTCTCCTTTCTCTCCTCTACCACCCAAACCTTTAGTTCAAGGTTTCACAAGTTCTTCCTGGCGTTAATGCTCCAATATTAACCTGCTTTGTGACCCCGTGCAAGTTACTAAATCTCTCTAATCCTCAGTCTTCCTCCTAGCGAATGGGGCATGATAATGAAATCTTTCTCACAGGCTAGTGTGTGTATTGAGACAGTGCATGTAAAGTCCATACCTCAGTGCCTGGAAAATAGTATGAAATGATAGGAGAAGAAAAACTTTTCTTCCTCTACCCTCTTAGGTTCAGTTACTGGTGCCTGGCAAATTAAACTGATGAAAGACATATTAACAAGAAGGGAAAAATATTTACTTCCATACATATTTATGTCTTAGAGCCTTTCCTGTGTCTGCTATTCCTCAATTGCCTCAAAATAAGTGCTCGAAATGATTCTTATGCCAAAGTGACATATTTTGGGGGTAGAATATTTTAGTCCCCTTCAAACTCAATAAATATTAGCTCTGCCATGTTTATATCTTGTCTCTTTATGATCTGCCTCCCCTATAATCCATCTCTTAAACTCTGGCTCGAGTTATCTTTCCAACAATACATCTATAATCATTTCAGTCTGCTGCTTTAAAATTTACCTATGATTTTTAACTGCCTCTAAGATCAAACCCAAACTGTTTGGTCTGATGTTAGCCTTGTGACCATTTGTCTATTGGTAGATTCACTTAATCAAAACAAGTAAGTAAGCCCCTTTAGGAACTATCCCAGGTACACAGCAATAATGACAACAATAAACTTGGTAATTCAAAAGCTAGTGCTCAAGGTAAAGTTCTGGACTAGAAATTGAGGTTTGGACGCATCATCATGTGAACTCAGCTTCAAGTTCTGAAATGACTACTATGTTGTCATTTCTACTAGAACATTCCAGAGTATCAGCATGTGGGTGATCCGTGGGGATGGCTGAGATTACTGATGGAGAACATGTAGCATAAGACAAAAAAAGGGTCTAGAATAAAACCTTTGGAATCCCAACATTTAAGGGACAAAGGCAGGGGAGTCCATGAAGAAAACTGATAAGGAACAATTTAGAGAAATTGAATGGGAACCAGATGAAGCTGCCACTAAAATCAAGGAAAGAGGAAGCAAAGAAGAGAGTGACCAACCACACGGGTTAATAGATTCTGTAACTAGAAAGCCATCTGTGAAGTGTGCCATGGCAGGGGTGGAAACAACTGCACTAACCTGAAAAAGGATGGTAAGTGAGAAAATGAAAGCAGGGATTGTAGGTTATTTTCCTAGGTGCTTTTCAGTGAATTGAAGTACATAGATATCCTACCCCCTACCCCTGCATCTCCAAAAGTCACAGCCAAAAAATTTAGTTTTCTTTAAAGGAATGTCTTTATTTGATAGTAGCTTTCGACATTGGCTGCTCATTAGAATCACTTCAAGATGCTTGAAGAAATAGACACCCTAGCCAAATGCCAGAAATTCTGATCTAATGAATTTTTAAGTCTACGCGGCATCTTTACATTTTTAAAAAACTTCAAAAGTGATTCAAATATGCAGCCGAGTCAGGATTCTTGCCATAGGCTGCAGGGAAGGACTCTACCACCAAGTCTCCGGGCCATCTTACCAAGGAAACATGGGGATTTCTGTTGCATGTATAGAGGAGGAAAAAGATCTTTCCTTCAACCTTTCTAAGTTCTCAGCTGGGGCCCGTGTAACAAAGAAAGATTCACAAGAGAAAAACAAAGAGATGCTTATTAACATGTATATCTCATATATGTGTGGGAGAAATTCTAGGAATGAGCAAAGATGTGGCTTGGAACTGTGGCTTATGCAGCATCTTCAACAAAGAACAGTAAGTTTATAGGGAAATGATAAGACAAAGGAAAGTGGTTTTAGGCTTCCGGTGGCAGCACATGTGGGCTGGCAAATGTATGAGAAACTAATGGTAGATAAGGACTAGTTAGTAGAGTTTATTACATAGATTCCTCTGGTGTCAATTTCAAGCAGATAAGTTGTCACTGGTGATTAACTCTTGTCCTTCCTGGTAGAGAGGAGAGAAAAGACAACTTTGAAAATTTATGTCCTGCTTTTAGGCAAATAAGGGGAGAAAAAGAAGCTCTTATATCTGCTTCTTCTGGATTGCCTTCAGCTCAAAATAATCCTTATGCCCAAGTTTTGGCATGTTTTGGAGTGATTATTCTGGTTTCCTTCACATGAGAGGAATTTTCAGTCACAATAATTAATGTGTTTTATGGACCTCTGCTGCACTATGCCCAGGGATTGATGTATATCATTTCTGTGTATCCTCATAGTCAATCTGTAAGGTATGTATTGTAAATATCCCCTCTATCCCAGCTATGGAAACTGAGGCCTGGGAAGATTCATACTTTAGCTGAATTCGTCCAGCTAAACTTTGAGCCAGGATTCACAAGAAACCAAGCTGCAGACTCCAGCTGACTGTGTGCCTAACTCGGCTGTCTCCCACCTGTAAATTATCAATCCCACCGCAAAAGCATTATGGCTGGCAATACAGAATAACCAAATAATCAAGCCCTATGGCTACTCAAACAAAAGAAAATGTCATGCATAAAGATTTAAGACTAAATAACAACACAAAACTAACTACATTGTCATTTCTACTAGAATATTCAGGAGTATCCTGTTGAAAATTTCCAAAATTATTCTTGGGTAACATCATTTACTTGGCTAACTATATACTCCTGAAATTTAATTAGCAATCCAGCATAATCCAGACAGACTACTAGACAGAAAATTAATTTTGCTTAAACTAACCCTGAACCTGAATGACGCTTCTGTCCTACCTTCTTAAGTGACCCCAAACTGAATGGACACAATGACATAAACCTATATAATGATTTACTAGAGCAATTACCAACAGTTTGACATTTTCTCATAAATTAGCTGCATAATAAAGCATCCTAAATTTACACATAAGTGAAAGTTTGTAAATTATTGAAGACAGGTGAGCAGAAGAGTATCACCAGCTGCCCTAAATTGTAACTTATTGTAACCAAAATTCATGTACTTGGGCATGCACTTGGGAGCATGCATACATACAAATAGTGCCTGTCCTCAAGGAGTAGACATAAATATGTTAGCGTGTATGTGCATGTATTAGTTCATTTTCACTTTGCTATAAAGATATACTCAAGACTGGGCAATTTATAGAGAAAAAAGGGTTTGACTCACAGTTCCACATGGCTGGGGAGGCCTCAGGGAACTTACAATCATGGTGGATGGCAAAGAGGAAGCAAGGACCTTAAGTACAAGCAGGGGAAATTCCAGACTCTTATAAAACCATCAGATCTCATGAGAACTCACTCACTATCTCCAGAACAGCATGAGGGAAACCCACCCCCGTGATCCAATCGCCTCCCTCCCTCCACAAGTGGAGATTACAATTCAAGATGCGATTTGGGTGGGGACACAGAGCCAAACCATATCAGTGCATGTATGCAACAAATGCTCACATGCTCCTTAACATTGAAGAGCTTAGATCAATCACCGCATCTGCAGTTGCACTGATAGCCATGGCATTATAGGAAGGGAATAAACAATGGATACTTTTTTAATTTGTAAGTGACAGGATGAAGAATATTGTGGATTTTCCCCCACCAGACTGTAACAATATTAAGGTAAATCAAATTTTGCACCTCATTTATTTAACAATGTTGTTTTTCAGTTGCTATAGGGTGTTTTTTTTAGCCTCTCAGAATACAAGCCTGCACAAATTTCCTGGTACTTATTTTTGAAAAGAGAAAAAAAAATGTTAGCTCTTGAACACTTAATTATAATTGGCTACGCTTCTTTTCTTTTATTAAGTGATAATTTATGAAAGACTACTTCAAGATCGTCTAAAACACTGCCTTTGGAAAGACTGAAGCAAGGCAATATGTAATCACAATGTAATGTAATCAGAATACTTAATTAACATGTCATCATCAAAGAAGAAAATAGCCTCCTAGCATTTGCACCCAAAAGTCAACAACAGGACCCTATTTAAAAGGCTATATATGCTTTTGCAATATTTTTAATGGAGAAAACATGTCCATTTATAGTGTTTGCTCAATCATTCTTACATTTCAAATGGAAAATAAAACCTGGCCTAGAACTTCGTACTAAAGGGCTACTGCCTCTGGTCTTCAAAATCAATTCACACACCCCTCTACCTCCCCAGCTTCCAACAGCTTCTCATTACTCACCAGCTCAATACTTCTCCATTCACATCCTCCTCCATCTACTCCATACATTTCTTCTTTCAACTGAGTCTTGGACTCCTATTTAGGGCTGTCCTCCAAAATCAAGGCTTTATTATTTTTAATTTCTGATTAATTTTTTCCCTTTTAAGGATCCATAAGAACATATAGAAATACAATCACAGAAAATGACTAGGGAAATGGGGAGAACATTTATTTGATACACAAAATCAAGGGCAAAACCCAGGTTAAAAGATTAATTTGAAAATTAGCCTGGCATGATACCGCATGCCTGTAGTCCAAGCTACTCAGAAGGCTGAGGCACAAGAATCGCTTGAACCTCAGAGGCAGAGGTTGCAGTGAACTGAGATCACACCACTGCACTTCAACCTGGGTGTCAGAGTGAGCCCCTGTCTCAAGAAGAAGAAAAAAGAGATGAATTTGATTAAGAATCATAAAGATAATATTAAGAATTCTAATAGAAAACATAGCTCAGAATTAATTGCCTTTTATACATACTCCTATTCATGGACATGAAGTGCTTTAAATTTTATTACTGTTTTTAAAAACTGCAATATACTTTCTGTGTATATCTCCTTGAATACATGTGTGAGTTTCATTAAAGCAGGTATCTAGCAGAACTGCTAGGTGGTAGGGTTCACAAACATCTCAATCAACTGCATACTACTAAATGGCTTTCCAAAGTGGTTATAGTAACATTCCCACCAGCAGATAATAAGAGTGTTTTTTCCTTTCTGCCTGACCACTCAGTATAGTCTGGCATTTTAATTTCCACCAAATTGGTAAGAAAAAGTGGTACTCTGTTCTTCAGCTTTATTTCTCTGATTATTAATAAAGTTAAATTTCCTTTTACATGTGTTGACCAATTTGATTTTCTCTTCTCAAAGTTGCCCAGTTTTGTCTAGTTTTCTAGAAGGTTCTTTGTATCTTTCTTATAGATTTCTAGAACTTTTTTATATCTTCCTTATATTAAAGATACGAATCCTATGCCAGTTAAATATGTTAATTTTTTTCTTTCAATTTTCACGTTATTTTAACTGCATATGGCACTTATTAGTGTATATATTAGAACTTTAATTTCCATATGGTCAAATTTATGTATCTTATGTATATTATAAATCTTCTTTAGAGTTGTGTTTTTTGTATCTTGCTTAAGACATCTTTTTGTATTTCCAGATGAATCTATCTTCTGTATTTTAATGCAATAATTTCAAAATTTTGGTTTTTAACTTAAGACATTTAATCCCACAGAATTGATTTGTACATGGTGTGAGGAAGGGACCTAATGATATTTTTCCCATAATGAAAGCCATGTATTTTTTAATGTGGATTCAACAATCCCTCTTCTGCCCTCTGTTCTGCAATCTCTCATATAAGTTTTCACATACAATGAATCTGCTTCTAGACGTTATATTCTGTACTATTCAGCAATTTATTTGTGTCCCAAAACCACATAGTTTTATGTTATATATGAGTTTTTTATATATAAAGCTTTATATCAAGTCTTGGTACCTGATCCAACAGTTATCCCTTCTTTGCTTTTGTCTATTTCTCCTGTTTAATTTTGTTTTTGGAATTGTCACAGATATTTTTGGACTTTTACTTTTTCATACTAATTTTTTAACCTGTTAATGAAATTTCAAAAACATAGTGGTGGGATTTTGATTGCAATTGTATTGAATCTAAAGATTGATTTGGGGAAAATTGGTTTTTATGGTTGTTAGTCTTCCCATTCATAAAAATGGTTTATCTCTTGATTACTTTAATTCTACCTCAATTTTCTGCAACAAAATTTTCCATAAGAGTCTAACACATCTTTTTGTTTTGTTTTGTTTTGATTTGATTTTTTAGAGACAGGGTCTCACTATGTTGTCTAGGCCTGTGTCCAACTCTCAGCCTCAAGCAATCCTTCTGCCTCAGCCTTTCAAAGGCATTGGCATTATGGGGCTGAGTCGCCATGCCTAGCCTCATCTTTTCATTTTGTTCCTGGTTACCTCAGAAATTTTATTGTCATTGTAAATGGGAAATACTAATTGAATATATTTTAGAAATAGAAAATCTATTAATTTGTCTACATTATTATTTTATGTAGTAACTTTCCTAAAATTTTGTAGTAGGTATAATATTTTGTCAGTTGATTCTCTTGGATCATATATTTAGATAATCATCTGCAGTCTATCTTTTTCTTTACAATTCTATACATTGCGGTTTTATTTCTTGTCTCATCTTGTTGGTTAGGTTCGTGAGAACAAGGCTAAATGGTTACAGTGAACATCCATGCCTTATGCAGTGCTTTAATGGGAATGTTTTTAAATTTTATCATCAAGTATAAGGTTTAATATACCTTTTTGTTAGATGATTTTCTTTCATTTAAGGGCTTGACTCTAATCCTACTTTATTAAGAATTTTTTTTTTTTTTTTTTTTTTTTTTTTTTTTTTTTTGAGACTGAGTCTGGCTCTGTCGCCCAGGCTGGAGTGCAGTGGCCGGATCTCAGCTCACTGCAAGCTCCACCTCCCGGGTTCACGCCATTCTCCTGCCTCAGCCTCCCGAGTAGCTGGGACCACAGGCACCCGCCACTTCGCCCGGCTAGTTTTTTTTTTGTATTTTTTAGTAGAGACGGGGTTTCACCATGTTAGCCAGGATGGTCTCGATCTCCTGACCTCGTGATCCGCCCGTCTCGGCCTCCCAAAGTGCTGGGATTACAGGCTTGAGCCACCGCGCCCGGCCAGAATTTTTATCATAAATAAGTATTGTTTTGCAGAATGGTTTTTCTCCATCTATTGAGATGAACATATGAATTTTGATCTGAATTTACTAATGTAGTACATAATATTAGAGAGTTTCTTTATTGTTTGTTTATTTTTTTTAAAAAAATTTTAACTTCCACAGGATGTGCAGGTTTGTTATATAGATAAACGTGTGCCATGGTGGTTTGGTATACCTGTCAATCCATCACCTAGGTATTAAGCCCAGCAAGCATTAGCTATTTTTCTGAATGCTGTCCTCACCCCCCTGCCCTCCCCCAACAGGCCCCAGTGTGTGTTGTTCCCCTCTCTGTATCCATGACTTCTCATTGTTCAGCTCCCACTTATAAGTGAGAACATGCGGTGTTTGGTTTTCTGTTCCTGTGTTAGTTTGCTGAGGATGATGGCTTCCATCTCCATCCATGTCCCTACAAAGGACATGACCTCGTTCCTTTTTATGGCTGCAAAAATCCTTGCATTCCTCAAATAAACACTAGTTGGCCCTAACAGATTTTGCTACGTACTCTTATATTCAGTTTGTTCATATTTTAGGACTTTTACATGGTTTCAAAATGAAATTGTCTATGATTTCCTTTTCTTGTATTTTCCTTATCTAGTTTGATTATCAACATTATACTAGCATGGAATTACTTTTATGAGGGAGACCTCTTCTAAAGTTTACATAAACCTCTTGTAAAACTACCAGGCCTGTCATCTGATCACTGAATTAGAAAAGAACAGGGTAGACTTGATTATCAATGCATGTCTTTATTCATTACTGTTCTACTCGCATCTTCTATTTCTCCTTGAATACACTGCTCTAATCCCTATTTTTCGGGAAAATAACATATTTTATCTAGTGCTCTAAGTGTTATAGAGTTGTTGATAGTATACTCTGATGCTTTAAAAATATCTATGTTTTTGAGTTAGTTGCTTTTATCTTTATTATTTTGTCTTATGTTTCATTATGTCATGTTCTCATTTAATGACTATCTTCCTCTTATAACTCTATTTTAAACATGTTTACCTTAAAGTCTCTTTCACATCTATTATTTCTTTTTCTAGAATTTTTTATTGTGGAAAATATTGGAGAGGATAATATTATGTATCCCTATGTGCCCGTCCCAGATTCAAAAGCAATAAATTCTGTTCCAATCTGTATTCATTTATCTCTACCTACTTCCTTTTACCCCTTGATTATTTTGAAGTAAATCTCAGACATTGTGTCATTGCATCTATGCATATTTCCATACGTATTTCTAAAAGATAAGGACTCTTTTTAAAATATAACCTAACATTGCCATCCCTGAAGATATTTTTAAATTATTTAATGTTAGCAGATTCACTCAGTGTCCAATTTGCTTTACTCTCTCAAAATTTTTTATGATTTTATTTTCCAGTTAGATTTTCATTAAATCAATACACCGAAACTACTTAATATCTCTTGTTTCTTTTAATCTAGAGATTTCCTCAAACTTTTGAACTGTGCTTTGTTGTTTGAAGAAACTAAGTAGGCTGTCCTACAAAGCATTTCATAGACTAGAATTTTCTAAGTGCATCTGGATATTATTTTAAATATCCTTTATACCCAATTTATGGTTAGATATAGAAGCCCAATCAAATGAAGTTTTAACATTTTATTTAGCAAAATACTTCAAAATATTATGCACAATTAAAAAATCATAATGTCTGATTGAATTTCTGTTTGTGGTGTTAGCGGCCAATGATGATAAATTTCCTAGGTCCACTGAAGTTGGGATTAGTGTTAGGGTTAGGGTTAGGGGCTGCAAAGTGATCATTCTTAATTATTTCTTTCGAGATCATAAGCTTGACTACAGTACACCTAAAAAGAGAAATTCTCTTTGCCAATTATCTGCTTACCCCAGGTACAGTTCAAACAGAAAGATAACACAAAAATGTTAAAATGTTTGATTTTTTCCATTTATTTATCAGTTTCCAAAATAAGTTGGCACCCCAACAGCTTCCAAAAGTGACTAACGAAGTGCTTGTTTTTTAGTATCTTTATGAACTCATGCATTTAAGCTTATTTGATATGTTATTATCTCTACTGGTCCTCAAATTATCCTGTATCTGGCCAGTGGTAACTTTTTCAATTTGATCTTCAGGCTCCTTGACATGTTACTTGGAGTCTTTGCCAGCTTCCTTGCTTTCTAATGTGACTAAATATTCTAGGCTCTTATAAACTTCCTGCTGCAATCTTAGACTCAGTCATTTCTCCATGGATTTGTGGTTTCTTTTACCAATAAATGGCATTTAGAAACCACAACGTGAGCCAAGGGATGTTCATTGCTCTTCGGCACTTGGTTGTTCTTATTTTTTCTGGACATTTTCAGTGAACATAGAAAATAATCTTGGGGGAAAGGAGAGCATCAGGATAATAGCTAATGCATGTGGGGCTTAATGCCTAGGTGATGGGTTGATAGGTGCAGCAAACCACCATGGCACAAATTTACTGATGTAACAAACCTGCACATCCTGCACATGTATCCCAGAACTTAAAACTAAATTAAATTAAATTTCAAAAAATAAAATAGTATTTTAAATAAAATATATTATTGTTTTTACTGATACTTTTCTTTTAAACCCATAATTATAAAATTTCTACTTAGCTTCATTGATCTCACTTGTGTATCTTTTTTTCCCCAGGCAGAAAACCTGAGTTCTCAATAACATTAATGTAAACATTCATTTTTCTTTATCCTTCAATACACACAACAGTTTTGACAAAAGTATTTCCACTAAAATTATATTTTACTTCTTTTTATTCTTATAGCATAGGCCTCAAAATGTAGGCAAATTACTTTTTAAAAAAATAACTTGCAATAATTCCTCTCTGTATAGTTATTGCTCTATTATTCCTGATCATTTAGACAGTACCTATGTATTGTCTATGGACTGTCTTGCTTTGTACTGAACCTTGTATGTATTAAAATTTCTATATGTGAGGTCATCTCTGTCTTAAGGGAAACTCAACAGTAGAGCTCTACGTTGCATGAGATATTTACCGGTGCTTCTGCCAAGCCCCTAGTTAGGAACCATTTTTACATAAATTTGTGGCTCTATGTTACATCACCTTTCAGGTAAGTTTAGGGTTACAATTCTCAAGGTAATTCTGTTTCCTCCCACAATAAAGAATGAACCATTCTCTCCCAGGCTTACAAGCAAAGATTTTTTTATTCCTATTAATAGAAAGGGCAGTGATTTCACAGCTTCTTCCAACAGGCTGGAAACCTGGTATCATGCCATGGGTATGCCTAGGGAATGTTCTCTAACCTGTGGTTCTTAAGGTAGAGTTCCATCCTGGAACCCCCACGCATCCCTACTGCTTTGTATACACTCTGCATTTGGGAACCTAGAGTTTTCCATTCTTGTCATAAACCTGGTTATGTAGTCCTTGATATTTACAAATATTATAACTGGCATATCTATGTATTTTAAGTAGTAGTGGAGCTCCTTGTACCCATGAAGGTCACAGCCATGACCAGAAGTCTCAAAAAGTAAACTTCCACAGATAGGTTCACACAGTTCAGAAAATCCAGGTAACATCTGGAAGCTTTCTTCATCCAGATATTTTGGTATTTGCAGACATCTGAATACTTGCCTCAATTTTTCACCTAGAAACTGGAGTTCATGTAGATGTATATCCGGTTTAATTTTTGGTCATTATTTCAAATGATTTTTAAACATTTAATGTATGTTCTGTAATATTTTTACCTTTAACATGATAGTTAAATTCTCAGTGACTCAATGAGCATTTACTGCATTCTAGATAATGTGACTTCACCTCATACATAAATACACCTTTTAAAGCTTACTAGAAGCCACAGGCCTGAAAGCTTTTTCTCTAGGTGTGTATCAAGCACTTCTTAGAGGCACTGTCTTGCTGGATCACTATTTAGTAAATTGTTCTGAAGGAGACTTTGAGTGTCTTCAAGTGCCTTTTCATTTAAGTTATCAGATTCCTCAAATTTAACCCCCATCCCATTTTTAAAGTTCAATTTTTTAAAAGAGAAAGAATTGTGTTTTTTCAACATTGTCTTCTATGTCTTGTTTAAAGACGTGTGTTATAACTTAACATGATTTAAAGAAGATATTTTAAAATTAAATTTATCACTTGGCAATTTGATTTTTAGGCTAAGGAGTGCTAAGTTTTACAAATGAAATACTTTTAAATAAATCATAATTAATTAACTATGCAAACATTTCCAATAAATTTGGATACATAGTTAGATGACTAATTACAGTTCAGAAAGGTTAGAAATTGTAATACTATTTTTTAGCTTGGTTAATATAATATTATAATTGGGGTTGCTTTGATCATTGTGAATGTCAGAGACAATAATTTTTCAAGCTTGGATGATTTTGAAATCATATGGTTATAGTATTAGCAGCTTAATATAAAATGTGGTGCTGTCCACAAAGTTAAAAGAAATTATTTTGTCATAATAAGCTATATTAATTTAATTATTTGTGTATATGGTTCTATTTTTTTATTTGAAAATGAAAGCAGAGTGGTAGTTGATAAATGTAGCTCCTGAAAGAGAAAAAGGAACTCTTTGATATTTGAAATAATTCTATAGGAAAAAAACTTTAGCGTCCATAGATTTTATTATTTCACATAGCAGATTTCATTTTATTTTATTTTATTTTATTTTATTTTATTTTATTTTATTTTATTTTATTTTTGAGACGGAGTCTCACTCTGTCGCCCAGGCTGGAGTACAGTGGCGCGATCTGGGCTCACTGCAAGCTCCGCCTCCCGGGTTCACGCCATTCTCCTGCCTCAGCCTCCTGAGTAGCTGGGACTACAGGCGCCCGCCACCTAGCCTGGCTAGTTTTTTGTATTCTTTTTAGTAGAGACGGGGTTTCACCATGTTAGCCAGGATGGTCTCGATCTCCTGACCTCATGATCTGCCCGTCTCGGCCTCCCAAAGTGCTGGGATTACAGGCTTGAGCCATCGCGCCTGGCCTCACATAGCAGATTTTTTAAGCCTCCCTTAATTCATGCTTTCATTCTGTAAGCCTTCATATGGGGCTCAACAATGGGTTAGGGGCTACCACATCCTGAGTTAACTTTCACACACTGATATGGTTTGGCTGTGTCTCCACCCAAATCTCATCTTGAATTGTAGCCCATATAACCCCCATCTGTGGTGGGAGGGACCCAGAGGGAGGTAATTTAATCATGGGGGCGAGTTTTCTCATGTTGCTCTCATGATAGTGAATAAGGCTCGAGATCTGATGGTTTTATAAAGGGCGGTTCCCCTGCACACACTCTCTTGTCTGCCGCCATGTAAGACATGCCTTTGCTCCTCCTTCACCTTCCACCATGACTGTGAGGCCTCCCCAGCCATGTGGAATTGTGAATCCATTAAATCTCTTATTGTTTACAAATTACCCAGTCTCAGGTATTTCTTCATAGCAGTATGAAAATGGACTAATCCACATACCCTTCCCTGATCTACTGTGAAGGCTTCCTACTTCCAGCTCCCAGGCTCACTCCCTTCAGTCTATCCTCCACCCTGACACCCAGGCCACCCTCTGATACAGCAGTCTGGGGCCAGTATCCCTGTGTTTCATGCTCTTTCAGGGCTTATCATCCCCTACAGGGCTTATCATCCCCTCCAAACAGGAGGGGTACGGGAGGGGGCTCCATGAGCCATTTCCAGCCAATAGATGTGTTTCTTGGATTCATATTGTGATTTTAGTCTCATTTTTGTTTTAATCTGAGGTTGTTTCCAAATTATAGAGAGTTTCATGTAAAATTCTAGAAATCTGACTTTCCTTTAAAAATTGAAAAGATGTAATAAGGTTGGCCCACATTCCTTCCAGAGCCAAGCAGAGGCTGCCCCATTTAGATGAAGTCACCACTCTGGTCAGTTCAGGGGCTTCAGGCACCTCTGGCCCTCTTGACTCATTAACAGAGGCTGCCTGGAATCTGGATCTGTGGCCCATGAATGCAGGCTCAGATCCAAATTTATTATTTTTCCTAGAAGGCTATGGTGGGTTGAATCATGACCCCCAAAAGATATGCTCACCGGGAACCTCAGAATGTGACTTTATTTGGAATAAGAGTTTTTGTAGCTATAATTAAGGGAAGTATCTTGAAGTAAGATCTTCCTGCATTAGGGCAGGACTCCAATATGATGGCAAGCATCCTTATTAGGCACAGAAAAGGAAATTCAGAGATGAACAGAGAGAAGCAATCCATGTGAAGATGGAGCATGGAGGCAGAGACTGGAATGAGAAGGCAGCCCCAAGCCAATGAACACCGGGGGTTGCCAACAGCCATCAGAAGCTACCAGACAGGAACAGAGGGGATTCTCACTCAGAGTCTCCCAAGGGAACTAGCCCTGCACCTACCTCGATTTTGGACTTCTGATCTCCAGAACTGTGAGAGAATAAAATCTGTTGTTTGCAGCTCCAACTTTGGGGACTTTGTGGTGGCAGCATGAGGAAGCAAATAGGACCCTGGGTGACCTGGCCCAGGCTACCATTCCCATCTCCTCTTGCCTACCCTGTCTTTACCACTGACCTCTGTTTCCACACTGGCAGTTCCCTCACACTCATCTGGTTTTGTGACTCTGTTCCTGCAACTGCTTCTTCCCCTGTCTGGAAGACTTTTCACATCTCTTTTTTCCTGGTGAAATTCCAAATTGTTAAGACTCCTATACTCCTTATCCCCAGACTGAGCACACTGCTGCCCTAGGGGCATTGCTGTTCCTTGAGCTACCACACAGCTTTTTAGCACTTTCCACATGAGGCTGAGGAAGAAACCTTGCAAAGGAGGTCATATTTGACCCAATTCTTGAAGGGGGTTATGTTTATGAGGCATAGGATTGTTAATTTTGTGTGTCAACTTCCTAAGCTATGCTGCCCAGCTCTTTGGTCAACCCGCAGTCTGGATGCCGCCATGAAGGTATTTTTAGATGTGATTGAAATTTAAGTCAGCCAATTTTGAGCAAAGTACATTACCCTCTGATATGGTTTGGCTGTGTCCCCAGCCAAATCTCAACTTGAATTGTGTCTCCCAGAATTTCTGCATGTTGTGGAAGGGACCCAGAGGGAGGTAACTGAATCATAAGGACCAGTCTTTTCCATGCTATTCTCGTGATAGTGAATAGGTGTCACGATAGCTGATGGGTTTATCAGGGGTTTCTGCTTTTGCTTCTCTCTCATTTTCTCTTGCCACCACCATGTAAGAAGTGCCTTTTGCCTTCTGCCATGATTCTGAAGCCTCTCCAGACATGTGGAACTGTAAGTCCAATTAAATCTCTTTTTCTTCCCCATCTCAAGTATGTCTTCATCAGCAACATGAAAACAGACTAATACAGTACATTGGTACCAATAGAGCGGGGCATTGCTGAAAAAATACCCAAAAATATGGAAGCGACTTTGGAACTGGGTAACAGGTGGAGGTTGGAACGGTTTGGAGGACTCAGAAGATGACAGGAAAATGTGGGAAAGTTTGGAACTCCTTGGAGACTTGTTGAATGGCTTTGCCCAAAATGCTGATAATGATACAGACAATAAAATCCAGGCTGAGATGGTCTCAGATGGAGATGAGGAACTTGTTGGGAAATGGAGTAAAGGTGACTCTTGTTGTTTTAGCAAAGAGATTTAGCAGCATTTTTCCCCTGACCTAGAAATTTGTGGAACTTTGAACTTGAGAAAAATGATTTAGGGTAACTGGCAGAAGAAATTTCTAAGCAGCAAAACATTCAAGATGTGACTTGGGTGCTGTTAAAAGCTTTCAGTTTTATAAGGGAAGCAGAGCATAAAAGTTTGGAAAATCTGCAACCTGACTATGCGATAGAAAAGAAAAACCCATTTTCTGGGGAGAAATTCAAGCCAGCTGCAGAAATTTGCATAAGTAGCAAGAAGCCCACTGTTCATCATCAAGACCATGGAGAAAATGTCTCCAGGCCATGTCAGAGACCTTCCCATCAGCCCCTCCCATCACATGCTTGGAGGCCCAGGAGGAAAATGTGGTTTCATGGGCCAGGCCCAGGGTCCCTGTGCTGTGTGCAGCCTAGAGACTTGGTGCTCTGTGTCCCAGCCACCCCAGCCAAACTTACAGCTTGGGCTGTGGCTTCAGAGGGTGAAAGCTCCAAGCTTTGGCAGCTTCCACATGGTGGCAAGCCTGTAAGTGCACAGAAGTCAAGAATTAAGGTTTGAGAGCCTCTGCTTAGATTTCAAAAGATACGTGGAAACACCTGGATGCCCAGGCAGAATTTGCTGCAGTGGCAGGGCCCTCATGGAGAACCTCTGCTAGGGCAGTGTGGAAGGGAAATGTGGGTCTGGAGCCCCCACACAGAGTCCCTACTGGGGCACTGCCTAGTGGAACTGTGAGAAAAGGGCCACTGTCCTCCAGATCTCAGAATGGTAGATCCACCTGCAGCTTACACCATGCACCTGAAAATGCCACAGACACTCAATGCCAGTCCGTGGAAGCAGCCAGGAGGGAGGCTGCAAAGCCACAGAGGCAGAGCTGCCCAAGACCACGGGAACCCACCTCTTGTATCAGCCTGACCTGGATGTGAGACCTGGAGGCAAAGGAGATGATTTTGGAGCTTTAAAATTTGACTCCCCCTCTGGATATCAGACTTGCATGGGCCCCATAACCCCTTTGTTTTGGCCAATTTCTACCATTTGGAATAGCTGTATTTACCCAATACCTGTACCCTCACTGTGTATCTAGGAAGCAACTAGCTTACTTTTGATTTACAGACTCATAGGTTGAAGGGACTTGCCTTGTCTCAGATGAGACTTTGGACTGTGGACTTTGGGGTTAATGTTTAAATGAGTTAAGAGTTTAGGGTACTGTTGAGAAGGTATGATTGGTTTTCAAATGTAAGGACATAAAATTTGGAGGGACCAGAGGTGGAACGATATGATTTGGCTGTGTGCCCACCCAAATCTCAACTTGAATTGTATCTCCCAGAATTTTCAAGTGTTGTGGGAGGGACCCAGGAGAAGGCAAGTGAATCATAAGGGCCAGTCTTTCCCACGTTATTCTCATTATAATGAATAAGTCTCATGAGATCTGATGGGTTTATCACGGGCTTCCACTTTTGCTTCTCTCTCATTTTCTCTTGCTGCCACCATGTAAGAAGTGCCTTTCACCTCCCACCATGATTCTGAGGCCTCCCCATCCATGTGGAACTGTAAATACAATTAAATCTCTTTTTCCTCTCTGTCTCAGGTATGACTTTATCTGTAGCATGAAAACAGACTTATACAACCTCCACAATGTGAGTGATTCTCACAATCAGGTGAAGGCCTTAAGAGCAAAGACTGAGGTCTCTCCAAGAATATGGATTCTCCTCAAGACTGCAATTAAGAGACCCTGTCCATGCTTGCATCCTGCTGCCCAGAGGAGTTTAAATTCAAGATGTTGGTATCAACTCACCTGACTTTCCAGCCTGCTGGCCTGCCTGCAAATTTCAAACTTGCCAGCTTTCACACAGTCATGTGTGGCAATTATTTATGATAAGCAAACAAATGTTTGTCTGTGTGTATCTGTGTGTGTGTGTCCTATTAGTTCTGTTTCACTGGAGAACTCTAATACATGGCAGGAAAAAGAAGGAAGAGCATTTCAGAAAGAAGAGAAAGAAGGAACAAAACACAAAATACAGACCTCCTGGTTGGCTCTGGAGTAGCTGACTTGTAGGATGTGCTGGGATATGGAAAAGCAAAGCTGGAGTGGGAACTCAGAACCAGTCTCTCATGGGAGTCATTTCAGACATATAAGCGGAGTTACAGTATGATTCATTCTGTGCTTTGGAATAAATACTCCAGTGGCAGAGTTGGAGTCAAAGTAAAATAACTGCAGGCGGATATGTCAATTAGGGGTAGTTGAAAAAAATGCAAGTGAAATGTAATAAGGGCCTATAGCGGGGCACCTGGAACGAATGGGAGGGGATCTGTTGAGATACAGGACAGAATCAAGCAATGTGATATGGTGACTGGCTTGCTTCCCTGTAGATACTGAGCCTATGCCTCATGCATCTGGCACCCAAGGGCCTAGCATGCCTGGGATATGGCACTCAATGATGTTTTTTAAATGAAGGAATAAATGTAAGACTACACAGGAGGAGAAAGAGAAAGAATCAAAGATAACCTTGATTCTTCTACGTCAGTATGGCCATTTTTTTCCTTTCTATAGCTTTTTAAAGTTTTACATCTCGTTGCCCATCCATAAATCTGGATAGTCTAGAAAGAATCTGGAACCACGTGAGTTTAGCTGCCCAGAAAACTTATTCTCCCTTGACCTGATTTCCAATTTTGTAGTGCATCCAATCTCTTCCTTTTTTCTTTCCTCACTTCTCCCCTGTATCATTTTGAGCCAGGAACGTATGAGATATGATCAGTGAATGCAAGGGCAGTTTATCTCAGCAAAAGGAGATCGAGTTTAATGAGGGGGGAAAGAAATCAAGGTTGGTCAGAAAAATAAAATATTAAGTTTTCAAACTTAGGAAAAAACACCTACCTATACAGTGTGGAGAGGCAGAAAAATAGAAAGACAGCAAGAGCACTGTTGAGTATTTTGCAATCACATGATTGCAAGAACCAAGCCATAGTTTGAACAAATGGTTTTGCCAAAAGCCAGATTGTACATTGCACCACCTCAATCACCTTGTCAAGAAATCCTCTCCCTTTTGACAATAGTATCATACCAAGACAAAGAACAAATTATGTAAGTACTAATTATAAGCAGAGTAGTATAGTAGCTTATGGCAGAGCTAGCTCCTTCTAGGGAAACATGCAGGAAGGTATCTGACAGAATGTCTTACCACTAATACAGTATGAGGTAAGAGGTAAAATTGAAGTTAAGTATGAAACCCTGAAGTGCCAAGTACATATTGGTTTATTCACAACCAGTACCAATTCTTCAAATGATGTGTAGCCATGATGCCTCACCTATTGGATCCAATGGCCTTACCTCCTCAAAGAGAGTTTGAACTAAAAAATGGAAGAGCTACAGTTAGGGACTGTAGCATCTGGAGCTTTAAATGACACAAATTGGCTGGAATGGTTGAGCCCACATAAAGAGGAATGTAGAAGTAGACATCAAAAGCAACTATATGATGATTTTCAATGTACGTACAGGACTTCATTGCTCTTGTTGAAGATCCATCTTCTAAAAAGCACTCTATAATAAACTGACAAAATAGAATGGGAGAATATATTTGCAAACTATGCATCTGACAAAGTTCTAATATTTGGCATGTATAAGAAACTTAAATTTACAAGCAAAAAACAATCCCATTAAAAATGGGCAAAGCACATGAACAGACACTTCCCAAAGGAAGACATACACATGGCCAACAAGCACATGAAAAAATGCTGAACATCACTAATCATTAGATAAATATAAATTAAACCAGAGATCCACCCATTCAGACCACAGGCCAGTACCCATCCATAGCCTGTAAGGAAGCAGGCCATGCAGCAGAAGGTGAGCGAGCATTACCACCTGATCTCCACCTCCTGTCAGCTGAGTGGCAGCAGTAGATCCTCATGGGAGCATGAACCCTATTGTGAACTGTGTGTGTGAGGGGTCTAGGTTGAGTGCTCCTAATGAGAATCTAATGCCTGATGATCTGAAGTGGAACAGCTTCATCCCAAAACCATCCCCTACCTTCAGTCTGTGGAAAAACTGTCTTCCATGATACCAGTTCCTGGTGCCAAAAAGGTTAGGGACCACTAAATTAAACCACAATGAGATACCATCTTACACCAGTCCAAATGGCTATTATTAAAAAGTCAAAAAATAACAGATGCTGGCAATGTTGCAGAGAAAAGGGAATGTTTATATGCTGTTAGTGGAGATATAAATTAGTTCAGCCACTGTGGAAAGCAGTTTGAAGATTTCTCAAAGAACTTAAAACAAAGCTACTATTCAATCCAGCAATCCTATTACTGGGTATGTACCCAAAAGAAAATAAATTGTTCTACCAAAAAGACACATGCACTCATATGTTCATTGCTGTGCTATTCACAATAATAAAGACATGCGATCAACCAAAATGCCTGTCAACAGTGGACTGGATAATGGTACATATACACCATGGATTACTACAAAGCCATAAAGAAGAATGAAATCATGCACTTTGCGGCAACATGGATGGCACTGGAGGCCATTATTCTAAGCAAATTAATGCAAGAACAGAAAACCAAATACCACATGTTCTCACTTATAAGTGAGAGCTGAATATTGAGTACAAATGGACACAAAGAAGGGAACAATAGGCACCTGGGGCATACTTGAGTGTGGAAGGTGGAAGAGGATGAGGATCAAGAAACTACCTATCAAGTACTAAGCTTATTATCTGAGTGACCAAATAATTTGTACAATAAACCCCTATGACATGCAATTTACCCACGTAACAAACCTGTACATGTACTCCCAAAATTAAAATAAAAGTTGGGGAAAAAAGAATCTTCTTCCAATAAATTTTTCTCAATATAGGTTTAAAAATTCTTTTTGTGTTCAATTCTTCCATTCACTGAAAGAAAATAGTTAATATTAAGTCATACTAAAAGCAAGTTTCTATTTACTTTTAGGATTCAATTTCTCTATGGGCGTGTGTGGCAGAAAGAAACTTCTTCCACTACCATCTTCTCAATGTGTGCTAACAAACTCTTTATTTTGTTAAACTCTTCCATTTTAAGAATAAAAACAATTAATGATGAGCCATTCATTAAAAATAAACATAAATTTAAAAAATAAAAATAAAAAGCACTCTAATATAGGTTCTGAGCAATTAATTTGCTTCCTCCTGTTTTCCAAAAGAATTGCTAAAAATAGGGCAATGGGAAAAATTAATTTCGGTTTTAAATTATCTACCAGTAATAAGGCATTTCTTCAGGACCACTGTCCTATTAAATTGTATTCTTCCATTGGGAAAATTCACACTTTAAGTATAAACTTTTAAACATTTGACATAAAACCTACTCTCTCTCAAGAGTTACATCATCAGTGAAGGCGGGCAGAGTAGCACCAGATGACTGATCCTCTCTTTTCTTGGAACTGTGACACAGCTTCAAGGCCCCAGTCATTCTGAATAAGACCTTTTCTTTATTGGTTTAAGTTAATCAGCCAGGCCACAATACAATGCCTCTAGCTCTGGATGCCAATCAAAACAGAAGCATTCATGTAGATAAAGGAAGTTGCCATCCGTAGTTGTTATCATATATCTGTGTATATGTCTTAAAAGTAACATGGTCAAGCAGGAAGACCGCAGGACTGGGGCATCACACACAATGGGCTTGCAACTCAGCGTGGCCTTCACTAACTAGGCAATCGTAAGAGAGTGACTTAACCTCTTTGCATCTCCATGTCCTTCTCATCTATAAAACAGGTTTTATTATACCATCCTAATAGGTATGCAAGAATTAAGTATAATAACATAAAATGCCCGGCACCTGGGTGGCCCTCTAGAAATAGCCATACTCCAGACTTTTGGAGAGTGGTTACATTTTTCCAATTAGCACTTCCCAGGCAGCATTGTCTAGGACTCAGGCTCCCAGAGTGAGTGCTCAGGATATGCTTTTCGTTAATTCTTTCATCCCTGTCCACTGTAGACTGCAAAGTCGTGAAAATAGAAGTGGAGCAAGTGATGAAATGAAATAGCCAGAGGATCTGAACACCAGCTCTAGTCTCGTTTCTCCACTAACCAGCAATGGGACCTAAGCCTAGTCCCTTATCTTCTTGGTCTCTATTTTCTCCTTTGTAACATGAGAACATTGCTCTACAGGATCCCTACCATCTCCTTCCATTCTTGAGGGTCATGATTCTAGGGGAAATTTTCATTCAAAATATGGGACTCTGCAAACCATCTCTAAAAATATATCACTGAATCTTTTTGTGTGTATGTGTTCTGGGTCATTGGGTGACGGTTATGATGGCAGTGGACAGGTTTGCTTTATTCCATTTTGCCGGTTTCTTGTGAAGTGCTTACAGAAAATTCATAGAAATCTTGTTATAGTACTAAGCAAACATAATTCTTTTATGTGCTTACATTCTTTCTTCTATTTTCCATGTTTTAAATTTCTGTATTGCTTTGGTCCAACTTCGCAATGGCCCTTTGACAATAAAATGAAGCTTTAAGACTGCAATAATGCAAACATTGACAACTGAGTAGAATAATAAAAAATTGTGCATAAGATGACGAATGAACTGCAAGTCATATCATCCTGGAAGAGAGATATCACTGAACCTGCTGAGTGACATTGGCATCCTTCGGAACAAATGTGCAGTGCTTTCTCCAGCTGCTATTTTCATATCTGATGGCATTAAAAAAATAATAATAAACCTTTGTCGGATGTTCCTATTCTTTTCTGAACTCTGATCAAATAGTCCCAAAGTTTGGCAAACTGACTTATAAGGTACTACGAGGATAAAAAGTAAACTTTCCAGCTTGTCTAAATGGATCCTGAAAATGGAATATTTCAATAGCTGTTCATTTGCTTTCTTATTTGCTACCGGAAAATTCATGGCTGTTACAAGAAATATGTATTTGGAGGAGGCTTGTTTTATGTGATTTCGCCTATCCCCTGTCTATTAAATCAAATGGATATAATTCATCATGTGCGTGCTGGGAGCCTTCCCTGCGGCATGCAGTGATGTGGCGCTTGGGGAGGGGGTGAGCACGCAGCCTGAAAGAGCAACAGGAAAAGATGGTTGGAAGTGTGCTCCTCATCACAAATATGTGTCTTCAATATTTAGTTGTTGTGGCAGGAAAACGCCAACAAATACATGAACTGTAAACCATCTGGCTTGAAATATGTTCAAATATGACTGTTCATCTTGAAAAATGAAATCTATGGAATTCTGGCATCCACTTTGACTTTTGAGAGATGAACAGCTTGGATATGCAAAGAAGGGATTTCTAGACTAGCCTTCTTAAACTTTAAATTTTCCTGAACTCAGAAGTTAAATGATTCACTGCCTAGAAAGGAAAACTTCCCTTTCACTTTTACACTTTCATGAAAACCACTGACTCTTTGAAAATCCCTGTGACTATATCTGTGTCTTGTGTGTCAAAAAGCAGAGAAGTAAATGTGGTTCTGTATGGATGATTAAATGTTTATTAAGTTCTAATATGTGCTAGATGCAATATAAAACACTTAAAGAGCATGATAATCCTGGCTTTCACCAAATTTCAAAATTGGACATTTAAAACTTGCAGAACTGGAGTCTGCATTGTGCCACTTAATTTGGGGTAAGAAATGATGAATTAGTCACCCTGTTCTCTCATGAACTGGGATCCTCAGGTAACCTAGTACCAATGCCCTACCAGAAGTGGCTATCCCATCAATTTTGAGAAAGATTTTAGGTAACTTGATAAATAGAAGAAATGCATTGCAAACGTACGTGAGTGATGACGAAGATGAGGGCAGGAGAATGGGAAGGGAACCAAACACAGACATTCTGGGCTTAGAAGAACAGACCAAAAGCGACCGCAAAAAGGGGAATGGAGGCAGGGATATTTTTTGCCTGCTGCTTGATGTTTTAGGAGCATGAACAAGACTCTGAGAGAACTTAGACATTCAAACTTACTTTCCTCCTTCTCTTCTTCACACTATTTTCTTTTATAAAAGTCACCTCAATCCACCTTGTCTAAAGGATTCTCCCTGGAGGCTCTTACCTAGGTCTCTTCATGTGTCAGGAGCCCCCAGCTGTGCAATTTCTACCACTTGAGGATAGCCTCACCTTTAAATGATCCTTCAGCCATTGCACATGTACCTGTGGCCTCCCCAGCCGCATTGTAAGCTTCGAAATAGAGAAGCCAGACCTCTAATACCCGCTGTGCCTAGGATTGTGTGATGTAGGCAGTGGACTCACAGAGTATTTGTTTGAGATTGTGAGAGTTGGGTAAAGGAAAGAATCACGCCACAGATACGGGGGAAAGCTTCAGTGGTTAATGTAAACTAAGTGTGTGACACAAGCCACTTTTAAACGGTATTAAGAGAATACAGTGTTTTCTGAAATAAAAACCTAATATACTTATTTCAGCAAAGGTAAAATATTAATTTAAATTAATTAAATTTTGTTAAAAAATCAGACGTATGTTAATGTATGGACTTTTTTCTTTTGTTCTTCTTTTCCTTTAAAAATGAAATTTATCCAACATATAATTTATCTAATATAATTACATAATTATCACAATAAACACTCCTCAAAATAACCGTGTAAGGATCTGGGATTATATGTGTTTGCATTTTTTCTTTTGTTGCCACTAATGTTCACCTTAGTACTTAGATGTTTATAAATGCTTTAGGAAAAGGCAAAAACGTATTTAATGCATAAGAGAGAATAATTTTGCAATGCTATTTTTATACGTTGTGAATTCTGCTACATCCACAGGGAAACTAGATCACAGTAGGCAGCAACAAAATATACTAGGCGATCAATCTTGCTCTTGAAAATCAAAGTATTTCTTTGTTAGGTCAACTGATCAACTAAGGAACTAAAAATAACTAAAATATAATAGAGCAAAACCAGTCGAGGAATGTAGCAATGTAGCATCATTAGTATAGAGTTTGCATTCACATACACAAGCAATTAACCTGCTTTTTGAAATGTATTTGTTCTGTTTCCCTCCTACTTTTTCCATTATAGGTTTGTTACTGGTGAGATTTACAAGGGGAAAAGCCCACATCATCTTTTGTGGTGAGCTGAAAGAGTCAATGAATATATCCATTTAATTAGAAAGCCAGTAGCCACCACAGATACAAGGCAAATTTCACTTCATTTGTTTTGAGAAAATTCTGAGAAATGAAGTGAGCACCACCTACTAGTAATGAAAACAATTAGGTGAAAATAGATCAAATTCTGAACATTTATATTATTTCCGTAGATTTTGTACAATTCCCTTCCTCTTTAAACACAACCCCATTAACTTGGGAATCATTTCTTCGAAAGTAATTGAGAGTCTTGATTTCAGCTGTGATCTGTACAGATTCCTTCAACAAAGTAAAAACTGAGGTTGACCTCTGGGCATGATATGCCTCCCAGAATTGTCAACAGGTAAATTAACAAATAATGAGAGCAACCTAATACCTTGTTTATAAAAACTGAGTGCTTGTGTGAAGGAGCCCACAGGTGGACCTGAGTTGGACTTCTGTGTGTGATAGAAGACATGGTATCATGAGTCTCATGAAGTCTGATCCCAGTATTGCAAAACAATCACTGGTGTCATCAGGTTACTCTTAAAAGTATTAATAAAAATAGAAAAGTTGAAAAAGTATATTCATAAATTATACAAAATTGTTGGGCTTTGAATGAATTTGAATATGATTTGAAGTCCACATATGATTCTTCAATATGAATGAACTGAGCATCGTTACAAACTTTATAAAAATAAAATCTATGAGAAAAATGCCCAAGTTAAATCATGACCTATACTTCCATCATACAATTGTGAACCTTTGTGTACTGTAAAGGAATAATAGCTACACTTTAACACAATATTCTTCCCATATTCAAAATGAGGAATAAAGAAATCACATTTAGAAATAAGGATGGAGCATGTAAAGATTAATTTTTAAAACTAAACTTTAAGTTTTATTTTTACTGTAATACTAGAAATACTCTAAGCAATTAACAGAAAAGTGTGACCACATTTTTTTTTTTTTTTTGAGACGGAGTCTCACTCTGTCGCCCAGGCTGGATTGCAGTAGCATGATCTCGGCTTACTGCAACCTCCACCTCCCAGGTTCAAGTGATTCTCCCGCCTCAGCCTCCCAAGTAGCTGGGATTACAGGCATGTGCCACCAAGCCCAGCTAATTTTTTTTTTTTTTTTTTGTATTTTTAGTAAAGACGGGGTTTCTCCATGTTAGCCAGGATGGTCTCAATCTCCTGACCTCGTGATCCGCCCGCCTCGACCTCCCAATGTGCTGGGATTACAGGCTTGAGCCACCGCACCCGGTTTGCCATACAGCAATATAAGTCTCTCCTTTGTAACACTGGGTAAAGAACACAGAAGGCAAGAACATTTCAACTCTTCCTTACGCTCATTGAATCTAAAATAGAAGAGATAGTATAAAATTCTAGATGTATTCTCTCTGAATTAATTTTTATAACCCAACTGAATAAGACCTCTAAGATATGTAAATCCTAAACACTTCAGAAATAACAAATCATTTTATCATGGAAGATTATTGGCTTAAAGAAATGAATATAAAGACTTTACATCTTTATAGTGCTCACGGTTAAAGAAGCTACTAAAGATATCTTACTAACTGCACTCTAATCTCAGGTCAAAGCTGCCAAAAATGCCCGTGCTTTCATATATTTCTACAGCGAAAAAATCCCGAAAAAAATGATGTCTTTTCCAAGAAGTAAATTTACTATATTTTTTATGGGCCAATCCAAAAGAAGCTTCTTCTCCAAAAGAAGCATCATCTTAAGTGTGAGTGTGAGTGTGTTTATGAGTGTGTGTACGTATTAGGCAGATTAGGAGTGAAAGGGGAATGGGAATGACATTGCAAGGTAGGTGTTGTTAGTCCCATTAAACTAATGTGGAAAATGAGACTCAAAAGAGGTAACACGCAGAGCTGGGTGACAAGTGGAAAACTCACCTGTTTGTCAAAATACTTAACCGGGATCGATGAGGAGACAGAAGGATCAAGGGGAGAACACGAGGCAGAGCCTTTTTTGTGGTTTTCACGGGAAGAAAGGGGCGAGTTTGTATACTCAGGGGAGCAGGTGTAGGATTAGATCGTTTGAATAGATTCTGCAGGCCCTGGGCTACCCGTGTGATTGGTCCCTCGTTGTCCAGTACCTGGTTCTGAGGTGACTGAGGGCAGGGGAGAGGTTGACTCTATGTATGAGAGTTTAATGAAAGAGAGGGTTAGGGGTTTGGACTATGTTTGGTTTGCATATCAGAAACATGCTCCCAAACCAGTTGTTTGCTATCACTAGAAATGAGCTAACCTTGATTTGAGCAGTTTCTCCCCAAGACTGCAAGACCCTGAGATGTCAATGCACCCCAAAATGCAGAAAATAAAAAACATTACTAATACAATAGAATAACTTATCCATTTTTCTATAATTCATTGGCGTTATGTAGAAATAGTGTACTTAATCACACACAGCAACATTTATTTGTAATTAAATTCCTACAAGTTAAAAGTCCTATTTATAGCACTACAATTTATATCTGTATATTCAGTATGCTTTGGTGCACAGGTCCATATATTAGTATTTCATAAAAGAGACAGTATAAGGTAATGGTTAGAAACGAAGATGTTAAAGTCAAAGAGAACTGAATTCAAATCCCAACCACCCCTACTGCAAGTTACTTCATTTCAGCTTGTTTCCACATTTCTGCAATGGTGCGCATAATAATATCTGCCTGATAGAGTCCATGTATGATTTAACTGACAATACTTGAAAAGTCCTTAACCTAATAGTACCTGGTTAAATAAAGATCAATGAATCTTCACAATTCTTACTCTTACCAGGTTTTTAACAGGAGAGATTTAATTTTCCAAAATTGATTCTCCTCCTATTTTCATCTTGTCTAAAAAATTTAAAGGAAATATTTGGGCCAAAACTAGTCAGAAAATTGCTTCAGTTGGAACAATTTTGCCTACCAGAGTAGAATTACGGTCATTATATTGAACAACTATGACTTACACAAAGTCAGAGACAGACGAGGCTCCCATGCAGCCACTCCTGGAGTGACTGGAGTATGAAAGGATATTTGCACTTGCCGCATGGGTGCACCAAGTGTGATTAATGACATGTATTACATCAGTCCCACAAAAAAGTTCATTTTTTATAGTCACACTTTTAGATTTATATGAGAGTTTTCTATCTGATGTTTTTTAGAATCTTTTTTCATCATCTTCTGAAAGATGGTTTAATTCGTACTCATTTAGCCCATACTCTTTGTCTTCTATAGAGAGCTTTTTTGAAAGAGGGGAAAAGGAATTAAAGAAGTGGAAAAACTATGGCTGGTCGCAGTGGCTCACACCTGTAATCCCAGCACTTTGGAAGGCCAAGGCAGGTGGATCGCCTGAGGTCAGGAGTTCGAGACCAGCTTGACCAACATGGCAAAACCCATCACTACTAAAATTACAAAAACTAGCCAGGCGTGGAGGTGCATACCTGTAATCCCAACTACCCAGGAGGCTGAGGCAGGAGAATCCCTTAAACCCAGGGGCAGAGGTTGCAGTGAGCCGAGATGGCACCACTTCACTCCAGCCTGGGTGAAACAGCAAGACTCTGTTTCCAAAAAAAAAAGGAAAAATAACAAATAGAGAAAGTTCTTTGCTATATGCAGCCTTCAGCAGTTAGGTTATTTCTCAAATTTACATAAAGACTTATTATCATCTTGACTGCAATCATGTAGAAAATGAACAGGTATAAAGTACATGAGGACAATTTAATAAAACCAGTTTTCTTTTCTTATAAACTCTCTGACAAAAGGAATCATTAGACAGAGACTTGCTTTGTATTTACCCAGGTCATGAGGCAAGGCAGCTTGGTGATGTGCTCTTGGCAAGAAGTCTTTAATTAGAAATTCCTCAAGAGCTGCTCCCTGTAGGTGCTTCCTATGACAAAAAGACAAAATAATTTACTAGGGAAGCCCTCATGAAGGACTCAACATCCAGACACAGGTGAGGGAAAGGAAATTTGCTGACAGCCGAAGAGCAACAAGCATCATGATGGGATGCTGCATTTTGAATGAGGGTCTCTCCCTCATATTAGTAGTAAGTATCAATTTCGTCATTCAACTTTACATACACAGATTGAATAGTCTTTGGTTTTTAGGAAAACTTGTATAGGAACACTAAATAGCTTGAAGTATTACTCTGGTTAAAAGACTAAAACTTGTTAGAAAACATTCAGTAGATATATTTAATTTACCCTTATAGAATCATGCAGTTGTTTTCCGATTGAGCTCATTTTTAATTATTTTTAAAGTCAAGTAGTTTGTTTTTGCATAATGTATGAGTGTTTCTCTAAATCAAATGAAGTCTCTGAATTAGACTATGAAATTGGAATTTTTTTCTAGAGAACTCTCAGAGTTGTTCTTAAAGATTTCCTCCTTCTTGACATCATTGTCAAGCAACATTGATTAAGAAGCTTTTGTGGTTTCATTAAATCACTTAAAGTTGACTCATATGTGTTTAAAATCTTTTTTATAAAGGTAATCATTTCTTACCATTATAATCCTATTAAAAACTAATCTATGAGAAATAAATATGTGGAGTGATTCTGATTAATATTGAGAAGCTCTTCATTCTACGTTAAAAGAACCCCAAGTGATTTTGAATAGAGAAAAAGCTTGAAGGTAGTATTGATTGGTTCTCTTTCCTTTCTACTCTAGCTCTCATGGCTGGGAGTAAATTTGTATCTGTTTATTGACATGTTCTACTGGTATGAAGAGGAGGAGTCTTTCCATTACACACGAGTTATTTTGGGTGTAAGTACGGTTTATGATTAAACATTACTTTTTCAAAAAACAAAATGCATTTTATTTGCCCTGGATCCTTGTTTTCCCTGAATCTCTTTTTTATGTCTTTACATGTGGACAGTCAACACTGGCTTGGGCGCGAGCGTCTGCACTGTGCCTGAATTTTAACTGCATGCTAATTCTAATACCTATCAGTCGAAACCTTATTTCATTCATAAGAGGAACAAGTATTGTAAGTACTAAAATATTTGAAATAATTTCAGTTGTTATGACTTCCTCATATAAGTGCCATTGAAAACAAAAATGTACTTTATTATGAAATTCTCGGTTATTCTGTTTAAACTTGGGTTTCTTTGTTAGAGATAACAGAAAGGCTAAAACTGAAAAACGGTAGTCAGTACATCTATCTGATTTGGCTTTGGCTGTTGCCGTTGATTTCCTACATGACACTCAACTCATTGCTCAAGTTTCCTGATGTATTTGCACCATGAAGATGGTGCATTATAATAGCTGGAACCATCATTGTTTCTGATTGAAAGACGACAAATAAGCTTTTGAGACAAATGCCACCAGGAAACATCTCTCAGGGTTCTCACCCACAAAAGCATAATCACAGTACATAGATTTTATTATGTAGATTTTAACCTCTACCAAACATAATGGGATATTTCCCAATTATATTGATTTCACTGTGTTAGGAACTTACCTGTGCTTCCTGTCAAACAAAATAGCATACAGAAAATGAGTCCTTCAAAAACTTTTACCAGGGAAAATACTGTATTATGCAGGCATCCCTCATTTCATTGCACTTCCCTTTATTGCACTTCTCAGATACTATGGTTTTTACAAATTGAAGACTTCTGGCAACCCTGTGTGGAGCGAGTATACTAGCGCCATTTTTTCCAATACCATGTGCTCGCTTTGTGTCTCTGTGTCAGCACTTTTTAGCAATAAAGTATTTTTTAATTAAAGTCTGTACTTTTTTTTAGACATAATGCTATTTCACACTTAATAGACTACAGTATGGTATAAATGTAACTTTTATATACACTAGAAAATCAAAATTTTTGTGTGACTTGCTTTATTGCAATGGTCTGAAATTAAACCCACAATATCTCCGAGGTATGCCTGTGTAATCATCATCATAATTTTATGAATATTTATATATAGATGCATATTTGCCTTTGTATATGTGGGAATAATTTATAGACTACCTAAAACACATGAATGAGGATGACGGCTATCACCTTAAATTTTTAAACAAAGAAGCTGAGTGAGGCATGTATTTTAGCAGGCTTATTCAAGAGTTTTGAATTATAACCAGAGAACTAATAAGTCAATCATTTTTGAGCTGAGAGTTCAGCAAAGCAACTAATAACCTTTTGATTTGCCTGTTTGACTAACGGCCATTAACTTTTGTGTCACATTTAGAGGCAAAGCCTGATTCCTACTCTCTTAACTGTCATGACACTGTTTTCATTGTAATTTTTCCATAAATCAGGCATTTTTTTTTTTGTTACTCTAGTGCTGCAGAGGACCGTGGAGGAGGCAATTAGACAAAAACCTCAAATTTCACAAACTGGTCGCCTATGGGATAGCTGTTAATGCAAGTAAGTACTTACTAATTGCTTGATGGATTTTACAATATCTGATGCCTAACTTCATAGTTTTGTTTTAACTCTGACTTCCTCAAGTCTCACCCTTAGGTAAAAGAAATCTTAGCCATTTATTTCACCCTGTAAACCTTATACAAATGGGTTTTTACATTTTCAATTTATACTTACATAAGAGTTTTCCCCTACCAAGACCTCAATTTGTCAAAGAAAAGTTGGTGAAACTTCATTTGCGAATAGTTAAGCTTGTTAATAATACAATAATAAATATTTGAAAAAGGAACACTTTGTTACTCAGCATAATTCACTTTGGAAATAAAATTGACCTCTGCTCAAAATCTCATTCGCAGTCATAGGAAAATGACTGTCAAATAGTATTGTGGGCAATAAAAAAGAAAAAAGAAAAGAAAGATAATGTGAGCAAAGTTCTGAATCATATTGAGGTAATGGACATAAAAGGGTCTTGAAAACACATGAAGCTTTATCGGCACATAAAGTGTTATTGTTATTATTATATTTCTAATTCAAGAGGAAGGCACTAGAAATTAGCATCCAAGGCCAAGGTTAAACTCTGATGAGGAAGAAAGGAGGAGGAGCAGCCATCAACCAGCTCGTGGTTTTGCTGGAAAACAAAGACACTGAAATAAAAGGCTATCTGAGCGATAAAGAGTTATGATTCAGGACTGTTTCTCTCAAACTAATTTAACTATAAAATGTTTTCCTCATTTGTTTTTATCCTCTCATGCATAAAAAAAAAAGGCAGAGTAAAAGGAACACTCAAAACAAATGTGAATTTAATTAAGCAACAAGACATGACAGACGGTGCCCGAGTGCCAATTAACACAACTTTGGGTGTGCAGTGAGACATGAGGGGAAGATGCTCCCATTGATTGTCTTCGGCACTGGATTAAACCAACCCGAGAACTGCTTTGTAAAAGGTCTTTGTGGTTTGTGAGGAAATAAGAGTAAAAAGACATCGTGTCCTAGAGAAAACCAGCTCAGGGATAAAGGGGAAAAAATAAGGCTGGTTCATCTTTGTATTCCAAGGCCCACAATAGTGCTGAGTATGCGTAGGCACCAATAACCTTTCATGAATGAGCAAATGCATGAAGGAATAAAGACTCAGGGAAACAGATTTTGGCTTAGGAATGGAAGTCTTTTCCGGACTTTAAAAATTATCTAAAATTAGAATGAAGTTCCCCTAAGAGTACTGAATTCCCCATCATGGATGATGTCCAGAGACCAGATTGCTCCTTGATAGGCTCATCAGAGAAGGAATTCAAGGAATCTCTAGGCTTCCTTTAAAATCTTAAATAGCTTGATTTCTGCATAACAGTAAAATGGCAAAAATATTATCATAGTACAATAGCTTTAAGACAGAATTGAACTCTAAGAGAAAGTTTTAAAGATATTACAGAGAGAAGGGGGAAAAAAACAGCCAGCATCAAAATACATCAGAAAAGAGGCCGGGTACGGTGGTTCACGCCTGTAATCCCAGCACTTCAGGAGGCTGAGACAAGTGAATTGCTTGAGTTCAGAAGTTCGAGACTAGCCCGGGCAACATAGTGAAAGCCTGTCTCTAGCAAAAATATGAAAAAATTAGATGGGCATGGTGGCACATGCCTATGGTACCAGCTACTTGGGAGGCTTTGGTGGGAGGATGACTTGAGCCCAGGAGGTGAACGTTGCAGGGAGCTAAAATTGTGCCACTGCACTCCAGCCTGGACAACACAGTGAGACCCCCATCTCAAAATAAAAAAAAAATACAACAGAAAAGAAAGCAGAGAATAAGAAAAATGTGTGTTATGAAATAGTTTTCTCCTTAAACTTTTGGGCATGTACATTTCTTTATATGTAATCGTGTATCAATAATACCAATGCATTAGAAACATATAATGAATATCCCCCATGTTAAAGATACCCTGATAGCAGCTATATCTTTCTGAAACTAGTGTGGTCACGGCTGTTTTAGGATGGAGTATAATTTAGTATAAGCAGCAGTTGACTGAAATCAGGTGACCAAATTATGTTATACCTCTCTACTGATTGGTAGTGTGATATCAGATAAGTTCCTCCTGCTCTCTCTTCTGTGGAGTTAAAAGAATACTAATACAGGCCAGGCGTGGTGGCTCACGCCTGTAATCCCAGCACTTTGGGAGGTTGGGGAGGGTGGGTCACCCAAGGTCAGGAGTTCGAGACCAGCTTGACCAACACGGTGAAACACCGTCTGTACTAAAAATGCAAAAATTAGCAAGCATGGTGCTGCACACCTGTAATCCCAGCTACTCGGGAGGTTAATGCAGGAGAATCGCCGGAACCCAGGAGGTGGAGGTTGCAGTGAGCCGAGATTGCATCATTGTACTCCAGCCTAGGCAACAAGAGCAAAACTCTGTCTCAAAAAATAATAATAATAATAAATAAATACATTTCAATGAGATGTGAAGATTATTGTCGGGACCAGAGTTAGTTGGAAATTTGGAGAATACAGGGCTATTCATTTGTTGCTATTGCAAATAAGATCAAATCCAAAGCCCTTAGCCTGGCCAAGGGGTCCAATGACCTCGCGTGTGCCCACTGCCTGTGCCCCTTGCCACAGTCTTATCTCCTGCCACTACCCCCTGGCTTTTCCCCTTGGGCACACCCAGCTCCTGGGAGTTCCTAAGCATTCTGTGCCTTTGCTCCAGGGATCCCCCTTGCCTGAAATGCTCTGCCCTCCTCGTGGTGCTAAATGGGTGAGACATGGCCATGCCCAGGACTCATATCCTGGTCCACCTCCTCCGATGCAGCCATTTCAACGAGGGGTCTGAGGTCATACTTTCTACCACAGAGTGAAATTCATTCCCCCAGAAGCTGATCACCTCCAGGGCTGAGCCTGTGCCTTACACATCTTGGCTGCCCTGGTCCCTGGCACACAAGAGGTCCTCAAAAATTTGGTGAAAACAGGATGAGTAGGAGTCGGCCAGCAGGCAAGAGAGGTTGAAGGAAACGCTGGGAATGGTACAGCACACAGACGCATGAGCTGTTCAGGGAGTTATGAGCAGTCTGGGGAGGACTGAACAGAGTGTGCGGAGGGAAAAGATTTAAACGATGCCAGTTGTCCAAGATAATACATTCGCATTCTGCTGCAACCAGAGAAAGCAGGGTGCTCTTTCTCCCTCTGTCCTTCACACATCCCTGGAGAGAATCAAGTGTTCTTTTCGGCCCCCTTCCTCCTGAACCCCACGGCTTTGCCAGGTACCCAGATAGCACCTGGGGTTCCCCCAGCAGGGTCAGAACTGCCACCCAGAACAGAGTGCCCCTCATCCTACTCCTCCATAGCAACCAGCAGCACTGCGGTGTTTCCACTCTCTGCAAACGGAGGGAGGAGGCTGGGGAGAAAGCTCTCCGCTTCTCCCAAACCCTGACAAAGCAATTATTACATTTCACATGAACGGAGAAATGCGTCTGGCAACTGCGCTTTTAGGAGGAAAAAAATGCTAAGCCTTGGTTTCATGGAAACACTTCTGCTTTTCACATTGTGTTCTTCTGGTAGATTCACTTGGGAGCAGCTGAAAATGTCCCTGCGCTTGTTTTATTAGCATCGCCCACTAAGCTGCATTTCAAACAGCCGGCTGGCTTAACAGAGGTGTGTAACCTTGGAAAAAGTGCGACCACATCGAAGTTTGCGTGCCAACCTCTAATTTCTCATCCGTTCCCCTATAAGCTGAGCTGCAGGCTTTAATTGGTCAAATCATTAAAGGATGTAATTAGAGACTGGTGGAAGAAGGCTAGGGAGGAGGAGGGAAGAGGCAAAACAATGGTATCTGTAATCAAGGACATCACGGAAAATGCAGTGACAGGAGCTCTTCTTTTGGCTTCCTGCCTTCCTGCTTGCCTGCCTATGATAAGAGCTGCCGGAGCATTCTTGAACCACTAATAAATCATTTTCGGGGACCTATAACCCCACGGGTATAAAAATCATAGTTTCACAGCCTCTTCGTTCTTGTTAATGCAGATCTTTCTGGAGTCCCTGGTCCACAGCAGACCTTGAAGACCCTTCCAATTGAAAAGTAGTACTTTGAGCTCGAGCTTCCATTAAGGGGTGTCTAAATAGTGACCCAGGCGGCTCTCCCTGGCAGAGTCGGCAGCTTGCTTCTGCCAGGTTCCAGGAGTGAACAATTAGCCAAGTGCAGCTCCTGATGAGTTGCTAAAATTAGTCTACAAACATCAATAAACATAACAAGGGCAGGGTGAGAGGAGAGAGCACAGAATAAGGGTGCCCAGAAAATAAAGATTTGGAGACCCCGGCTTGAGAACAGCCCTAAAGCCGCAGACTCTTCAGTCCTGACCCCCTCAAGGATTGCTCCTAACCAGTTCCGCCTGAGGCTCTGGGAGCTTCAGGGAAGCTCCATTCCCAGTCCTGCCTGACAGGATTTAATGTGATTTACAAATGCGTGCCACACACAGGGTGCCAGAGTCAACGAATCCTCCTACAGAAATCAGACCACAGGTTTAAAAGTTTGCAGCCAAATTCTGGCTGCAGAAGCACAGCCAGAATCTGTCCCTGGGTCCTTGTTTCTAAAGGCTGTTTAATTAGGAGGTGACTAACTCCAAAATGACTGTTATCACTGACAGGCAGGCAGAAAGACAGCAAGACGGACCACGCTTCCAAGATTCCCCTCAATTATGCTCACTTCGATCTCCTGAAAAATAAAATGAAAGAAGGAAGGTAAAAGAACTTTTTCAGGGCAACTGGCTCTAATAGTAGCCTTTATGATTTTTTTTTTTTTTGGTTCACTCTTTAATGTAAAACTCCTTATTGGAACTCAGAAATTCACACACCAATTAAATGCGCATGTGTAGTGTTTCCAAAATTGCTGCTCTCGTAAAAGTACCCGGGGAGAACACAAAATTGTAGAAAGATCCAGTTATAGCACCTTTGAGCCTGGCACAATTGGGTTATGGAAATGTGTGTCTTGCGGTCCTCCAAGGGCACAGCAGTGCATACTGTAGAAAGTCCACAGAGGCCCAGGGAGAGCTCACCCCATAGCTAATGGCGTTGGATTTACTAAAAGACTGAAGAGCCCCATTTAAGCCAGAGTTGGCTTTGGAAACATGAAAACATGAACTTCGTGTTTGCATTACTTCCATATTGGTCTACAAATCCCTTTTAGATGATAAATACGTTCCCAGTAAACTTCAGAGAAAGACACAGGAGCCACACAGCTGGAAGGGAGCTTAGATAACCTTGTTTAGTACAATCTACCCATTTCACAGATGGGAAAAAAGGGCCTGAAAGAAGTTAAGTGACTGAGAAGTATCCTCTTCAGTATTCTTTCTGTTACATACTAATATCAAATCTAATAACATGAAATGATACTGATGACTAAGACAGAGCGAAATCAAACCATGTCACTGTTTTATCCCATCTCTGTAGCCCTTGTCTCTGTAACATAAACAGCGTGGCTACTTACATTTTTAAGAACCTAAAATGTAGAAGGGAAGGAATAGAAAATATAATGTCTAAAAAAGAACAAAAATAGTATCTCCCCTGGTGCCTATCAAGTCACAACAATTCTGAATTTAGCGGTTGGTGTATCTTTAGTTCCAAGCCAAGATTGCTGTAAAATTAGGATCAGATCTAAGGGGAAAATAAAATGTTTAGACAAACAAAATCAGCATAAGCAGTTTTCTCTCTGAGAATTCCTGAGATAAATAAAATATTCCACTTTGTATGTTCTACCTTGTGAAAGGAAAACAAAATGGAGGTAGCGAGAGCAAGGGAACATGTAAGACATGAACTTTAAAGTGCGTGACAAATACTGGAGAGAATAGTTTTTACACATTCCCTCAGAACCTGCCTCTTGAAAACCATCTGGGGCTTCCTCGTACTCCTTCATTAGTTTCTTCAGCTCTGTTATGGGAGACCTGGCAATAAGAATAAATAAGTAGTTCAATATCTTTGTTCATTCAATCAACATACTTAAATTTCGTTTAACAATGTCAAATTCTCATGTGGAAATCAATCTAACAGAAAACAAATTGCAATCAACAACTCATTACAGGGGAGAAGAATGTTATAAAATATAAGGCCAGGTGTGGTGGCTCACGCCTGTAATCCCAGCACTTTGGGAGGCCAAGGAGGGTAGATTGCCTGAGCTTAGGAGTTTGAGACCAGCCTGGGCAGCATGATAAAACCCCATCTCTACTAAAAATTAGCTGGGCATGGTGGTGCGTGCCTATAATCCCAGCTACTCGGAGGCTGAGGCAGGAGAATTGCTTGAACCCGGGCGGCGGAGTTTGCAGTTAGCTGAGATCATGCCATTGCACTCCAGCCTGGGTGACAGAGTAAGACTCTGTCTCAACAACAACAAAAATAAGTTATAAAATATTAAAAACTTATCTTGCCTTCTATTTCTGACTATCACATATGGATTATGCAATGGTAAACATATCAGTTAACTTGGTCCGAAACTCAGTCTGTAGCTCTGTAAATTGTGAACAGCTTCACACCCTGTCTGGAGTGTACTAGTCTGTGGAGAGAGAATTAAAGAAAGCTAGGAGGAGAGGAGGAGTAAGGGTCAAGGGGCAGAATATAAAAGAAGCATTCACGCCAACCTACAATGAGGACTCCAAATGTTGTTATCAGTCAGAAGCCTTAGAAACGGTTGGACTCTAGATTAAAGACACCAGGTAAACCATTCAGTTTTATCTCAGCCCGTAGAAAAAAAGCTAGTTTTCAATTAAAAATCAGGTATGATAATTGCTCATTAGTCAAATGAAGCAATACAGCTTAATAGTCAAAAGATGGAGCACTGAGTCATGCAAACCACTAAACCACTTTCATCACTAATGAGCAACACATTCCTTAACTCTTTGGATACTGGTCTGTGAAATGAGAAGAAGGCTGATACCTGAGGAGGGTTAAATCAGATAATACGCCTATAGCATTTATAACAGTGTCTGTTGTATAGTAAACATTCAATGTGTTTGCTATGAAGCGTACTACCTGCTTTTTAAAGACTTTGAGATAGTTATCAGAAAACAGCATTTAGGAATACTGGACAATGTTTGTGTTCAATTTAGCAAATAGTTTCCGTTTTGCATGTAACATATTGGAAGGGACTCCTGCTAGATAAGCCTTTCCAGCTTTGTGGATGCTGAGGCTAAACAAGGCTGCCCCTTCATCGACATGCCGTATATGTTGACAAAGCACCCTGGGAGGAAATAGAGTACCTCATGGGTGCTAACCTCTCTGAAGCCACAAGGAGGCAGTAAACATCATGATGCAGAAACAGTGTCACATGCTTTGCCTTCTTGGGTGAGCCTCAACCTGAGGTATATTTGACTTGATTTTCAACTTAAAGGCTAAAGAAAAAATGTGCAATATACACTTATATATATATAATTGTTATATATGATATATATGTGTGTGTGTGTGTGTATATATATATATCAACAGAGAAAGCATTACTCCAACAAGGTTGCGTCTATAGATTGATTTTCTGACCCTTTCTTTACCCCTTCTACCTTTCTGTAATCTCATTGTCACTAAGCAAATAATTGTCAAATGCGAACTGGTACTGAGGTTTCAAGGATGAATAAAGTCCATCCTTGAGGAGTGAAAGTTCATCAGGGGGTGCAGGGATAAACAGATACTGCAACAATAATATCTGAGAAATGCTATGGTCATACTATCATTTGTGCTGGTGAAATTGAAGAATGTGTGATAGAAGTCAACTTTTGAAGTGAGCTGTAAGGCGTGAGTAGAACATTTTGCAAATCAGAAAAGGGAGTGATAGCAGGAACTCCGGTGACAAAGAAAAGAGGTTGCATAGAAGACAGCATTTCTAAATAAATCTGCTCCTAGGACCACAGGGACCAAAATGACACCAATATTCTCAGAAGTTCCTGCTGTTTCTTTTTCCCCATCACATTTTCTTCCATACCTCAACCCACAAGGTACAGCCATGGAGGATCCCGTAACTCATTCACAACTTGTATAGACTGTATGATAGTCATAGGCCGTGCTACTCCTCACTGTGGGTGCAGAAGAAAAGAAGATATCAACTGGGAAATTATCTATACCCTGGGCAGTGAAGCCTCATTTCACACATGAATCTGATCCCAATGGCAGTTATCAACTGGCCACCCAGCAGGAGTTTCATTTGCAGGAAAAGCATCAGTATGTCGTTGCCTAGCTGTGACTGCTGGCTTCCCAACAGATTTGGAAAGAGCAGCATCAGACACAGAATCCTCAGGCCAGACGATGCTGTGTTCTTAAGCTTGTTCTCTTCATTTAGAATTTAGACACCACCAAGTCCCAGAATTAGAAAGCTCCATTTACTTCTTAAGAATATACAGAAGGTATGTTTAGTTCCATAAATACTGGCTTATTTCAATCCACCAGGAATAACACATGCAAATGTATGTGTGAATGTGTATGTGCAGGGGTATATATACATATAGAGTAGTCCCTCCTCGTCTGCAGGGGATACATTCCAAGACCCACAGCGGATGCCTGAAACAGTGGATAGTACTGACCCCGACTGCCATCCATCGGAACATGTTCCTTTTCATGTCTTCCACCCACTAATGTAATGCCTTTTTCATCCTAAATAAGCACTTATCATGCACTGTGGCTGTAACTTTTGCAGTCTGAGGTGTGACAGCGAAACTAGCACAAGTGTCTTTTTTCTTCACAATTTCAGATAGAAGATTTGTTCTTACCATAGATCTTAGCAATTTCCACATACAGTTTTTTTCCTTTCCTTATTAAGTAGAGAACTTTCACCTTTTCACTTAAAGGAAGGACTTGATCGTTTCTCTTTGGCATAGCTGAATTGCCAGCATCACTACTTTTGCGCTTTGGGGCCATTTTTAAGCAAAATAAGGATGACTTGCACACAAACACTGGGATACCGTGACAGTTGGTCTGATAACCAAGAGGGCTACTGGATATGCTGGACAAAGGGATGATTCACATCCCAGGTAGGACAGAGCGGGATGGCATGAGATTTCATCATACTACTCAGAATGGCATGCAATGTAAAACACAAATTGCTTACTCCTGGAATTTTCCGTTCAATATTTTCTGATTGTGGTTGACCTCGGGTAACTTAAACTGGGGAAAGTGAAACTTTAGACTGGGGGGACTACTGTATACTAAAATGTGTAAAGGAATAAACAGAAAACAAAAGGGAACAAAAACAATATATCTCCTGGTATCTATCATTTGTGTCATATACATACATATCAGCATGTATAATGTACAGTATTCTAGAATAATGCTTTCCGATTTCTTAAGAAGTTATATATAATTATTTCTTTTAGAATTATATTGTATATAATTATGCTGAGATATCATAACATTTATTCCATTTCCATGATAACTATACACTTTATGATTAACTGAGATTTACTTCATTAATATAATTTAAATAAATGTGGAGATTTTTGTCCAATATCTTTGGAAGTATTCAATCCACTCCACTCAAAGCACTGTGAAAGATGTAGAAATAAATCACTTTTCCTTGGAGATTACAAAAACCAGAACAGAGAAACTTGAGCACAGAGACACAGTATTTTTTAGTAACTAGGGAGGAAGCCACAGGGTACATGTTTGGTGTCGTCTCGTCCTAGCCATCCATGTCGTGGCGCATTTCTTCAACCTGGAACGCTATCGCTGGAGCCAGTCCAAGGAGGCCCAGGGACTTCTGGCTGCACTTTCCAAGTTGGGTAACACCCCTAATGAGAGCTACCTCAACCCTATCCGGACCTTCCCCATGGTGAGTTCCTGCCTGCTAACGAGCTTCTCCCCTGAAAACTCCATCCTTTTCCAATCCTCTAATCAGGAATGCTATATTGAAAAGCTTTTAATAAAAGGGCTGGAGAGTGAAAATTTACATGGAATTTGTTCTTAATTTCACATTTTCTAAAAAGTTATTTTTTTAATCATTAATGTTGCTGGGAAGTTATGAGCAAGGAGAAAAAGATATGTCACCTAATTAATTTTTATACACACACACACACACACACACACACACACTAGAAATGCAGTAACCTGTTAAATTCCTAATATTTTAAAATTTAACATTTTAAAAGCAGTCCATGATTAGGTATTTTTTCACTGATGTTAGACTCATAAAGAATGTGAAGTGCCATCTAAACCCAGAAATTATAAATTGGATGTCTTCATTCTCAATCTGCAGATTGTATTCCGGATCTCTTCTCCAAATGCCTCATACATTGGCACATGTGTGAATAGCTGCTTTGCCAAATCAGATACTGGGCAAAGCAGCTAATTTCATAATGAGACCTGCATGGCCAGTGACATCATTAATGCTAATTACCTGTGTGCACAGAGTGTCAGCAGCTATGGGGAACAAAAAGAAAACCAAAAATGTAGGCACAGCAATCTGTGTTCCAAGATTAAGACAGTCGTCTCCCTTAATTCACCCCTACCTCTTTCTTTGTGGTTGGTCTCAATTTTTTTCCCATGTACCACCACATTGGCATATGTGTGCAGCATGTTGACCAGACTAAAAAGATCTCTATTGCCCAAGAAAAGCCCTAAGGCAATACACTTTAGCAATGAAAATCCCTCCATTCTTATCCAGGCCATCTCTTTAAGTGACCATTTCCCCCATGCAGCCTTATTTAAAGAACAAAAATTCAAAATCTGGTTTTGGGACACTTGTTCCATGTCATGTCCCCTAATTAGCCTAGGGTGATTTTCAGTATCAGGCCATTGATCAGGTTTAGTTGAGCTACATTTTCTTTTATTTTTTTTCTTATTTTATTTTATTTTATTTTTTTTTTTAATTTTTTTTTTTTTTGAGACGGAATCTCGCTCTGTCGCCCAGGCTAGAGTGCAGTGGCACAATCTCAGCTCACTGCAAGCTCCGCCTCCCAGGTTCACGCCATTCTCCTGCCTCAGCCTCCCGAGTAGCTGAGACTACAGGCGCCCGCTGCCACGCCCAACTAATTTTTGTATTTTTAGTAGAGAGGTTTCATTGTGTTAGCCAGGATGGTCTTGATCTCGTGACCTCATGATCGCCCGCCTTAGCCTCCCAAAGTGCTGGATTACAGGCGTGAGCCACCGTGCCCAGCCTGAGCTACATTTTCTTAGCTGACAGCTATTGGAAGCAAAAATTTCACACCTGCAAATCAGAACTACAGCTGCCCTAAGCGAGTGAGAATGCCTTTATGTCAGTCCATTGAATCACAGCATTTGTCTGGGCACCTACTGAGGTTACTGTTTTTCCCCACTAAGATGCTGGAAAATCCATTGCTACACACACTCAAGAATAAATCTCAACATTTTGCATAGTCTATGTAATAAATAGTATTTATTAAAAATAATTTTCAAGCGATATGATTATGTATTTTAATAGCAAAATAATTAAACTACCACCTATACAGTAATTTCAAAATTTTAGAGGCAATATACTGTGTAAGTACTAATTAAGCTCAGGAAACCCTCTAATTTAGGGTATTTGGAGGGAGATGAGTATCAATAACATAGAGTGTACATTATAGAATATTTTTAGAGATGCAGTGGGATTGTTTTGGAGGATACATTGCAACTCTAACCAGTCTATAAATGTGTTGCAAGAACAGAGATATGGTGATTTGCCTTAATAGGCAAGGAAGAATGATGTGAAATTAGCACATCGTATGATGTAAATGGATTTCTAAAATGCCTGAATGTACTTGAAAAGAAAATATTTTAAATGTTTGAGATATATCCCCTTCAATTTTATTTCCACTCTTTGCTCTATGAAGAAAAAATAAACAATGAAGAAATCCCTGTCCAAATTACCTCCAGATCTCAAAGCAGCCCAAATTAATGAGATTTTACTGTCAAAAGATATGGTGAGTTTATTGAGCTCGTGGCCGTCTCAGCGATAGTAACACAATGTATGAATACTAATGACTTGGCAAGAATATGGGAAATTCACAATAAAAACAAACTGCTGCGTGATGCATATTCCAAAAGGCTATTTAACTGTCCCTTGCACTCACAGGTCAGAATTCTGGTCATTTAGCGGTGTCCACCAGATAAGAATAGCTGTACCTTTATTGATCACCTAGGATTTACCAAGCCTTATTCCAGGCCCCCCGAGATGGCGTGAAAGAAATGCAAGTCATGGTCTTTCCAATTAAGAAGCAAGAGCAAGGAATAACTACCAGGGGAACTGAGTGTGCAGCTGCTTTATTAGGAACGCCCCAAGGGACCTCTCAGAAAAAGTGTTTATTAATGTTAAAATGCAATTAAGCATGGTGATCCACATAGTTATTTTAAAGACTAAAAACTTGAAACTCAGATTTATTTTGCAATATTTTATTTTAAAATGCTCTTTTCATGCTGCCCTCATTTCAATTCAACATAATCACTTTGTTTTTTTATTTTTATTTTTTTTTCTTTTTTCCCATTTTGTCATTGTTGTTGTTGCTTTAAAGACAGGGTCTCACTCTGTCTCCCAGGCTGGAGTGCAGAGGCAGCATCATGGCTCACTGCAGCCTCGAACTCCTGGGATCAAGTGATCGTCCCATCTCAGCCTACTGAGTAGCTGGGACTATAGGCTCAAGCCACCATGCCCAGCTTTTTGAGGGAGGGATGGCGGGGAGGGGTTTCCAGTATAATAACTTTGATGTGAAATGATTTATACAAATTTAAAAAATGTGATAGATGAAATGGTATTTTATGAAATTTTAGCAAAGCAAGTAGGCACCGTAAGCTGGTGGGAAGGGGGAGGAAGAGGAAGCTCCTTCTTGAGTTGCGCCTGCATCCTCATTGAGGCTAACATGCTTCTGCGTGAAACACTGTGAATGGCTCCCTGCTTGAAATCTCAAGTACTGGTCCTAAAAGTGAAAAAAAAAAAAGAAAAAAAAAGTGCCAGGATATTTATTGTCACGGTGTTCTTTTTTTTTTTTTAGAACACAACCACTGAATTGCTAAGGACAATAGCGGGCGTCACCGGCCTGGTGATCTCTCTGGCTTTAGTCTTGATCATGACCTCATCAACCGAGTTCATCAGACAGGCCTCCTATGAGTTGTTCTGGTGCACACACCATGTTTTCATCGTCTTCTTTCTCAGCCTGGCCATCCATGGGATGGGGTAAGTCCACACTGTGCTCCTCTGCAAGGATTTTATCTCTGAGAGTCCCAAAATAATCTTAGAAAGTCTTTTAGATGAAGGATCCCAGCATGCAGTGACTAAAGGACTTGTACAATGTGTGAAAAGCACATTGACTGTGGCAAACGCTTTTTCAGTAACACTGAAAATAAGCTAATAGATGGTGAAGTATTATATTCATTTTTCCTCACTGACTCTGTTAGTGAGTCTTGGCATGTTTATAAAATTCAGGAACTCTAATGAATGCAGGATGACAGTAGATCTATGTTTCATTCAGCACCTGTTCTGCAATCCAATTTATGTGGGATTACTCAGGATATATATTTTTGACACCAAGATTTCACTTCTGCTTAACCAAAACCATCAACTAGGAAACCTGGTGTTCAGGCAGGGACAATGTGTGGCATGGGCAGTCTGGTGCGGGGTCCAGATCCAGCTCTGAGACCAGTTATCAGAGTGAGCCCTTCAGGTCCTCTGGGCCTCAGTTTCCCCATTTGACCTCTAGGATTCCATTTTGCTCAGACATCCCATAAAACACTGCTCTGGCATTCAATACCCACCTGATACGGTTCATCTCTTCATCAGGAAGCTAGCATAGCCCCTGATGTGTTCAAAATCCCTTAAATATAATGTTTTTCAATCCTTTAAATATTAATAAATGGCCCTGGACTAATGAATCAATTGCTGTCTGTGAACTAGCTTGTCCCTTTTAATTATTTCAAAAACTGATTGCCATTTTTTCCATGTTACAATTTTCAAAGCACATTCATATGCATGATCAACTCGACTGCCACAACAGTCCTGTCACGTAGAGAAGGTGCTGTTGTCCCCATTTCATAAAAAGGAAAAAGGTGTTCTCAGGGTTAAGTGATGCCCTCAAGGTCCCATGATGAATAAACGACAGAGTCAGATCTAGGACACCAGTCTTTAGACCATCAAACCTTTACTCTGATTTAGCAAGCCCTGGCAGAACAAGTCTTCCATTTTATGAATTAAACCTTCCTCAACACCAGTAAGAATGCGGCCAGCAATGTTGCTAATGCCCTTTTTGGCTTGCCAGCAGCAACTCCTCTGCTCCTGCACAGCACAATACCCTCTTCCGCCCCTCATTCTCCCACCATTGCCACTGCTGAGTGCGGAGGGTCCTGTCCCGGAGGTGGCCTCCCTCTCTGCACGGACCTGGAAGAGCAAGTGCATAGCTGCAGAGTAGCATGGCCTAGGAAGTCACACATGCCTTGGTGACTCTGGGTCCCATGTAGAGCCCACGGACAATGCTTTGGGATTTGCCCCTCTGCAAGTCAATGACCCCTCCAGTCTCCCTCCTCACCCTTAATGCTCCTGTCTTCTCAGCCCCCTACTTCTGGAAGGGGGTCGCAGTTCTGCCGCCGCCACTGCCTGTACCTAAGACTTCTCCCATTGTCCCTCAGCAGGCGGACAGAAACACATTCTCCAAGGAAGAAGTGCCCCTGAGGGTGCATTTTACCCTAAAAGACTGCCTGTGCCTCTGCCGAGCCTTAGCAACCGGGTCAGTCCACGTTCACACGTCCTCTAGTGCCTGGCTAGAGGCTTCCCATTTTCTTTCACCTAGAACTCTCTGGGATTGGCTCTTCTGAATGTGGAAATCTCACCATTCCTTTTTGTACTTGGGGTGGGCAAGGTGGATGGTGTGTAGTCCTAGTGTGTTCCAACTCAGAGATTGTCAGTTCCCCCGCTTCCTACTGCTAATTCCGCTCACGACGCTGGGGTTGTGACCCCTCAGCGTATTTATGAGGCTACCTATAACCCAGGGGAGTCTAGAAGCCCTCTTCACAGACACCATGTGCTTACCCCACTAAACATACAACCCCCACATCCACACCCTGGTGCACTGTAGAAGCGCAAGAGAATTTCAATGGGCAGTGTTTCGTTGGAGATATTTTTGATATCCAAATAACATCTCATAAGATGAAATTTTTTAGTCATTTTAACCTAGTTGAAAAGCTTATTTTAGGATAAGGGCCTCATTTAATCTTCTCAGCGTGAAGTATTCTACAGCTACTGTTTACAGCAAAAGCAATTTGCAAATTCTATACAAAGTGCCAAGTGAAAGTAGGATTATTGGAATGTGTTAAGGCCCACTAATCTTCCTATTATGGGATGGCATAGATGAAGCCATTTCAAAAGTTTAAAATTTTTAAAAGATACAGCGTTTGTGGAATAAGATGAGGCTTCTTTTAGACACTACGGGGAATGCTGCCTACAGCCTGAGAATGAAAGTGTTAAATGTCTGGAATCCTTCCTCTGACTCTCACTTACTATTCACCCTGCCTATGTCTGGGCGTCATTTGTACATTGGAGATTTACAGATAGTTTTTCTCATCGAACTCAGAGGGATGTTATCAAGTTTGGATGGCTTCCATGAAACAGATTGGGACAAAGGCCAAGATGTCAGCTCTAGCTGACACAAGGCTGTTTCCAAGGGCATATTACTGCTCCCTCCTCCCATGCCCTGTGATATAACAGGGTCCACACCACTCCACAGGCTGTCCAGGACATAAGTCTGTGTGATGCTAAGGTTTCTCAGTCTAGAGTACCATGATTCTCAAAACAGATCAATGCCTTTTATTCACAAACACCTAGGAACCAAACAATTCCCAGATTCCCTGACCTTGGGAAAGTCTTGGGCTTTGCTGTCTGTGCACCAAGGAGGAACCCTAGGAGCTTGTACCAAAGCGACTTGTCAAAGGCCAGTCAGGAGTGCACTCATGGCAAATAAAATATAGAAGGATTATAGGACTCTTTGTCCAGTGCTCTATTCATTAAGACTGCCTTCTTTTTCCATTCCTAATGTAGCAATACCACCTTGAAGACACACTCCATTGTGACCTATTCTGACCGAGTCAGACGCTGGCTTGCTGGTGGTCACTAGGGGAAAAAATACCATTATTCTGGGCACTTCTTTTGACTTCTTCACCGGAAGACTTCTAAGCACTCCGAAACAACCCAACGAGGGTAGAAGTTAAATAAATCTGCAAAAGAACCAAATAGTGCAAAGTTAGCCAATTAGCCCAAATCAGCAATCAGGACAAGATGAAACCTAATTAAATTCAACAGTCTACAAAAGGATATGTTCAAACAATTTCCCTTCATTATGAATTCTCTAATATAGACACTTTCAATTTAACACAGGATACCACAGAGGGGCACTTCTTTTCTGGGATCTTCAAAGTTACTCGAAGCTTCTTAAATGCTTATTTTGAAAGAAACTGGGGGAAATGAATGACAGCCTGAGTTTCAAGAACTGGAAGTGATATTTCCAAGCTCACTGTAGAATGTATATCTGTGGGATAACAAGACTGCTCAAAATCAGTCTGACGTTTTGGTTTTCTGTTTTGTTTTGCTTTTCTTAATTAACAAGTCGGATTGTTCGAGGCCAAACCCAGGACAGCCTCTCTCTGCACAACATCACCTTCTGTAGAGACCGCTATGCAGAATGGCAGACAGTGGCCCAATGCCCCGTGCCTCAATTTTCTGGCAAGGAACCCTCGGTAAGAATGAACCCAGGAGCTTTTAAAAATAAATGTCCCCGCAGTTAAAATATAGAGCTTTTATAGGCTTGGAAAAAAGAAAGCACATTTCCCCACTAGACAAAGCCAACTCTTTATTAAGTGTGCTAATGGAGAAATCAAGTTACAGATAATTTTTAAAGAGGTTTACTGCCAAAAGCACTATGTTCAGCTTTGAAATGTATTCTTCTACTTACCTTTAAATACTAGTGTCTGATATTGTGGGAATTCATAACAGCACACTGATGTCCCTGGAGGGGTCAGCCTTGGGCCTCACCACCCTTCTCTGTGCTCCCGCATCCTTGGCCACCTGTCCTCTGCATAACTGCCCCTGCTCCCAGTCCGAGAATTACCAGCACTGCTGCTCAAACCTAGATCCATGAACAGCCAAATGAGGCTCAGGCCTTCTTTATAAGCTTGCCTTCTTCCTTTCGACAAATTTGGGGATCAAAAACTTAGGGTGTCAAATGCATTTACTTCTTGCTCTAATTAAGCTCCTGTAACTGAAAAAATGATGACGTTAGCCAAGAAGATACTTAATTAATTTGTGTAGATGACAATGTCCACAGATCTGAAAAGTCAGATTTCCTGGGTAGGTGGTAACCATTACAGTTGGTAGCGTAGGTAAAGAGAAATAATATTGCTATCTGGCCTCCTCTGGTATCTTAGAACAGTGCAAATCTTTGGGACAACCAAGTGATGCTTGAAAGAAAATAAATGCAGCTGGCAGATAAAAAGTAGGAGGAAATAAGTGTCCAAAAATATGTAACTTAAAACATGGAATAACAGGGTATAATATATATAATTGATGAAGATTTGGGAAATTAAGTCATCAACATATGAAGAATATAAGTGATTGCATTGTTTAAAAAAAAAAAACCTCAAATATATTAAATTAAGCACTGGATTTTAAGGGTGAAAGTACTAGGAGGAAGGTTTTAAACTAAGAGAACCGGAATAGATGTGCCCATTAGACTGTGGTTCTTTTAATGGCCAGTATAGATTGTCTCTGTCTTAAACTCAACTCTCAGTAGCCACTATCCAACCTGCATATTAATGAGGAACATGAATACCTCTCTAAAATTTTCAGCTACAGCGTCTCCATAAAAAAATCAATACTCCCCCACACCTCATGAATACAGACCAGGACCTGCTCCCAGCAGCATTTGCTGGCATTAATTATCATTAAGAGGGGGCCTTACTCGTCTCCCTCTAACTCTCCCCTGCTCCACTTCCTTGCACACCCAAACTCAGGGTGTCACTCTCTCCCATTGTTTGTAATGGATCCTGAGTCAAAGCGTGTGTGGGCTATGCAATTACCGCTTGGCTGAACCGTACGATATTCTCTCTGATGTCTTATAGACACTGAATCCGAAAGGCATCCCAAGGACAAGGAAGGGTTCCTGCGCTTCACTGCACCACACCTACTCGGTCTCTGCAAAGCTCCATTTCTCCTTCCTTGCCTCTCTTAACTCAAGGCGTTTTCACGGTGCTCTGATCAATAGAATATGTATCATTTCTCCTTCAGTGGTGCACTGTTCCCAATGTTAGGACAGAGAATGCTTTGTACCTCACCTCATATAAACGGAACTGATTAAAGAAACCAACTATACCCGGCAGTCCCCCCTCCCCTGCTTGTCTCTGTCTCCCTTTCCAGCCCAAATGCACTGAGGCATACAGGACTCCAGATTCCTGGTTTGCTTCTGATGCAATCCAGTCTCAAAAGATGCCTGGTTGTCCTAGGCCAAAGAAGCACTTTATGTCATTTAACTACAGCATCAACTAATCGTAACCACAAGGTTGACACTTTGTAATTACTAGGGAAGGCTGTGAGTGGTAAAGGAGAAAGCCCTGACCGAGGTAGAGTCAATTCAGCGAACTTTCACTGAGTGCCTAAGTGTATTGCTTGGCAATGCACTAGACAGGATTCAGAGACGTGGGACCTGCCCCAGGAAATCTGATTGTCTAGAAAAAGAGGCTATTCATAAACACACACATAAAATAAAATCAAAGCCAGCATGTTCTTATTTTCTGGTAGGAATGAAAAACCAGGAGTGAAAGCGAAGGAAACAAGTTTCATTATTGCTGCTTTTGAATCAACATTGTTTTATTTCTATCATAAAATACTCACTGTAGCGTGACTTTTTGAGTATTTTTTGGAGAAGAAGAAAATAAATCCAAGAAGCCATGAAATATTTTAGCATTAAGGAAATTTAGATACTAAATAGTTCTTCCCCATTATTTAATGGCTGAGGAAATGGAGGTCCAAGCAGTTTCAGTGTCTTACCTATGGTCACAAAAGGCATTCCCAGTAAAGCCACATCAAAGAATCAGAGCCCTTAACTCTGTGGCCATGAACTTTCTCCTCCACACCCCACAGCATTCACTGTAAATCTCCAGCTTCCATAACCCCCATTTTGTCAGCACTCCGCTGCCAGCTACAAGTACATAGCCCCAACGTTCTATTTATCTCTGTGAATAAAGCCATAGTGTTTAACAGCTTGGAGGGAACTTAAATCATAATCTTCTCCAGCTAGTTCCCATTTTACAAAACAGGAAATTGTGAACATAATAAATCCCAAGATGTGCCTAGTGGCACAGAATGAGGGGTGGTGGCCCCAAGGACAGAATCAGGTCTTCAGACACCCAGCCCAGCATCTACCTTGGCACACATCCCTCTTGCTCTGAATCAAGGCCTCCTTGTCTTGATTTACTCTTGTCTGTCCCTGGTATCACTGCAAGGACAGTTCCCTAATATTCATCCCTGGCCATCTCTCCCTCAGGCCCTGACTTCCAGGGGCTCCAGGCACAACACAGGTAACCACACTGGCTACCTCCTCCTGGAGCAAGGGATATACTCAGGTTGAGATGGAGTCAGGGATTAATAGCTTACATTCTCCTACCTGAACCATGGAAAGAAAAATAATCCATTACATTTTATCACCGTGGAAAATATCAGAGACCATGTCTGATTTGACATCACCAAAATGAAGTGTGTGATGCCCCCAAACTCTCTAAAATGGGTGGGGAAGATTATTTGTAAAAAAATATATGAAGACTGTGAGTGTCTTTGCAAATATCTCTTTTAGCCCACATAGAAAGAACGGCCAGTTCTTGCTCTCACTTCTGTAAACATCCAAAGCAGTTCTCAAAAAGCTTTCTGGTTCATTCAAGCTTAAGAGACCTAAGGATTCCTTTGCTTGGCCCAATCCCGTGCTTCCCAGGGACGCTTCCTAGTTTCCCTTACTCTGATCATCTTCACCACGTCATCCACAGCATAGGGGGACAAAAGGCTTATTCTCTTTGCTATTCCGATCACATTGCTGGGCCTCACTGAGGCAGAAAAAATAAGTGGGTCAAATTACCTTGTGTTGTCCCCATCGATCTAGCTTTTATGAGGCCAAGAGTCCCCCAGGAAAAAAAAAAAAAAAAAAAAAAAAAAAAAGCAGAGATGGTTGATGTAGTTGAGAAGAGGGACCATGCAGAGACCCAGAAATCAACAAAAAGAAATAGACAAAATGAGAAAGTGGTGACTCAAAGGAAGTAAAAATAATGCTAAAACGCTTGTGACCTACCAACAGAAGAAACGGAGCCAGACGACTGGTCAGGGAGCACTGAGTAACGGGTCAGTCGGTGAGGGGTGGTGAATGTCTGAGTTCCGAAGATGAGGCATCCTTCCTGCCTCCCTAGATACTATTCAAGGAGTAAGGGGGTGGATTTAGAAAACCTAGGAGGAAGTGTAGGGACACATGAAAAGGCTTGAGTTCTAGCCCTGGCTCTCTCTGGTCCACTTTGGACTCTCCAGGCAACTCAGAATATCAGGATTTTCCTTCTTTTAATTCTAGAAGAATTAGAGGGTATTGAATGTTCCCAATACAAAGAAATAATCAGTGTTCGAGATGATGAATAGAGTAATATACCCTGACCTTATCATGATACATTATGTGTATCAAAACATCACTATGTACCTCGTGAATATATACAATTATTATTTGACCATTTAAAATAATAAAAATTATAAAAAGAAAAAAAAGAATTAGAGTAGATTTCCAAGACCGTTCAATATCCTAAAATTCAATGAGTTCATGAGTTTCTAATGTTTTGGAAAACAAGCCTCAGTATCAATTTCAGGGCAGGACAGAAAGGACCACGATAACATGGCAATGCACGTGGGAGGTAGCCTGAGATCCTGGAAAGAACTCAGGCTGGGTAGTCAGGCGTATCTGAGTTCACATCTCTACCAGACACCTTCTTCCCTTTATGACCTTGGACAATTTGGTTGATCTGACTGAGTCTTAATTCCGTCTTCTGTAAAATCAAGACAATACATATGCCTCATGGGATTGTTCAGTACAAATAGAACTCTTCGAAATTTGTAACTTCCCATCCCTTCCCTTTTACTGAGGAAGACACCTTATGTTGTACAGAGCGCCTGATACAATAGCCTGCTGGTAAATTGATCATCAGTAACGCACATTATACTCACCAAAGGTTCACATAGCATCTGATTTAAAAAGGACATTTTCACCATCACAATTCTCTAGACAATTATTGAGCCTTTTGCTGTGATTAGATAAACTTAAATTTAAGGTGTCAGGAAACTAACTTTATATTTTACTCTATATAACCCTGTGTGTGTGTGTGTGTGTGTGTGTGTGTGTGTGTGTGTTTGTGTGTATTTCTGTGTTTATTCAGGCAGACCCTCTAGTTGTGATGCATTCTTGGCCCAAAAAATTACTATTTGAGGTTTTAAAATGCAATTTCTTGTGTCCTGTGTTGGGTGAGTAATGTAGCTTTGACTTTGGCTTGAGTTTGGGAGCATTTATGACCCTATCATATGTAACAGAAACATCAATCTGCTTTTTTATTTCTTTGCAAATTCAATTATTTCTAATTACATAAAGGCATCATTGATCAAGTAAGCATAAAAACCAATATAGAAGAATTTAATCTCTTAAATAAGCTTGTAGACTTCAAGAAATAATTGAATGTTATAGTATATAATACAAGGAGACACCTTTGTTGTTGATAACTGGCCCAAAGTTAAAGGAAAAATGTCTAAACCCTGTCATGTTTTATATTGATTTGGTTCAAATTGAAAATATTTGGATTCTATTTTCATTCCTTTTTCTCTCTCTCTGCTACTCTCTGCAGGCTTGGAAATGGATTTTAGGCCCTGTAGTCTTGTATGCATGTGAAAGAATAATTAGGTTCTGGCGATTTCAACAAGAAGTTGTCATTACCAAGGTATGCATGTAGCTTTATGTCTGAATAAAAGCCTGAGTGTAGATGAAAATTTTTTATTAGCCCAAGTTTTTAATTTGCCATTTTTATTGCAGAACTGTCTGTAATTTAGAGGCTCATCTTCTGTTCTAATAATTGCTTGTATCCTGAGTATCTTTTAGTGTGACTAATTTTGCTGAAGACAGGGATCAGGGCTCTAGACGGTACACAGAATTCTGATAAAGGTTTATTGTACAGCACTGGAATGATCCGCTTTTTCTTTATTTTGGTTTCTCTCTAGGGTGAAATGCAAGGGGAGTGAGTGTGCTTTACATGGGTCATAGTGACTTGAAGGATAATCACTTCCTTCACCAAGTAAAGACACAAATTTTGCAAACAAATAACATTTTCAAATCTATATACTCTCGCTGGGGACTACCAAGCAGAGGAAGGGGAAACAGTCACCATAAGGTTCAGAGCAAAAGGGACCACTGTGGGGAAGAAAAATGGAGAGGAAGGATGAAGACAGAGTTCTACCCTCATGAGCGGCGTGCTCCTGGTAGCATTTTTCAGGCTTGCTCCCCATTCTCGCCTCTCTACATCCTCACAATGTTTACCTCTTGCTGGAGGAAGCTGGGAAGGGATAGACCAAGACCAAAAAAATGCATGCCTAGGAGAGTGAAAAGGTGCCAAATACTCTCCCCTAGTTTTTGAAATGTCCAAGAAGAAATTCTCCATTAGCCAAGCCTATCCCACTTTGCCAATACAATTTTAACAGAATCCTGTATCTCTGTAGCCACCTTCATGAAAGCAGATGTATAGAAATTGCTTCCTGTTTCTGCTTTAAGCTGTTTCTATGTTGCTGTTTTTAAGTTAAGCACCAAAGGATGTCAGGCTGTATCAAAAGCCAGACTGTAAAACTTCTGGAAACCTACTCGAGCTGTTACTAGGGAGACCATTTAACCGCAGTGTCAGAACAGATACCAGTAGGGAGAGGGAAAACTTAGAACCAATGATTAAAGTGCTGTGAAATTCTCTTTTGAATGGAAAAATACTGTCACAGTATCTAGATGCTAGATTTTGTTCCCTTATACCTCTTGTCACAAAAGAAGACGGGAGGGCCTGGAGAGATTTTTCAGGAAACAAGATAGAAATCTAAGAAGGGAAATTAGCTCTTTCCCTCTGATAAGCAGCAAGTCATAAAACTTTTATAAACACTACTAGAAACCTTGCGCAATGCTTCCCTACATCTAAAACTCACAGTGGAGTCAGGACATGGGATAAGACTCAACTAAAAAGAAAAGAGTTTGAAGGTAGACTCAACTAAAACAAGAAAAGAGTTTGAAGTGAGTTTGAAGATCCTTTTTCACTAAGCCTGAAGAAATAAGAGGGTTAATTCACAGGACATTGAGACAAGATGCAGATCATTGGAAAAGCTAACAAAATGTTCCTAGATGTTAAAAACCCAGAGCTAATATGGTGACTATTTTAATAACCCTAAGCATAATAATATGCAAGCTTCTACTCTCTTGGGTCTGGTTGACTGTGCTGTGGAAAGCCTGGCCATTTGACACATGGACTCTAGGCCATGTCCATGCTGGGCACCAATTGCACCTGGGTACAGCTGTTTCGAACACCGCCCTCTGTAGCAGAGGAGCATCATTCTTGCTGGAGTTGCAAACACAGATGTGAAAGTGGTGGCAAATATCGTTGGGAGCTAATAGCAGATGGGATATATAAATTACACCTGAAACAAGCTCATCTAAAACTGTGAACACCTTTGATGGAATGAAAGGTGTTTCTTTATTATTTTGAGGACAAAGGCAATCCACTCTCTTGCTCTCACGTAGGTGGTAAGCCACCCCTCCGGAGTCCTGGAACTTCACATGAAAAAGCGCGGCTTTAAAATGGCGCCAGGGCAGTACATCTTGGTGCAGTGCTCGGCCATATCCTCGCTGGAGTGGCACCCCTTCACCCTTACCTCTGCCCCCCAGGAAGACTTCTTCAGCGTGCACATCCGGGCAGCGGGAGACTGGACGGCAGCACTACTGGAGGCCTTTGGGGCAGAGGGACGGGCCCTCCAGGAGCCCTGGAGACTGCCAAGGTTTGTGCCCATCTCTCTCATGTATAAATCGCAATATTATAGAAAGTAAGGTATCTTAATGCATCAACATGCCACCAGATTCAGCAATATCTTTATTAGATGGTGAGTTTGAGCCCATGTTCTAAATTTGAGAATGTATATAAAAAGTATAACTTTGTAGACTTCTAGGAGACATACATCTATTTCTGTAAAAAAAAAAAAAAAAAAAAAAAAAGAAGAACAGAAAAAAAAAACTAATGTTCAGCCAAGAGAGGGTGATCCAGGAAGGGGCTTTCTCTCCCAGCTCCTAAAGCATCACCTGGTTACTTCTATGTAGCCTGCAATGAGTCAGACAACTCTAGGCATTTTTTTCTATCACAGTCTGAGTTTTTTTTATTATATTTGTAAAGTTGGGTCTTCATAACAAGGATGCTATGTTTCTGTGTCCTCTTCTTATAAAGACCCTAGTCATATTGGATATAAGGGCCCATACCACTCCTGCATGGCCTCATCTGAGCTTTATTCATTATGTCTGCAATCCCATTTCTAAATAAGGTCATGTTCTAAGTACTGAGGTTAGGACTTTAACATGTCAATGGGGGACACAACTCAACCCACACCATCACTCTATTCAGAAAAGCCTGGGCTCACGCCTGTTATCCCAGCACTTTGGGAGGCCGAGGCGGGCAGATTACTTGAGGTCAGGAGTTTGAGACCAGCCTGGCCAACCTGACGAAACCCCATCTCTACTAAAAATACAAAAATTAGCCAGGTGTGGTGTCACGTGCCTGTAATCCCAGCTATGTGGGTGGCTGAGGCAGGAGAATTGCTTGAACCTGGGAGGCAGAGGTTGCAGTGAGCCGAGATCACGCCACTGCACTCCAGCCTGGGCGATAGAGTGAGACCTTGTCTCAAAAAAAGAAGGAGGAGGAGGAGGGGGGGGGAGGAGGAGGAGGAGGAGAAGGAGGAGGAAAGATAAAGCAAAAGCGTGGGCACATGACAGAAGTGCCAATGTAAATGACCACTCCTTGGCTTTGTTCAGTAAACAATGGCTTCAGGTCACTTCCCACTCTTCACGCAGGATTACCCAAAAGCTTACAAAGTACACATTTGGGGCTCTGGAATAACAGGGACACCAAAAAAATGATGAGAAAAACATTTTTGGAAGAATTTCATATTTGAAAAGAAGCATCAAGAGATTCCTACTTCTGCCATCCCTGGAGGGTATCAGGAACTACCAAGAAGCAGCCACTGCCGTGAGCACTTCAGTAGGGAGCTCGGTAGAGACACTTCGAACGGAAGTTCCTGAGGGCAGGACATTGTCTTTCCTCCTCGGAATCTCCGGTGCCTACAACAGTGTCTGACGTGCAGTGCATACAGAGGAAAGATTTGACAAAAGAATCAATGAAACCCTGGAGCCAATATGGATTCGTTGTCTCATTTAATTTGACAAATATTTATTGGTGACAAACAAGGTACCATAATAAATTTGAGACACAAAATGTAATCAGCTTATCGTCCTGCTTTCCCTCTTTTCATAGGCTACTGAGCTGTAGCTGCACCGCTGGGCTTGGTTGTATTTAGTGGGTAGGAAGAGTCACAGGCTTCCTTTCAAACCCCGGTCCTCAAGAATGGTATGATGCCAAGCCAAGTAGAAACATCATCTGCTCAATCCAGAGCCCCAGATCAGACGACAACACCTGACTATTTTCTTTTTTATAGTGGAAATGAAGCAATGTAATAAAATTTTAAGGTTCAGAGTGCAGTGCAAATGCTTAAAATCAGACATAAAAGTAGAAGCACTGCACAACACCCCACCCTCACCAACCCCCCCAGCACACACACACACACACACACATATATGCAGGGCACAGTATCTAACTGCTTTCTCGGTCCCTGCTCTCCCCTTGGCAACGCCAAGGCAAAAGGCTTCATCCTTTTTGCTATCTGGCTTCTGCCTTGTGTGTATACACTTATCCGCTCTATCAACCACCCTTCCCCTTCACAAACTGGATAGCATTTCAGCCAGTCCCCCAAGAAGAACTCGGTACACGTTACTCAGTAGCTGATATGCTTTCTGCCTATGGAGTGCATCGCCAGCTGCAAGACCCAACAGGATCCCCAGGGCCTCCTTGGGCTCATCTGTTCCACCTCCTGCTCCCTCCTGGGCTTAGCTCTTCCAGCTTTCTTGTTGTTCCCACACACTGAAAATGTAGTCCTCAGTGCCTTTGCCATTGCTGTTCCCTCCACCTGGAATGCTGTCCCCCACATCTCTGCTGGGCAGCTTTCTCTCTTCCTTCGGGTCTCTGTTCAAATGTCTCCTTCTAGTGAGGCCTTTCCTTCCCACTCCACATGAAACAACCCCCAGCAGTCACTCAATCGCCATGATGCCACATGCTGACTTTATTTTTCTTTATAGTACATGACATGCTAAATATTTGCTTGATTGTTTGTTTACTGTCTATCTCTCCACACTAGAATGGAAGCTCTATGAGAAAAGGGGCTTTGTTTGGTTCACTTTACCATTCCCAGGGCCTAGAACAGGCCCTGACCCTCAGTCACTCAGTAAGTAATTATGGGCTCGATAAAAATGAGTTGTCATAAACAGAGCTGCTTCCCTCCATTCACTAATTTGTTTCACCCTCTGCCTCTGTATGTGTGTAGGCATATGTATTAGTGGCAAAGCCTTCCAAAAAACTAGAATTTGCTTAAATCTTCAACATACAAAGAATCAGGATGTTATTGGACTTCCTTGGATGATTTTACAGTTCCCCACTGTTTCAATTTTGAATTAAATTTACCATATTGGGGAGAGCACTAGATCTTTTTACTGCTTTGGATCCCAGACAAATTTAATCCAGCCCCTGGAATTCATGAGTGAGAAGCCCAGGAGGAGAAGCAAGCCCAGAAAAAGAACAAGGAAACCTCTTCCTCTAAGCCCAAGAAAAAGGGAGAGAATGTGAGCTCTTTCAAAAGACTAGACCTTCTGAAGGAAAACAGAGGAATTTCTCAGAGTTGATAGCATTTTCAGCAAGTTATCCTGTGCCCAGAGCTGGGGGCTGCAGTGTGAGATGAGCTGGGTTCAAAGCCCAACTTTGTGTATGATCTTGGAGAATGTATGCAACACACTGCCTCAGTTTCTTCATCTGTATAATGAAGATGACAATAATGGTACTCATGGCTTTGTTTAAGATCAAATATAACAGTCCATAAAAACACTTAACATAATACTTCGCACACGGTAAGTGCTCAAAGAGTTAACTACTATTATTATTACCAAGATAAGAATGGTCACCTACCACAGAGATAGCAATGGAAGTGTTTATTAGAGGAGTAAATGCAGTCAGTTCAGAGAAATGAGATTGGAACTTAATGGGGTAGGGTGGGGTGCTGCTGAACTATCCAACAAGGACTCACAGGACATGGATGCAGGCAAGACGAATCATTTTCTGAGCAGCATTGTTAGGAACGCTGTGTCTGACTCAAGGCAGGGATAGCTGCATAAACTTGATAAACAGAAATGTGTGCAAAGGAAGCTGATTCAGATTGTCAAAAGTCTGGAGAAATGGAGAAATTTGGGCCCAAAAAAGAACAACTGGGGTGTCATGATAGCTATGATCAACTATTTAAAGGCCTGAGATGCAAAAAAGGAAAAAGATCTGGAATGTGCTTCTCAGAAAGGCAAAAGATGAGAGTTGTCAGAAGACAGATTTCAGTAAGACACGAGAAAAAATTGTCTAATACTTAGAATTGCCCCTAAGTGGAACAAGGTGCCCTGCAGTTTAACATCGGAATATGATCATCTCTCAGGGATGTGGCAGGAGGATTACTGTATTAGCAGGGAACGGAGACTAAATACTTTCTCCTGTAGCTTTGAGTTTGAATTCTAAAGATGTAGAAATTTGTTTATTGTATATTTCTGTGGATTTCTTCTTTGGATTTAATTGATATCTTTTTAAATCAGTGTCAAATAAATCCCTAATACGACTGATTCTTTTAAAAAAATGAACAATAAGATATTTTAATCTATGTACAGGGTTTTTTTCTCTCTTTCTCTCAATTTCCTTTATCTAATTATTTTTGGAATAATCTACAGTGGGCTAAGATACTAACCATTTCTGGTTAATGACCTTTTATTTTTATTCTTCCATTTCCATATATCAATATGTAATAAAGCCTTATTAATTAAGATTAACTTGAGGAGAGTTCATTTGAATTATTAGGAAGTCTGGCATATAGAACAGTTTAAAATAAACCCAATTGAACTTTCATGAACACATAGTAAAGCCCAAATGGGCCAACCACCGGTGCCTTCAACAGACACCCCTTAGGGAATGGTTATGAATAACTCAGAAACCTTTTAATTAGCATATCTTTGTTCATATGTAAATGTGTGCTTTTGGAATAGTTGAGGTTATTGAATACATTCTGCTGACTGAAATATTTTAAACATTCCCTTTACAATGTATTCAACCAATTGTTATTGAACAACTTCATGTCAGAGAGCACTGGCATTACAGCAGTGAGCAAAGAGAGCCCTGACTCCCACTTTCCTAGACCTCACAGCTCTAGACAGACATCAATCAGATCATGCACACACACCAATACATTGTAAACTTCCAGCTGTGATGAGGACTATAGAGGAGGGGAACATGTAGCTATAAATTATATAAGAGGGGATTTAACCTAACCTGAGGGGTTCAAGAAGGCTTCCACAGGAAAAGAATGATTTGGATAAGAACTACCAGAGGAATAACTATTAACTAACTAAGGAGAGAGGGAAGAAACTGGAGAAGATGCCAGGTGCAGAGGCTCACGCCTATAATCCCAGCACGTTGGGAGGCCGAGGCGGGCGGATCACGAGGTCAAGAGATCGAGACCATCCTGGCCAACATGGTCAAATCCCGTCTCTACTAAAAATACAAAAAAATTAGCTGGGCATGGTGGCACATGCCTGTAGTCGCAGCTACTTGGGAGGCTGAGGCAGGAGAATCACTTGAACCCAGGAGGCGAAGGTTGCAGTGAGCCGAGATCGCATCGCTGTACTCCAGCCTGGAGATAGAGCAAGACTCCATCTCAAAAAAAAAAAAAAAAAGGAAAGAAACTGGGGAAGATTATTCCAAGGGAAAAGGGTATCATATGCAAAGGCCCCGTGGCAGTAGGGAGTATTGTGTATTTAATATTTTAGGAATATTAAGATCTCACCAGAGTGAAAACCAGTGATGAGAGATGGAGAAGAATTCAGGGGCCAGCCTACATAGGACCATACTAAGGACCCTCTTATTTATTCAGTGAATATACCTTATCCTTATTAAGAAACATTTGCTAAGCAAAGAAAAATACCAGTGCTACCCAAGGCCTAATTACCACAGATTTTGAGTCAGTATAATCTAAAATAATGGGTTTTAGAAGTTCCACAGAACTGACAAATGACTTCAAAATTATGTTTATTCCAAATGAATGGCTTCCATTAGACTAAAATTACATAAACCTACTAAGATGTGTGACCAAAAGTAAATAGGGGAGAATGATACTAGGAAGAGGAAAGAGAAGCCTGCTAAGCTATCTTGATGCTTCCAGATTTTTCCCTCTGATGGCAACTGGGGTGGAAAGGGAGATGGCTCTTCCAGCAGCCTCAATAATACTTGGAGCCAAAACAAGCTTCTAAGAACTGTAAGGAGAGCATGCCACATGGAAGAGGCCTGAGCTATAGCAAGAGATGTCAGGCTTTGTCCTTCTATGAACAGTGCCCGGGCCAGGACAACCTGGTTGTCTCCCAATAAGGCACAGCTGGAAATCCTCATGCTAACCCCAGGCTCTCCAAATAGGGCATTTTCAGGCACAGAGTCAACCTCTGCATGCACTGGCAAACACGTCCTATAAAAAGCACCAGCTGCAGATGGTTTTGGGTTCATGAGCGAAGGTGTTCTGAAGGTCAAACAGGCTGCGTTTCTCTGTGATTCCAGGCTGGCAGTGGACGGGCCCTTTGGAGCTGCCCTGACAGATGTATTTCACTACCCAGTGAGTGTGTGCATTGCCGCGGGGATCGGAGTCACTCCCTTTGCTGCTCTTCTGAAATCTATATGGTACAAATGCAGTGAGGCGCAGACCCCGCTGAAGCTGAGCAAGGTATGGAAAAATCATTAGTTCACCCTTCCATGGATTAAAAGGTTCAATGTCCTTATATCTATCATCTGCCAATTCTTGGGGAGGATTTTAATTAACTATGAGGGATAAACTCGAGGATCCTTAACTATACTTATGTTCTTAAAAATCTCCACTCAGTATTACATTTATGAGTAGGGTTATGTCTAATCTTGTTAAAGATGACAAGACATAAATTTTATTGCTTCATTGCCATTACAGGACATGTAATTGCTCATCTCAATAAAATATGGACAGGCTGCAAATGGCTATGTGACTGGGTGGCAGTTTGCGATATTAACAGGCAACCTCTCCTTAGTCTCTTTAGCTTCAGACTGTGGTTGCAAGTGTACAATTCGATGTCTTCCTATCGTGGACCCAGTCCTAACAAGAAGCCACAATTGAGATTTATTGGCCACCTTGCTGTGGGGTGGCCATCCCGCTCTGAATCTCCCTTTTGTCATTTCTTGTATGTTTTACAACTAGATGCCTCTAGAATTTCTTTCCCTCCTTTGTCATATCTAGACACTCCATCCAATACTTTGACCCTCTTAGGACCAGCAGCAGGCACTAGAGGAATGGTAGGCAAGGAGCCCTAATAACCCAAAGCCGTGTGAATGCAGGAGGAGTGAGGATGGCAGGCGAGCTTGGTGCTGGGCCCAGTCCTGCGTATCTTCTGTGCTTAACCCTTTGTACACAGTGTCCTCAGCTATCAAAGGGAGATGCTTGACTTAACCACCAGCTTTCAATGTGTAAAACAAGGGACATCTGTCACCTGACATGAGCCGTAAAGAGAATTCTGTAGTCAAAGGAACTTAAGCAATGCTTCTGCAACATCACACGCTGGAAGACATCATCTACTAGTCATTAAATACGTTCTGCGGAGTTGGGGCGCAGTGACTCACACCTGTAATCCCAGCACTTTGGGAGACTGAAGTGGGAGGATCACTTGAGGCCAGGAGTTTGAGACTAGATCAGCCTGGGCTGCACAGTGAGACATCATCTCTACAAAAAAATTAAATATTAGGGAGTTCAAGGCAGGGAGCCATGATCACACCACTGCACTCCAGCCTGGGCAACAGAGCGAGACTCTGTGTCTAAAAAACAGTTCCGCAGAAAAGAACCTCATTCAGCTTTGTTTCATCTATCTTTCCCAAGGTTATTTAGCCACAGAACCTTTCCTCACCTAACACCTGTCAAGAAATCGTATTCTGTGAAGCATCCCAGGCAATGCAGGCCAGAAGATCTCTAAATTCGGGTCTCTGCCAACTAAGAAACAGGAATTAGCTATTTCCCAAGTTTCCAAGTGACAGGTTGTTGACATACATTTTCTCATCTGAATTTTTTAATCTCCCCAATAACCTTATAAAGTAAATAACACAAAGCCTGTTTTCCAGATAAGGAACCTGAAGCTTGGAGAGATTAAATTGATTTTCCTGAAAAGACATGGATAATCAAAGGCAGAATCGGGATTCAAACTCAGGTTCATCTGGCTCTTTCCGTGACAAAACCAACACATGGTAGATGTGACCCCAGCTCCTCCTGCAACCCTAGTGCAATATTGTAGGAAGACCATGGGAATCGGCACCTGAATTTTGCTGTTATCAAAGAACATGCCTGATTCCACCCTGACTGAAGTACTGCCTGCAGTTCACCTCTCTGAGCTGGGTTTCCTGATCCACATAATGGAGAAATAAGAATCCATATCCAACAGAGAGTTTTAATGCTAAATAAGACAAATAATATGAAAATATTACTATAGAAATGTGTGTACAGAAATATAAATGATTATCTAAATGCTGATTATATCTACCAAAGATATAAATAGGTTACCAGTACTACTACTACTAACGGCCTAGATTTATCAAGCACTGACTACCTAACAGGAAGAAAACTGGGCATTTTACATGCACTATCTCATGCCATCTTTTCATCGTACTTATCATTTTCATTCCCATTTTACAGATGAGAAAACTGAAGCTAGATCACAAAGCTAATAGAAATGATAGAGTCCTCTTACTGAATGCTCATAATAGCTCATTCAGATAGGTAATATTCTCAATACTGATGAGGATCCTGGCACACAGAGAGCTTAAAAATACTAGAACTAGAGTCTGAATCTAGATCCTTTTGGCACCAAAGCTCATCTTTCCTCTACACCGTAATATATTTAACAAAGCAAGCAAAACAGTGACTGGGATATTTGGACCTCACAGCAGTGCTTTGTTTTGGTTCGTGATGATTTCTCAGCCACCCTAAGTTCTTCCTTCCTTCTTGTTGCCTACCAAGTAAAACCCGCTCAGAGAGGTGGCTCGCTGCTTCATGGTTTCCGTGACACTAAAAGTCACTTTGCGCTTCACAGGAAGATGGTGGTGGATAGCGTGTCTCACTTTCATTCACTCACTAATCCAGCTAATATTTCAAGTCCTGCTCAGAGGCATGCAAAGTCTCACTCTCATCATACCCAACTCACAATCACCTCCCCCTTCTCTTAACCTCCACCACTTCTTTGCTGCCCTCCTGTTATGTCACATGTCTTTCCTGCATTAAGATTTGCAAAATAATCTTATTTTCTCTAACAGACTGTGAGTTCCTTGAACATAGCTTCTCTGGATATCTTTATACACACACATATATATATATACACACACACATATATTACGTGATAACTATATATATAGTTAAAATATTGAATAAATCAATGAGCGAATAAATGTCTCCATGTCCAAAAAGAATAAACAATGGTTTCTGTATACAATTTTCTTTAAAATTTAAGGGTATTAAGATTTTGTTTATGTAACCAAAAAGATTATTCAATGATTTTTACTAAATTCCAATTATTTTACTAGGAACATAGAGGAAAAATCTTATAAGAACCCCCCAAAATCTTAAAATTCATACAGGAGCCTACAAAGTGTTAATACCACCTCCTTTCTCAGCATTCCATTGTCATTCCTGGGCTCTGCTTGTGGGGTTTCTCAAGGCTTTCAGCACTGCAGTCACCACAAAACCATAAAATAGGGACATTGATTTCTATTCCAAGAAACAGAAACCGTAGAGTCAAAAATATAAAAGCAATGTTTTCATCGCTTATAAAAATGTGAGGGACTATTTGGACACGACTCAGCTGAAAATAAGGGCAGAAATAATGTCATGTGGGAGAAGGGAAGCTAAAGTGTGGGATCATAAACTAACTTAAAGGCCCTAATCTCCTAGCTTTGCATAGGACCATGAAAGTCAGTATCTGTACTTCGAGTGGAGACGATTGGTCCAAAGTCACCCAGCTGGTTCACCACTGAGTCAGGACCTGAGCGCATGTTTCTGATTTTTGCTTCAAAGCTCTTTCATGGAAGAAGTGAGGTTTTCATGCTATTGGAACTTTAGGCTGAAAATTACACTTCAGATCCAATTCCTTCACGTCTGCAGGCATGAGAACAGGCTTAGGAAGTTTCTCTCTTTTAAAGCAACTTTGTGTTGGTTTGAGTACAGCTATCGTTAGGCTTATGTAACTAATATTTGTCAGGGCTACCCACATGCCTTTGAGATATAACGACTACCCCTTCCACTAAACTGTCAGCGTCTATATAATTTTTTAAGTGCAGCGCAGAGCAAAGCAGTACGTATTTATCTAACGGTGTCTTCACAATTTTAAGTCTGGACTATAGTTTTCAGATTGTCCTCTTTTGTAATAAGGAAGGAAAGGAAAACTCACATAGGCATTGAGAGCTGGAATTTTAAGCTTAAATGGTTAACTGCAATTAGGTGTGATTTTTTTTCCTCCATGTGTAAAAACACTGGTTGGCATTAAGGTATAGATTTTTACACACAAAACTCAAGTTGCAAGTCTACAGTAAAAAATGGGCACCAAAGTTTTCTCAATTGTCACCATTGCAAACTAGAACTTCTTTACCCTTCTCTGCTGCATTATTCTAGAAAACTTCTTTTTTTTTTTTTTTTTTTTTTTTTTTTTTTTTTTTTTTGAGACGGAGTCTCGCTTTGTCACCCAGGCTGGAGGGCGGTGGCCGGATCTCAGCTCACTGCAAGCTCCGCCTCCCGGGTTCACGCCATTCTCCTGCCTCAGCCTCCCGAGTAGCTGGGACTATAGGCGCCCGCCACCTCGCCCGGCTAGTTTTTTTTGTATTTTTTTTTAGTAGAGACGGGGTTTCACCGTGTTAGCCAGGATGGTCTCGATCTCCTGACCTCGTGATCCGCCCGTCTCGGCCTCCCAAAGTGCTGGGATTACAGGCGTGAGCCACCGCGCCCGGCCTTATTCTAGAAAACTTCTAAGTAAAACGCAGGAGCATAACCAATAAGACGCCTGCCACTTCCTTAGTGGGAAGCGTCATAGGTAGTACTTTCCATTTGAAGCTGATGTCTTAAAATCTCTATGTTTGTAAGTACCTTTTATTTTGAAAGATCTGAGAGAGGGCAGGGAGTGGAAGGGGAGGGGGAAGAATGGGCAGGAGGGGATTTCCCAAGAAGGCAAAATAACAAGAAGTATAATGATGGCTTGCTGTGATGAAAATGGAAAAAAGTTGTAATACATTAAAGAAATATTTTCAACAGAAGTAAGAGCCAAACTTCACGGAGTTGAAGGCAGCTGAGAATGCTGTGCCCTTGTGGGATGAGGGAAGGCTGAGGGTGGTTGAGAATTCTCTGTGATGCAATATGGAGGAAGCTGAATGCTGGGGGCGAAAAATGCCCTCTAGCGATAAAGTCCTCCACCTCCTGCCTAACAGGTATGATTAATTCTACATCACACTCAATTTGTGAAAAGAGCTCTTGAAAAAAAATTAGGATGGTTTGCTTGTGCAAACTGTCAAAATGATGAATGAAATAGGTGTGTATGAATGGGGAGGGAGGGAGAGGATTGCTGACATAAATAGATTGGCTTACACATTTTAGTTCTCCCTAATATCACAGCTGTGCAGTCAGAACTGAGAGAACTGCCAACTGCAAGACGTGGTGCGTTTTCTTAACTGCATATGTAATCTTCAGACTGCAATACAATAGATTATACAAAAACTGAGATAATCTCGTTTCTTCATAAATTGTCTTCCTTCATCAGCTCCATAATATATATCCATGATAATGGGTATTTACAGTGTGTCCCATGCAAAATGGCCTTTGGGTTCTTAACCTAATATAATAAACAGATAATTCAAATAAAAAGACAGCATGGGCCAGTGGGAACAAGGGAAAGAGGCCAAAAAAGACAAAAAATCCATACTCTACTAAAATATATTAATAAAACACAGGAGGGCCTGCTCTCTTTTCTAGTGAATGAAAAATGCATTTAATTTAATCTGTTTACTTTGAGAAATTATTTACTTTCCCTTTCCCTCACACTGGAGCTCTGGCTACTCCTGGAATTGATCATCTCCACTCACCACCAAGATTGCTGCCATCAGTTGGCCTCTTTAAGAGGGGCCATGCGCACCTCTCCTAAAGAAACGTGTGCTTCTTGCCTTTCCTTAGAGGGCCTCAAAAGGCCTCAGTACCCCATCAGCCCTCATTGCTCTGTACAGAAGTGATCAGTATTAATATTTTTAATATCTTAGTCTATTAACCACAGATTCCATGACTACGGTCTTCTTGTAAAAGAGTCCAATGAAATACACAAACGTTTTAAAAATCTCCCTTCACCTCCCTCCCCAAACTAAACACCTCCCCAACTTTGCTCCCTGAGAAACTCACCATTAAACAGTTGAATATGTCTCATTCCATTCCTTTTCCGTGCATTTATATGCATATACCTATACACATTTATGCATAAATAGGTGTGTGTGTGTGTAGAAGGAAGAGGAAGTGCAATTTGTTTTGTTTTTCATTAAAGCATAACTTGGGGCACCTTCAGTGTCAATACCTGATGATCTATTTCATTTTGTTTGGTGTCTTTAGAGTATTTCATAGTGTGAAATATATATCTATAGTATGGTAGGCCACAATTTACAGAATCATTCTGCTATTAAAGAATGTTTCAGGCCAGGTGTGGTGGCTCACTCCTGTACCAGCACTTTGGGAGGCCGAGGCAGGCGGATCACCTGAGGCCAGGAGTTCAAGATCAGCCTGACCAACATGGCAATACCCCATCTCTACTAAAAATACAAAAATTAGCCAGGCGTGGTGGCAGGTGCCTGTAATCCCAGCTACTCAGGAGGTTGAAGCATGAGAATTGCTTGAACCTGAGAGGCGGAGGTTGCAATGAACTGAGATCGTGCCACTGCACTCCAGTCCCAGGGGACAGAGCGAGACTGTCTCCAAAAGAAAAGAAAAGTATGTTTCAGTTGTCCAATAAGGATTATTAACTGTAATTAGACCAAACCGAGGCCCAAAAGAAATCAGTCCTAAGCCACAGGGCAAAGTAGCAATATAGTCGTGAAATAGTTAACATCAAGGATAATGACATTCAGAAAATGTCTTAAGGATGAAAAATGATTCACAAAGCCTGGTCTTGGCCTTATAATGGTTCACCAGAAAAACAATTTTATAATTGCATCACTTTAAACTAAAGTTTTACACATTAGGCAGGCTTATCATTAAGAAGAAATACAACAGCGGATGGATCTCATAGGCTCACAACGTTGAGTTGTTGTACCATGCTACACTGTATCCTAAATCTGTATTCTTGTGTTAACTTTCCTTGTTTAGAGGGATTCTGGGCCATAAATAAATACATACGTAAATAATTTTTTTCTGTTTCATCCTCTGGAAATTGACTTTGGATATAAAGACATACAGATTGTGTTTGTGAAAGGGCCCTCTGCCTGTGTTCATGGATATCTATTCAAGATATAGCACAAGCTTTGGAGATACAATCGCCTAAAAGCATCCAACTTTGATTGGAGAGTCTGAGTTCTCCTAGTAACACAGACTGGTAGTGCTTCTCAATTCATTTTCTAAAACTGTTTATCAAAATTTAGCACAGTTGCATTTCCTACTGGCCCCAGACCTCTTTGACCTGGTCCCTATGTGCTGCTGAAGAATTCTTAAAGAGAAGCCTAGGCTTGGGAAAACATGAAAATGAGAAGGGACACACAGAGAGCCCAGCCTTGTGACCGTCACTCAGACCCAAGCCCTTTGCAAATGGACATGGCTGAGTTTGGGCTGATCGCTAGTGCTTGGGAACGATGTGACAGCTAAGGTCTGTGACAGGCCACATGCACACAGAACCCCTCAACCTCATGACACAGTCCCAAAGGGGTCTCCCAAAACATCTAGACATCCACTATATCTACAAGAATGTGGCTGGGCATGATGGTTCATGCTCGTAATCCCAGCGCTTTGGGAGGCTTAGGTGGGTGGATCACTTGAGGTCAGGAGTTCGAGACCAGCATGGCCAACATGGTGAAATCCCATCTCTACTAAAAAATACAAACTTAGTCGTGCATTGTGGCACATGTCTGTAATCCCAGCTACTTGGAAGACTGAGGCAGGAGAATCACTTGAACCCGGGAGGTGGAGGTTACAGTGAGCCAAGATCCTGCCATTGCGCTCCAGTCTGGGCAACAGGGAGAGACTCCCTCTCAAAAAAAAAAAAAAAAAGTGTGGGATGAGTCCTGTAAAAAAAATAATAATTTTATTACTATGAAAGTTCAGAACTTTTGTTATTTTACTGAGAATGACTTTCTATTTAATAAAATCTTTTAAAGTAAACTCAAGTATTTTTGGTCTCTGAGATCAGCCATGGAATTCTGAAAAGGCATGCTTTCTACAGGTAGCTGATTTCAGGGTTGTTTTATTTTTGGAGACTAAGGTGGAGTGAGCATTGGAAAGCACAGATCACAGAGTTATAGCCTATTGTTTGGGATACTTGGTCTGTCATTGACCAGGTCCTTTCTCATGGGTGAAATGCAGAGGTAGAACTCTTATGTCCCTTCCCAGTGAGAGTCCCCCACCATTAGAAAGATGAAAGAAAGTCAAAGTAAATACCTTTTGCTTCTGTTCAAAGTCCCTTTCTTTCTTTTTCTGCCTGAAACACTTCTACTGAGCCTATCCATTTTTCCTCCATAGCCTCTTACACCAAAGCTGCCCAGTGTCACTTACGAGTCAATTACGGAGGGAAAAACACACAAAGCCATTACAAGGAAGCAAAAAGTATAAAAGGCTTAACAAACCATAAGAACACTGACACGCAGCTAGGCCACGAGAAAGTAAGGATGGATTTCTATTTGAAAGGATAAAGTTTCATGTACGGAGGAAGCTAAGATGGGGATAGTTTTCAAGAAAGCATGACTGGGACTAGATTTGAAATTGGAGGATTTTTTTTATAAAGCAAATGTTCTGGTTTATCATCCATCTATGAATCTGTTTTAAGCATGCTCCTTAAAAAGTGAGAAAGAGAGAAAATAAATCAATGATATTTGCTCTATGCCCAGTGCCATACTCTGAGATAAAACAGACTACCAAGACCAGAGAGGAGGGGGTCGTGCGTAGGTGAGCACCTTGTTAATTCGGCCAGTAGATTTTTCATTTCCACCCAGAGCAAAGCAAGGCAAAGTGAGAGCTAAGGTTTTCGAAGAGTAATTTGGATTAGGCACTACACAAAGTGAAAAGAAAGCAGATAGCAGTATTCATCACCAACCTCGAGTATAAAATCTGCCCCTAACTGGCCTCCTTTCCTCCTCCCTCACCCTCCATCCCCTGGTTCTGTTCTCAATACAGCAGCCAGAGAGATCCTGCCACCTGCGGTGAACAATGGAACTCCCCTGCTCGCCAACTCCCTGTGCTTTCCTGCCTCAGAGTGAAAGTCAACGATGGACCCAAAGCCCTACAACGCTATGGCTCTCCCAGCCCACCCCTCGCCCGTCTCCTTGCTCTCCCTGCCCTCTCTGGCTTCCGGCCACACGGGCCTCCAGGCTTTTCCTGGAAAGGTCTCACTCAGGACAACTTCCCACCATCTGCAGAGCTCTTCCCCTAAGCATTTGACTCCCTCGCCTCTTCCAGGTCTTTGCTCCAATGTCCCCTTCTCATGAAGAGGGGACATGAATCTCCACGAACTGAAGGTTCGTGTCCATCCATTACTGATTCAACAAATATGTACCGAATGCCTCTTATGTCTCCAAACTGTTCTATGCCTTGGAACTATAAAAGTGAACACAAGAGGCCAAAAACAAGAAAGGGCTCAATGAGCCCCCATTTGGCCATTCGACTTAATATTGCAACACTTCCTAGTCCACCTGGGGTTTCTGCATGCACTTCTCACCATCTGACATAGCCTATATTCTACTTACCTATCATCTTCCTTCTCCCACTAAGATGCAAACTCTAAGAGGACATCAATTTTTTTTTTTTTGGCCCTGTTTTGTTCACTTGTATAGTTCCAGAGCACAGAAAAGTCTGGACAGGTAAGGAAGCATTCAATACATATTTGTTGAATCAGTGAACGAATGGATGAACCTGAGCCCCTTGCTCATGGGGATTCACAGGGCGTCACCAAAGGGAATCCCTGCTTCACTCTGCCTGGAGAGGCTGTGCACAGATCATCCCCAGGAAGAAATAAGTGTCAGGAAAAGAAAGGCAGCCCTGTCTCTTCCTGAGAAAAGAAGGTCTTTGCGCTTAGAGACTGAGGGATTATTTGTCCCAAAATTAATATCTTAAGTCCCCTTGTGAACAGGAGCTGTCCAACAAATATGTAGGCCTAATTCTTGAAAGAAGAGGCCTTATTCTCAGTATCTTTTACTCTTACAAATAATTAATATTATAAAGTCCTGCCTAAACATGAAGAGAATAGACAAGATGTTTAGCTTTGAAATAAACTCTTTCACTTTTGTCTCATGAATTTGATCTATTAATTAAATCTCATTTATATCTCTGATTATATGATTGTGAGCTTACAAGCTGGCTGGCAGAGAGGGAGAGAAGAGAACATTGATCACCACATGAGGTATTTCCTGGTGGGGATTTACCAGGCAGCAGGTGGAATCAAGACCAGCCCTCATGGATATTGTTAAGCCGTAGAGATACCTCTTTGGGGAGAAGGCACAAGAGAGAGAGGTGTGGGCAGCAAGGGGTGGGAGTGTGAGAAAAATTGGGAGAATTAATAGATTTCTCTCCTGTGGTTTCTTCTAGATGCAATTATTTGAAACTCGAAGCACAAAAACTAAGCTTTTATTTTAGCAAACCCGAACTACTTCTTGTCACATGCCATTTGCTTAACACCGAGAGTTAAAAAAATAATTCTTCCTAGACATAATTTCATTATAGCAGTTGACACACAGGCACAGCCACCACCCACCAGCTTTCTTGGACACTGATATGTTTCACTGAGAGGAAATTTCTGGCCTGTGTGACTTGATTCTGAAATTACCATAATCTCCACTCTCCAGAGGCCATAGCTAGTGAAGTGGATTAGTGCCCAAGCCTTTGGGGTCTCTGGAGAACAAAGTTCAAATCCGGAGCTTAGGTCATAAGTAAAGATGAAGGGGTTGGTCTAACGGTTTATCCCCCTTTGGGAGCAGTGAAAGGCACAGCTAGTTATGATTATTAATCTTGTTCAGAAGTAGCACAGCCAGAAATGTGGTGAGTTGATCCTCATCCAGAGAAACTGGCACGGCCCACAGGCTCCTGACTCTCTGAATTCACTCTGGGCTTTTTCAAACACAATGTGAATTTTTTCTAAAGAAATCACAGTGTGACTGTTTGTTCACTGACAAAAAAAAAAAAAAAAAAAAAAAAAAAAAAAAAAAGCATGTTATTTTGCAGAAGTGCCCATTTGGGCTCAAATAATTTGAGGGAGATAAAGTAGTCTGTGATTATCAGCACATATGAAAAGAGGGATAGATCCGTTCACTTGCCTTCTCTCTTGACAGGTGTATTTCTACTGGATTTGCCGGGATGCAAGAGCTTTTGAGTGGTTTGCCGATCTCTTACTCTCACTGGAAACACGGATGAGTGAGCAGGGGAAAACTCACTTTCTGAGTTATCATATATTTCTTACTGGCTGGGATGAAAATCAGGTACTGATAAGACTCTGAGAATAAGCAATATTGCTTAACTCATCTAATAGCAACGAGAAACAATTTCAATAATGAGCTATGTAGCACTCTGATAGCATGACAGAATTATTTTTGTGTTCTTAAAAAGGAAAGGAGAGTGAAATAAAATCAGATTAACAAGAGTGATTCAAGTTGTAACAATCAAAGAACCAAAAAAAGAAGCCACAGTTAACTTGCTGAGGAATAGAAAGGGTCAGACAATGGAAGACAATCCAGAGGTTGGAAATCCCAAATAAATTTGCATTTGTCCCTTTAAAAGTGACATCAAATGAATAGTACTGATTGGCTGTATCATGTTGTTGAGTTCCTGACTGGTTCTAATTCTGTGCCTTGAGCTGTTCAGAGTTAAGCAAAAAAGATTCCTAGGTATTTACATTCAACATTTTGTATTGTCAAGTATGTGAGCATCTATAGAAAATGATTATTATGAATACGCAATTTGTCCAGAGTTTGTTCTCTTAAGGTGTTCTTAGAAATTGTGTGCATGTGTGTTTATTTACCTAAGATCAAGATGATCTTTTGTTTTGGCAGGTGTTCTGCAGTACATTGTATTAATGAAACATTAAGATTGAATTTACCGAAAATAATGTATACCAAAATATTGACTATGGTGGTATTTCAATGTTGATACTCTTGAATGATAACTATTACATTGTAATTCATTTTAACTCCTCAAATATGGGAATTAACAATGAAGTGATTACTAGGTTACACAATATACATTCTAATCAGCAGCTATTATTGATATATACTTTTAAGGAAAGTATATTTGAGCCTGGGAGATTGGCATTAATCACTGCATTTACAAGTGAATGCTCTGTGTATGTACATCACACATACACACACACACACACACACACACACACACACACACACACACACACTGGCCCTAAGGAACATCACTGTAATTTGACTCTGTACATCTGCAAATGAATAAGACTCTGCTAGAAATTCAGTAGCTTAATGAATTTTTATGGTCTTATTTGCAGTCCTTCTTAAATATTTAATCCTTTGGGATAATTTGAAATGTAGGTTTCTTGGGAACCAGGCTTGAAACATCTTAATGAATTATATAGTGTTAATTATGTTTTCCAAACAAACACTTTCCTTATTCAAGTGGGATTTTTGACTGATGAACGGTTTGGTGAAGTACAGACAGCTTCTGTCTTCTGCTTTCAAGTACTGTGCCTGCTCTTCTACTTCTAAGGTGCATTGATCCCAGTGTGCACCTAGGTACTCCCTGCCAACTGGGAGCTATGGGACTGAGGTTCTCATAACCGAGAACTGAAGTTGATTTGGCGACAACACAATCCTGCCCCCTCCCATCTCTACTACTTCCAAGAATACGCTATAAAATATACATTTTTTTCTAAACACGAGTAAATTAAAATAGATGTCTTACATTTTTGCCATGACATGTTGAAAATTATTTCGACTCCCAAATTTCAGGCAGAAAAATCACTAATTTCAACATTTAAAGGAAAAATAATTGGTGCATTCTGTCGGGAAAGAATCAAGAGGCTGTTTTAGAAATACCCAATTGTTAAACTGAATTCAACAACCTCAAAGTGGCAAAATGACAAGAACAGAAGGGACAGATGGAAGAGGTATTATGAAGGGCAAATCAACAGAGTTTGGAGATTAATTGAACATTGGGCTGAGAAATATGGGACAAATATCATTCCAAATGTTTGAACATCAGTGATTGGCGGTACCACAAGTGTAAGTAGGGAAGGCCCTTTTTGTGTGTGAAATGGTGCCCAAACTTCTCAGCAAGGACTTTAAGGCCCTTCCCAGCCTGACTCCGACTCACTAGTTGTGTCCCACCCCCATCAGTTTCCTCTGGCACCAGAGCCACCAAAGGATGCGTGTTCACCCATCACACTGCACACGGTCACACACCCATGGCTTTGCTTGTTCTCTTCCCGCACCTGACATATCACTTAACACCCTCTGCCACTGTTCCTCACCTTCTTTTTGCACAGAGTCCTATACCCCAACTCTTTTCCAGCAGTAGCCCTGCCATCTGGGGTCAGACTTGCCTGCTCACAACTTTCTACAACCTGGATTTCTTTTTATCTTTATATTTTAGATTCAGAGGGTGTGTGTGCCCATTTGTGAGATGGGTATAACACATTCTGGTGGGGTTTGGGCTTTTAGTGTACCCATTACCCAAATAGTGGACATAGTACCCAGTAGATTCCTTGTCAAAACTCACTCCCTTCTCACCATCCCCCCTTTTTGGAGCCTCCCGTGCCTGTTATTCCCATCTTTATGTCCATGTGTGCCCATTGATTAGCTGCTACTAATAACTGAGAACACAGAGTATTTGGGTTTTTGTTTCTGAGTTAGTTCACTTAGAATAATGGCCTCCAGCTCCATCCATGTTGCTGCAAAGAACATGATTTCATTCTTTTTATGGCTGCATAGTATTCCATAGTACGTATATAACACATTTTCTTTGTCCAGTCAACTGTTGATGGACACTTAGGTTAGTTCCATGATTTTGCTATTGTGAATACTGCTGTGATGAACATATGAGTTCAGGTTTCTTTTATATATAATTGGCTTGGATTTCTGAGATCAACCTGCCATTGTCTCCTGGCCTGTTGGGACACTTCCGTTATTTTCAGCTGAACCTCCCTAGATTCAACTATTTTTTTAAACTGGAGAGAAAGTCAGCCAGGAAAGTCAGGCTTGCAGTGGGGACCTGGGGCATGAGTTGCACCCAGCAGGGTTGTTACCCAAACTGGTCAGGATCAGGATGAGTCAAGAGGGTGAGGACGAATAGAGCACCACATAGAGGTCTAAGGGATGAGCACTGGTGACACAGATCCCAGGAGGTGAGAAGCAAGGTAGCTACCAGAACGCAGAAGGGGCTAAAATAAATGACAGCAACTTAAAACATGATCATGACCAGGCGTGGTGGCTCACGCCTGTAAACCCAGCACTTTGGGACGCCAAGGCAGGTGGATCATGAGGTCAGGAGGTTGAGACCATCCTGGCTAACACAGTGAAACCCCATCTCCACTAAAAATACAAAAAAAAAAAAATTAGCCAGGTGTGGTGGCATGCACCTGTAGTCCCAGCTACTTGGGAGGCTGAGGCAGGAGGATTGCTTGAACTCAGGAGGCAGAGGTTGCAGTGAGCCGAGATTGTGCCACTGCACTGCAGACTGGGCTACAAAGCAAGAGTGTCTCAGAATAAACCAAAAACGTACAAACAAACAAAAACAAATAAACAAAAAAATGATCACAAGGGATTACGCTGTGGACTCTCACTTATTGACCACCAGCTACATGATGCCTGGATGGAGTCACTTAATTCCAAGGCGAATGATTAGGCACAGAGCTCCAGCCAAGCCGCCTGCTAGGCTCTGGCCACCATGTTCTGCCTGCCGGCCTCCACGGCCTCCCGGCACTTGAAACCGAACCGTATACATCACACCGTTTCAACACACTAGGCAGGTCTGATTGTAAGATACAGTTTCTTCCCAGACATTTCATAGCACTGTAATCTGGCAATGCCCTTCTCAACTCCCCAGGAGCCAATGTTAAGTGAAAGGGGATAGCAGGTAGAGATGAATTGTTGAAAAGTTTGGCAGGAAAAGAAGGAAGTCATTTAGTGCTTGCTTTTTCTTAACCACAATTACTATATTGCTTTCATCCTTTCAAAGGAAAATATTCTTTCTAGGTTAACATTATTGCACACCTACTATGTATAAAGAGGCACTTGGTTCCGACGAGGCCTGATTCAGACATAAACGAGATATGATGCTTGCCCTAAAGTACAGCATTGGTGACATCTGCAAATAGTGATAAGCATTGCCAGCCCTGTACACATATTTTAATTAAATCTACAAATGAACATGATTAGTTTATTCTTTATCAATAGAAGGCTTATATATTTTTTCTAAATGTCATCTAATGCCACAAATTTACTTTAGGCTGTTCACATAGCTTTACATTGGGATGAAAATACTGATGTGATCACAGGCTTAAAACAGAAGACCTCCTATGGGAGACCCAACTGGAACAACGAGTTCAAGCAGATCGCCTACAGTCACCCCAGGTGAGGCAAGATCTTGCTCCTCTCCCTGCTGGGCTCTTCTCTGGAGAAATGCAAAGGTTGCTGGAGTGAAAAGTTAATCTGCAGGACTGTGCATCTCCATTAGAGACAAAACATCTACCTTAGAAAAGGTGGTCAATGGTATATTTCAGGGGCCACAAGCCTCTGCTGAACTGGCTCTTACAACCTCTGACAGTTATTGATTATGTTGCAATTTTTCACATTGAACCTCAATTTAAAGATGGTATTTCTTCAACTGCATATGCTTTCAAGACATCTTTGGTGGATGCAGTTGATCTCTAATTAGCCAACTGGAGAATTCACTCCTGTCCAACTGTACACTATCTAGCACATCTAGCAAAAGCAGAGAGAAAATGTTCGAAGACAAAGCAGGGATTTCGGGTGGTGGTTAAGGACCCAGCATCTGGCTGTAAATCCTGGCTCTGCCTTTACCACTGGTTGACCTTGGACAGGTTACCTACCCTGGTACTGTCTCCGTCTCCGCCTCTGCAAACTGCAGATAATAATAGTGCTTTCCTCCTAAGAGTCTGCAAGGATAAAATTAATGAATGCATGTAAGAGGCTTAAAACAGTGCTTTGTATGGAGTACACAAGAAGCACTAGCTGCTATCACTGCTATTATTATTTGTATTATCATTTCCATTATTACTCTTATTATTATCATTATATAATGAATTTCAATATAGAAAAGCAAGAGTACTTGTTCTGGGGCCACAAAACTGAAGTGAAGCCTGCACTTCCTGGTTCTAGAAGTTACTGGCTGTGTGACCTTGGACGAGACAGCTTATTTGAGCTTTTGCACCCCATTGAAAAATATGGATGATAACATCCATTCACAGTTTTGTTTTCATAATGTAAATATACTTGTAGTATAGAGCACTAATGCAAACAGTTATCATTGTTGTGATGTCTCCTAAGTCAGTCTTTGCTTTGAACCTTCATTGTCCATGGCTCTTAAAAGTCAGCATGTCCTAATATTGTCTTCATTAAAGAACAGTTTCCATGTTTGAGGAAAGATCTGAAGGCAGTGAAGGAGTGTGCCATGTGGGCAACTGGAGCATGTGCCAAGACCCTGAGGCAGGAGACATCGTTCCTGGCATGATCCTGGAACAGAGGAGGTGAGAGGGAGAGCAGCAAGAGTCAGACTGTAGGAGAAGTCACAAAGACAGCTGCGAGTCATCGTAAGACTTTGGATTTTATTCACAGAGGGGAAGGCACTTACAGGTTTGAGCAGTAGAGTGGCGTGGGATCATGCTGCAAGAGAAGGGAACGTGAGGGGCCTCGGACAGAGGTGGAGAGGCCAGAGAGGATCAGCAGTGTGGTGGTTTGGATTAGGGAGCTGCAGAGGAGGTCATGAGAAATTGTTAGATTCTGGAGTTTTTTGCAGGTTGAGCTGAACTGACTGTGGATGGGATGTGAGGTATGACTCAAGCTATTCAATAGAATGGAGTCCCCACTTACCATTTGGCGATGACATTAAGAGGAGCAGCTGGTTGGCAGACATGAAGTATCAGGAGTTCAGTTTTTGACATGTTTAGCTTATGATGCCTGTCATACATCCATGTGGAGTTATGGAGTGGCCAGATGAATATAAGAAACAAACGTTCAGGGGAGAAGTTCAGCCAGAGGTGTGAGCACATGGACTGTTTGGAGCCATGAAACTGGATAAGATGACCAGACGGGCAGATACAGATGGACAAGAGTTCCAAGGACTGCACTGTTGGAGGGTCAGGAAATAGACTATTGACAGGTCACAGAGTTTAATAGTGACACTCATATCTGCCTTAATAATCATGCCCCTTGGGTCTTCTATACCCTGACCTTCTTTCCATCCGCTTTCTCTGTATTGCACCAGTAAGAATACATTAAAGCCCACTAGGGTTCCTCTGACTGCTTCCGTATCCCCAGCGATTTTTCCATTGTCTTGCATCCTTCAAAGCCTCAGTCCTTGCATTTCTGCCTTGTGGGCTTCCTGCAGACACAGCGTGCTTCATTAAACTCTTTGTACTTCCTTCGTATTTGTTCTGCTTCACAGAGTACTTCTCTGGTGAATATTATTTATCTTTTGGTGATTTTGGCTGCTCCTTTTTTACATTTTTTTCACACTCTCTCTTTGCCAGAAAGATGCCATTTTCTTTTTTATCGGTTGTCATGGAATTCGTTAGACTCCCTGGACCAGCTATTTGAAGGATGTTAACGAGGAGGGAGATGTGGAAGGAGTGATCAGGTAGCCATCCAAGATTCATAACCATCTGATTCCAGTCACCTTCTTCCCTGTGAAGTCACTCAGACCTCAACTGCCCTGTGCTCTGTGAGGCCCCTGCCAGACCTCTCTGCACCCTGCACCCAGCAACCTGCAGAGAAGCAGGAGTGTTTACACCCAGGGAAGAGAAGGTTTGAAGGCGTGCTTGTGGGGATTACTCCTGACTCGCATTGAGGCCAAGAGTACAGGCTTTCCAGCAGGAGACCCCAAGAAAAGCATGACTTCAAGCATACAGTTGGGGAGGGAGTGAGTGGACAAGCTGCGCAACCTTGCAATCTTGCTCTTGCCCCATGGGGCTCATTCTGATGCTCCATAAGCTGTGGCAGTGGCCTTGGAGACTTTTCCAGGTGTCACTTCCTCATACCTCCTTGCTCCATTTTGCTTCTTGCCCTGACCCCACGGGACATATGGCCTAGAATCCAGTTCTGGTTCTACCTTCTCTCCAAATGCGTGCTTCCAACCCATCCCGGCTTCTGCAGCCACAGAATCCGGTTCCTCTGAGCTCCTGCTCCACACCCAGCCCTGGCTCCCGGGCCCCCAGGGCTTCTGAGTCTAAATCACCACCCCCACCTCACACCCACCCAGAGCAGAGACGAGCTCATTTCATCTGCCATTTCCTTGAAAAGATTATAGGTAGAAACTAACAAAATATTACAAGCTGATATGAGAAAACTCGGGGGTTTTTTTGTTGCTATTTTCTCCGTTAGGGAAAAAAAAACCATATATATTCATTGATAAATGTTTTACATTCAGTTTTCAGTCATCATGGAATAAATGTTCTCACTTCACAGGCTTTGACGTGGACATCTATATCTTGGTTTTCAGTTCTTCTAGATAGTCTCAGTCTTTATTAGGATTGTCCCTTTTTGACATCTCACATGGCATTTGTTTATTTATGTATTTATTTATTTTTACACACAAAGCTTGCAGTCCAGTGGGGAAGGCCTTTAAAAACCAAACTATTTAATTATCTCTCTTCCCTCCAAAAGGCATGAGCCAGGAACACGGAGCATCAAGAGACAAAGGATAAAACTGGGCTTACACAAACTCTGCCCAGAAAATTATGTGACTCAGTGCTGAGAGGTGGGCCTGTCCAATTTTTTGCAGGGAGTAAAGAGTAATCAGTTTTAAGGTAGAAAAACTATATTACCATCACTTTCCCCATTGCTAGTACCTTTCTAGAAGCCATAATCAAAGTTAAGTGCAGAAACGTACTTAATGCTCAGCTGTATCTTGCAGCCCAGTAGCTATGCAAACTCTCTCTCCTTGATGGATGACTTCTCTTCCAGAGTAGACGAGGCCCCCAAGGTTTAGAATCACTGAATCAAACCTCTACAGCATACTTCCTAGTCCCCAATTTTTTGATATCATATTTGTAATAGCCTTAGACTCTAGAACATAGTAACTTGTTATATAGCTTCAAACATCCATGTCATTAATATTAGACACATGAAGGCAAAGTCAATCATTTTATCCCTGGAATGCCAGATCCCTGGGAAAAGACAAGCCTTTAGTCAAAAGCTTAGCACCACCCTTTCAAAAGACTTTTAAAATGACCTCCTTAAAATAATTTTGTTTTCTGCTGTGTAAAAGGAGATTTATGTTTAATGAAGCTTTTAATGAAGAAATCTCGGAAAGAGAATGCCAATAAAATCTAATTTTTAAACAAGAAAATCTAATATTGAGAAGTATTTCAATATCCTGGCCTTTGTCCAGATATAAATGAAACACACAATCCAATTACTGTTCTGCACAAAGGACAAAGTAACATTAATTTTCCTCAGGATGGTTATTAAAGAGATAAACAGTATGTTTTCCCCTTATAATGTCAAGGATATGTTTGTTCCCAAGCCTGCTTGGCTACTCTTACAAGACAGTTCTGTCCTGTCGTTAGCTCATATCTTTTGGCAAAGATGGGTCAGAAGAAATCGGTGGATTTGTTAGTGGCCTCAGAAAGGGTTCTTTGTTCTTGAGGGCCTTTGAAGTAGGCTCTCAACCATTTCTATTCATCAACGCGAAGCCGAGGATTCTCCGGACTCACTCTTTCAAAAATATTTACCTGTTCACTCAAAGCTGGAGTTTGTTCTTGTTCTAAGAAGGAGTTAAATCAAAAGAATAAAGTGAAGAGGGGCAAAAAGATTTTTTATAGAACATGAAAAACAGCACCAAAAATAAAGCTTGAAGGGAAGCAGATCAAAGAGAGTAGTACAAGCTATAAAGGAACCAGAAAATTGCAAAAATAACAGTAATAGAGAAACAAATTGATGGGCATCAAAATGAATACAAATAAGGAAGAGAGAAGAAAAATTAAAAATAGATCAAAGACTGACAGTAGAAAATAGAAAAGTGTGTTCTATTGTTTTTATTTGTAATTAATTTTGGTAATTATATTAGCTATATTACAAAAACACAAGTATAGTTTTGAAAGACAATCAACACATATTAAGTGGATGCATTATAAGCCTTTTATTAATATATTCAAATTCACATACATGAAAATTGTATCTTATTTCAGTTAGACAAAGCACAGAAAAGTACTATAAAACAAAAACATTAAAAATTATTCTCCCAATTGAAATATAGTAGGCTAATTATATACATTGACATCTATGTCTTACTAATCTAGAGAAAGTTATCTTTTTCAAAAATGGAAACTGTATTGCATTTTTTGTAAACATTGTCAATATGTTCCCAAGCTTTAGGTAAATGTTCAGAAAATCGGGAAAATATTTCCAAGAAGGTAGACAGAATGAAAATAAAAATACCCTTGTCACATCTAGTTGCTTTTTTGATAAACACACATTGTACAGATACTCAGATTTCTGAATTTGTGGATCAGTTGTTTTAAATTAATTGAATAAAATGATTTTCCATAGGCCTTAAATCTTCAATCTTACACTTCAGATAATATTTATAGTTTTCTACTTTCAACTTATCTGCTAATAACTTCACCAGGCCTTTTAGGTGTAAATTTGATGTAATTAATTACCATAAAAACTTTAAAGGTTTGGTCATTTATTTTTTTTTTTGTAACTTCAGTAGAAGTGTTTCTTTTAACTCTGAAGAAAGAAACAAAAAATGGAAGAGTACTACCATTTGTTAGAACAGTTTAACCCAACCTAACGATGAAGAAAGGTGTCAACTTACCATATGATTGGGGGCTTCTAATCCATATTGCATGAATGTATTTTAGACCACCCATTGTTTTCAGAAACGTGAAAATACCTTTATACTAAATTGAGTAAATGTGTCCATCTGGATCCACATTTGCTTGTGTACGCACCCTTCAATTCTCATTTGTATGTGCATATGTGCAAAATGTTTTAAAATGATATTTTTAACAAATTAGCATTCTGATTATAGCATACAGGGCCCTTTATCTAACAGGATATCCTAAACATTCATTATATGACTAAAATGTTCAGAATACTCAAAGAAATAGACTTAAATGGAAATACAACACATGATAAATTATAGCTTCATGGGAAAAATAAAGACACCATAAACTTATGATGAGGAAATTGTCAGCATATTCCCATAGTTCCTTCCCACGAGAGGGCATCAATCTCTCTGGTTAGAGCCAACTGAAGACTCAATGAAAATTGCTGAAATTACTCCATTTGTGGTAGGGGGAATTGGAGAGATGGGTGAGTGCAGGATGGATTTATCATTATGCTGCAAACTTTCTTCGATGGTACTACCTATCTATCAAATTATTAGTTTGGCAAAATATTTGGTTACTTATGCACGAAGGCATATATATGTTAGTGTTTTATTGGGGTGGGGGAAAGTTGGCACAATGGCTCTACCATTCCCTGGGATCGGATGCTACAAGTCAGCTGCTTTCATTTTTCTTCCCCATTTGACCATAAGCTTCTCAAGGGCTTACAGCTACAAGCAACTTTATCTATGCACCTCAGAGCCCAGCAAAATGGCCAGTATGTGCAAGTGGCAGCACCATGAGACCAATGAGGGAGCTGGGACAAGAGTCCGAACAGCACAGTTCTGGCTGCCAAAGAAAACAGAGCCTGTGGAGTGTGGGCAGGAGGAGAATCACCACAGTGAGCCTGGTTAGGGACATCTGCAGCAACTCATGAGCAACTGAGTAATTAGGACACAGAGAAAAGTAATGTCGTAGGCTGCTACAAATTAACTGGGAGATAGGTTAAAAAAAAAAAAAAAAGCTGGCCAGCACAATTATCATCTGTGGTTCTGAAAAAAGAAGGTGTTGTACAAAATATAATTATGTGATGAATCATTTGGAGGCATTTCTAATGAAAAACACTCACTAGAAAGGATTAACCAGAAGTTGTGTCCATTGTCTGATACAGAGTTTGTCGCTCTCATCTTCTTTCTAAGCCTCCATAAATCCACGGGAAGCTTCTGTTTATTGATTTTATTTGCAGAATGCACTCAGGGTATAAAGTAATTTGATTTTTTTAAAATGGGGTTTAGGGTCTGCCCCTACAGGGTTATAATTTACCAAGCATAAAAGCCAACACATAAAAACAAACATACAATTTAAGGAGAGAAGGGCTCACGGCAGCAGAACCTGGGAATTCAGCAAGGTGGTAGGATTACTCCTGGGCGCACCCACAAGCCCATTTATCTGTGGGGCTGAAATCTCCTGGTGGGTGATATTTTGGATGCCTTTCATGCATGGCATCACTGAACTCTTTTTTGAAAAATGCACCAACCCCACAGAGAAGAGCACAACAGTTATTTAGCAGACATAGAGAGGGAAAGGAGAATTTTCTTTATTGTTTATCAGAGCTAAAAATAATGCCGTGAATGTTAGCCATCTTTGCAGCTTGTGTAAAATTTGTCCTTTTCTCATCAAAGTCAGCAGCCCAGACTGATCAATGCCGTTAACGTTGCCCCCGATCCAGCTCCCCAAGGCGTGTGCAAGCTCATGCAGACTGTAAACTGAAGAATAGCACCTTGTGTTTTTATGCTTCTTTTGCAGAGAATCTCTTTTTAATTCCAAGCGATTGTGGGTAATTAAATTTTATAGAAGAATTTTTTCTTTACCAACCCCATTAGGGTTCTGTTGCACTTGTCCGTTGCCTCATAAAAGAAAAAAAAGGAAAGATGCCACATCTGTCCCTTAACTACTTTGCGTGGATTCTCTGCCTTGTGATTCACAGTATGCATTTGTGACAAGAAATTCTCCATACTTGGAGTCATAAATGCCGAGAAGAGTAAGCCAGGCAAGCAGAAGAATGCTGTATGTGGGAACAGTGATTCACAGAGAGCCAGTGAAGGGCTGACCTTTCCACCTTAGCAGAAAGTAGATAATAAACAGCCTTTGTGAAACTTTTTGGTGATTGCATCACCATGGCGGTTATGGCCCCTGAGTAAAGTGTGGACTTAGCTGTGCAGTGTGATAGCCACAACTTCAAAAGAGACAGGGGAGCTGTGAACTGCTGGGGACACCAGTAGAACACCGGGCAGCAGCAATCAGAATCCTTTGAAATGGAGTCTTAAAGGCAGAGCATCAAAGGGCACCATCAGGTTTGCAGTTACTGTCGCTGCAAACGAAAGGGCAGTCTTAGCCTGTTGGAGTGGGCCAGTGGGCAATCTCTTTGGTGACATCTACACTAATGGAAAAATATCACCACCCATAACAGCATCTTTGAAAATAGATGCAAGGATACCTCTGGGCATCAGACACAAAGCAAAGCTGTGACTCCTCACTGGGAAGGGTCTCACCTGACCCATCTACCATTCAAAATGTTTCAGTCCAGAGCTCAAAAATCTAGTGCTGATCTCAGTAAGTCCACATACTCACCTCTGTGTTAACACCCCGCACCACATCTTCTGTTCAGCTTCACGGAACAGGCAGACACCAATAGTCATCACATGGGAAAATAACATTAGGAAGCTAGCAGTTCCTGAGAGCGCACCGTGTGCCAGACACAGGACCAGCAGCCAGACCTGCAATGTCTTGCTTAATCCTCACAGAGATTCTAGGAGGTAGATTCTATAATTCTCCCCATTTTATAGATGAGAAACTGGGGGCTTTCTGAAGGTAATTAACATGCCCAAAGTTACCCAGCAACGAAGTGGTGGAGCCAAGAGCACCCTTAACCATTGCCTTTCATTTCCATAAACACCTCAAAATCTCTTCATTAAGCCATAAACTCATACTTTTCTGTGGGAAATATTTTCTGAAAAATTACTTTCTCAAATTTAGCCATGGGAATGGTTTCTTTGAAAGCAGTACTGCTACATTTTAAACACATTGTCATTTGTAAATTAAGCCATTGATAAATTCCTTTGAAGCTGGAGTTTGAAATGCAGTGGAACCATCAATTTCTACTGTGGATGTGATGGTCCTGGAACACACAATTAAAATGTGGCTATGATACATGGTAGAGAATCATGTTAACATATAAGCTAAGAAAAAATAGGCTATATAGACACTTTCAGCAAGATCTATGTCCGAAGAAACAGAGATGGTATAGTGAGCTGGTCCTGAAGCCCAAAGAATGTCTTGATGACAGTGTTTCTCAAAGTGTGGCTCACAGGGCGATCTGCCTCAACATCACCCGAGATCCTTACTAAACATGCATTCCTTGACTTCAAGCCTAGGAATCTACATTTTAACAATCTGCCTAGATGATTTTATGCACAGCAAAGCTTGAGAAGTTTTGATCCACACTAGAGTAACCAATTCAGCTTATGCTAGAGGTTGGAAAAAATGCTACAAAGAATAGTAATATTCAACACAAGAGAAAAAAGACACAGTCTCTGAAAATCTCTATAGAGAGACTGATGCACCCCAACTTCCAAAAACAACTTTGAACCCCAGCATGAATGTGGTGTTTACATATAAACTAAGTCGCAAGGCATTTGAGCAGCTCTGGGATAGTCACTATATGCAGGAAGTATCTCTTTGACACAGTTTTCTGAAATGTCAAGATTAGAGGTGACAATGTTTGGGTGATTGTATTATCAGCAATGTCACGATTAGAAATGACAGTGTTTGGGTGACTGTATTCTCAGCAATGTCACAATTAGAGACGACAATATTTAGGTGACTGTCTTATCAGCAATGTCAAGATTAGAGATGACAATATTTGGGTGACTGTCTTATCAGCAATGTCAAGATTAGAGACAACAATATTTGGGTGACTGTTATCAGCAATGTCAAGATTAGAGACAACAATGTTTGGGTGACTGTCTTATCAGCAATGTCAAGATTAGAGATGACGGTGTTTGGGTGACTGTATTATCAGCAATGTCAAGATTAGAGATGACAATGTTTGGGTGACTGTATTATCAGCAATGTCAAGATTAGAGATGACAGTGTTTGGGTGACTGTCTTATCAGCAATGTCAAGATTAGAGATGACAATATTTGGGTGACTGTCTTATCAGCAATGTCAAGATTAGAGACAACAATATTTGGGTGACTGTTATCAGTAATGTCAAGATTAGAGACAACAATGTTTGGGTGACTGTCTTATCAGCAATGTCAAGATTAGAGATGAGTGTTTCGGTGACTGTATTATCAGCAATGTCAAGATTAGAGATGACAGTGTTTGGGTGACTGTATTATCAGCAATGTCAACATTAGAGATGACAGTGTTTGGGTGACTGTATTCTCAGCAATGTCAAGATTAGAGATGACAATGTTTGGGTGACTGTGTTATCAGCAATGTCTTTTTCTTTTTCAGCTCTCCCTTCTGGCCTTCTTTGAAAATTAAAATAATTCCAACAGGAGAAATTAATTAAATTGCTATTACTGTAGCATAAATTTTATTATCTATAAAAAGGCAGGGCTGAACAAGATATTAGTAATAACTAACCTTTTCAAAACCCTTTTGAATGTATTATCTCATCTTGCTTTTGATAAAACATACAAAGTAGTCCTTATCATCTTTTACAGATGCAGAAACTGAGGTATAGTGACTTGCCCAAGACCACGCAGATACTACTCAGCAAAGCCATTTAGCCACTCATTCAGCAAATGTGTGTTGATTGCACTGTATGCACTGTTCCAGGTGCTGGAATAAAACAGATCAGGTTTATGTTCTCAGGAAGTTTACATCTGGTCACGTATCCAAGGAGACATGAATCAAGGTCACCTGGCCAAAAAGCCTGGTGTATCAAAATCCCTCTGTATCAAAACCCCTCAACAGTCTCATGGCCGCTTTCATGCCTCAGTCTTCTCGGTTCCACCTCCCTGATTAGTTCAGGGGAGGATACTGAGAACTTGGGAGAGAGCATGGTGCTGAAAGTAGGTAGAAAAAAAGAATCTAAGAAAAAAAGACATGGAGGGAGAAAGGGAGAAAAATAAATAAGTAACCTCATAGTCACAACCACTTCACTAATCTTATTGTCTTGGCTTCTGGCTGGCCTTGCCTCCAGGTGACATTTTCTTTCCTTTTCTTACCCCTACTGCAGCAGCAGCATTGGCGTGTTCTTTTGTGGACCTAAAGCTCTCTCAAGGACCCTTCAAAAGATGTGCCGCTTGTATTCATCAGCTGACCCCAGAGGTGTTCATTTCTATTACAACAAGGAGAGCTTCTAGACTTTGGAGGTCAAGACCAGGCATTGTGTAAGTGGCTGCAAACATATAGGTCAGGGATTGGGAAACTCTTCCCACAAGACGCCAAATAGTAATCATTTGAGGCTCTGTGGACTGTATGGTCCCACTCTCAACTCCTGAACTCTGCCTTGTAAAGTGCCAACATTGCCACAAACAATAATGTCAATGAATGGGCATAGTTGTGTTCCAATAATATTTTACTGATGGACACTGAAGTCACATTTCATATAATTTTCTTGTATCATGAAATTTTTACAAATTGTAAAAGTCACTTTTCGCACATCGACCATCCACATAGTCAGGGGGAGGGCTGGATTTGGCCTGTGGGCCAGAGCTTGCTGACCCCTGGCATAGGCTGTCTTTCCCAAACTTGTTTCCACGCCCAACGTTACATCTAACATGGAGACTTATGCTGCTGCTTGGCTTGAAGTTTCCTTTAGAAATCATTTCAAATTTTCATTTCCCTGATGGCAGAGACCCACAACTTATATCCAAACCTGATCTTTTCTGCTTTAAACTTAAGCTCCTTTTGTGCTTTTGTTCATCCTCTGTAGACCACAGAAATCACCAACGGAGGTTATCTTTCAGAAAAGTCCTTTAGATACTTGAAAATGATAATCAAATCATCCCTTTCCTATCCCTTTTCTGGTCCAAACAATACTAAATTCTTAACCTTTTGGCCTAGGATATATATCAAGCCCTTCCATCACCTTGTTGCTCTTATTCAAATTCACTTCCATTTCTTCATATCCTTTTAAAATGCATTGAGAAGCGTGACTAGTATTGAGCAGAAGAGGGACTTTCTTAGAGCTTATATGCCATATATTTACAAACAAATTCTATGTTTTCTTTTCTTCCTTCTTTCTGCCTTCCTTCCTTTCCATCTTCCTTTCATATTTCTTTCTCAATCTCTTTTAACAAATACTTTTTATTCTACCACATTTTGGTCTGTGGTCTTCTTAACACTTACACTCCTACTCAACTTCTGCCCCACAAAATAACTGAAATTGTTTCTTTAATTCCCATTGTGCCGTCTTTCTATACTATGCAACTATTTTACTCCCAAGATGTTCGCAAAGTATTCCTCACATCTTATAATTCTTGCTACTAATATTGATTAATTTTTTAGAATTTTTCTAATATTTCAAGATTGTTTTGAAGTTTAGCCCCAGACACTAATACTGGTATGTAGTTTGTAATATCTACATATTTCACTGATAATATCTCAAATCTTTTGTTTAGGTTTTCAATCACGTTATTGACTCCAAAGAACTCCACCAGGAATTCCTGTGATGGCCTGTTGATACGAGCTCCCAGTCGGAAACTGGTGAACAATAATTAACTACTGCAAACAGTACACCATACCATACTTCGTTAGCTTATAAATAACATGTCATATACAACAACACAAAAACTTTTACTGAAATTAAAATATATTATGTTTCTCAAAGGCTTCGTATCTTTGTGGACTGTCATTCTGCCATAAAAGAGAATTAAATTGATCTGGCATGATGTGTTTTGACAAAGGCAGCCTCTTAAGCTCTTCTAAGTAGTTCTAAATTATAAATTGACCACTTCTTTTACTTTATCCTCAGATTTTTATGTTGACCTGATGCTTTCTATGATATTAATATTGATTTTATAAGTTAGGAATATTCCATTCATGTCTAAAAAAATTATTTCTACTATCTCTGCATTGGAATTTCTCAGTAACTTGAGGTATTACTTGATGCATATAATTCAAACTCTCCTAATTTGAATAGAACCAATCTTTCTGTGTAATTATTTCCCCATTTGAGTTTAGTTCAACCTTTGCAACCAGAAATTTCTATAGTCAAATGTAATCTTTACCTTAGTCATGTTTAATTATTACTTTTCTTTCTCTGTCTACTTGAAAATAAAAGTACTTTTCTTGGTCATCTAATTTTGTCTAGTAAATTAGAACATACCTGCCCTTAAACACAGATTTTGCCACTTTTTTTAATCTCTGGGGATGCTGTTTGCACCCCCTTTTGTGTTTTGACCTTTATGCTACTTCCCTGCAAACTATGTAGAATCAAACCTATCCAGACACAAGAAAATACAAAAGTCAATAGGTTTCTTTAATGCAGCAATGACCAAATAGAAAATGTAGAATTTAAAATTGAAATCGTCTCTTCAAAACAGAAACAAAAATCTGGCAAACCTGTAAGTTCATTTAAGAAGAATTATACAACACGATTTGATAAATAAACATGCAATTCATAGGCAGACATTTTTAAATGGATAGAAATAGCACGTTTCTAAATAGGAATATTAAACATACTAAAGTTACAAATTTGTCCCAAATTAATTAATGGTCAAGTGAAATTCCAGTCAAATTTTAAATTCTCTTTAGATTTTTTGGAAGGGTAAATATCCTAAAGTTTATCTAGAAGAATATATGAGAAAGAGAAGTGCCAAAAAAATGTGGAAAAGAAAAGAAGAAGAAAAGAGAGGAGAGAAAGAAGAGAAAACAAAAAGAACAGAAAGGAAAAGAAAGGAAACAAGGCGGGTGGGGGGTGGGGAGTGTGAGGAAGGAAAATTTCAAATCCAGAAGCATCATTGTTAAATAAAAGACCTTAAAGCAACCAGAGAGGAAAAGGTCAATTACCTGCAAATAAACAGAAGTACATCTGGCAGCTGCCTTCTCAAAAGGATCCACAGAAAACAGATGATAATGAAATAGTATCTTCAAAGTGCTGGGGGACCATAACTAACCATTGAGAATTTTGTCCGTAGTGAAATTATTATTCAAAGGTGAAGGCAAAATACAGATATCTCCAAACAAAAGAAAACTGAAATGTAACTACCTCACCAAAATAATGACAAAGGATATATTTAAGGAAGGAGGAAAGACAATTAATGGAATGCAATATGCAATGATGAGCAAAGAAATTGAAAAACGTTTTGGCAAAATCGCTAAGCACCGACTGTAAAAGAAAATTAATGAGTATTTCAGAGGGAATGTTCTTTTAAGAACAAAACTAAGGATACGGACAACAACAATATGAAAGATGGGGAGATGACACCAGAATTAAGTCATTCCAAGATCTATGGATTGTTCAGGAGGGTGAAAGCAATGTTGATTAAATGTAGCCTTTCTTAAGCTTTATAAGTAAACTAGGAGGGGTAACCTCACATGGATTCAATGCCCACCACTATTCCTTTTAACATAATTTCTCTATTCTTGAGTTTGTATTGAGCCTAAGCTACTAGTTTGTTTGACTGTCAAGCAATACATTTTAAGAAGGACTAACGACTGTTATATTTCCTGATTTAATTCATACTGATATTTGACTAAATTTAGTGTTCTTAGACCATATTTTCTTCCCTTTAGAAGTTTGAAGATAGAACTCTAGCATTTTCTGTCACTGAATATTGCTGTGGTGAAGTAAGAGGCCAACTTCATCCTCTTCCCTTTGTAAGTAAGTTACTTTTTTTGCCTGGGTGCCTAAATAATTTTATCTTTGAAGTTCATAACAATTTGGTATTGATATTTCACATGAATTTTTCCTGTATTGCAGTGGTTTTTTTTTTATCTTTGTTTTTGTTTTTTTTGTGATGCTCTGTCACCCAGGCTGGAGTGCAGTGGTGCAATCTCCCCCCACTACCACCTCCGCCTCCCGAGTTCAAGCGATTCTCCTGCCTCGGCCTCCCCAGTAGCTGGAACTACAGGTGCACACCACCATGTCTGGCTAATTTTTTGTATTTTTATTAGAGACGGGATTTCACCATGTTAGCCAGGATGGTCTTAATCTCCTGACCTCATGAGCCTCACCACCTCAGCCTCACAAAGTGCTGGGATTACGCACCCGGTCCAGTGTGTTTTTTGAACACTTTCTTCTTCACTTCAGAAATTTTTTTTTATTAGTTCTTTAAATATACTTCTATTGCTTTTGTTTGTCTCATTTCAAACGCATCAATTTTCCTCATATTAGATCTTTTTTTTTCTTTTTTCCATTCTTTTAGGGTTTCTAATTAATTTAATCTCTTTGTTTCTTTTATTTACAAATCATTTCCCCTATTTTATTACTGGTTTGCCATCTCTTTCTGAAACCTTTGAAGCCATATATGTTTTGGAATTTGAAATGATTTCATATTTTAGAAAATAACAAATGCATATCCCATATAGTGTATGATACTCCCAGTAGAGTCTGGGAAGCACCCAGTATTCAAAAGCATTAATGTTTTATTTTTTCAAATAAAACTATAAATATAGATACTCAACTTGCATAAAGGAAGATTATAAATAGCCTCACATCTGTTCAGGACACATTATGAAATTATGCTGCCAAGTGGGGTTACAAAAAAAATACTCTCACTTTTCATAATTTTTGTATTTTTTTGAATTTCAGATTAGGGAGAGAGTATAGTCTTGAAATTCAGCTTTCAATGATATTTATTCTGTTCCTTAACTGTTTAAAAAAATTTAATTAGTTCCATAAAGATGTTGCTTTGAGCCTTGATTTGTTACCTTAGACTTGCAATATCCCTTGTGATCTCATTCTTTTTTATAATTTTGTCTTTTATCTCTCTTATTAAATTAATATTCTCATTAAGTTCTCCATACATAAACAGATAGTGAAGAATTACCTGAGTTATTATTTCTACCAGATTGAGTTGTTTTTTCTTCTACTATATGGTATTTTCCCTTTTTGCCTGTAGTATCTCCACACTTGCTGTATACATCCTGTATTTTTTTTCACCTTCTCATGTTAGTTGACTCTGCCTAGATATGTTACTGTTTCTTCTATATTGTGATAAATTTTTGGTTGTTTCCCTCCACCCCACCATCTCCAAGACCATTTTTCTCCCCTCCCCCATAGCTTTATTGAGATATAATACACATACCATAAAATTAACCCACTTCAAATGCATCATTTCATCATTTTTAGTATATTTATAGAGTTGTGTAACCATTCCCACAGTACATTTTAGAACATTTTTATTTATGCATAATAGATGTACATAGTACCAGGGTACATGTGGTAATTTAATACATACATATAATTTACAAAGATTAAATATGTGTGTTTGGGATATCCATCATCTTAAGTACTTGTCTTTTTCTTTGATAGAACCATTCGAATTCTTCTACTCTATTTCAAAGTGTACAATACATTATTGTAAACTATAGTTACCCTACTGATCTGTCTAACACTAGGTCTTATTTAGTGTATTAAACCATATACTTGCACCCATTAATCAACTTCTCTTCATTCCCCCTCCCCAATACCCTTCCCCAGCCTCTGGTTACCACCAATCTACTCTCTACTATCATTAGACCCACTTTTTTTTTATCTCCCCCATATGAGTGAGAACACGTGGCTTATTTCACTTACCGTAATGACCTCCAATTCCGTTGATGTTGCTGCAAATGACAGGATCTCATTCATTTTTATGGTGTAAGATTCCATTGTGTATATGTACCACATTTTCTTTATCCAATCATCTGTTGATGAACACCTGGGTTGATTTCATATTTTCACTGTTGTGAAGAATTTTTTTTTTTTTTTTTTTTTGAGATGGAGTCTCTGTCGCCCAGGCTGGAGTGCAGTGGCGCGATCTCGGTTCACTGCAACCTCTTCCTCCCAGGTTCAAGCAATTCTCTTGCCTCAGCCACCCAAGTAGCTGGGACTATAGGCACATGCCACCACGCCTGGCTAATATTTTGTATTTTAGTGGAGACGGGGTTTCCCCGTGTTGCCCAAGCTGGTCTCAAATTGTTGAGCTCAGGCAATCCACCTGCCTCAGCCTCCGAAAGTGCTGGGATTACAGGTGTGAGCCATAAAGAACATTTTTATTATTCCAAAAAGAAAGCCCATATCCATTAGTCTCCATTTCTCCTCAACTGCCGCCTGCCCTAGGCAACCACTAACCTTCTTTCTGTCTCTATGGATTTTACTATTCTGGACATTTTATGTAAATGAAAACATACAATAAGTGGTCTTTTGTTTTGGCTTCTTTCACCTAGCATAATGTTTTCAATATTCATCCATGTTGCAGCAAGTATTAGTACTTCATTATTTTTGCCAAACTAATATATTTCATTATATGGTTATGCCACACTGTATTCACTCATTCATCAATTGATGAACATTCAGTTGTTTCCACTTTGGGGCCATTAGAATAATGCTTTTATAAACACTCATGTACAGGTTTTCATGAACCATGTTTTCTCTTCTAGAGCCAGGAATTTCGTTTCTTATCCACTTTTTTGTAGTCTGAGAGAACAGCAGCTGGCATGGAGAGCTGTGCAGAAGAGCACGGAAGCTCAGCCTGAGTGGTGTGGACACTACGTTTGATTTTTTGGTTCCTTTCTGTCTTCTGAGATTACATGGACTGTCCTGTATCTGAGTTCATTCCAACTAATGGAGTAGAGGAGAAAGGATGTAATGTATTTCCACAATGAGATATTCCCAGGCTTCGAACCCTTTCCCCAGTTGAGTGTGAATTTTGGATTCTTCTCTTTCAACAGAGAAAGTTGGCTCTCTTGATTTATTTTCTTTATTCATCCATTTAATTCATGCTTTCCCAACATCATATCTTCTCTTTACATTCCACAAGCAAGAGTTTTAATGAAATTTCTTGGGACTTTTTGACCACCAGTGGGGCTTCAGAGGAGTAAATGAGGTAGAAGCCAAACCATGTAGCTGCTCTCCATTATCTTCCAGAATCCTGTGTTCCTTCTCTTCAGCACAAGTTTTTCAATGTATTAGATTACATTTTTCCTTTATCTTGTCTATTGGTGAATGTGTGTGTGTGTGTGTGCACATGTGTAGAGCAATAACTGTCCAGAGTTGAATGTCCACAACATTCCCTCTTACTACACTAAACTGGATTATCTCTACAACTATAACTATTTTCAAGGCTCACCATAACCTCCATGGTGTGAAATTCAACTTCGTTTTATTTTTAGCAGCAACTGAAATGGATGACCAATGCTTCCGTCTTGAAACACTTTCTTCTTTTGACTTCTGTCAAAACAATCTCTTTGTTTTTGTCTCAGACTCCTCTATGCAGTTTCACAATGTTGGCATGTCTTTGAATTGGTCATAGTCCCTCTTCTCTTTTTCTGTCTATTCTCCTCCTTTGAATAATATTATACAATCCTGTGGCTTCAAACACCATCTGTTTGCTGATGAGGCCCAAAATTTAAACTCTAGGGTAGACTTCTCCCCTGGATTCCAGTCTGATATATCCAACTGCCTACTTCATCATTGGAAGTATAATAAGCATCTCAAATGTAACATATCCAAAGCCAAATTCTTTATTTTTTTCTCTTCATAATCCCGTTCTTCCTCCAGCTTTTCTTATTTTAGTGAATGGCACCATCATCTACCAAAATGCCCAAACTAAAATCACTAAAAATCTCTGAGTCATATTTGGTTCCTCTTTCCTTCATCACTCACTCCAAACCCTATCCCAAACCACTGTTTTATGATCTTACTTGCTTCATCTTTTCCTATAAACCTTTCAGAAAAGTATAAATTATACTTTTGTGGCCTCCAATATGTACAATGCAAATTTCCAAGTTAATACTATTGCTTAAGTCTAATCCCACTTTAGGCAAACTATACAAACTTACAGGCAAAGTTCCTGCATGCTACTGTCAAGAATAAAGCTCTGCTCACCATGCTTCATTAACCAGTCATTCCCTGGTTGGTAAATGAAGTGGAACATGTTTCTACCAACATAGGTGAACCTCATTATCAAATAATTTAAAGTGTCTTCTTATATATCTACTAGCTATTGTCACATTGGGATTTTTTCTCTTCTCTTTTTATCTTCGATTTTTAAATTGTTTTTCCTATTAATTTTTATAGGAATATCTGCAGCCCTCTAAGTTACTTTCTCCCAGGCTCCTCTCAGAAGCTGAACAGAAGAAAAACTGTTTTAAGAATCCTTTATCAATTCCAAACACCTTCAAATTATTGTAAAAATTCCTTAAAAGTATAAATAAATAAAAATTTAAAAATAAAAATTCCTGATTGGTCTTAAAGACAACAGCTCAATCATGATCAAATTTCCATTTAGTGATTCAATTAAGTAATCCCCTAAGGAAAGGAACATCACTATGACATATTTATATCATAATCTTGTGCCATACTCTTCAAATCTCCAATTAAATTACCTCAAAAGTCAAATTTACTTTTTAAAAATGTTTGGAAGTATAAGAACAGCATCAAACAATATAAGGTACCAATAAGTAATTCTAACGAAATATTTGAAACTTTTACCAAAAAAAGAAACTCTGTTAATCAACCATATCTGCCCTGTGCTAACCTGAAATATGACAGAAGTGTTACTCCTTCACCTTAACCTCAATTCCCACACCCTGCCTCCAACCCCAACCCGAGACTGTGTAAGGGGGAGATCTGTCAATCATTCCTGCCCTGCACTTAGTAAGTATCTAGCAGAGGCTAGAGAGTGTGTGTTGGGATGGGGGGATCACAGAGAGAAGGGAGCTGAAGGAAAGAGTTCTTAAATCTGTGCATGAAATCTTGGATGGTTTCCCAAGAGGCCAGTGTGTGAAACCAACCAGAATCAACACAGCCAATGAGTTGAGAATTGAACCCTGGTGAGGAATACTGCCCAGGTTTTAGATTGGCTTCTGGATTACACATAAGTGGGGCATACCAAAATAGCATGGCAACGCCTTTGAAAACTAAGTTGATATTTGAACCACAAACCACCAAAGTGGGCCAGGATGTGTGTTTCTGAACCTAAACCTGCTAACTGCCAACTAAAATAGAAGATCTAAATAAGAATCAGAGTGTCATAACATTATCCTCAAAATGTACAGGATGCAATCCAAAATTTTTGTCATACGAAGAACTAGGAAAACTCAACCCAAATGAGAAAAATCAACAGATGCCAACACCAAGATGACACAAATGTTGGAATTATCTAACAAGAATTTTAAAGCAGCTATCATAAAAACATTCCAACAGGCAATTAAAATCACTCGTGAAACAAATGAAAAAATAGTCTCAGCAAGGAAATAAAAGATATAAAAAGAACCAAATGCAAGTTTTGGAATTTAAAAATATACTAACTGAAAGAAAAAACTCACTAGATAGGCTTCTGGTAGGTAGACTAATCCCTCCCCTCAGGCCAAAATGCCCACATCCTAATCCCTAGAACCTATGACATGTGAGATTATATGGCAAGGAAGAATTAAGGTTCCAGATGAAATTATGGTTGCTTTGAGATGACTGCATCGAAATGGAAAGATTATCCTAGATTATCTGGCTGGGCTCAATGTTATCACAAGGATCTTAAAAAATGAAAGAAAGAGGCAGAAGAGTCTGACAGAGTCCGAGGAGATGTGATAAGAGAAGCAAAGCTTGGAGTGATAGTTTCAATGGCTTTGAAGGTAAAAGATGCCATAAGCCAAGGAACATGGGCAGCCTCTAGAAGCTGGGAAGGGCAGGGGAATGCATCCTCCCCTAGAGGCTCCCAAAAGGCCCATGGTCCTGCAAACATTTTTATTTTAGTCCAGTGAGATTCATGTTGGAGACTGACCTAAAATAAACAGATATAAGATAATAAATTTGTATTGTTTCAAGCTGACACATTTTTGGTAATTTGTTATAGCAGCAACAGACAACTAATACAGATCAAAAGGTCCAATGCCATATATATGTCAATTCTCTTCAAAATGATCTATAAATTCAAAGTAATTTCAACAAAATCAAAAAGAGGCTTTCCATGAAACTTGACAGGCTAATTTTTTCAATGTCTATGTAGAAGAATCAAGAGATAAGAATAACCCAACAGAAATAACAAAAAGGAGCCATTAAATTTTTTCTGTAAAGGGGCAGATCATAAATATTTTAGGTTGTTCTGGCCACATATGGCCTCTGTCATGTCTACTTCTTTGATTTTCTTTATTATTTAATTCTTTAAAAATGTAAACCATTCTTAGCTTGAGGGGTGTATAAAATCAAACAACCAGCTGGATTTGGCCCACGGGCCAGTCTGCTGATCCCAGAATTTAGAACAACATTGATAAGCTTTACAATCATATTGAGAAAAAAAAGATTGTAGAAGAATACATGTTGAGTGGAACCACTAAATAAGATTGTAAATCCTGCAAAACAGTATTATTTATACACAAACATACACACATATAACCACATGCATTTTATAGGTTTAAATAATCGTACAGAAAATAAATTACATGCCCCAAGTTCAGAACACTGTTTCTGATGAGAAGGAAGAGAGAATGGGAACAGATGGAATAAAAGAGGGCTTCAATAGCCTCAATAATATTTATTTCTCAAATTGATTTTTTAATTTGTATTACATAAGCTGTAATTCTGTACACACTTGATATATCTCATAATAAGTAAAATATTCTTGGTAGATTTTTTCTCTGTTAGGCAAGGGATGATTCCCCAAATTATTGGGACATGGGTTTTCTTCAGTGGATGGTGTTTCTCATCCTTGCTGAGGCTCTGTACTCCTGTTTTACAAATTAAAGGTGAAAGTTCGGACATTTGGTTTTCAAGAATCAAGGAGAGCATGTCCAATTCATCATTTTATCTGTGACACAGAAAGCCTGGCTTTTCTCTCAACAACAGATGTCTAGAAACTTCCCAGAAACCTGTAGTGAAAGAGACCAGGGCTCTCTAAGCCTCTCCCACAGCACACACACACATGTCTCAATCGTTTGAGGATTCAGATTTTTACAACTTTGCACCAAGATACTCCAATTCACTAAAATGTCCTTCGAGTGCCAGTTGTCTTTGCCACAGTCCCACTGTCTTGAGTTCCTGGAACCTCCACTCCACTTCTCCTCATTTATTTCCTTCCAACTTGAGAGTGAAGGTCAGAGGATGATAGAAACACAGTCAGAAAACACAAGAAGCAGTCTGCCACAAACCTCCCAAACTACAGCAGAATGGGGTTGGGAGGCAGGCCCAGTCTGGGGTGCAAAAGCAGCTGGGCATGCAGAGAGAGTGTAGTGCCCAAGGAAGAGTCGTGGGCCAGGTCACAGTGGACACCAAGACTTCCTGGAGGAGCTAGGCCCTTCCCAGGAAAGGGAAGGGCAGGATAGTGGATACCCCACATGGGCAGCACGTTGGACTGAAGATGGCTGGTGTCACTATCAGGAAGATGAAACACATGGGGCAGGGTGCTAGCCACAGGCCTGGGTGTCAGGAACAGAGATTCCTGAACTCACAGGAGAACAACAAGGTAGTCAGAACCAAAGCAGAGCTCAGTTCTTAGAAACAGAGCGCTCAGGAGCCCAGGGACATCACCCAGGTCATCAAAGGTGACCCAGGATCTGGGGAAGATCACAAGAGGAGAAAGGAGAAGGCAGCCATGGCCCCTCTTCTGCCCACACTTGTCTGTTTCCTCATGCTTCTCCCTCCCATCCCCAACCCGGGCATTAATTATTTGTACTAACATCTGCAGCACATTTTTCAGATTACTGCTGGTACAAAGAAAGAATCACAAAATAAAGTTATGTTATTGTATTTGTAAAATGGAGCCTCTTTGTTTGAAAATTGCTTAAGTTTTTGAAATGTCTACCCATCCAGCATGATTAATGCGATACATACAGTGGAGCAGCAGAGTGAGTGGAGAATTAGAGTCGGTGCCAGTTCACCTAGAGGCATTTATCTTTTCTTTTTTCCCTGGTGCCTGTGCTGAGCCTGAGGGTAAGCTGACACTTTTTTTTTTTTTTAAATAAATTAAGCTTCATTTTCTGTTTTGCGTGTGTGTTAAGAACCTTGAAGGGAATGAGCAATGTCTGCAGCCTCCAATACCAGCTGCCATGGCAGGAAAGAAAGAGGTGACAATTTCCCGCAGATTCAGAATGATTGTTTTAATGGGGCTGTGGCGGAGGCAACGAGCACAAAGATATTGTGCTGCCAGGAAAAAGCAGGTTCTCTCTTCCCAGCCTCACGCTACATGATGTAACATTTAGCTTCTGGGTTAACGTGGCATCTCTTCCCTGCGTTGATTTATTCCCACTTTTGCAAATCACAGAGGTATGTTACAGGAGATGCATTTACAGCCGTTGTTATAGCTCATTGAGGAGCAACGCTGTTATCCCCACCAGAGGACAATCTCATGCGTATCAGGGTGAGTGACCTAGAATAAAAGGAAAGAATTTTTTTGAAAAAAAGAGAGAGAGAGAGCAGGAATATAGATGTTATGCTAGGACGAAATTGTATTTACCTTGATTGAAAACTCTTTTATTATGAACATAATTTAGATCAGAATGGAAAAGAGAACTATTGGGCTCCCTGCCTGGCTGCAAGTGTTGCTGAGCACACAGCCGCTACACTAATGTAAGTGCATATGTAATGACTGTGTTATTGTGTTTATATACGAAAGCATTATGCTCCATCAAAGGAAATGAAAAATATCTTCATGGGTTTGCTCAGTCAGCTTCTTTAGCAGAAAATGCTTGGAGGTGTAGAATAGTAATGGGTGACCAAAATACAGAGTAATAAAAGAACTATGCAGGCTTAATCTTATGTGGAAGTTAGATACCATCTGAAACAGTAAAATGCTGACCAGACTCTGGCATCCTCAGAATAGTTAATGTGGGGCCTTTATTGTGATTCTGGCATAAGTGTTCCTTGAGCACAAATTATGCCCACAGTACTGTGTTGAGTAAAATGTATAAAACAACGGGGCTGTCTGCAAGAAGCTTACAGTCCAAACTGGACAGACAAAACAAATACACATAGAGAGATCATTAGAAATACAAAGGGGAAATTTCAAATGAGTTGCTGTAATTAATCAAATTCTAATGAGACTATTCTGAAAGTTTAGTCACTTTCTCTAGAATGTGTGTGTCAGTGTGTTTACAAATACATTATATATATATATATATATATATATATATATATTTTTTTTTAAGAGACAGGTCTCACTCTATCATTCAGGCTGAAGTACAGTGGCACGATCACAGCCCACCGCAGCCTCTAACTCCTAGGTTCAAGCAGTCCTCCTGCGTCTGCCTCCTAAAGCACTGGGATTACAGGTGTGAGCCGCAGCACCCAGCCTATACACATACGCTTAGATATAAGCATTTTTATTTTTATACATGTTTTTACATTTCTAACATGCTTAATTAAGAAGTTCCTGTTTCCTTATTTCTAAGACTTTCTCCATGTCAAAGCTACTCTAAGAACCAAGAAACAAGACAGAGCAGAAGTATTTGTTTTGTGTTCTACTCATAGCCCATGTATATGAGCCTGCAGGCATTTCTGCTGCCAGTCCAAGTTGTTACAGACTTTCCACCACACAGGGCAGACCAGTGCTGAACACTAATTGACAAGGAAAGAGCTCAAAGATTGACTCCTTGGCTCATGGTCACGTGATAAATATAATCAATTTCCCCTAAGTAGTCTTGAATAGGGGTAATTGTATATATTTATCTTCCCACATAAACATTGTTTCTAAAAGACAAAAACCAAGCCTGCCTTCAGAGGGCTTACAATCATGTAGGGAAATAACACTCAGCATACAAAAATAAAAATAAAAAACAAGAATGAATGGTCCAAGGCAATATATGATTAAGAGAAAAAAGAATGTGCACAGTGGGTGTGGTGACATCTGGTTTTTCTGACCCACCTGACACTTTCCAAGTCTTTTACCAGCAGCAGCTACTCACTCCCACACCTACCTCACTAGGGTAGAAATGTGGCTATTAACCCACTTGGTTTTGTGTAACTATATTTTTTTTCCGGCCAAAATAGCCTAAGAGTAAAAATGTAAACAGAGAACATTTTTATTTATAATGCCAGTTTACTAAAAAAAAAAAAAAAAAAAAAAGAAAAAAATCTGACTCTGTCCTCATAAATTTATAGCTAGTGATTCTGAGAATACCCAGAACAGTTCTCTGTCATTCTCCTCTTTTCTTGTACCTGCTCATGGTGGTGAAATGTATCACTCATCAAAGGTCAACCATGGTTCTGACATGGATTAAAGACACTGCTAACAGGGTTCAGGAGAAGGAAGTGCTTAAGAATCTGGGGTCAGATGCTACAGTTCTAATCCCAGTCAAATGTGCATGATAGCCACAGCACCGAGGCTTGGATGATCTAATGCCACAATGGGAGGTCAGGCTGTCACCACCTTAAGATCATGATCAATTTCAGTGTCATTAATGGTGAGACAACCAGAGAGTAGATACTTCTCCCAATGGGATGCTACTTAACACATACAGCAACACCTATGAAGGA